>NC_138556.1:10624078-11271578 GCF_964273705.1 Natrix helvetica | reverse complement strand
CATAAGGAAGGTTGAGCGCTAAAGAATTGAGGCCTTTGAACTCTGGTGCTGGGGAAGACTCCTGCAAGTCCCTTGGACTGCAAGGCAATCCAACCGGTCAGTCCTAGAGGAGATCAACCCTGACTGCTCTTTAGAAGGCCAGATCCTGAAGAGGAAACTCAAAGACTTTGGCCACCTAATGAGAAGGAAGGACTCACTGGAGAAGAGCCTGATGCTGGGAAAGATGGAGGGCAAAAGAAGAAGGGGACTGCAGAGAAAGAAGGGGCTGGATGGAGTCTCCGAAGCAGTCGGCGTGAGCTTGAATGGACTCCAGAGGATGGTAGAGGACAGGAAGGCCTGGAGGAACGTTGTCCATGGGGTCGCAATGGGTCGGACACAACTTTGCAACTAACAACAACGATTCACACAATATGCCTCCGTGGAATTGAGGGATCCCTGCTTATTGCTTTAACCTGCATTGTGAACCAAACCATTGCGATAAACCATGATACAGTCCGTAGAAAGTATTTGCTACCTGGGGTTTGGCAGACTGTCAATCAGCAAATTTCTGTCTTTGAAATGCATTGGATTGTGTGTCCAAAGGAATCACCTTTAGGCCCAGCAACATCTGGGAGGACTTTTTGTGTGAGTAAAGGCTAGATTAAAGCACCAGTAAAGAGGAATATTTTCAGCTCAGGGTTGAAACGAGGATATCCTTGGTGCTCTCTGAGCTTGGTTGTTATCTTGGAGATGTTTCATTACCCAACTAGGTAACATCATCAATGCTAGAAGGGAGTGGGGTTTGCTATGTATTCTAACACTGAAGGTGTTACCTAATTTGCACCAAAGACAAGTTCCTTGTGTGTCCAATCACACTTGGCCAATAAAGAATTCTATGCTATTCTATTCTATTCTATATTATATTATATTCTAATGAAACTTTTGCAAGAAAAAAACCAGATAGAACGAAAAAAGACCAAGGAGTTATTCGAAACTGAAATTAACATACGACACCGTTAAAATGAGGAAAGCCTAATTAAAAATCATTTCTCATTTGAGTTATTAAAAAACATAGAGAAGCTTCTTTCAACTTCTTTTCTATTGCGACCGCGGCAGGACTCGAACCTGCAATCTTCTGATCCGAAGTCAGACGCCTTATCCATTAGGCCACGCGGCCACTCCGGCAAAGAGGCTGCGCGATCCATATACAAGTTGCAGCAAGGAGTCCGTAGATCCGGGAGGTTTAGGAAGGTACTATTTCCCACACCGATGCAGGGGAGGCCTGGCAAAGAAAGAGAAACAAAACTAGCTTCTCCACAGCGATATTTTTCCCCTCAACCTTGGTTTCGTTTTAAATATCCTATTGAAGGGCGTTCTCTCTTTCTGGAGAGGGTTTGCAACGTGAGAATGGCTTTTGGTTCCACTTTCATCCTTTGTCGTCCCCCCTCTCTTGAGTTGGAAGAGACCGCCATGAGTTGGAACGGAAGTGCTGCAGATTTGCTTTGAGTTTTTGCAAGCGGCTGCAAGGAAGCAGGGAGGAAGCTTGGAAGGGTATTTTGAGGGGGGGGCTTTTTTGCAACTTTTAAAGAGGAGAGGCCACGGTGGGGGGGGGGCAGCTTCTTCTCTTCCTGTGTCTTTTTTTTGGGGGGGGGAGGAGGAAGGTAGATTTCTTTTGGGGTAGGGGGTGATCAGGCATCTGTTTCTGGGGTGGGGGCAAGTAATAGCCACATTGGGGAGAGGGACGTCCTGAAATAACCTTTTGGGGGGTGGGCGATGAAAGAAGATGGTGTGCGAGTGAGTGCCAGAGAATGCATTCCCACGACCTGCTTAACACGCGTCTTGCATGAAACCTGTCGCTTAACCCTCACCCTGCATGAACCCATTTTTTTCTTTTTTTGTTAAAGTTTTTTGTTTCCTTTTAAAACAAACATTTCATCATTCATTAATCAGTGTGTCGTCTGAGTACACATTTTTGTGGGTGTCATAATAGGTTTAGGTTTATTGGACTTATATGCCACCCTTCTCCCAAAGGATTCAGGCGGTGTACAACATAAAAACACATATTACAAAAGTTAAAAGAAAGATTAAATAGAATATCCCCCCAAAAAACAAAACCAATAGACATTTACAATGAAATTTAGAAATTAAATTAAAATTAAGAATTTATTTTATTCAGGCCAGGCCGCCTTGCTGGATATAATAGTTATATGACCATCCAATTCTTTAGATGCACCTATTCTTATTTTAACATTACAGCTTGACATCTCTCCTGTTGTAACATTTCTCTTCCTAAATGATTTAATTTTATACTTTTTATCCTTATTCATTTTCTAACCAATGATAAAAAAATCATATATGATAATAATCAAATTCTTCCTTTCCTTGAATTGCTAGTGTGCATTAACCCATTTTTTTTCCTGAGCTGGATTTCCACAGCCTGCCAGACCTCAAAATAGTGATTAGCAATTAAGCAAACATAATCCTTTGAATAAATGGATTTTTCCCCATGTTTTATTTATTTTATTTATCCCATTTCGACCAAACAAGTGTGAGATCTGGGTTTTAGACAATCAAAATCCATATATTTGTTATAATATTCATCATAGTAATATTAATAATATGACTGTATATCAAGATAATTACAATAGCGCATGACATCATCATCAAATTCTCTCCACATTAACATCCCCCCCCCTCTTTTTCTCTCTCTTTATCTCTATCTATCTATCTTTGCATAAATGGGTTTGTTGGGGTTTTATCTGGCTGAATTTTAAGTGTTTTGAAAATCACGTGAGAATGCAAGGGCAACACGATAAATCCTCATTTAGAGGAGGGGAAGGTGAGATCCATGAGGGGGAGGAATATCATTTGGGGGATGTATGGATACCCTGATTTTAAGAATCGGTATTCGTAATTTACAAAGGGACTTTTTTTTTTTAGAAGGGTAAGAAAAAGGAACATGGCCTTGACAAAACAGAGCGGTATCACTAATAGAATATTTGTAGCTCTGGGTTGAAATGAGGGCTCCTTAGTGCACGGTTTCCTTACAGACGTTTCATGACCCAACTAGGCAACATCCTCAGGGCAGCGTGTGCTGAACAAACACAGCTATTCGTAAATATGACTCGGCAAGTCGTGATAAGAAATCACGGTTTGCAATAGTGCCGAATCGTGGTTTATTGTCTCCTGGCAAAGGCGGTGTCGTAAGAAACTGGGATGCTGGAATGGGAAAACATTTAACTCTGCTGTTTCCTGACAGATCGGAGCTGGCCAGGAAATCGGGCTTGTTTTCCATAACGCTTGTTCGTGGGGAAGATGAAACGGCTGGCATGGAGGACATCTCTGGCAGGCCCATCCTTCCTTGGCAGAACTTCCAGGACATGCTCCTTCAGTTCCTCAGCAGGTCTATTGCTTGAGGAGAAGATGGCTCCGGATACTGGTGCTCCTCTCAAAGACGAGCAGCGCATGAATCCTCTTGGCATCCAGATGCTCTCGAAAGGTCTTCACGAGCAGATTTTCCGGGGGGTTCAAGTCCGTTATTCGGAGGAGGACATCCAGAAGAGCGTAGAACACTTGAAGAAGCATGACTTATGGGGCAAAGAAACATCCACCGTTCCTGACGTGGAACTGCAGCTTCCCCGGATGTATGGAGCGAACATAGATGAGCATTTCTGCCGCTTGGCTGAGGCCCAAAACCTCCCCTATCTGGAGGCTGCCAAGGAACTCATCCAGCGTGAGATGCCGCCAAAGCCCACGGAATGGGCATGGGAAGTGGGATGGACTCGCTACGGTCCCGATGGGGAGAGGGAAAAGGTGGACTTCCCCGATGAACGAGCGTTGGTCTTTGATGTGGAGGTGTGCATGGAAGAAGGACATTGCCCCACCCTTGCAGTGGCCATGTCACCCAATACTTGGTAAGGAGAAGTAGAGTCATGTTCTTATATCTTGGTAGCTAGCTGATAAGCCGATGTTGCCCAGGTATTTATTTATAGATACCTGGGCAATGTCTGGACCAAACGCCTTAACTCAAGAAATAATAGGAACCATTAACAAACACAGAGTTGGAAGTCTTTCTTTCTAAAAAGTGTTTTATTATTTTTCAGTTACAAAAATAAACATTCCATCTTTTCATATGCCGTGTGTCATCTGGGTGCAAACATATCTGTGCAACATCATTCCACTTTTGCCACATCTTTCACATTCATATTAACATTATTTCCCTACGTTTAGTATTATAATGTATTGAGCATTTAAACGTTATAAAACTCTCCATTTTTCTTCTTAATATCTTCTAGTAATAATATCATATCAATATTAAATATCATTGTTCTCATCATACACATTCTAACAATTTTCATCATATTTATATCTCTATCTAACTGTATTGTCTACTTATTTTCTAGCTTTCGTCATTTCCAAATTCCGTTTTTTTTCCTCTAACCATTTGTGAAATAAGTTGGAAGTCTACACACACACACACACACACACACACACACACACACAAATATATATAACACACAAATACAAAGACATAGACTACATTTATGCAACACGCTGGAACTTCATGTTCCTTGTAGCAGTTTTAGATTGGTACATATTTTTATATACAATATTTTCCCTCCTAATACCTTATCATTTACTTTCACCATTTTCAACCCTCTTATGTCACTATCATTTACTCATCTACCTATATTTTGGCTAATTACCTTAGACAAACTTCATCTCTCTCTTATGTATATAACATTTATCCTTTATTTATATTTTTTTATCTTTCTTAGGTACTTGTCGTTCATCTTTGTTTCTTTCCTCCAGCCACCTGTACCATTTATCCCATACCAAATAATATTCTGTCTCTTCTTTTCCTTGGATTGCTTTTGTTAACTTGTCCATCTCAGCACAGTCCAGAATCTTTCTTATTATTTCATAAGTCAACACTGAGGGAAGATGAAATAAGGAAGAGTTGGAAGTCTTTCAAAAGACATCAAACTCCCTCTTTGCTAAGGCAGATAACTTGCTACTGCAGATTATTTGAAGTTGCGACGTTATTGTGTTTTTACCCTGTCTACTAGGGGATAATCTGGCATGATGAAGGTTGCTAAACCAAAATGAAAAATAGGGTAAACGTGGATCTGCTCCGTTTCCCAGGTATTCATGGTGCAGCAAACGATTGGTGGAACAACGCTACAGCTGGTCGAACCAGCTCGGTCTGTCCGATCTCATCCCCCTGGAAAACAGCAGCAGCCTCAAAAGGCAGGAAGGGGAGGAGAGGCTTGTGGTGGGTCACAACGTCTCCTTTGACCGGGCTCACATTAAGGAACAATACCTGATCCAGGTAAGACACCCAACTCCATTTCTTCAGCTTGTTTCCTTCTCCTCTGCCCAGTTCTCACGGTGGCTTGAAGGAGAAAAGCTTTGTGGCCAGGGAACGACTTGCCCAATCTTGAAAAATTAAAGTAGGGTCAAGTCCGGTTGCTCCTGTACTTAAATTGGGAGACCAGGAGATTCTGGATCTGTACTGGTAGTGCCAACCCTGAAGCTGACCTTCAGGGTTGGCTGGGATGGAGAGGGAGGAATAGAGATAGCTGGGGTATTGTAGCCAAAACAAAATACTTTCTCCTGAGAACCAAGGACATTCCCACAGGTGGTTGGAGAGAGGAGGAGAGAAGTTGCTAGGCAACCGGACAACACCTTGAGATACGAGCTGGCCGCATTATATGTCTGATGTTCCAATCCACATAGGTTTGTGTTGTGGGCCAGCTGGTTCTGGTTCAGCTGCTGCTGGACTCGGATAGCGAGGCATCATTTCAGTCTGCCCTGGATGATGTGGAAGACCCTGTGGAGGTTGCAGATTCAGAGCAGGGACCAGAGGGACTGGTTGGCCACCAAGGAGGCGCTTGAGTCATGGAGCAGTGGGGAGGATCAAAGGCAGTCAGTCTCTGATGCTAGAGTGAGAAGGGCTGAGAAACCAAAGCAGCAATTACGTAGGCAGGCTCACAGACGATAATTAGCACAGGTGGTTGTAGATTGGCCCCTCCCAAGAGAGCTTATAGGTGAGGCGTTGGGAGGGGACATTTGCAGGAAACAACCGTTCGAAATTAGCAGTGAAGAAAGTCGATGTCTTAGAGCCGTGTTTGAAGTTCTGGTTTGTTTTGTTGTATTTTGAATTATCTGGGCCTTCGGCCAAAAGATTTGTTATTTTGCAATTAAACAGTGGCCAACAGCCAAGCCTGTGTTTTGGCTTGCTCACAGGCGTGGAAAGAGAGGGGTCAGAACAGGTTTGTAAGGTAGCATTGGAGGGATGCTCCCTTTGAATTGTTCCAACTGCTCTTTCAGGGATCCCAAATGCGATTCCTGGACACGATGAGTATGCACATGGCTATCTCGGGACTGACCGGTTTCCAGCGTAGCCTTTGGAAGGCGGCCAAGCAAGGCAAGGGGAGAGGACTTCAACAGGTCAAGCAACACATCAAGAAGACACGCAGCAAAGACAGTGGGCCCATGGTGAGTGGTTGCAGTTGTGGTCTCTACCTCTTTTAAAGCCTATCTTTAAAAGAGCAGAAAATAGTTGCCACAAAACAGATTAACGGAGTTGGGAGAGACTTTGTAGGTCATCTAGTCCAACCCCCCTCCCCTCCAAGCAGGAGACCCTACACCATGTCTGACAGATGGCAGTCCAGTCTCTTCTTAAAAGCCTTCAGTGATGAAGCTCCCACCACTTCTGAAGGCGAGCTGTTGATTGCTCTCACTGTCAGAAAATTTCTCCTTATTTCCAGGTTGAATCTCTCCTTGGTCAGTTTCCACCCATTATTCCTTGTCTGCCCTTCAGGTGCTTTGGAAAATAGTTTGACCTCCTAGTCTTTGTAGGAGCACCCCGAATATTGGAAGACCGCTCCCATGTCTCCCCTGGTCCTTCTCTTCACTAGACTAGCCAGGCCCAGTTCTTGCAACCGTTCATCGTATGTTTTAGCCTCCAGTCTCCTCATCATCCTGGCTGCTCTTCTCTGCACTCTGTTCCCCTCTGTTTTATTTCTGCAAGATTTATTTTAAACAGGAGAGTCGCATTCACAAATGCCTACATATTGAAGTCAACGATATTCTCTGTTTTCATCCATCCTTATTCTACTGCCCATAAGGATTAAGCAAGAGAGGCTTGGGCATCTAATAAAGAGAACTGAGATTGCAACGGAGATCATAGCAATAGCACTTACACTTATATACTGCTTCGTAGTGCTTTACATAGCAATAGCACTTAGACTTGTATACCTCTTTGCAGTGCTTTTCATCCCTCTCTAAGCATTTTACAGAGTCAGCCTCTTGCCCCCAACAATCTGGCTCCTCATTTTACCCACCTCGGAAGGATGGAAGGCTGAGTCAACCTTGAGCCTGGTGAGATTCGAACTGCCAAATTGCAGCAGCCAACGGTCAGTACAGGTAGCCTGCAGTACTGCACTCTAACCACTGGGCCACCAAGGCTCTTAATTTGGTTATTTAATCTGGTTATTTAATTCTGAGGGTTAAAACTATGGGGGAGAAACGAGCGATAATGATCGGAATGGATGGTTGTGTCTTTATTATTACATTAAAATGCTGCCCAACTTCCAGCAAGTCTTGTTTCTCTCCGTGTGGTTTTCAACCTATAGATTCGTTTCTTATTTTTCTTTTGCTGGTCAACCATTGCAGATTGGCTCCTGGAACTGGGTGAACCTCAGCAGTATCAACAACCTGGCAGATGTGCACTCCCTCTACGTGGGAGGCCAGCCGTTGCAGAAAGAAGCCCGCGAACTCTTTGTCAAGGGCAGCATGAATGATATCAGGAATAACTTCCAGGTGGGGAGGAAATCTTGGAAATCTCTGTCTTCTCAAAGGTGCTTTTTTTCAAGAGGCAACCGGATTTTCAGAAAGTCCAGTTGCCCCTTGAAAAAAGCACCTTTGGGACAACCCTGACCTGGATGACTGAGAATCCCCATAGACCAGGGGTGTCCAAACTTGGCAACTTTAAGACTTGTGGACTTCAACTTCCAGAATTCTGGGAGTTGAAGTCCACAAGTCTTAAAGTTGCCAAGTTTGGACACCCCTGCCATAGACACTTTGAAATATCTCTTTCTGAGAACGGAGTCTTAGCTAGAAGGACCCAAGAAAGTATCTGCTTTAAATAATCAGGAGGAAATACTAAATCAAGGAGGCGCAGTGGCTCAGTGGCTAAGACGCTGAGCTTGTCGATCGGAAAGGTCGGCAGTTCGGTGGTTTGAATCCCTGGTGCCGAGTCACGGAGTGAGCTCCCGTTCCTTGTCCCAGCTTCTGCCAAGCTAGCAGTTCGAAGCACGTAAAAATGCAAGTAGAAAAATAGGGACCACTTTTGGGAAGGTAACAGCATTCCGTGCACCTTCGGCATTGAGTCAGGCCGGCCATATGACCACGGAGACGTCTTCGGACAGCACTGGCTCTTCGGCTTTGAAATGGAGATGAGCACTGCCCCCTAGAGTCGGGAACGACTAGCACATATGTGCGAAGAGAACTTTTACCTTTACCTTTAATACTAAATTAGCAAATGGCTTATGTTCTACTTTTTAATAACTGTCCATTCCTTATGTTTCTCTTTGTTTAAAGGAGCTGATGAACTACTGTTCCCTTGATGTTCAGGCTACTTACGAAGTATTTCATGAGCAGCTTCCTCTTTTCTTGAAAAGGTGAATTATTCATTGAGTAAAAAATGCATTGAGTATGAGACTCCGGTGTTCTGGGTTAGCTGCCAGTCTTAAGTTGACTTTGTATAGTTGTTTAGGACTTTGCAAACAATTGTAGGAGCATGGAGTGAGCACAGTTTAGTTTGTGGATGCTCTGAGTTTTGTTGCAGACATTTCATTACCCAACTCGGCAACGTCTTCAGTGCTGGAAAGGAGTGGGATACAAGGAGAGTAACCCACTGGCACTGAAGATGTTACCTAGTTGGTAAATCAGATGTTACCGAGCTTAGAGAGCAGCAAAAAACCCCACAGTTCAACCCAGAATTACAGATATTCTCTTTTATTGGTACAATTTATTTTCTCATTTCATTGACAACGATTTGGGTAAATTTACTTGGTCCTTTTATAGTGGTAGGAATGCTCTGCTGAACCATTAGTGATGCCAGACAGCATAAGTGAGAGGAGAAAAAAAATATTTGTTAGAAGAATCTTTATGGTCTGATGAGCGTTTAAGGAATGGTTGGCTATAGAAGCTCACCACTAGTATTAAAACTATAATCTTTGTCTGTTGAAATAATAATCCTTCATCTTAAATAAAGTACTTGATTATTCCCCAAAGGAATGAAGAGTAACCATGTTTTTTTTTAATGGGGAAAATACACTGGGTGCCCCAGTGAAAGGATTTAACCAGCCTTTGGAGCTACTCCAGATTTATTCTATAGAAGACCATTCTGAATTTCATCCACTGATTTTAACCTTTCTTGTAAGGTTATCTCAGCTCAAGGTTGACTCAGCCTTCCATCCTTCTGTGGTCGGTAAAACGAGGACCCAGCTTGTTGGGGGCAATACGCTGACTCTGTGAACTGCTTAGAGAGGGCTGCAAAAGCACTATGAAGCGGTATAGAAGTCTAAGTGCTGTTGCTATTATCAGATACTTTCTCTATATAGGAAACATTGCCCATCATGTGCCAGAATTTGGATCTGACATTTTGGGATCAGCTGTTCCTTTCTCTTGTTCCCCGTTAGGTGTCCACATCCTGTGACTTTCGCAGGTATGCTAGAAATGGGGGTTTCTTACCTGCCTGTGAATCAGAACTGGAAGAAGTACCTGGATGAAGCTCAGATCACCTATGAGGAGCTGCAAAAAGAGATGAAGAAGTCTTTGATGAACTTGGCAAACAATACTTGTCAACTGCTTCACGAGGAGAGGTACTGCTCAATCATGACATAATTGCTAGAGTTAGTAGGCTTTAAACCAGAACTGCCTTGTTTGCTGAATACGTGGGTCTTGCAATTGGGATCTCAGTCAAGCAGCTGTAGGGTGATAACGAGAGAAGAGGAATGGAGGAAGAAATTGACTGTACAGCCATAGAATCAACCTTATCTCTATGTTTGGTTGCAGCCTGCAGAATCTCAGATGTTCAGGTGGTACCATTGGGTGGGGAAAGGCTGTTTTAGAGAGGAAGTGGCTGTTTGAATGACCCCTCCTTGGGGTTGATCGGTTGTATCCCGATAGGTATAAAGACGACCCCTGGATGTGGGACTTGAAATGGGACCTCCAAAAATTTAAGCAAAAGAAAACAAAACCAACTAGGAAGAAAAAGGAAGACGCCAACAAAGAGCCACCCAAAGTAGTGGAAAAAGCATCTCCACTGGAGTGGCAGGAAGGTAAATGACCATTGAGTGATCAGATTGAGAGCAGATTTCCTTACATTTGTATAATTGTGTGTCTGATCTCTCTTCATGGCCAGCTCAAGAGGTTTTTCTTTGTGTATGTTGTATTATTATCTGGTGAAAATAGATCCTGGCCCCCCAACAGAAGAAGAAGAACAAAGCCAAAATGCCAGCCAACAGGTTCTTCAGAGTCTAAAGGAGACGGTGGTTTTGCAGCCAAAGAGAATTCAGCATCTCCCCGGCCATCCAGAGTAAGTTTCTAAAGAAATGTTTCATGTAGATAAATAAGGAGTTCTCTTGAAACAGTTTTGCAAAATCTGGTTCTTTCCAACTGTGATGGATTTCTGCTGCTCTAATGCCCAGTGAGCACAGCTGGGTCTTTCTTTGGCTAAATCTCATGGGAATGGTACATATCTGTTCTTTGGAAGGACAGATAACTGAAGCTGAGGTTCAAATATTTTGAGAAGAGAGGACTCACTGGAAAAGATGTTGGGGAAGATGGAAGGCAAAAGGTGAAGGGGACGGCAGAGGATGAGATGGTTAGATAATGTCACCGTAAACGTTTATGGCTACGTTTTGCTTATTTTTATTCATTCATTTGTGCCATTTTTTTCATGTGTTTTTCCTACTTGTTTCCTTGTACCTGTTGACACATTAAAATAAATAAATAAAAATACATAAATAAATAAAACAAACAACGGAGGACAGAGGGGCTGGTGTGCTGTGGCCCATGGGGTATTGAAGAACAAAGCTAATTGCCAACCCTGAAGCTGATCTGACCGAGACCATTTTGAGGCTTCAGTATGCCCACACTAGAGCTGAGGGGTAGGGATGGGGGGAATAGAGATAACTGGGGCTTGTAGCCAAAACAAAATAGTTTCTCCTGGGAACCAAGGTCATTCCCGCAGGTGGTTGGAGAGAGGAGGAGTGAAGTTACCAGGCAACTGGACAATACCGTGATTGGACCATGTGATTGATTGTTTGGGGAAGGGGGGAAAACTTTTAATTGGAACATTCAGAGTCGGTTTTCACCAGCTTGTGCCAATATGATTGATCCGGTAAACCTGTTCTTTGAGGAATTCACCCGCCTCGGGTTCTGTCTGCTATGGATGTATTACTTGAAACCCTGACACAGATAGCAGCGGCAGAAAAGAAATACGGGCAAACAGCTTTGTAAGCAGGCTTCGCCATCCAATTGTTGGTTGAGTGTCAAAATTGTTTGCTTCTTCCTGGGTAGGTGGTATCGCAACCTGTGTCCACGGCTCAATGATCCTAGTTGGGCCCCTGGACCCAGCCTTATCAGCCTTCAAATGAGAGTGACTCCAAAGCTCATGAGGCTCACCTGGGACGGCTTTCCATTGCACTACTCTGAGAAACACGGCTGGGGCTACCTGGTGCCAGGAAGGAAGGACAACCTGTTAGAGAATGATCCAGAGGCTGCATTGCCCACCTGCCCTTTCAGGTAAGGAAGGATTTCTGGGGAAGTGAATCCCACAGGGCTACCCCACCCTTGCATGTTGTGAAATGGAAGCCTAATTTTGAATATAGCTCCCTCCGTGTACATGTGTGTGCATCTCTCACAAAGAACTGTATTGCAGTCTTCAGTTGGAGAGCAGCAAAATAATAAAGGAAGTATTGGAAATGACAGCGAGTGGCACTGCTGGGATGGTTTTCAAATGTTTCTGGATTTTGATGCCAATCAAAACATTTATTCTGGTTCTTGAGAGCTAAAACAAGGAGAATTTTGTGAGCTTTATAATGTTAGTGTCAGAGTTCCATCCGATGCCCTAATGAAAGCAGGAACCTCAAGCAAAGTTTCAAGAAAAATCCAGTTGTTTATTAGGAGCAACATGTCGGCACGGACTTAGTGAAGCCAGCTGTGACCCCACTCAGTTTGCGCTTTGCCTCTGACCCTGTTTCCCATTCTGTTGAATGCGTCCTCAGTCACATTCCCCAACGAAGCAATTTTGCGGGTCGTGGAAGTCACTCCCTCGGGCCGTTTCTGGTTTCTGTGGAGATGGCCTTGACTTTGACCGGCTAGGATGTGCATTGTTTTGAATGAGGTGCAAATTCCTCGATGCAGCTGTGAGGCTCGGTTCCACATTCCCCCACCTATGGCAACTCAGGAGCGGATTAGGGAAGCTTCGTGAGTTGGCAGTTAGCCGGTAGCCAAGAACTTTAGTTTTAGCAAACATGCATTGTCCTGGAAAGAACACTCCTTTGTTTCGTGCAGACATCGGATCTAACGTGACTGTTCCCCAGAAAGGCGATTCAGTCATGAGAATCAAGAAAAAGAGACATACCTTTCACTAGACAAGGAATGACTGTAATTCTTCTGCAATTCAGTGCAGTAAAAACTCTTTCATTTCTGATAGGGTAATAGAACATCTGTATCGGGAATATTGCAAGGGGAAAGGGAAGGAGCAGCCGGTTTCCCTTGACAGCTACCTGGAAGAAGAGTTCTTAACGGAAAACGGTGATTTTTGGCAAAAGGTATTTGCTATCCTCTCCAAGATGAGATATACAACTTTCAAACAAGTATGCACCGTGTTCTACCTTGTCAGATATTAGGTGGGGGAATTCTTACTGGATTGTTGGGGTGTGTGTGTATGTGTGATCTATATATCTCCTGCCTGCCTGCCTGCCTATCTTATCTACCTACCTATCTACCTACCTACTTACCTACCTACCTACCTACCTATCAGCCATTCACCCATCCATCTACCTGTCATCATACCTGCAAAAAAGTGCTGTTCGGTGGTCTCCTTACAAGGAACAGTCATCCAGAGCACACATGGATGATCTCCTGTCCTCTCCTTATCCAGAGAAGTTCCAAGGAACCAAGTCTACTCACCGGATCCTTGGGCTTTGCAACAGTTGTTTTTGTTTTTTTGCAGAGCCATCTTGCAATTTGCATTACCTCCTCTAGAAGCTTTCAAGAATTCTTGTTGGGTTGTGTTTTTCAAATAACCATGCTCCAATTATTATTATTTTTTTAAAAAACCACCTTGCATGTCAGATAGGGTAAAACATTGGTTGCTCGTTTATATGCAGAGGGAGTGTGTTGTCACGTTTTATAAATAATAATTCTTGTCAGATGCAAACTTGGAAGATAAGTGACAACCGTGGACAGATACTGGAGAAGAACAAGTTTCACATTTTAAAGGATTTCTTCTTCTTTGTTTCATGTCAGTTTGAGTTGCTTGGCCACGTGGAGGTGGATACAGATGTGGACTCCATAACTAGAGTACAGAGACAGGTAATGACCGATCTAAAGAAAGAACATAATCCTCACTCAATCTGGTATCAGGTACTATATGCTTGAAGGCGTTCTTACCTACCTATCTACCTGCCTATAAAGGTAAAGGTTCCTCTCGCACATATGTGCTAGTCGTTCTTGACTCTAGGGGGCGGTGCTCATCTCCGTTTCAAAGCCGAAGAGCCAGCGCTGTCCGTGGTCATGTGGCCAGCATGACTAAACGTCGAAGGCGCACGGTGCGCTGTTCCCTTCCCACCAAAGTGGTCCCTATTTTTCTACTTGCATTTTTACATGCTGTTGAACTGCTAGGTTGGCGGAAGCTGGGACAAATAATGGGAGCTCACTCCGTTACGCAGTGCTAGGGATTCAAACCGCCGAACTGCCGACCTTCCTGATCAACCAGCTCAGCGTCTTAGCCATTGAGCCACTGCACTCCCTACCTGCCTAGAAATGACTCTGGGTGGGCTTACAAATGCTTAATCCTGCATTGGTTCTCCTGGACAGGAGGAGGTGGAATCGGGGAAGAGTTCTCCTGAATATCACCATGGCAATGGACCTTACAATGATGTCAATATACCTGGATGCTGGTTTTTTAAGTTGCCTCACAAGGTAAGGGTGAACTTCATGGTGTGTATTTTTGTGTATCTGCCGAGGAAGCCAGTGATAACTTGCCTTTACGGGCATTGTGCATGTGTTGACATTTTGACATATCTGCAGTTTGTTTGCAGTCTCCTCTGCACCTCACTTCCCTTTTGATGTAGTGCACACTAAATACAAAACTGGTGTTTTGTATTTAGATCATTTTTGTATTCCTCTTGATTTGGCGAGTGGGAGAATGTGCCACTTTTGACTTACATGCAGCCGTATCACCAATGAGTTTTGGCTAGAGGAATTCTTACTAAGGCATCTTAGCAATTAAGTATCTTTTCTCCCGATTGGAAAAATAAAGAAAGGGGATGTAAATTTAAAAAGAGGCACCAGGGTTTGAATTTGTTTTGCTTGCTGTTGTGAAGATTTGCTCATTCTCAGTTGTGGGGAATACAGTTGAGGAATGTTAATTAATAGTATTCTTTATTGGCCAAGTGTGATTGGACACACAAGGAATTTGTCTTTGGTGCAGATGCTCTCAGTGTACACAAGGAGAATAAAATGCATTCATCAAGAATAAAAACATACAACACTTAGTGATAGTCAAGGTTACTAATAAGCTATCAAATCGTATTAGGAAACAAAACAATATAAATTGAAAGATACAAGCAACATGGTTATAGTCATAAGTGGGGAGAGATAGATACTAGGAAGGAAGAGAAGAAGAATAGTAATACAATCTTAGTAAATTATTTGACAGTGTTATGTGAATTATTAAGGAGAGTGACGGCATTCGGGAAAAAGCTGTCCTTGTGTCTAGTTCAGGGGTGTCCAAACTTGGGAACTTTAAGACTTGTGGACTTCAACTGAAGTCCACAAGTCTTAAAGTTCCCAAGTTTGGACACCCCTGGTCTAGTTGTTCTGGTGTGCAGTGCCCTATAGCATCATTTTGAGCGTAGAAGTTGAAACAATTTATGTCCAGGATGTCAGGGATCTGTAGATATTTTAACCACCCTCTTTTTGACTTGTGCAATATACAGATCCTCAATGGAAGACAGGTTATTTTTTTTGCAGCTCTAATTATCCGTTGAAGTCTCTGTCTGCCTTGTTGGGTTGCAAAGTCAAAGCAGACAGTTACGGAGGTGCAGATGACAGACTCAATAATTCCTCTGTAGAACTGAATCAGCAGCTCTTTGTGCAAAATGGAAAAACTATTCTGTACATTTAGAAAATAAGAATAACTTTCAGGGATAAAACTTTCAGGGCCATAGCTCAGTGATTCGTCTGATCCGGCATAATCCCTAATACTCCCAGCTGAAATGGGGATCTGAATTGAGAGGGAGTTTCTATGCTTGCATAGAAAAAGGAGTCTCTTTAAAAATAAACCAGGAAGAAGCATTGTATTTTGCTTGCAGAATCTATTTTGTTGCTGGCTTCTTGAATCAAAATAAACTTTCCACCCCTGCTCTTAAAAGGATGGGAATGTCAGCAATGTGGGAAGCCCGTTTGCCAAGGATTTCTTACCCAAGATGGAAGACGGTACCCTTAAAGCTGGAATAGGGGCAGCCGATGGGACACACGCTTTGGAGATCAACAAGAAAATCTCCTTCTGGAGAAACGCTCATAAACGCATCAGGTAACAAGATGCATGCAAATTCAGTTGTAGGGTTCGCTGCCAACTATCCATAGTGTTGCCTATGGAGATTCTCAATCATCCAGGCCACGGTTGCCCCCAAGGTGCTTTTATTTTCAAGAGGCAACTGAACTTTCTGGTTTTTCTTTGAAGGCGTTTGCTTCTCATCCAAGAAGCTTCTTCAGCTTCCTTCCATTCATCACCATCCAGTCAGAGCTGAAGAAACTTCTTGGATGAGAGGAGAGGAGAGTATGGTAGAGTAGAGTAGAGTATGGTAGAGTAGAGTAAAGTAGAGTAGAGTAGAGTAGAGTAGAGTAGAGTAGAGTAGAAATAGAAATAGAATTGAATTCTTTATTGGCCAAGTGTGATTGGACCCACAAGGAATTTGTCTTTGGTGCATATGCTCTCAGTGTACATAAAAAGACAAGATACATTCGTCATGAATCAGAAGGTGCAACATTTAATGATAGTCATAGGGTACAAATAAGCAATCAAATCATACTAGGAAACAATCAACATAAATCGTAAGGAGACAAGCAACAAAGTTAGAGTCATGCAGTCGTAAGTGAGAGGAGATGGGTGATAGGAACGATGAGAAGATTAATAGTAATAATAATGCAGCCTTAGTGAATGGCTTGACAGTGTCGAGGGAATTATTTGTTTAGCAGAGTGATGGCATTTGGGAAAAACTGTCCTTGTGTCTAGTTGTTCTGGTGTGCAGTGCTCTATAGTTTCATTTTGAGGGTAGGAGTTGAAACAATTTATGTCCAGGATATGAGGGGTCTGTAAATATTTTCATCACCCTTTCTGACGTATACAGGTCCTCGGTGGAAGGCAGGTTGGTAGCCATTGTTTTTTCTGCAGTTCTAATTATCCTTTGAAATCTGTGTCTGTCTTGCTGGGTCGCAGAACTAAACCAGACATTTATAAAGGTGCAGAAGCAAAAAGTCTTGAAAGAAAAACCAGAAAGTCCAGTTGCCTATTGGGAAAACAAAAACACCTTTGGGATATCCATAGTGTTAATTGCTTGTTCTTTCTTATTCTTTTCTCTCCTTTACTTTTCCTTCTGCCCAGCAAAAATTTGAACTCTCTGTTCCATATGCAGAATGTCGTCCTTCTATCATAAACTTGTTCAGGTTTCTTAAACCAATTCCAAGCTCCAACACCCAAGAAATGTTGAATAGGAAGAGAGGAACTAAGTTGGGGCGGCTGGAGTGAGTTCCCAATACAGGTTGTCCTCGACTTACGAGTTTGATTAGTGACCGTTCAAAGTTACGACACTGAAAAAAGTGATGGATGACTGTTTTTCACACCATCGTTGTAACAACCCCATGATCATGTGATCAAAATTCAGCAACTGCCTTAGATTTACGGTGGTTGCATTGTCCCGGGGTCATATAATCCCATTTTGCAACACTTAACGACTGTGGCAACAAAGCTCATAAAATGGGACAAATCTATATCTCGCTTAGCAACAGAAATTTTGGGTTCAATTGTGGTCGTAAATGAAGGACTACCTGTACCTGATGAACGTAGACTTTGGGGGGAGGGGTGAATGCCGATAGCCCCATTGTAGATGAGTTTAACATCAAAATCAAAACTCCCTTGTTTCAGGTAGATCATTGATTTTGCCTTTGGAATATTCAGTGTCAGCTTTACCAGACAGATTACCTTAGTCTACTTTATTGTAAAGCTTTTGATCTCTTTGCAGTTCACAGATAGTGGTTTGGTTGAAGAAAGGAGAACTGCCAAGATCTGTGACTAGGTACGTATAGAGAAATGCAGACAAGACCAACGTTGCTTTCTTTATATACTAGCTGATAAACCGGCGTTGCCCAAAACAAATCCCCCTTATCAGAGGGAGCCCCCTTGTTTTTTGTTTGTTTGTTTGTTTGTTTATTAAGAACCAATCCCCTTTACCAGAGGGAGCCCCCTTATGGAGTACTGCGAAGCCGTTACCACTGTGCTGTACAGTAGAAGCCATTTTAAGGCACAACAGGCTGTATCTTAACAGAACCGGAATCCAAAATGCACAATATCACTATCAAAAGTACTGTGATTTGACACTATAGATATAATTCATTCCTTTTCATTTCAGCAGCCCAGGCGTTCCAGAGTTATGCTGGAATACACACGCACACACACGCACACACACACACACTGAGGGGTGTTAAAGGTGTCTTACCCCCCACAGTATTTTTTTCCAGAGAGTAAGTCATCTATGTACCAAGTTTGGTTGAAATTGCTCGAGGCGCTCCAGAGTTATGCTGGAACATACACACACAACCATCT
Organism: Natrix helvetica; assembly: GCF_964273705.1. Taxonomy (NCBI): domain Eukaryota; kingdom Metazoa; phylum Chordata; class Lepidosauria; order Squamata; family Natricidae; genus Natrix; species Natrix helvetica. The sequence continues at coordinate 11,253,469 of NC_138556.1, read as the reverse complement.
ATCTATCTATCTATCTATCTTTCTATCTATCTATCTATCTATCTATCTATCTATCTATCTATCTATCTATCTATCTATCATCATCTATCTATCATCTTATCTATCATCTATCTATCTATCTATCTATCTATCATCTATCATCTATCTATCTATCTATCTATCTATCATCTTTCTATCTATCTATCTATCTATCTATCTATCTATCTATCATCTATCTATCATCTATCTATCTATCTATCTATCTATCTATCATCTATCTATCTATCTATCTATCTATCTATCTATCTATCATCTATCTATCTATCTATCTATCTATCTATCTATCTATCATCTATTTATCATCTTATCTATCATCTATCTATCTATCTATCTATCTATCTATCTATCTATCTATCTATCTATCTATCTAATTTTTATAGCCGTAGGAATGACAGTTGCAGTGGTGAAATTCATTTTTTTAACTACTGGTTCTGTGGGCATGGTTGCTTGGTGGACATGGCTTGGTGGGCGTGGCAGGGGAAGGATCCTGCAAAATCTCTATTCCCACCCCACTCTGGGGCCAGCCAGAGGTGGCATTTGCCAGTTCTCCAACTATTCAAAATTTCCACTACTAGTTCTCCAGAACTGTCAGCACCTGTTGGATTTCACCCTTAGGCAGTTGCTTGGGTGAGGGTACTTTGCATGCTTGTGGAACAGCTGGAGAAGGAACCAATTGACTGGATGTCTTCATCTTACTGAGATGTCGAGCTCAATGATTGAAGAACAGTTTTTAACTGCTTTGGGGGCATAAACAGCAATGTGGAATCTGCAGGGTCGTTCCTGGTGATCTCCTGGGCTTTGAGGTGGGTTCTCACTGTGATCTTTTTGTAGGCATCCGGACTACGATGACGAGAATGCTTATGGAGCCATCCTGCCACAAGTCGTGACTGCTGGAACAGTAACGCGACGCGCTGTGGAACCCACGTGGCTGACCGCCAGCAACGCCAGGGTAAAAATGTCTTTTCAGATGCTTTGTGTTCAAAAGGCTGCACCACCCGTTGGCTCCAGCGGAGCTGAATATGAAATAGCACGGAAAGTGGAAGTTGCAGGCACGTTTCCATAATGCTAAGTTTTTTGAGACCCTTCCGGACTTGCAACAGGAACCTATCCGTGTTGCTTTAGACATGGGATGAGGGTCATTTCTTCCCCCAAGTCCCAAAGTTTGGGTTCAGTGCTGATTGAAGAGCCATGGTGGCGCAGTGGTTGGAATGCGGTACTGCAGGCTACCTCTGCTGACTGCCGGCTGCCTGCAATTTGGCAATTCGAATCTCCCCAGGCTCAAGATTGACTCAGCCTTCCATTTTTCCCAGATTGTTGGAGGCAATATGCTGACTCTGTAAACTGCTTAGAGAGGGCTGTAAAGCACTGTGAAGCGGTATATAAGTTTAAATACTATTGCTCTTGTTTTGGCTGCTTTACCCTTCTATATGGCAGGGCTAGACTTAGGATATATGGAAGAGTGGAGTAAATTTGGCTTTTTTTCTGCCATACCCAATAGCAATAGCACTTGGACTTATATACCGCTTCATAGTGCTCTATAGCCCTCTCTAAGCCGTTTACAGAGTCAGCTCTATTGTCCCCAACAATCTGGGTCTTCATTTTACCCACCTCAGAAGGATGGAAAGCTGAGTCCACCTTGAGCCAGTCAGGATCGAACTGCTAGCGGTCGGCAGAATGAGCCTGCAACACTACATTGTAACCACTGCACCATTATGGCTTGCTTGCTTCCTCCCTCCTTCCCTCCCTTTCCACTTAGCAATAGGACTTATATACCGCTTTACCGGACTTTACAGCCTTCTCTAAGCTCTATTGCCCCCAACAATCTGGGTCCTCGTTTTACCCACCTCGGAAGGATGGAAGGCTGAGTCAACCTTTGAGCCTGGTGAGATTCGAACTGCTGGCAGCCAGTGATCAGCAGAAGTAGCCTGCAATACTGCACTCTAACCGCTGCGCCACCGCGGCTCATTAATGCCAGTGCAAGACGCAAGCAGTCTACGCACATGTGGAACCTGTAAGACAGCATGACTGACTGTCCATTTTGAAGAATGACTCTTTCGGCGAGCAAAACAATGGGGGTAGAGAAGACATTTCTTCTTACTCCAAGCCCACGCATTGACGGCGGCTTCCTGAGACGCAAAATCTTTTCCCCCATTTCTTGCAGACTGACCGGGTTGGCAGTGAGCTGAAAGCTATCGTCCAGGCTCCTCCTGGTTACCATTTGGTTGGAGCTGATGTTGACTCTCAAGAACTTTGGATAGCAGCTGTTCTGGGAGAAGCCCATTTTGCTGGCATGCATGGTGAGTATCGGTATACGGAGAAGTTTCCTCCTGGGAAACTCGGTAGTCAAAATATTGTGTCTGAAGCATAAACATTCTCTCTGCTTTTTCGGTTAACAGCTCTTTATAGATCAATTTTCTCCTAATTTTTAAAAGGCCTCTTGAATAGGTATCCTCGATTTATTACCCTATAATTGGGACTAGGATTTCCATTGCTTCTTTTTTTAAAAAAAAAAATTATTTTGTTTATACAATGATGTCATCTTCGCAGCACATTTTACATCTTTTACATATCTGCTGTTTCCTTTGTCTGTACATATATATCTTATCTATCTATCATCTATCTATCTATCTATCTTATCTATCATCTATATCTATCTATCATCTATCTATCTATCTATCTATCTATCTATCTATCTATCTATCATCTATCATCTATCTATCATCTATCTATCTATCATCTATCTATCATCTATCTATCTATCATCTATCTATCTATCATCTATCTATCTATCTATCTATCTCAGTGGTTCTCAACCTTCCCAATGCCGCGACCCTTTAATACAGTTCCTCATCTTGTGGTGAAACCCAACCATAAAATTGGTGTATCGGTTCCTAAGACCATCGAAAATATGTTTTCCGATGGTCTTAGGCGACCCCTGTGAAAGAGTCGTTTGACCCCCCCAGGTTAAACAGGTGGGTCAACCTGTCGACCCACAGGTTGAGAACCACTGATCTACATATTTTGTTTTATATATCTTTTCTATTAATTACGTACACAACCTCCTTTATAATACATTTAATCCTCTTATATTTCTTACTTCATACTATTTTTATCTACAGTCTATCTTGTATTCCCCCCTCTTGTTCATTCTGTGGTTTTCTGTTTGTTTTGTAATTTCTTGACCTTTTTCTCTTTATTGCTTTCCTACTCCATTCCCCCCCCGTCCCATTGCTAAGCAAGGCAGTTGTGAACACAGTTGCGCATCCTTCAAATGGGGTGGGAGTAGAACAGATTTCCAGAAAACAAATTGCAGACCACAGGTAACCCTGAGGATGCAGACAATACAATAGCAGAGTTGGAAGGGACCTTGGAGGTCTTCTAGTCCAACCCCTTGCCTAGGCAGGAAACCTCTTAAGTGGCCTCAAAGACTTGTCTAAAAAGAATGCAAATGACCAAGCTGTCTGCAAGGAATATAAATCCTCCCATTTCAGAGCTGAGGAAGCTTCTTGGATGAGAAGCAAAACGCCTGTTCTTACTTCTGTTGACCAAAGCCACCTTGAGAAAGGATCTATTCATTCCTGGCCGCCTTTTCCACCCCTTTGAAGGCTGCACCGCTTTCGGCTGGATGACGCTTCAGGGGAAGAAGAGCAACGGCACGGATCTACACAGCAAAACGGCCTCCACCGTGGGCATCAGCCGAGACCACGCCAAGGTGTTCAACTACGGGCGCATCTACGGGGCGGGACAGGCGTTCGCCGAGCGTCTCCTCATGCAGTTCAACCACCGCCTGACGGAACAGGAAGCTGGCGAGAAGGCCCGGCAAATGTACGCCGTCACGAAGGGAATCCGACGGTAAGGTGGCTTTCTGGGCAAAGAAGGGATTTCCCTTTTACGGAATGGTTTGGTTGGTTGGTTGGAATTGATTTAGAAGCTGGTCCCAATCCGTGCAGCTCTGAGCGTAATAATACAAGTAGGGTAGGGTACGGGGGCAAAATCCAGCAGGTTTTTACGGGTTCTGGAGAATCGATAACGGAAATTTTGAGTAGTTCGGAGAACCGGCAAATACCACCTCTGGCTGTCCCCAGAGTGCGATGGGAATGGAGTTTTTGCAGTATCCTTCTCCCAGGAGTGGGGAGGGAGTAGGGATTTCGCAGTATCCTTCTGCCAGGAGTGAGGAGGGAGTAGGGATTTCGCAGTATCCTTCCCCCAGGAGTGGGGAGGGAATGGAGTTTTTGCAGTATCCTCCTCCCAGGAGTGGGGAGGGAGTAGGGATTTTGCAGTATCCTTCCCCCAGAAATGGGGAGAGAATGGAGATTTTGCAGTATCCTTCCCCCAGGAGTGGGGAGGGAATGGAGATTTTGCAGTATCCTTCCCCCAGAAATGGGGAGGGAATGGAGAATTTGCAGTATCCGTCCCCCAGAAATGGGGAGGGAATGGAGATTTTGCAGTATCCTCTCCCCAGAAATGGGGAGGGAATGGGGATTTTGCAGTATCCTTCCCCCAGGAGTGGGGTGGGAATGGGGATTTTGCAGTACCCTTCCCCTGCCACGCCCACCAAGCCACGCCCATAGAACTGGTAGTAAAAAAAATTGAATTTCACCTCTGGTAGGGTAGGGTAAGAAACAGAATCTGAAATAGAATAGGAAATGCTCTGACTGCAAGGAATATAAATCCTTCCATTTCCCACCATCCAATCAGAGCTGAAGAAGCTTCTTGGATGAGAAGCGAAGCGTCTTCAAAGAAACACCAAGAAGTCCAGTTGCCTCTTGAAAAAAAGCATCTTTGGGACCGCTTTTAGACGGTGTCTCCCGCCCTTGTCTTTCCTCCTTTTTCTTTATAGTTGCCACCTGTCTGAGGAAGGGGACTGGCTAGTGAATCAACTGGGCCTCTCCGTAGAAAGAGCAGAAGATGGTTCCATACCCATGCAAGACGTGTGGCGGTTACAAAGAGAAGCAAAGAAACGGTAAGAGATAACAAAGGCCAAGCTTTGCTGTTGTTGTTTTTCCTTCAAAATACTTAAAAGACTTGTGCAAAAAAAAAAAACACCTTGGGGTGGGGTCGTTGGAGGGAGGGGGCTGGGTAATCATTTGATATGTACTTGTTCGCGCCTTTCTGGCTCAGATCTTGCTTTCCTTCCGCTGCTATCTTTTCATAACCAATAAAAGTATTTTAATTTCCACGAACAATGGAATCGAGAGTCTTCTTTCTTGGTTATTGATGGAGGCACCCCTGACAGCAAGCATCAGTTTGTTATTCTTTTGGCAACCTGGAAGGGCATCCGGCCATTAAAACACTCTGCTAGCTCCGTTCAGTTCCCCAGGCTCCACCCCACAAGGGATTATGGGGTCATTAAAAGATGATGATGATGATGTTCAGTTTGTTATTCTGTGTTGTCCGCGTGTGTCCTGCTGTAGTGCGAGTCTTCCTTCTTGCTGTTCAATGATTGCAACCCAAAACTGCAGGGTCAGATTTTCGGTTCATCTCCGAGTTCAGCAGTGATGCGCTTCATATTCTAGGTCTCGTGGAAAGAAGTGGGACATGGTACGCCAGCGAGTGTGGGCCAGTGGCACAGAGTCTGAGATGTTCAACAAACTGGAAAGCATCGCCATGTCGCAAGCACCCAGCACCCCAGTGCTGGGCTGCCAAATTTCTAGAGCGTTGGAGCCAGCGGCTGTTGGAAACGAGGTGAGATAGGGATCCCTCTGTTCTAACTACAAGTAGTCTTCCCAAGAGCATGAAGCAAACTCCTTGTCCCGACAAAAACACCTTATATTAATTTGCTGTGAATTCTGCTCATTCACATCCAGCAAAGTCTTTCAAGGGAGGATTTACAGTCACAGACCTTATCTGGCTTGGAGAGCTTGGGAGAGCCGATATCTACAGAAATTGGCAAGGAGTCTCGGAGAGTCACGAACCAATTAAGCGATCTAATTGTCTCCTGCAAACTCCTCTCCCCTTTCGCTCCTCTTTTATTTCCTCCGGGAGGGGCCATTCATCATCTAGATTGAAAAAAAGTATTAACAGTATCTGCTGATTTTTTTGCCTCCCTTCTAGTTTGTGACCAGCAGAATAAATTGGGTGGTTCAGAGTTCAGCTGTGGATTATCTGCATCTGATGCTTGTATGTATGAAATGGCTCTTTGATGTATTCGACATCGATGGACGTTTTTGCATCAGCATCCATGATGAAGTGCGCTACTTGGTCAAGAGCGAGGACCGCTATCGGGCAGCGCTTGCCCTGCAGATCACAAATCTCCTCACACGGTAAACGCCGGCCTTGTCGTTTGGCAAGCAAGCTCATACTTTACTGGCGAGGTTCCTTAGATCTGGTGCCTTCCAGATGTTTGGGGTTGCAAGCTCAGATGTTTTTTTATGCTAGGTAGGGCTGCGGAGAAAACTGGGGAAGGGCAAAGTCAGGCTGGGCAGAGCAGGGGAGATTTTACCTGTCCTCCTTTATTTATTTATTTATTTATTTATTTCTTAGATTTTTAGACCGCCCCCTCTCCCAAAAAGGGACTCGGGGCGGTGTACAGTCAATGCAAATAAAATACCGTCATAACAATAAAATACATTTAAAATACATTTAGAGGGGGAGATAGACTGTACAAGAAATAAATACCTAAAAACATCCCAATTAAAACCCCAAACCCAATTAAAATAAATCCCCGGGAGGTAAAACTAAGAAAGTGCCAGGCCAGCTGATTGAAATAGGTGAGTCTTTAACTTTTGACGGAAGGAACGGAGGTCGGTGGTAGTTCGAATGTCAGGGGGGAGGTCATTCCAGAGGGTTGGGCCCATCACAGAGAAGGACCTACTCCTAGGTGTCGCCCGCTGGCATTGCCTAGCGGACGGCACCAGGAGGAGCCCCTCCCTGTGTGAGCGGATAGGTCGCAGGGACGTGTGTGGTAGGATGCAATCCTGCAGATAACTAGGTACATACATGGGATGACAAGTTATTGAAAGAGCTTCAAGGATTGAGTTTTGGACATAATTTTCAACCACCGATTCAAGCACTACATAGAAAGTTGCCAACTAATATATCAGGGTACAACTCCCCCCCCCCAAAAAAAGCTTTTGCTTATTGATTTGGAATAAAGTATTATAAGGTAGCATTTTCCATTTGATAGAATCAATTATCCCCCCCCCCTCTTTTTTTTTCCAAACTAAGTAAAATAAAATTGCTTTTGTGGCTGATTAAAATGTGGTTTTGGTAAGTTGATTTTTTTTCCCCCTCTAAAGATAAATTCCCAAAGGCGTATGATGGAAATAGTCAGGGTCTGTTGTAGTGTGCCTTTGAAGCAATTTATCTTCTGACTGATCAGAGGATCTACTCCAAAGGAAGAAGGGATTGCCACTTCTAAATGCAGCATTCTCTTTTTTATAGGTGTATGTTTGCCTATAAACTCGATCTCCAGGATCTACCTCAGTCGGTGGCCTTCTTCAGTGCCGTAGATATTGATAATTGTTTAAGGAAAGAGGCAACAATGGATTGCGTCACCCCATCCAACCCAGGAGGACTGGAACATAGCTACAACATCCCCCAAGGTATGTATTAGAATAGAATAACAGAGTTGGAAGGGACCTTGGAGGTCTTCCAGTCCAACCCCCTGCTTAGGCAGGAAACTTCAAACAAACGTTTATCCAACATCTTCTTTAAAATGTCAAGTGTTGGAGCATTCGCAATTTCTGGAGACAAGTTGTTCCACTGATTAATTCTTCTGTCAGGAAATTGCATAGTTCTAGGTTGCTTCTCTACTTGGTTAGTTTCCACCCATTGCTTCTTGTCCTGCCTTCAGGTGCTTTGGAGAATAGCTTGACTCCCGCTTCTTTGTGGCAGCTCCTGAGATATTGGAAGGCTGCTATCATGTCATCCCTAGTCCCACTTTTCATTAAACTAGCCATGCCCAGTTCCTGCAACTGTTCTTCATATGTTTTAGCCTCCAGTCCCCTAATCATCTTCGTTGCTCTTCTCTGCACTCTTTCTAGAGTCTTCTTATCTTCTCTACATCGTGGTGACCAAAACTGAATGCCATATTCCAAGTGTGGCCTTACCAAGGCCTTATAAAGTGTCATTAACACTTCACGTGATCTTGAGTCTATCCCTCTGTTTATGTAGCCTAGAACTGTGCTGGCTTTTTTGGCAACTGCAGCACACTTCTTTTCAAATTCACACTTGACAAGAATTCTATCTTTAAATTTCTGGATAATCCTATGTAATGAGAGAAACGTAAACTTTCCCAGTCTGGAAATCAGCTTTGTGCAAGGTTTCTGTCATCCTCAGGACCAGTTTGGCTGTTAAGACTTTGCCCCGGAGTATTCCTTAAGGAGAATCCTAAAATGCATGCATGACTTCTCATGTTTCCTGCAACAGGAAGAGAAAGTATTAACTGAGGATAGTATCTTTCCTTACATTCTCTGACTTATGAACTCTTATGCATGATTACAGAGAAATGAGAGGCATTTAAATTCAAGGAGCCTGAATATCTGGGTAACAGGATATAAACATTTTATTTTATTTTTGTACAGATACTTACTTTTTAAGACGTGAAGCCTTCTAGTCCAACAGTGGAAGGAACATACAAATATCAGGGCTGTCTGAAATGACTTTTCCAAGTTAATGTGCATTTTTAAAAGTATATAGTTGTTTATTTTCAGAAACAGAGTTAACAATTACTGCATCAAATGTGACAGCATAAGAAACCAACACAACATTATGGATTTTATTAAATTGTTAAGAGGAATACTTTGCCAAAGTAAAGTAAGAAAATTCAATTAGGCCCAACTCTGGCATAATTGTCTAAATATATTCATAGTATCTGTAGTTTTATAAGGAGAGCTTGAATTAAATGTTTTAATCTGCTTGTTCTTTCCTGCTTTAAATAAACCCCTGCCTTGCCCAAGATGTATTTAAGCAACGAAAGTATTTTAAAAAGATTCCAGCACGTGAATCCTTAAAAGTTAAATTTTAACATTTGAACATTTTTAATTTGCAAAGAAACGATTCTTTGAAATTTCGTTCTTGTTCATTTCTTACAGGGGAAGCGCTGGATATATACAAACTTATTAAAATAACAAAAGGTTCTTTGGAAAAAGGAAAGTGAAATTTGATTTTTAGAAGCTAACCGGACACACTTCCTCCCAGCGGGATCCTCCAGAAGGAACCTCTCTCGGTCGTGGACAACTGCTTTTTCTTCTCACTCCAAGTCAAAAGGAGGGGAATCAACAGGCATCTCTGTGGTTCCCAAGGCCAACGTGGTGGATTTAGAGACCGAAAGGAAAAGTTGCAAATTTAATGTTACGGGGACAGGCCACGGACAAGTCATCAGCAGGTTACTGATGTTGCAAGTTGTTCAAGGTCCTATGCGCAATGGATATGGCGAAGAAACACTTTTCTAATATGCTGAAGATAACGTGAAAAAGATGGCCTCTTCCTTGTCGATGTTAAAAAGGGTGCAAAACCAGCCATTTGAGAAGAAACGGGGCAGCTCTCATTTCTTTCGTCTTTTCTTCTTGGGCTCTCTGCTGGTATTCGATTGGGCAGATGCAACGCTCTGGAAGAAATAAAAGCAGAGCACGTCGGAAGAACGGCAACAGCAGCCTGTCTAGTGACTGAAACAGCGCAAGCGGTACAATTCGCGAGTTAATCAAACGAGTTACATATCCCTTGTACAAAACTCTCAAAGATTTTGGAAGGTTTTTTTTTTTTTAACTTTTGTTTAGATACGTTCCAAGGGAAGAAACAGAAAAGAACGATGGCGAAAATGGAGAGCCCGCAACCAAATGTTTCGGGATTCTGCTTGATTTTTTTTTTTTTAAATTAAAAGTGCTCACGGAAGCAAGTAAATGTCTCGTCTTTATTCCTGCTCCCAAACTGTAGCAGTGAAGGGAGTTGACCCTTCACTTTTAATACAATACAATAGTAGAGTTGGAAGGGACCTTGGAGGTCTTCTAGTCCAACCCCCTGCCTAGGCAGGAAACCCTATACCGTTTCAGAGAGATGACTATCCAACATCTTCTTAAAGACTTCCAGTGTTGGGGCATTCACAACTTCTGGAGGCAAGCTGTTCCACTGATTAATTGTTCTAACTGCCAGGAAATTTATCCTCAGTTCTAGGTTGCTTCTCTCCTTGATTAGTTTCCACCCATTGCTTCTTGTTCTACCCTCAGGTGCCTTGGAGAATAGTTTGACTCCCTCTTCTTTGTGGCAACCCCTGAGATATTGGAAGACTGCTATCATGTCTCCCCTAGTCCTTCTTTCTCTTAAGCTAAACATACCCAGTTCCTGCAACCGTTCTTCATATGTTTTAGTCTCCAGTCCCCTGTTTTGAACAGGACTAGGATGGTTGCCGTGTTCCATCAATGGTTTGCTTTTAAAACAAGCGGCAGAACACTCTAATTATTTAAACGGATGTTAGCACGCATGGGATTGGCAATCACGCAAACTTCACAAGGAGAGTTTAGAGGAGCGGTTCCCAATATGGGACCCACCCGTGAGGTGGGAGGCAATTTGATTTTTAATGGGAGCAATTTGAACCTTGTTTAAACCAAGCTAATGACTGTTTAGGCTTCCTACCGCATGAGTAGTTCACTTTTTGAGTAAAGTAAGAATTATACGTCACAGGGAGTGGGGGGCATCAGGATTTTAGAGATGCTCTCGGTGTGTTCCATCAGACTATAAAGAAAAACTCCTGGAGATAAGGAGCACATCTGGAGATGCGGGACCTTGGTGGGGAGGGCATTCAGAAATAGCTTCCAAAATGGCATGGCCATGTCCTCTGCCAGCAGCAAGAACATTGGTGGACCACAAAGGCACTGTTGCAAATTGGTAGGGGCTCCACCACACTCCCTTTTCGATGGACAGGTAGTCCCTTGACTTGAAACGCTTCATTTAGTGACTGAAGCTACAGCGGCACTGAAGCAAAATGACTTATGACCATTTTTTCACACTTTGCAGCACCCCTCCCCGTGTGATCAAAGCTTTAATGCTTGGCAATGGGGTTTATATTTATGACGGTTGCATGGGATCCCCTTTTGCAAACTTCTGACCAAACAAAGTCAATTGAGGATGCCAGATTCACTTAACGGCTGTGTTACTAAGTTAACAATGGCAGTGATTCACTTAACAACGGTGCACTTAACTGTGGCAAGAAAGGCCGTGAAATGGAGCAAACTTCACTTAACAAGTCTGTTGCTTAGGAACAGAGTGTTTTGGCTCAATTGTCCTTATGTATCAAGGACTGCTTGTATATCATGAAAATAGCCTTTTAAAAGATGATGTATGTGTAGGGGTTTTTTGGGAGGCCCCCCCCCCCCACCAGAGTTTCCTGCAAACTGACCTCATCTTGGTCTGGCTCATCCTCAGCATCCTGTTCCTGTAGGGCATTTTCTACGGTAGATACATTGATTCGGAAATCCCGGGAAGTGCTCAGTTTCATATATTGCATTAAGTTGACCTGGAAGACCCAGAGGTCAGTCAATTATTTTACAAAATGTTTAAACCAGCCATTCAAAGCATTGGAAAAAAATGTCACCGCAGTCAAATTTACACTTTGGTTACGTGCTCCTTTGACGTTACTTGTCCCAGCTTCTGCCAGCCTAGCAGTTCGAAAGCACGTAAAACTGCAAGTAGAAAAATAGGTACCAACTTTGGTGGGAAGGTAACAGCGTTCCTTGCGCCTTCGGCGTTTAGTCATGCCGGCCACATGACCACGGAGACGTCTTCAGACAGCGCTGGCTCTTTGGCTTTGAAAACAGAGATGAGCACCGCCCCCTAGAGTCGGGAATGGCTAGCACATATGTGCGAGGGGAACCTTTAGCTTTACCTTTATGTGAGTTATGGTTCCTGTAACTGTATAGCTCAAGTTTGATTTAACCGAACGTTTGCATCTGGATAAAAACACTGTTTGAATTTGGTTTATGAGACAAATAAGTTAATATTTTATTAGAGGGTGAATACAAAGAACCTTCTCGGTCACTCTGAATTCTAACAGACCTAAAACTTAACCAGATGCTATTTTGAGGTGGGAAGCCAAGAGCTGAAATCGCTGATGCGAATAAGAAATAATTAAAATTTTGAACTTGGAGGCAGGGCTAATGTATCACAAGGTGCATAAGGCTTCAGAGTGCGGCGTAAAAGATACACTACCTTATATCGTAATTGCCAGTGTTATAAAAAGGAATAGCTTACATTTGTAGAATTAAACCTTACCTTTGACTTTTTAGAGAGATGGATGAGAAAATTCTCATACTGTTCTATGGCGAAAACCAAGTTTGGAATTGGTTTAGTCTCTCGCAACACTTTAGCCTACGAATTCCAAGAAAATCAGCATATTAATAGAAGATATCACATTATTACCGTTTAGGATTTTATTGGTTTATATAACTACCCATCTCATAAGAAGTGTTAGCAAAAATAGAACAAATTAAAGAACGGCCGTATTTTGAGATCAAAATAAAGCAGATGTTATTTCGTAGATTAAATAGCTAAGCAAATATTTTAGTTACAAAGGATTTTTTGAAGCAACAAAATATATTGTTTTCTACATTAGTTTCACATTCATGCAAACAAAAAAAAATACATTTTAAATATTTTAAAATACATTATCACCATCGCTCAGCTGAATCAAATTTTCACACAGACATCCTATATAACGAGAATCTCTCTGCTGACAGAAGAACAAGGATAGTCTTCTGTCCAAATACCAACCGTGTTAAGTCTAATACATTTTGTCTTACATTTATTGTGTACAAACACACCAATTGCTTCTGGCTGAGCGAGCATCTCATTTCCCTAGATGTTGCTGCAATTTTAGAATGCAAAAAATAAAATGTCTGGGAACTACTACGGAACAATGGTTTAAACCACCCACTCCTAAAATTTACATGAAAGAAAATATGGAAGATCAACTTTTAGTACAGCCTAGTGTGAAGTTCCCAGAAGGCGACCTAATTAATTTACGAGCCTCGAGACAAAGTTCAAAAGAGATCCAATCATTTATTAGGATCGACATTCTGGCGTGGACTCCTGTGGAGCCAAAACTGCTTTCACTTAATTGCGTTTGAACTTCACCCCTGTATCCTCTCCCTTCTGTCCTGCGTCATAACTCATATTCTCCAACTAGGCTGTAGACATGAGATTCGACTCCGGCCGAAGGCATGCATGGAATTTCCCCCTCCATGCCAGCCTGATAATAGTCATGGCAACGCTTTAGAAGTTGACACCTAGCTTGATGGAACTACATAAATGTGAAAAATTAACTCCGCTTACCATAACAGCGGATTCTTCTCCCTTTTTGTCTTTTTTCTTCTTTTCGATTGCAGAGGTCAGCGTTTCACATTGGACGTTCTGTAGGGGGGAAAAAAATACATTAGGACGGCACATTTTTAATGGGTCTGATAGGAATAGACTAACTGGGTACATGAGCCTAGAGCAGAGGTGTCAAACTCAATTTCATTGACGGCTGCATCAGGGTTATATTTGACCTCGGGAAGGTCCAGGGGTGAGTGTGGCCGTGGTTGGGCATGGCCAGCTTGACAGCATTCATGTCGGGGGCATCTGTGGTGGCCCAAGCGCTCTACCATCAAAACGGGCTCCCAAGCTCCGTTTTCAGCTGGGACAGCATCCTGCAACTCTCTGCCAGCGAAACGGAGTTCAAGGGGGCTGCGTGCGGCCCCCGCGAGCTCAATTTTTTCTGGCAGAGGACCAGTCCTTTGCTGTTTCCAGGGTGGCCCCACAGGCCAGATCTAAGCATCGCACGGGCCAGATCCAACCTGCAGGCCTTGAATTTGACACTCCTAGTCTAGAGGCTTCAGTTGGTTATTTGCTGGCAACATTTACCGATGTGTTTTCCTGACTCTGTGGACTACAAGCTCACACTATATAGTTCCAATGACTTTTGTCCCAGCTTTAGAGAAATTCTGGATCCTCATTCTTAGCATCCTCGAATTCAAGACCTTTCTGCCTTTCTACACCCATATACCGGTAGTTCTGTGGCTGCATAGAACACAGTAGAATTCTGTGTGCCAGCAACATCTAATAGAACGTTGTTCCTCAGATTTTGACATTAGAACATCCACAGATGTATTTGGATTGCCACCAGCTTCCCATCCCTACCAGTCCCTTTGGGAGAGGGGGCGGTATAAAAGTTTGAAATAATAAAGGTGAGGCTCAAACTCAAATCCAATGTGATTCAACAAAGTTGCTGCACCTTATGCTGTCAGCATTTTTCTTTCTAGCATCATTTGGAAGTAGAAATAAAACATGGAACACTTTGTCTCACCTGTACGTATGTGATGAAGGCATAGCATTGGGGAGTCATGTGGGAACCGGACAGTCTAACCTATAAAAACAAAGGGGTGATCGTTTTCCTCAGAGTTTCCTTCTAATATCCACTTTTGCCTGGCCCAATATTTTTAATGTCCCTAATAATGATAGGCATTGTGCACAATGAGCAATACTCACCAGTTTCTCAAATCGTCCCGGAATTCCTCCGGTTGTGTTTCGACACACTTGGAGATACTAGGAGAGGAATGCAAGAGGATGTGTCTGAGTGATAGGACTGTCTTAACCCACCACTGGCACTTAGATTCAGGACCTTTTTAATAATAACCCTATGGGAAAGTTCTGCACAATTAGGTTTTTTCTTTCTACTTCTCAAGAGTAGCAGCTGTCTATATTTTAACCATCTCTGAATAATGGACTTCAGGGAAATCTGGTAACTCTTGTCTTTCCCCTTTCCAGGTCAATAGCACTCACATATTTTACAAGTGTTGTGAGAATGGCATACATCTTGCTGAGACTCCTAAGCAATGTGTCCACACAGCTCCCTGTGGGTAAGGCCGTTTGGACCAACTCGTGGTAGACCGTCAGCGCAGTCCCAAGCTGTAGAACGACAGCCTTCTCTAGAGGTTGAGTTTGGTTTACTGCTTGAGAGGCATTTTCTAGTAAAAGAAAATAAAATAAAGGGGGGGGGAGTTATGTTCAGGTCACAAAAGATAAGGTCTGAATGCTCTAGGACTGTCTGCTTTGGATGGGAGGGTCTTTTTTGCTCTATTAAATATGTGGTTCAAATAGGCTTAAAGTTCTGTAGAGACTCTCAGTCATCCAGGTCATGGATGAGGGTGCTTTTTCAGGAGGCAACTGGGCTTGTTTTTTCTTTGAAGATGTTTTGCTTCTCATCCAAGAGGATGACTGGAACCGGGCATGGCTAGTCTAGTGAAGAGAAGGACCAGGAAGACATGAGAGCAGTCTTCCAATATTTGAGGGAGGGGGTCAAGCTATTTTCCAAAGCATCCGAAGGCTAGACAAGGAATAATGGATAGAAACTGAACAAAGAAGGATTCAACCTGGAAATAAGGAAGAATTCATAAATATTACCTGCTGTCTCGGATCCCAGATAGTTTTTCATCTTGTTGATCAGCCAATCTACCTCTTCAAGGATCTTGTCTGCTTGACTCAAAACCATCAACTTCAAGAGACAGAAGCAGAGAGGTTGAGACAACTTAACGCCACATAAGTACAAGCAAAGTGCTGTGCAATGTTCTCTTCTAAAGGAGCATTGTTCATGTTTCAGTCATTACATTCTTGGATCCCAACATAACTTACACAAGCTGTTGGAGCTGCAGTCTTTGAGTTCACAATGGCAAAGTGAGACTGATGTTCCATCTCAACATCCTGTGAATATTAACAGAATTAGAGGAGTTCATTCCGCTGTTGGATTTCTATTCAACTATCTTATCTTTGTTACAACCCTATAAAAGATAGAATTAAAGTGACTGGCCCAAGATTTCTTTCTCGGTTTTGTGAGTTGCTGAGAATCTCCCTTGATACGAGCAAAACTCTTTAATTTCTTATTTAGGTGGCGCAGTGGTTAGAGTGCAGTACTGCAGGCTACTTTAGCTGACTGCTAGCTGCATTTCAGCAGTTCAAATCTCACCAGGCTCAATGTTGACTCAGTCTTCCATCCTTCCAAGGTGGGTAAAATGGGGGTCCAGTTTGTTGGGGGCAATAGGCTGACTATTGTAAACTGCTTAGAGAGGGCTGTAAAAGCACTATAAAGCAGTATGTAAGTCTAAGTGCTATTGCTATTTATTAATTAAAATTTTCCCTATGAAGTAACTCTACTGGGAGGATTTGCCACTTCAAGAATCCCATTAAAAGTTAAATAAACTGATTGGGTTTATAATGGGTTGTTTTGATCATGGCTGGTTGATATATTATAACCATGACAACTGGCACAATATGTTGAGCTACAAACTAGGTTCATACTTCAAATGCCCCGTATCAAGTCACGTTACAACTTAGCTTGAAAGGGAAAATGTTGGATTATCTTTGCCCTGGCAAATGCATCATCTCAAATTCAATCTTTAAAGTCCACCTGGGCTCTTCCTCACCTGGTCTATGTCTCCCAGCTCAGCATGGATGTCTTGGGCAAGATCACGCAGTATGGTGACAGGGCTCTTAACAAGCGCATGAAGTGTGAAAAGCAGAGAGAGTAAACCTTTGCAACAAGGAGCATCTTCTGCAGAGAACGAGAAAAAGCTCTAATCGACAAATTTTGAAAGCTTTTGACTGTGGCTGATTTCAACCTCGCTCATCTTTAGAGGCATAAACCAATCACTCTCCTGTACACGGTTAGACTGTTCTGATTTTAGTGGCTCGCATTTTTTTTTTTTTTTGCTATAAAATCCCGCGAGTATATTCAAATGAGCCATGGTGGCGCAGTGGTTAGAATGCGGTACTGCAGGCCTCTTCTGTTGACTGCCAAGATGGCAGTTCAAATCTCACCAGGCTCAAAGTTGACTCAGCCTCCCATCCTTCCGATGTCGGTAAAATGAGGACCCAGATTGTTGGGGGTGGGGGGGAAGGGGGCAAGATGCTGACTCTGTAAACTACTTAGAGAAGGCTGTAAAAGGACTGTGAAGTGGTATATAAGTCTAAGTGCTCTTCCTTCCTTCCTGCACAGTGGTTACAATGCAAACTAACTCTGCTCACATTGCCAGGAGTCTGATTCCTGACTGGCTCAAGGTTGACTCAGCCTTTTATCCTTCGGAGGTGGGTAAAATGAAGACCCAGATTGTGGGGGGACATAGGCTGACATTGCAAACTGCTTAGAGAGGGCTGTAAAGCACTGTAAAGTGGTATGTAAGTTGCTAAAGAAGACATGACTGGTTAGTTCATTGGGGAACCAGACATACACTATATTGCCAAAAGTATTCGCTCACCTGCCTTTACTCGCATATGAACTTACTGTAAGTGACATCCCATTCCTAATCCATAGGGTTCAATATGACGTCGGTCCTCTCTTTGCAGCTATAACAGCTTCAGCTCTTCTGGGAAGGCTGTCCACAAGGTTCAGGAGTGTGTTTATGGGAATTTGTTACCATTCTTCCAGAAGCGCATTTGTGAGGTCACACACTGATATTGGACGGGTTTACGTGGCCTACCACTTCGTGGCTGAGTTGCTGTCGTTCCCAAACACTTCCACATTCTTATAATACAGCTGACAGTTGACTGTGGAATATTTAGGAGTGAGGAAATTTCACGACTGGGTTTGTTGCACAGGTGGCATCCTATCACAGTTCCACGCTGGACTTCACTGAGCTCCTGAGAGGGACCCATTCTTTCACCAATGTTTGTACGAAGTCTGCATGCCTAGGTACTTGATTTTATACACCTTTGGCTATGGAAGTGATTGGAACACCTGGTTCTGGTTATTTGGATGGGTGAGCGAATACTTTTGGCAATATAGTGTACCTCTTCCTCATTTTTCATCGTCATAATGAATTATAGTATCACTAATCGGGATTATCCATAGTTGAAAGTTCCAATTTAGTTCCCACTAGCAAAAGTTTTTGAGGTGGACACAATGAACACAACTGGCTTTAAAAATGGGGATAAAAAGATACTGGCTCACTCACTTAAATCAGGAGCTCAGCCAATGTCCGATCAGCTCTGGTTACACGGAGGTACTGAGCAGCCCAAATTCTCACTGAAGCAATTAAGCAATTAACACTTACCCAAGCTAGTTTCCTTGCAAAGCTTCACTGTCCATGATAACAGCTGCACGAACTATGTAGAGAAATTGATTTCTCATTAGTTGATTACTCCTCAGCCACTTAAGTTCAATTTTTCAATGAACAAAGCTTTCAGAGCAGCCACTTAAAATTAATAAAGAGTAACAGGCCATTAAAATAGAGTCCTGAAAAAGGCAGCGATGTTGGCAAGGGTAATATGACCACATCAACATTTAATGCAGCAACAGCAACAGAAACAAGTTATTATAGAAGTCTTTGGAAACTGGAGGGGGGGGAGAGAGAGAGAGACAGAGAAAGACAGACAGACACAGACAAGTGCAGACTGAAGTCAAGAACCAACTTAAGAACAAAAACTTTATAATAAATCAATTGTACTTCTATAATACTCAACAATTCCTTGCCAATCTGGAAAGCATAGTAAGGAGGTTAATGTATCAGGTATGTTCACTACCTTGAGTTATTAGTAAAAAATAATAAGGGGGGTATACAAAAAAAAAACCAAACAAATAAATAAATGCATACCTGGGATGAGGAAGGATCCAACAATTTCGAGAGCATCACAAGGATGTTGATCAACAGAAGAGCTTCCTTGCTGCTAAAATCTTCTTCTGTATTGCTGATCAGGTTTGTTAATGATCTCTGAAAAAGGCAAAAAGGAAAAGATGAAACTCACAACAAACAAATATAATCACCCAAAGCAGATTGCTTTGAGGACCAAGCATCCCATTTCTACTATAGGGCACTTGGAAGATTTTTTTAGGGAAAATTACCTTGGGAATAATTACAGAATCTTTTCTCAAGACTGCTCCAAAATTGGAGCTCTGATTGATGGTCAAACCTCTGATGCTCCAATTTCTTGAAGCTACTTAGCGGCCATCATCACATACGTTAAAGTTAAAGGTAAAGGTTCCCCTCACACATATGTGCTAGTCGTTCCCGACTCTAGGGGGCAGTGCTCATCGCCGTTTCAAAGCTGAAGAGCCAGCGCTGTCCGAAGATGTCTCCGTGGTCATGTGGCCAGCATGACTAAACGCTGAAGGTGCATGGAACGCTGTTACCTTCCCACCAAAGGTGGTTCCTATTTTTCTGCTTGCATTTTTTACGTGCTTTCGAGCTGCTAGGTTGGCAGAAGCTGGGACAAGTAACGGGAGCTCACATGCTTTAGCTCACCTGAAACTGCCGAATCTGGAAGGCAGCTTTCTCAGTGACATCCACCTCTGCTGCTTCTTCGTCGTCCTCATTTGCGATATCTATGGAAGGGGAATGAAAAAATGGTAGTCAAGCCGAAGTGAAAATCCAGAAAAGAAATTCATTAAATCGGTGTGAAAAGGATGTCGGGAGATCGAATTTGGGTTAGTGAACGAAGCAGAATCAAAACTACCCAAAGCCTGGAGGAACTGTGAGATTTTGGTTGGATAAAGTTGTGGCACTGTGTTAAAAATCCTCAGCAGGCCTTCCAAGCATAGCAAGGAGATGCTTTTGCCTTTATCCTTCTTCCCAAATTCTTCTGCAGATGTTGGGATTGAGGTGTATCTCCAGAGGAGGACTCTACAGGAAAAGGGGGATAGTCAAGAATTAGATCACGTAGACCAAACAAACAAGTCCATGCATCTTTAATACTGCATTAAACTCTTCTTGTGGTGCCTTTCAGAAACTTTAATAGTAAGAAGATCTAATAAAAGCAAAGTTTTTGCAAGAAGAGAAGTGCATGGAATATTTATTGAGATGTGGAACACAAATTTAGCTACAGTGCATTTCCTTTATTATTATAACCTGATATTTCTTGGCTTATGATATTTTACTCCATTTCTGCACTCTGCACACTGTATCCCGAAAGAAAACAGCTTAAGTAGGTACCCTGTTTCCCCCAAAATAAGACCTCCACGGATAATAAGCCCAATCAGGCTTTTGAGCGCATGCGTTGAAATAAGCCCTAAAACATTTAAACGCATGCGCAGCGGGTCCCCGCCATTTCCTGGTGGGAAGGGGGGAACATTCCCCACGCCCTCCACATGCACCTGTCATCCACACAGAATGGCCACGCGCCCCTTCTCTTAGTGGTGGTCGCAAAAAGAGCAGCAGGCCCAGGGATGCTAGGGCTGGCAAGAATGTGCCAGAAACAGAGACAGAACTTCTGGCCCTCTCTGGGATCAGCTGATCTGCGAGTCGAGGTTAAGGGGCCTCCTGCACCTCAAAAATAATAAGACCTCCCTGAAAATAAGGCCAAGCGCTTATTTCGGGGGTCAAAAGAAAATAAGATCCTGTGTTATTTTTCAGGGAAACACAGTAAGAATGTATACAGGTTCTACTAGATATTATTTCTGCATCTCTTATAGAACCAAAACAAAAAAAATGGTATTAAAATACTGAAACTTCTTGACCACTTAGGATTTCAACTCACCGAGTGATTTTGCAAAGGTACTGGAACATCTTCCCTGGGTTCTCTCCTTCTGGCCCATCTGTCTGCCCCGTCTCATCCAACTGCTGTACTTTCTGCAATGCTACGGTGACAGCATAACGCATGAACTCCGTGCTGGAGCGGAGAACAGCCAGGCTCTCCTCGTGGCTTTGGGCACAATCCCTAAAGGTTGGGAAGAAAATTCTGGACTGAGTTGGTAAAACAGAGAGGGGGGGGGGGGATGAAAATATACAAATCATCATCGTCTTTTAATGACGCCCATAATCCCTTGCAGAATGGAATCTGGGCAACTGAATGGAGCTAGCAGAGTGTTTACTGGCCAGATGCCTTTCCCTGTCGCCAATGTGGAGTTTTGTTCAGCAGATATATTCTCATTGTGCCCAGAGAGAGAAATCTCTGCCTCCACCTAGGATCAAACTCACAGCTTCCTGATTGTGTGTGAGCTCCATCTCTAGGCCGCCGCACCACTCCTCAAGAAAATATACAAATGCCATGTCGAAATCCATGGGTGTCAACTGATTTTTATTACTGGCTTTTATAGCTCATTTCTGTACTTCTGGTGCCATTTCCAGTCCACCTCATTTCTGTCGGCTGCTTTTGAGTCTTCAAAACATGCAGGGAAGGATCAGTACTTTAAATTAATATTATTATTATTTTTTTACCTGAAGAGACTTGTAAGTAAAGTACACACAAAGCCCATCGATAGGAAACTTCGGGCAATTTTGTTTGGGGACGAGAGTTTGTTCTTTCCTGCTTTCTCTTTCAGGATTTCGCAAAGATTCGCGTAGCACTTGAACAGGCTCAACGCATCTTCAAACTTGTTCTTGCTGCAAACAAACACACGACCAAAGGTAAACGTACAAACTCAAAAGCTCGGAAGCTTTCGAAGAAAGAATTCAATTCCTTACTTGTAGTTGCCTGTAGTAAAGTTGTATTCAATCAAGACCTCACAGATCCCCATCACTAAAATGGCATAGATGTTGTTCTTCAAGCCCACTCCGGTTGATGGAGAGAAGTCGGCCGATTTATCCTAACATTCAAAAGCAAGCAAATTAGAAAGGCCCCTTCTAATATTTGTAAATTGCTGAATAGTAATAACACTTATATACCGCTTAGAAGTGCTTTATATAGCAATAGCACTTAGACTTATATGCTGCTTCAGAGTGCTTTACATAGCAATAGCACTTAGACTTATATACTGCTTCATAATGCTTTATATAATAGCACTTACTTATATACCACTGCATAGTGCTTTACATAGCAGTAGCACTTAGACTTATATACTGCTTCATAATGCTTTATATAGCAATAGCACTTAGCACTTAGATTTATATGCTGCTTCATAGTGCTTTATATAGCAATAGCACTTAGACTTATATACTGCTTCATAATGCTTTACAGAGCAATAGCACTTAGACTTATATACCACTGCATAGTGCTTTACATAGCAGTAGCACTTAGACTTATATACCGCTTAGTAATGCTTTATATAGCAATAGCACTTAGGCTTATATACCACTGCATAGTGCTTTACATAGCAGTAGCACTTAGACTTATATACTGCTTCATAATGCTTTATATAGCAATAGCACTTAGCACTTAGATTTATATGCTGGTTCATAGTGCTTTATATAGCAATAGCACTTAGCACTTAGATTTATATGCTGCTTCATAGTGCTTTATATAGCAATAGCACTTAGCACTTAGATTTATATGCTGCTTCATAGTGCTTTATATAGCAATAGCACTTAGACTTCTATACCGCTTCATAGTGCTTTGCATAGCAATAGCACTTAGACTTATATACCGCTTCATAATGCTTTATATAGCAATAGCATTTAGATATATACAGCTTCACAGTGTTTTTACAGCCCTCTCTAAGCGGTTTAGAGTCAGCATAAGGGAGACCCCAATAATCTGGGTCCTCATTTTACCCCCTTCGGAAGGATAGAAGGCTGAGTCAACCAAGAGCTGGTCAGAATCAAACTGCTGGCAGCCGGCAGTCAGCAGAAGTAGCCTATGACTGTAACTTTGTTGCTTGTATCCTTACGATTTATACTGATCTTTTCCTAGTATGATTTGATTGCTTATTTGTATACCCTATGACCATCATTAAATGTTGTACCTTATGATTCTTGATGAATGTATCTTTTCTTTTTATGTACACTGAGAGCCTATGCACCAAAGACAAATTCCTTGTGTGTCCAATCACACTCAGCCAATGAAGAATTCTATTCTATTCTATTCTATTCTATTCTATTCTATTCTATTCTATTCTTCTACATATTGCAAAGAGCTGTTTGGAGTAGAGTGGCATAGAAATGTCACAAATAAACAAATAACTCAATTACCAGCTCAAAATCTTCCAGTTCGCTCTTGATCATTCGTCTTGTGATGGATTCCAACATCTTATCCAATTCTTGCTGAAAGCTTCTATCCTCCTCCTCTTCCTCATCATCATCATCTTCAGCTTGCTGGTGCACAGTTAAAACGTTGGTATACCAGGCCAAACAATGTTGAATACAGCACAAAAGATGAGCCTGAAAGAATCACGGCATTAAACTAGGAATGAAAAATGTCCTTTTCTCATTTCGAGCCAGCCAAACCTTAAATATTTTTTTTTTTCAAAAGTGGCATTTCATTTGCCTTCAATGAATAAAATATGCCAATATGTATAGTACATAGGCCAATATTCTCTTCTTGATTCAGAATGCAATCTCTGACACACATTTTTTAAAAGCGTTTCAAAAAACAACTGCCATCTGAATGCTCCCACTTTTTTTCTTTCTTTCTCACCAAAGGTTCCTGCAGGAAGATTTGATCTCTTTGAGCCAGGATGCATTTTTCTAACTTTAACGGGGGCAGAAGGTCTGGTTCAGCTTCATAATATTGTTTTATCTGTTGCAACAAACAAAACAGATTCATTTGCCAAATGATAAATAGTCATCTCTAATTTACAGGTTATAATCAGCGAGGAGGAGAAAGCTCCCCCATTCAAAAGAGATTTTTAAAAAAATATTTAAATGAAACCATTTGCTGAATGAAGGAGGGAGAAAATGACACTACAGAGCACTGTGCACCAGAACAACTAGACACAAGAATAGTTTTTTTTCGCCGAACGCCATCACTCTGCTAAACAAATAATTCCCTCAACACTGTCAAACTATTTACTAAGTCTACATTACTATTAATCTTCTCATCGTTCCTATCACCCATCTCCTCCCACCAATGACTGTATGACTGTAACTTTGTGTTTGTCTCCTTATGATTTATATTGTTTCCTAGTATGATTTGATTGCTTATTTGTACCCTATGACTGTCATTAAGTACCTTATGATTTTTGACGAATGTATCTTTTCTTTTATGTACCCTGAGAGCCTATGCACCAAAGACAAATTCCTTGTATGTCCAATCACACTTGGCCAATAAAGAATTCTATTCTATTCTATTCTATTCTATTCTATTCTATTCTGTTCTGTTCTATTCTATTCTTCTGTCAAAATCACCACTTCCTTCCACGAATAAATAGACTTTTATTTCCTTCAATGGATTCCAAGGTAGATAAATCTCCTTCGCTACTTGCCTATGAATGATAATGCATTTCAGAACACAACCGCTCACTTGAGTGCCCCAAATTTGCTCTTCCAAAAGGCAATTGGACTTTCTTGGGTTTTTTTCTCTTTGAAAACATTTTGCTTCTCATGGAAGAAACTTCTATAGTTTCTAAAAAACTGAAGAAGCTTCTTGGATGAGAACCAAAACGTTTTCAAAGAAAATAACAAAGTCCAGCTGCCTTTTATGGGGGGAAAAAGCACATTTGGAGTAACATGATTATGGATGACTGAGAATCTCCACAAATATTCACTTGAGTAGCTATAAATATGCTGACTCTGTAAAATGCTTAGGTAAAGGTAAAGGTTCCCTTCGCACATATGTGCTAGTCGTTCCCGACTCTAGGGGATGGTGCTCATCTCCGTTTCAAAGCCAAAGAGCCAGCGCTGTCCGAAGACGTCTCCGTGGTCATGTGGCCAGCATGATTAAACACCGAAGGCGCACAGAACGCTGTTATCTTCCCACCAAAGGTGGTCCCTATTTTTCTACTTGAATTTTGCATGCTTTTGAACAGCTAGGTTGGCAGAAGCTGGGACAACTAACAGGAGCTCACTCCGTTACGTGGCGCTAGGGATTCGAACCGCCAAACTGCCGACCTTTCTGATCGACAAGCTCAACCGTTGAGTCACAAGTGCTTTTGCTATAAATGTTCATAATATTACTCTCGTGAAGAATATGTGACTTAGATCCATATTTCTTTCTCCTCCCCATCTACATGGCAAATCCTTTTTCTTCATTCCTGTTCTGAGGCGCAAACAGGTGGCCATTTTGCCTCATCGAATCAAAAGCAGAAACATAATCCAAACCAAGGGTAGGCAAGACTCAAAAGAGTGACCCCCCAAACTCTGGTCAGCATTTCCCTTAAATCTAGCTTCTAATCTTTAGTCATTCCTGTACCTGGGAGAGAAGCATGTCCAGAATGGAATGGCTCAATTGAGAATTTCTGCGCAGGACATCATATAAACCCTGGAAAGACAAATGAAAAGTTTTGTTTCTTTGTTTTTAAAGTGAGCTTGAAACTAATCAAAAAAGAATGGGAGAAGCAGAAATTCTAGCACCACCCAACAATCCCCAAAGAAGAGAAGGGTCAAACTATTCTCTAAGGAACTTGAAGGCAAGACAAGAAGCAATGGATGGAAACTCACCAAGGAGGGAAGCAACCTAGAACTAAGGAGAAATTTCTTAACGGTGGGAGTGATTAACCCATGGAACTGCTCGCCACCAGAGAATGTGGGTGCTCTAAGAGTGGAGGTTTTTAGGAAGAGATTGGACAAACGTTTTGTCTGAAATGGTATAGGACTTCCTACTTGACCCAGGGGTTGGACTAGAAGGCCTCCAAGGTCCCTTCCAACTCTGTTATTCTGTAGTCTGCAAGTCGTTAAGTTTACTTGAGACACAGCTAGAAATGTGGGAATGTTAGGGAACTCAGTTGAATGCCAAAGGGAGCCCTTCTTACCTCGTAGAGGGTGAGTCTGACATCAGCCTGCTGGCTTAGGCATCGTCTCAGGCTGCCTAGGATCTCTAAGCAGAAGGCCTCATTGGCTGCCGCGTTATAGCGGGCATGGACATCTACCTGGACCTGGAAGGAAGGAGCAGTCATGGAGTTCCTCGACTTACAACTGCAAATGAGCCCAACGTTTCTGTTGTTAGAACATGTGCTAAGTGGTGAACTTTGCCTCCTTTTACATCCTTTCTTGCCACGGTGAATCACTGCAATTGTTAAATTAGTCAAACTGTTGTTGCGTAAATCTGGCTTCCCCATTGAATTTATTCTCAGAGGGTCACAAAAGGGGCCACTGCAACCGTCATATATACCATATTTTTCTAAGACGCACCTTTGGAATACTGGGTAGTTTTAATCCATGGGTTAGTTAACTGTAATTAGCTGTTTCTATCATTCCTCAAACACGTCCCTTCCAGTATATGCATTTGTGATGCAGATCGAAACAAACACCAGAATCTGCGAGTGAAACATGCTGGGACCAGTACCATATATTTTTTTTTCACCTGACTGGCTCCAATTGCTTGGCTGCATTGGGAAGAGGTCAAACTCCCCAGGACCTTAAAATTTTTCAAGAGCAGCAAAAACCCAGCAACTGCCGACTTGCGGGCATCTAGTTGTCTGCAATCAAGAGAGAAGACGAATTTAAGGCAGTGTTTCTCCACCCCAGGATGAAAATTTATTAGAAGGATGGGCTACTTTCACCACCAAAACCCGGTAGATAATTTAAAAAAGAAAAAGAAACATGAATATTTGTTAACTTTCCATCAGCTTTGGAAGCCATGTTAACACCGGAAGCTTCCACGCTGCCACATTCTTGTGCTTGGGCAATTAGGAGGGAGGATTTAGTAGAGGGAATGTAGGTTAGGCATAACAGCATTCTTCTTTTCGGTCAAGGTCATTGCATTCCTGCACTTGGAGGAGGAGTGGTTGAAGTGATGTTTCAAGTTGGGAAGGATTGGGATTGGATCATGTGATGGACTGATGGGTGCAGGGGATTGGTTTGGACTTTTGACTTGCTGAGGGAAAAGTCCAGAAATCTCAGGTTTGGGTTTTCCCAGATGTGCCTGTATACCTATGCTAATCATTGAGTGCTTTGAGAAAATGCCTGTCTCAGAGTTTTTCTTTCTGGGAGTTAGGTCTTTCCGGAACGCAGTCACTTTCCTGGTCACATGGATTTAAGGCTCTCTGTCTGGAAATCATCAATCATTTTTTTTGGAAAAAATTATTTAACTCTTCAAGCAAACATTTTAGAGATAAAAGCAATCAAACAGCTCTACTGAATTTAGCACATATGTGTGCAGGGGGAAATCAACAAACACGGAAGACATTTTTTTGAAAACAAAGACAACTTACCCAGAGAACATAGATTTGCGAAGAACAAGGATCAGCGAGTCCCTCAAGGACATGCTTATTTTGAGCAAAGGCTGGGAGAAAACCAAAATTATAGTGTCTTAAAACTATCGCAATACAAAAAAAACCCCAGTTTCCACTTTGGGCCTTTTCTCTACGGGTGGGAGAAGGGAAAAAAACCTGAGTGATTAAAGATTCATTTTTGGTCCAAGTATGCTTTTATGTTTCTAATTTTTTTATCTATAAAAAGGGCTGTATGTATGTATGTATGTTCCAGCATAATTCTGGAGCACCGCGAGCAATTTCAACCAAACATGGTACACAGATGACTTACCCTCTGGAAACAAATAATGGGGGGTAAGACACTCCTGATGTGTGTATCTGTGTGTTCCAGCATAACTCTGGAACGCCTGGCCCGTTAAGGAGAGCGAGTGTGGCGTCCTAGAGCAGCAATCGTTTGTGATGTCTTGGGAGGGAGAAGAGAGAGCCTGGGCCGTTAAGCAGAGCAAGTGCAATGTCCTAGAGCGGCAATTGTTTGTGAT
The DNA here is from genome assembly GCF_964273705.1 of Natrix helvetica. NCBI lineage: Eukaryota > Metazoa > Chordata > Lepidosauria > Squamata > Natricidae > Natrix > Natrix helvetica. Next base: position 11,225,968 of record NC_138556.1, on the reverse strand, counting down.
GTCATGGAAGGGAGAAAGGAGAGCCTGGGCCGTTAAGCAGAGCAAGTGCAGCATCCTAGAGCGGCAATTGTTTGTGATGTCAGTTCCTTCGCATCTTCCTCTGAAAGGCCAGCTGTGACGTTCGCTCCAGCGGACCAATGGGGAAGCACCTGATGGATTTGGGGCAATGTGCCAGGATTGTAGACAGGGCGGGAAAGAGGAGCGCATGGGAGGGGGAAGGGAGAGGGCAGGGATGATGGGCATGGGAGCAGAGGGAAGAAAGGCCCCTCTCAATAGCTCCCTGTCAGACAAACGCTTTGACATCTATAAATATCCAGGCAAAACTGAGTTATCAGCTAGTAGTATTTTAAAAAGTATCTCGGTTTTTGAGCAACCACATATTTATAATATTACATTACCTGCACAGCCTTGAGAAACCCTTGAACTGTGTCAAGAGGAAGGAATGACAAATGCTCAAAAGCTTCTGTAACACTAGAGGAAGAATTCTGGAGGACCAGAGGAGCAGATAGAATTATGCTGGACAATAAGTCTGCAAAGAGAAGAGGAGAGAACATTCAAAGCTGTGGCATCTGCTAGGGAAAAGGACAGGATGCTCTGAATAAGCACATCTTTTTAAGCAGGGAGTTGGACTAGAAGACCTTCAGGGCCCCTTCCAACTCTGTTTTTCTATTCTACTCTATTTCAAAAAGGAAGGCAGATACATGTTTATTTGCAGTGCTGTCTAATACCCATGTAAATTAACTCACGTAGGGTGGCTGCAGTATTATTATTTATCCTTTTTATTATCTTCTTTACGTCTTCCTATTATGGGTATTATTCTCTTTGTTGCTTTGCATATATACCAAGTACTGGAGACAAATTCCTTGCGTGTTTTGGCCAAATAAAGTATTCCATTCAATTCAAGTTCATAGATTGAAGGAAAACGTTTTATTCACTACTTTTCCTCAACCCTCAAACTGGTGAGGCAGTCAACTTGTTTTGCTACATTAAAGGGTTAACAGGCCCTTTTAATATGTCCTATTAAGATCAGAAAACATGGGTACATAGCCTATTTGGCCTTGCTGAAAATCAGCTAATAATAATAATTTTGAAATGAGTAACTTCTCGAGTTCATATATGATGCAGAGGAATTCTTTACATCATCATGGCTTGCTGGGTAAGCCATTATGGTTTCATGCAGTATAGAACTACTCTTTCCAAACTATCATCTGCTTTTTGAAGTCAGGAGCCTGGGGAAATTCTTGGCTGATGAATTTTTCTTGAGATAGTATACTAGAGGCCTAGAGGGGGAGCTCTCGCCTCGCATTCAGGAGGCTGTGAGTTCGATCCTAGGTAGAGGCAGATATTTCTCTCTCTGGGCACAGTGACAATACATCTGCTGGGAAAAAAAAACTCTGCACTGGTGACAGGAAGGGCATCCAGCCATTAAAGCACTCTGCTAGTTCCATTCAGTTGCCCAGACTCCGCCCCACAAGGGATTATGGGGTCGTTAAAAGAGGATGCTGATAGTGTACTGGAAGCTTGCAGTCGATTTTGTGAGCTTGAATTCCATGTGGCAAAGTTACCTATGAAGTGGGTGATGGGAACGCCTGCATTTGTGATCACTCTGTTCAGGATTTGCTCTAGAATTTCACTTCTGATCGGTTCATGCACCTGGAAGATACGGTATTTTAAAAATGCAAGGTTTCTCCCTCTAGTTTCAAGAGAAAATACTATAGGCCTTTGAAGCTATGCTACATTGGTTGATTGCTTTACCAGGCAGCCCCCAAAGATGTTTACTCCCCAATTCACTGATCAGCACAGAAAATGCATCTATAGGCGCTTTGACGCATTTGTGAAAAAGAGAACTTCTCTGTGGTGGTAGTGGGTGGTGCCTTCAGTTCTGGATTTCCTTGTGATATATTAGGTAGATTACCTTCCTCCTGTTTTAATTATTTAAATAATATTTATGAATGAAAGCTGGCTTTGTCAGAGTTTGTGGCAGAAAATCAAATCCAGAAAGCACACGCAGATAACTGATTCAGCAGGACTCATTAACTTCTCTATATACATAAAAGCACATGAATAAATGTACAATGCCAACAGCAGATTCTTCCAGAGAGAAGAGATTGGTTTCCAGTTTCAATTCAGAGAGCAGACTAGATTACCATATTTTTCAGAGCATAAGACGCTCCGAAGTACAAGACGCACCTAGCTTTTGGGGAGGAAAACAAGGGGAAAATATCTGCTTCTGCCTCCCAGCAATTTGCCTCCTTGCAACAAACAGCAAACAGTACAGACAATATACACTGTTTGTAGTGTTACATTTCAGAGTATCCTTGTACAGATTCTGTTAAAATTGATGTGGCTTCCTGGAAGTATATGTTATTCTCTGCTATTTAAAAGAAGATACAATAGCACTGGGCCTCTTCAGATCAAGCATTTATTTTAAAAAGCTTCTTCATTGTGTGAAGCTGTCTAGAACAATAATAAAACAGTCTTTAAAAAATAAGTCTGATAATTTGAACATTCTATAGGCATTTATAGTTATTGACCTACCTCCTTGCAACAAACAGCCTGATTAGCACGAGAAAAAAAATCTGCTTCTGCCTCCCAGCAATTTGCCTCCTGGAGCTAACAGCAAGTTTCACTTTCAATTTCGGTGGGCCTCCCGATCATCAGCTGTTTCAGGCTGCAGGGATTGCTATAGCCTATTGCAGCCTCTGCAAGCCCCATTTCCCCATTTGCTGCAAGGAGGTAAATTGCTGGGAGGAACAGGCCAAAAGGTGGGGCTACATTCAGTGTATAAGACGCACCCAATTTTTAGGGGGAAGAAAGAAAAAGTTAAGAAAAAAAGTACATTTATTTTAATTTGAGAAGGAAAAGGTTAACAAAACAGCTTGAGTTTTGCCTTTAAAGATAGTCTAGAAATATTTCTAAATATCATAAGAATTTGAAGAAATCTTATATCAACAGAAGAAATAAAACCTTCTTAATATTATATCTACAGCATCCTACAATTCCATTTTTAGATTACCTTGAAAGTTTCCAAGAGGATATCAGCTCCCAATTTACAGACTTGCTGGGCTGGGGTTTTGGGCAGAATATGGTTACTTTCCGTGGCTTTACCTCCAAAAGGTCTTTTTGGCCCATAAGAGTCCATCAGGATAAATCCAAGTTCTACTAGACCCTGAGTCACATGATCCCAGCCAAACACGCTGGGTGGGACATCAGAAAGAGAGAGAGAGAGAGAGAACGCAGCACAATAAAGGGATTCTACATCTGTACTTTAAAAAAAATTCTTAATAGTAAATTTGTTGGTTACAAAGCTTCACAGTTTACGTGGGGAATTAACAGGAGGAAAAGGTAAAGTTCCTTGCATTAATTGCTCTCAACTGACAGGCTGTTACAGTAACTCACCTGTTCACTACAACTTCCAAAAACATGTCAGATATATCATACTGTAGAGGAGCTAAATCCTGTAGAAACCTGGAGCCCTGAAGAAACTGTTTGTCCTTGAAAGTTTTCATAAGTGATGTTTTCAGAAAGTCAAATATCTAAAATGCCACGAGAATGAGCAATTAGGACTTCCCTCAATCAGTGTCTTGAAGAAAACAATTCAGCAAATTCAATACAGAATAAGCACAGCAATAGCACTTAGACTTATATACCGCTTCACAGTGCTTTTACAGCCCTCTCTAAGAGGCTTACAGAGTCAGCCTATCGCCCCCCAACAACCTGGGTCCACCTTTTACCCTCCTCGGAAGGATGGAAGACTGAGTCAACCTTGAGCCTGGTGAGATTCGAACTGCCAAATTGCAGGCAGCCGGCTGTCACCAGAAGTAGCTTGCAGGACTGCATTCTAACCGCTGCCACTAAGGCTCGAAACTAAACCCGACAGAATGACCAAGTTTTCCGTAGTTGACTAAGTGAGCGACACTCAACATTTAGAAAGAAGAAAGACATACCTGTTCTTTAAATCGGTGTATTCTGGCCATTGAAAGCAGAATGGTCACACTGAAGGGGCAAAGGGCTTTCCCAGGATCTCCTTGCTGCTCTGCCTAGGAGGCATCAAAACAATGCAAAGCAATTTAAGAGGACTTCCTATTTACAAAGAAATAATGCAATATTGCTCACCCGAGATCAACTCAGTCTCTGTTGTGGCCCGCTGTCGGCCAGTAGACCTGGCCGCAGAGTCAGAAAGTGTGGAGGTTGGGGAGGAACATGGGTCAGTCCTTGGAGCTGAGGAAAGCTCAGACGAGGGCTCTGCATCGGAGGCAGAGAGGGAAGTTAGACAGCAGTGAAGCGGAGGAACAACTGGAGCCTGTTCCCAGTATGCGCATGCGCAGAGCTGCCAGAAGACAAGAGCAACTAAGAAAGCAGGGTTGACTTAGGAGGAAGGCCACACTTAGAGGCGATTGGCGCCTCCCATAGGAAACAAAAGAGGAGCGAACTGGGAGGGGTCTTTTGCAGGAAACAATTCGTTCTTTCGGTCGTTTCAAAAGTGGAAAGTTCTGTTTGTGACTATAAGAGACTGTGCCAAGTTTTGCCAAGCCCTGTGTTTGGAAACTAGTTATTTGGTAGCTCTCCAGGCAAGCTAAGGTTCGTGTCGATAAATATTCTTCTGAAAGACTGTTTGCTAAGCCTTGCGGACTGTGGATGAAAGGAATTCACAGTCGTGTAAATAAAAAGGGGTTTTGCCGGGACCAAGACTCTGCTTCTTGCTTTCTATGGAAGCCTGGGTCAGAACAGTCTCCTGAACTCTGCATCTAATATACCTTTAAGTATTTTATTAGCTCCTTTCCTAGATCATGGTCCAGGTTTATCACTAGTACAACGTGCAGAATGATGGTGCCTTCCACGTGGCGGAGTTGTTCTAAGGGCACTGTAGCTTCTTCAAGTTCCAGGGATCTGGAAGATTGAATTTTGGTTGTAATAAGAAGCAAAGGCAATGTGTCTGCTTCAACAAAGGGCAATGGACATCACAGCTTCAAATCAAGAACATGAGAAAAACAACTTACTCTGAATCTCTCTGCTCTTCCTTTTGCTTCTTATCCATCTGGTTGAAAAAGTTGACAATCCCTTCCAAAACGTTTCTCTTGCTACCCTGAGAAGTTACGAGATAACTGTGTTACATGGCCCATATTGCCAAGTCTCTGGGTAAATGGGATGATTCCTCTGAAACTATGATATTAGAAAATTTGGGAAGGCAATTTCCCCGACAACATTACCTTTGAAGAAAGTAGCAACAGCTGATACACCAAAGGTGGGATTTCCTGGAGATCTAACTTAGAGAACATTCTTAAGATCTTTTCTACCACAAATTGCAGTTCTTCTTTACTCAATGGAACATCCCTGCATAGTGAAACAAAAGACAGATAGGTGTCTTTTCAGAAAAGAAGTACCACATTTACATCAAAAGAAGCAAAATAACACATACATTTATGTATATATTACTAACTGATAGCCCGGCATAGCCCGAGTATGTAACCCAATCCTGTATTAGAAGGAGCCCCCTTGTGGAGTGCCATGGCAACTCCACTGTGCTGTACAGTAGAATCCATTCTAAGGCACAACAGGCTGTATCTTAACAGAACCTGAACCCAAAATGCACACTATCACCGTCAAAAGTATTGTGACTTGACACATTATAATTCAGTCCTTTTCATTTCAGCGGCCCAGGCATTCCAGAGTTATGCTGGAACACACAGACACACGAGGGGCGTTAGGGGTGCCTTACCCCCACAGTATTCGTTTCCATAGATAAGTTATCTGTGTACCAAGTTTGGTTGAAATTGCTCGAGGCATAATGAAGACTAGGTTAATTTATTTTATCAGTTTTGTGAGACTGCCCAACTCTATAACAATTCTCTGTGGCACACATTACACATCATAATTTTGTTTGATTTTTGGCTCACTACATTTTATAAATTGAGGTATTCTGGATTGCAAACCATGACTTAAACAATGGACCGTTGTGATTTAGTCATAAACTCAAGTTAAAACAAAGCTATCAGTTAACACAGTACACGGATCCAGACAATGAAAGATAATATCAACATGTCAACTTATAGCTAGCTCAGGATTTGAAATCAGATGTTTGGATCCTATCTTGGTATTCTAAACTAATCCAGGTCAGGTGTGTCTAATATTCTTTCCCCACAACCACTTTTTTCATTTAAAGAAAGCAGGCAAAGTTACTAGTCTAGACAAGCTGCTCTCGGAATATGACTGAATTTGGACCATAAATAAATTCTGAGCTTTGAACACTTTAAATAATCTTTCTAAGCTCTTTTCAGTTTCATCAGCTAATTCAGGAAAGGATATAAAAGCATTCCTTAGCACCTGGATCTTTCCAAAACGATACAAGCATGAATGCTTTCCTTTGGAACCTTTCCCCCTTAAGGAACACAAGGGAAGCCTAAAACACTTTTTGAAGTCCAAGCATAGACTGTTATTGAAGACCTCTGTGCACCCTGATCCCTAAATCAGAGGCAGACAACAACAACAACAACAACAAAAAGGAAATGAGTAGGAGCTTACCTGAACATGGAAGTTAGATGGATCACATACTGAGGGCTCCACCTGTCCAAAAAAATAACAAACAAAACCCCTCCCACTTTGAATCTAAATATGATAACAAATATGATGTGGCCAGAGAAACTGCATTTGTTTGATAAACTAAACCTACAGAGAGATTGATGACTGCTAATTAAATAATCCACAAAGCTTATACCAATACAAATTACCAGCAATCCATCCAGAATGCAACTGCCTTTTTTCTTAAATAATGCCTTCATTTATAAAGTGGTACTTGAAAGTTCTATTCTGAGGCTTACTCAAAGGATTACAAGCCAAATGCAATCATGAACATTTCCAGTTATTACCAACGTAAACATTCTATTAGCTTTGCTCATTATCTATGGGAAGAAATATGATGACGCTTCATAAAATATTGGCGAAGAAAGAGGGAGCAGGAGGGAGAGGGAGAAAGAGAGGGAGGGAGAGAGAGGAAGGGAGGGAGGGAGAGGGAGGGAGAGAGGGAGAAAGAGAGAGGGAGGGAAGGGAGAGAGGCAGGGAGAGAGATGAGGGGAGGGAGAGGGAGAGAGAGGGGAGAGGGAGAGGAGAGAGGGAGCGAGAGAGGGAAAGAGGAGAGAGAGAGAGAGAGAGAGGGAGAGAGATGTTCCATGTAGTTATGGATAGTTTCATATTTGCCTATGCAAATTATGCCGATAAAAACTTTACATCAAATTGACCACCAGAAAAGATGCCACCAAATGGCATCTGGTCTGGCAAGCACAAATTTACCTGCTGGAACAGAGGGTATTAATCAGCTGTTTCTTATATTCTTCCCCCGTCAGCTCACCTGAAAGGGGGAATAGGTTAGATGTTGCCAGTTAGCAAAAGACATCAAGGAGGGAAAGCTGAAGAGGGAAGAGCTTACCTGTCCCATATTCAAGAGTCTCCTTAGACGTAGCCAGCACAGTAAGAATCGTAGGAAAGAGTTCCAAAGACTTGCCACTCAATAGGCTGCCTCCTTTAATTGCTTCAATGAACAACATAGCCAAGTCAGCCAAAGTGAGTCCCGGCAGCTTATGAGCCTGATGTATTAAAATATATATTATTATTTTAAAAAATCTGATTATGTATTAAGAGGTTTCAGACCAAACAGAGCTCTGAATTACATTATAACAACTATAAAAGTGTCAAGGAAGTACCTCCTCTACTCACAACCTGAAATATCATCCCCCAAAGTAAGAAGAATTGTTATATACATTTTTGTATATCATGTCAGCTATTAAGAAGCTGAGGGTGCATCCCAGCCTAACTAGCACAAACGTAGACACTATAAGGAATCATGATTTAAAAAAAATGCAAAGTTATGCATGCCACACCATCCTAATTGCAGCCCTTCCCATCTTCAATACCATTCAATTATGTGGGCTTCCATTTTTGGAAATTTCCTCTGCCAACATGAAGATCGGCAAGGATTCTAGGATGTAGCCCAGGCATCTGGACACTGCCAGCTTAGAGAAAGTTGCTTTTTTTAAAAAAACTGTGAGAGATGTCATAAAAACACAAGAAAGAAAAAGCAATCCTGGACAGTAAGAAATTATTCAGTTGCAGATATCTATATAAACATACACTGGACTGCAAAGGAAATGATTAGCATGTTGCTAACATATTGACCATGTCAGGTTTCCAACCGATGCCTTAATTAAATCATGAGCCTCGAGCCAAAAGAAATCCAGTTATTTAGTAGGAGCTTCATGCCAAGCACTTTCCAAGTGAAGCCAACTCTGACTCCATGTCATTTACGTTCCAGCTCTGACCCTGTTTCCCCCCCTCCCCTCAAGGTGTGTCATCAGTCACATTCTCCAAGGAAGCAATTTTGGGGGTTGTAGAGATCACTCCCCTCCGGCCACTGTGGGTAACCACGGAGATGGCCTTGAGAGAGATATGGCTGGAATGTGCTTTTGTTTTGACTGACATGCTCCCTCACCGCAGAGTTCGTTTTCCCACCCCCCTTGCCTATGGCAATTTGAGAGCAGGTCAGGGATGCTTTGCGAGCTGACATTCCAACTCAAAACAATATATATATATATTTATCTTCCCCACTGTCACTCATGGAAAAATCCTGAGAATTTTTTTTTAATCTTTTACCTCTAACATAAGCAGTCTTATTATCTCAGATGCAATTTCCACTTGCAGGTCACCTGACTCCACTAACTCGATGCAGTGTTTGTAAATACTTAGTCTTCTGGAAACACCCTTCTGTTGAGAGCAAGGGGAACCTAAACAAAAACAAAAACAGCATCACACAATAGCAACAAACCATGATTAATTTTGAACTGCTTAAACAGCGGGAAGTGGGATTTTGCAATCTGAAAGCTTGCATATTCCTTTATCAACAAATAGGGGCAATTTCTTTCCCCATCACTTTGTTGATTTAAAAAGATTCAACTGTTCATACGCCATTACTTGATGCTAGCCTGCTCTAATAGCAGAACAGGATAATATCTGGGTTATAAGCCACTACTTGATGCTAGCCCAGGGGTCAGCAACCTTAAACACTCAAACAGATATTTGAAACCATTTCCCACAGAAAACACCGGGAGCCACAAAACATGGGTGGCCGTGGCCAACTCGGTTTCATTCACTCCCACTCTCACATGACCCACCCACCCACCCCCAGCCAGGCCTACCCAGCCAGTCATTAGGCCAGAGAACCAGTTAAACTTTTTGCAGCACCTCTCTCTCTCTCTCTCTCTCCCCAGCCCACAAGATCTGCCCCCGCCATCCTCTCCCAACTGCTGGCGGCAACAGCATCCTCTCCCAACTGCTGGCGGCAACAGCAAATGTACCATGACGAACGTGGAATCCTGTTGCCACCCAAAGACACGCACAGGGACAATTGTTCTTCCATCCATCTGCCACGACAGGGAGCCGCAGCAGAGGAATGAAAGAGCCACATACGGTCCTGGAGCTGCAGGTTGCTGACATCCTTACTAGCCTATTATAATGGTAGAACAGGCTAATATGTGGGTTTCCTATCTTTTAATAATATTTTAAAAGGCAGGGAACCCAGATATTAAAATGAAAAGCAGAGAAGCAGGTCATCCCCAGTGCAGTCAGGAAACTATTATTTGTATATACTTGCTCAGAATACTAGCTTCGTCTGGACAAGTAGCCATAACATTGGGCCAAAGGATCAATCCACTAGTCCTTTGTAAGTACCTTTGAACATTCCTCTCAGAACAGCACCAATCCCCTTCTTCCTCAACGCATGTTTTGTAATGAGGTCATTCAACTGCAGCAAAGAGACCAGAATTGTAAAACGTGTCATTCTTCTGAACTTTTACATCCATCATTACCCCCAGTGTTAATTTGAATAAAAACATGCCCATTTATTGTCTTCTTAATGTAGTCTACAAATGATCCCACGAGTAATCTTTGCAAGAGTGTGAAGATGTTGGGGGAAAAAAAAGAATGAATGAATAACTGAGATCTAAACAATCAGGCAACACAGTAGCAAAGTCCATCGATAGCTTATTTCGTAAATGGCAATCTAGCCCAGTTGGCAAGAGACATTTCAAATCGTGCAAAATATTTACGTTCATGTCTAATGGTTTCTTGTCCGTGGTTTCATAGTCGATGAAAACATCAATTTTAATTTCAGGGTGACAAATTTCGATCATGTTTTTGATGAAAACTCTTATCTTTTAGCAACCCTGAAAATAATTTTTAAAAAAGTTTTGCAAATATCCTCAACGTCTGCCAAATAATTTTCATTTTTTTCCGAGAGTTTTCAGACCAAGCTTTAAGGAACTCTGCTTTAAAGAGAGTTTAGAAACTGTAGCTCAGTACTACCTAGAACAGAGGTCTTCAAACTTGGCAACTTTAAGACTTGTGGACTTCCAACTCCCAGAATTCTCCAGCCAGCTGGCTGGAGAATTCTGGGAGTTGAAGTCCACAAGTCTTAAAGTTGCCAAGTTTTGGGATTCCTGACCTAGAATGCCACTTGCCCAGTGTGTGAATCAACATGAAAAAGCTACTGAGGATAGAACAAACCTGCTAAACAAAAAAAAAGCAATTTCAAGGCAAAAGCCATGCATGAATAATGGGGCTACTTTTTTTGGAGGGTGGGGGAGGCTGAATTTGAGATAAGCAATTGGGGCTGACCTCTTTTTCGTTCAGGCTCTGCAGGCACGACTGGAGGCCCTCTGAGTTTCCCTCTGCTGCCAGAAGCAGGATTTTCTGGTCCATTTTGGCAGGGCGAGCCCAATGGAAGCTTTAGGGTCACTTACCAAATCTTCAAGGATAAGGGAGATTTGCTAAAACACAAAAACAGGTTCCTCCATTTGTTTTGCCTCCTCGGTCAAGGAAATGCTGTCATTTTAATGCATGCCAATTAGTGTACATTCAAAGTGACCATAACATTATTCTAATCTATTCCATATCTGGGGAAGCCCATAATTGCCCCCCGTGACCCCCTTCCTATTTCCCCCAAATGACCCCCCGTTGCCTCACCCCTATTGGCTGGTGCCCACATAAGCTCTTGTCACCCAATAAGCCCTCTCCATTGCCTGAGCCTCCTTTGGGACCCCTCTCCCCACAATGGGTTCATCGACTCCCCTTTCCCCTGAGTCCTCCTCCCAACTGACCCCCCCCCAAATCCCTCTCCCCTCTGCTGCCTCCTCCTGCAGGACCCTGCCCCAATTGGGGGTCTGCCCCCCCCAAGTCCCCCTTCCAACTAACATCCCCAAAAGCCCACTCCACTCCACTGCCTCCCCTGCCCCAATTGGGGGTCTGACCCTCCCCACGTCCCCCTCCCAACTGACCCCACCCCAAATCCCCCCTCCACTCCATTGCTTCCCCCTGCAGGACCCTGCCCCAATTGGGGGTTTGACTCCCCCCAAGTCCCCCTCCAAATCCCTCATCCACTCCACTCCTTCCCCCTGCAGGACCCTGTCCCAATTGGGGTTCTGACACTCCCAATCTATTTCCCCCAAATGACCCCCCCCCGTTGCCTCCCCCCTATTGGCTGGTGCCCACGTGAACTCTCATCTAAGCTCTATAAACTCCCCTCGTTGCCTGAGCCTCCTAGGAGACCCCTCTCGCCCCAATGCGCTTCCCCTCCCAATGGGTTCCTCGACTGACACCCCCCCCCAGCCCTTCCTTCCACCCCCCAAATCCCCCTCCCCCTCCCCTTTCCCCCCTTGCAGGACCCTGCCCCAATCGGGAGGCGTTGGGAAGTCTCTCCCCCACCTTTTCTCTTCCTCCGCCCGCCCTATCGAGGCACCCCCGCCTTCCTCGCCAGCCTTTCCGAGGGTCGAATCTCCCGCCAGGAACTACCCAACAAACCCCGCCCCCTAAAGCGGGAGGAGGGAGGAGGGAGGGACTTTAGTTTCCCTAGGCAACCAATCCCCGCTTCGCCTTACGTCACGAATGACGTATCCCCCCGAAGGCGTTCCCGAAAAGAAAAGACCCGGATGGAGCCGCGGCGCGCTTTTGCACAAGTCCGATAGTTTCGGAGGTTGCGGGTTCGAGTCCGTCCCGTTACTAACTACTCAAGAAGTTGCCCCGTTAAAGGTCGGGGCGAGATTTATTTTTTGGGTCCAGCAGGGTTTTTTTTTAACAGTCCCTCGCCTGAGACCTTAACTGTTTGAGTGAAAGTTGCATTCCTTGCAGATCTACAATTGCATTCATCTCTCTCTCTAGAGTCTAGCGGCTAGAAGACTAGAAGACCTCAGTAAAATGAGGACCCAGATTGTTGGGGGCAAAATGCCGACTCTGTAAACATCTTAGAGAGTCTGTAAGCGGTATATACTGTGTCTGAATACTATTGCTATTGCTACAAGAAAGCTTACTTTTATTCAAAAAATGGGATTACTGTAATCCCTGTGGCCTTTCTGCAAACACACAGCTTGTTTTTCAAGCTTTCTATGAAACCTTGAGCTCTTGGAATGAGCCAATGGAGGAGAACTGTAATCCCCAATGATTAGTACAACTTGGCCTTATTCCTTAAGGATGTCATTTTTCTATTGACTTGAGTTGCTGTTGTTATTTTATCATTTATATGCCTTTAGCAAAACAGATGAGATGGTATTTCTAAAGACGAAGATAAAGACTCCGTTGCCTTTTAGGATTTTTTTTTCCAGCTTTCTAATCTAGCAGCTCTGGGACTTCATTATGTTCCACCCAAGCATGACCCTGCTTAATATTTTTGGCCAGCCAAAATTACTGTTGGCGTGGACTTTCTAGCGTCTCCTACTTCTCCCACCATTAGATGTTCCCATGAACAGATTGCATTGTTCTACTTGACGTGCTGCCTTTAGAACATTATGTGCTAAACTGTTTGCTGCTTGGAGATCTGCTGCCTTAGTGGCTCACATACCATCAGGTGGAGGCTGCAAGGCTGATCCTGCTTAGGTAACATTATTTTTTTTATAAAAGTTTTTTTTTATTTTCAAAACAAACACAACACATAAATTCTTCCTTCTTTACATACTGTAGCAAGTGTATCAGTTGGTTACAAAAGGCTTTTGTGCATCTCTTCCACAGTCATCAAGCATAATTCATATTAACTCAAGTATTTTAACTCAGATATTTATACATGTTACCGTCATCATACTTCCATTTTCATTTGACTATAATTGTTTAAATGTCCTTCATCATAAAATATACCAAGATTTAATACATAACCACATACTGGCATTTCATTTACTATTTCTAAAACCCTCCAATAACACTAAATCCTTATGTCCTATTCTAGCTAAACATCCATAATATTTAATAACAAAGTTTTCTAATCCTTCTTTCCAAATCACTGTTTACAATTTACATCCCATTTCCTTATGTTGTACACATACATACATACATACATACATACATACATACATACATACATACATACATATACGTTATTATCATTATCCTTCCTTTGTTTGACTATATCCTGCATATCATTTTCCCCCCTAATAATCAAGATTTAACTGAATCTAACTTAATTTTTTTTTATTAACCTTTATATATAATCCAAAAGGGTTTCTAATCTTCCTTTCATAGGTACCATTCAATATTCATACCCAGTTATTACTTATCATAACACTACACATTGTAACATTAATTATTGGCCCAAGCACTCTGCTGAAAAATACTGGTGGGTGATTTCCAGATCCTGCTTTCATATGTAGGTGGATAGACAGGCAGAGAGACATCTTTTTAATCTTTCAGCCCTTCACACAGAGCCTCTGCAGACAATGTCAAATGGGGGCCAGACATCAATGCCTACATACAGTATTGTGTTTGCTTAACAAGGGCCAAATAATACCATTCATGAAAACTGTCAAATGTGAGGATGACCAATCAGAAGCTGCAGGGGAAAGAAAAGAGATCAAAATGACATTTGCCTGAATTCATATTGTGCCTTCTCCACTCAAGTCCCAATGACAGTTCTCTCTCTCTCTTTTCTGTTCTTTCTTTCTCTCTTTCTTCTTTCTTTTCTCTCTCTTATTTCTCTTTCTCTTTTCTTTTTTTCTTTTTCTCTTCTTTCTCTCTTTCTTTTCTTTCTCTTTTTCTTCCTCTCTTCCTGTTTTCTTTTCTTTCTTTCTCTCATTCTCTCTCTCTTTTCTTTCTTTCTCTCTCTCTTTCCCTCCCTTCCTCCCCCCCCCTCTGTCCCCCCCTTTGATCTGCACTCACAATTGGAACACATATTTTCCTTCTACAGTCCTGGTGCCATGGAATTCCAAATCCTTACATCCCCAAGCAATTAAAGAATGCATCTTTCCTATTTCAGTTCCTCTCTACTGGGCCTATGTGCTTCTTTCTTTGGATCTGGAATCTTTTTAAGTTAAAAGGACCGTCTGCTAGTTTTAATGGCCTCCCCCTTGCCTATTCTTTTTAATCTGAATCTAAACTAATCTCCTGTTCCCATTAGAGGAACGGCCTGTGACTGTATGTGATAATCCAAGCTTTGATTTTTTTGACTTGCCTTGTGATTTGAACGTAGCTGCTGTGGATTATAAATGATGGCTAATAATGGCTTAGCAAGTTATGAACACTCTGCTATTGGTAGCTTATTCAAAAAATCAATACACTATTGTTTGATGCAACATGGGAACCCAAAAAGAAAGAGAGGGAGGGAAGGAGAGAGGGAGAGAGGGGGAAAGAGAGAGAGAGAGAGAGAGAGCATGGATGAATACATACATAAAGTTTAAAATGTGAATGGGCATAATTGCAGGTGTATTAAGTACACATTGTGATATCAATAGAATACTACTTGCAAAAAATGGCACAATCATGATACAAATAAATGTGTTTTGATGTCATTGTGACGGTGTCTTCACGCACATGCCATCATTTGTTCTCTGTTGTCCTCTCTTCCCCCTATAATTAATGGTACAGGTAGTCCTCAATTTATGGTTGATTCCATTGGGATTGGAATCTTCAGAACTGATTTTACAATCATGTTTGCCATGGTCATTGAGTGAAGCTTGCGGTCATGAAGCGAATCATGTGGTCATTAAGCGCATCTGGCTTCCCCAATCAACTTTTTTTTCAGAAGACGTATCTGAAAAGGTGGATAGTTGGTTCACAAGACACTGCAACTATCCTAAATGGGAACCAATCACCCGAATTGCAATCACGTGACCGTATGGGATGGTACACTGGCCATAACTGCAAGCAGGGTTCACCAGTCACTTTTCCAAGGTTGTCCTAACTTTGAACCTTGTAAGTCGAGGACTAACCGTAGCCCTCCAGCCTCCGCCCCATTCTATGTAAAGAGAATGAACTGACGAGTACGTAAGGACTTAGGAAGAAGAACCCTCTTGGATCAAGTAAAGAGATTGATGTCCCAGGTCCCACCAGATGCTTCCAGGAAGGGCTCCAGTCGAAGGACAGAACAATTGCCCATAATTGGTAAGGAAGGTCTGGTTAGATGGATGTCACACACTGAGACATCGACCAAAGAGTGAGCCATGAGCTGGGGGCCAACAGTTCTCAGGGCAGGGAAGTCATTTATATCAGCAAACACTCAGAACCTTAAGAACCTGTTTAAGCAAAAGAATGGTGGGAAGAAGCAGTGATGCATTTAAAGATATAAAGAGAACTTGCATCCTTCTGCTGACAAAGGATAAGGTAAGGTAAATATGTGCTAGTCGTTCCCGACTCTAGGGGGCGGTGCTCATCTCTGTTTCAGAGCCAAAGAGCCAGCGCTGTCCAAAGATGTCTCCGTGATCATGTGGCCGGCATGACTAAATGTCGAAGACGCATGGAACGCTGTTACCTTTCCACCAAAGGTGGTCCCTATTTTTTCTACATGCATTTTTTACATGCTTTCGAACTGGTGGGTTGGCAGAAGCTGGGGCAAGTAACGGGAGCTCGCTAGGGATTCGAACCGGCGAACTGCCGACCTTTCTGATTGACAAGCTCAGCGTCTTAGCCACTGAGTCACCGCATCTCTGACAAAGGATACAAACACACAAATACACACACGGACAGGGAAGGAAGAGAATATGGACCTCACGTATGCAAAATATCTAAAATCACCCGAAAGCTGCTCTTCCTCCTTTGATGGAGTTGCCATCTTTGCCTTTTATCTCACTTTCCACATTCTAATGAATCCTTCATTCTCCCTCCATGTTACACTAATGAGTCTGGCCCAGTTACACAATAAGAGGCTTTTATGCACGGTTAATCGGTCCCAGAATCCCATCAATGTCCCTGTTATGCGTTTCTCTGAGCCAAATCTCCTTGGCCGCTGCGTTAACCTTTGTTCCCATTCCCTCATTTGCCTTTTGTACTTTCCCTCCATGGGAATCCCTTCACTGGTTTGGGTTGACCTTATTATGAAGCCCTCCTGAGCGATGCCCTGGGACGGCCTAATCCCAACCCAGCGTTTCGAACGGGAAGTTTGTCAGGAGTTCTTTTTGATCCTCTCCAGTCCCACTGGCTTCCCTGCAGCCTGCCTGTGTCCAGGGTTCTTCACTCTTGGCTTCAGGATCTCCCACAGAGATCTTCCTCAAGTATCTTAGCATCCTTTGTGAGTATTTTCTTTGTTGACGTTTTGCAATATGGCCAGCGTTAGTTCTGTTTCTGCAGTCAAAGATGCCGTAGCTTTATTGATCTTTTTTTTTTAAAAAAAAAAGGAGTGGTGATGGAGCCTAAGGCTAGCAACCATTTCACAGATAGGAATTGGATGTACAGTATTTGCAAACAGGTTGATGATGGTGTTAAAAGAAATCATTGCAGGATGTAAGCTTTCCAAGTAGGGCTGCCTTTTGCAATTAACTGATGGTGATTTTGTTAATTATGCACCAAAGACAAATTTCTTGTGTATCCAATCACTGTTCTGTTCTATTCTATTCTATTCCATTCCATTCCATTCTATGACGATGTTGTTCCAATGATACTCTAGATGTTTTGGGATTGTACCCAAGTCTCCGATTACTATTGGTACTTTCTTTGCTTTCTTTTGCCACGGTCGTTCTATTTCTATTTGAAGGACTTTATATTTTGTGACTTTTTTATCCTATTCTTTTTCTTCTACTCTGCTGTCTCCGGGTATTGCAACATTCACTATTGAGGCATTATTATTATTTATCATTATTATGGAGACAAACACAAAAATCAAAACAACTAGTTGGGCAGCGGTAGATAAAAACTTGAGTATGTATAGAGAAGTTTTGTATTTTTTACACTTAATGTCAGCCCTTCAAGGTAAATTAGAAAACCAAAGCTATGAATGCTAATATAATTTTTTAAAATAAGGATATAATAACAGAATCTTGCAAGTTTGAAGATTTCCCCACGCCCTCCCTTTATTTTCATGAGCAAAATGGAGGGTTAAGTCTCGAATGCTTTCTCAAATTATATTTCTCCCCCAGACTAAAATTGTTTCTATCTGAGGATTGTCTTGCTGGTAGCTCTTCCATGTTCTTCCATGTTCTTCCCTCTGCCCATTACCTGTTGTTTTCTGTCTCCTTTTCTTTCTCCCAGGGGCTAGATTGGAGTGCAAAGATGACAACAATGGTGAGTTTTAACTCCCTTACTTTGATGCCATTCTCGAGTTCTTACTGGGGATAAACTGTTAGAAAGCATGCCAGATTTAAACCTTCTCTTCAGCAGACTTGGCTCTTGTTGTGTCCGGGCTGATGACGTCAGGGAGTTTCCCCTGACAGCCGGCTTCTGCACTAGCAACAGCTCTGGTCACACAACACTTTAAACCCCAAAGCAACAAACCCCATTTTGGTCTGGCATGCTCTACAAGTCCGGTCTGTGTAGTTGGAGCTGCTGCATCACATGAGGTTTTCAAGAAGAGAGTAGGTGGCCACTTGTCTAGAATGGCACAGGGTCTCCTACTTGGGTAAGGGGTTTATTTATTTATGTTATTGATTTGCCGCCCATCTCATATTGAAATAAATCCGGGCGGGTTGGAGTAGAAGACCCTCCCAAGGTCCCTCCCAACTCGGTTCCAGCTAGTTAGAATCAAGATCACGGGAAGTGTTAATGCCACTTTATAATGCCTTGGTAAGGCCCCACTTGGAATACTGCATTCAGTTTTGGTTGCCAGGATGTAGAAAAGATGTGGAGACTCTAGAAAGAGTGCAGAGAAGAGCAACTCCTCTCCTCCTACCAAGCCATGCCAGGCCCACCAAGCCACGCCCACAGAACCGTTAGTAAAAAAAAAACTTTGAATCCCACCACCGGAGCAGATGCTATTTTCACCTTGCAATTTCCTTCCCAGACTGGCACCTTCAGGCCTCTTTCGGAAGAGGAGCAGGCTTTGCGGACTAAACTCGAGCGACTGAGCACCAGCGACCACGGTCCCGTGTTTGGGAAGCATGAGAAGATCCCCGCACACACCCTGCAGAAGGTGAGCGTCGTGTAAAATTGGGGAGAACGACAGGAGCAGGAAGCCAAGGACCCTTTGCAGATGCGGAAGATGGCCAAGAAAAACATTCAGCACAGATGCGCTGGCTTTAGAGAGGACTGTAAATATATACGTCTTTGGCTGCAAGTTCCTTGTGCCAGTTTGCATGTCACTCAGGCCTTTTAATCTACGCTCAGCTACCTAACGTTGATCATCTTATTCATTGTAAGAGCTATAACCATTTACTTCACAGTCATGGCCACCTAATCCTAAAATCCTCTAATGTTAAGCCACGCCTAGATGATAGAGAGAACTATTATTATTTCTTCTTCTTCTTCTTCTTCTTCTTCTTCTTCTTCTTCTTCTTCTTCTTCTTCTTCTTCTTCTTCTTCTCCTTCTCCTTCTCCTTCTCCTTCTCCTTCTCCTTCTCCTTCTCCTTCTCCTTCTCCTTCTCCTTCTCCTTCTCCTTCTCCTTCTCCTTCTCCTTCTCCTTCTCCTTCTCCTTCTCCTTCTCCTTCTCCTTCTCCTTCTCCTTCTCCTCCTCCTCCTCCTCCTCCTCCTCCTCCTCCTCCTCCTCCTCCTCCTCCTCCTCCTCCTCCTCCTCCTCCTCCTCCTCCTCCTCCTCCTCCTTCCATGATGTTCTTCTGCCTGGACCTCCTTTGCCTTCAATCTTTCCCTATCAGCCACTGGATGGCACCAAACTCCAAAAAATAGGGCAGCGTTAACCGCAGTACTGTATTGTAAGCTCCAACTCAAACTGTTGACTCTACTTGGATATCAGTTCACTCTAGTTCAAAATGTTGGTTTGATTCACAACAACTCTTGGTATGGAAGAGGAACCATTACTTTTAAAGGATAATTCCCCACATGTTTAAAAATATTCCTTGTTACATATACATACATAACAGTTACAATTTGGTTTCCACTTTAGAAAGGACTCTAATCCTGCATCCAGATTTCAGGTTGTGTACCATAAAAATTTGTGTGTGTGGGGGGGGTATATTTTGGTAGAAAGGATTCCTCCAATTAATGAGAAAAGGACTACAGGCAGTCCTGGATTTAAAACCACAACTGGGCCCTGAATTGCCATTGCTAAGAAAGTGAGTGGTGCCTGATATTTCAGCCTTTTCTGTCCCGGTTGTTAAACAAATCACTACAATTGTTAAGTGAATCACATGTCATAGAGTGAAACCAGTTGGCAGTGTGGTGGCTCAGCGGCTTGATGACCCTGGAGATGGTCTCTGATCCAGCAGTTTGAGTCCTAGCACTGGTCCCGTCATTCACCTCAGCTTCTGTCCACCTAACAGTTTGAAAGCATGTTCTATGTGAGTAGATAAATAGGTTCCACTTTGGTGAGGAGGAGACGAGTTGGTGTTCTGTGCAGGCAGACAGATTCCTTCTCTCTGAACCTCCCCAATTGCTGTGCCTGTTTGCGAGGTGGCTCTGGGAATGGAAGGAGCTTTGGATGACCCCGCTTGTCTTTATTTCTGGTGCAAAGACAGCGTGCCCTCCTGTGGCACACCTTAGGAATCGTGGAAGCATTTCCTACAACAGAGCCAAACTACTACTCTGCAATAGTATTGTGATCTCCTGGCTAATGTCAGTGGGGGAAGCGGGATTCACTTATTATTGTTATTAAGTGAATCCTGCTTCCCCCACTGACTTTGCTTGTTGGAAGCACCTACACCTTTGTCAATGGTGATGCTACAACAGTTGTAAAGTGCAAGGACTGATCATAAGTCACACTTTTCAGTGTCTTGTAACAGCCGTTAAACAAATGGTTGTAAGTTGAGGATTGCCTGTACTTTCCCAGGAAAAGCAGAGGCTCCAGTATGATCCTCCAACTCATTGTCTATCTGTCACATTATCTTTGGCTCTCATCTCTAGGCTAAAGATGAATTGAACGAGACCTCAGAGAAACGTGAATTAGCAATCAAAGAGCTTCGGGAGCTTATCCAGGAGAAAGCTAAAGATGGAGACGACATTTGCAAAACGGTGGCTGATAAAATGCAGGGGAAGGAAGCAGCTTTCCTCCTCCGTTTCATACGTGCCCGCAAGTTTGATATCAACAGAGCTTATGATTTGATTAAAGGTGAGGATTCTTCCATTGGACCCTTTCCTCCAGACATAAAGATCCATAACTCTTACTCTGTGGGGGTTGAATTTTATTTACTTACTGATTTCAATGGTTTTTACAGTTATCCAGTTCATAGGTTGGTGGTGTGATGCTCAGTGGATAAGAGGCTGGGCTTGTTGGCAGGAAAGCTGATGCCCGAAACCCGAGTGCTATGCGATGGGGTGAGCTCCCGTCCTCGCCTAGCTCCTGCCCACCTAGCAGTTTGAAGGCATGCAAATGCCAGTAGATAAATAGGTACCATTTTGGTGGGAATATAACAGTGCTTCCTGATATTTTGCTGGCCACACGACCACGAAAATGTCTTTGGACAGCACTGGCTCAGTGGCCCTTGAAAGATAGATTAATTGTTAGAACAATTAATCAGTGGAACAACTTGCCTCCAGAATTTGTGAATGCTCCAACTGGAAATTTTAAAGAAGATGTTGGATAACCATTTGTCTGAAGTGGTGTAGGGTTTCCTGCCTAAGCAGGGGGTTGGACTAGAAGACCTACAAGGTCCCTTCCAACTCTGTTATTCTATTTCTATTCCTACCCAAATTGTGGGTAATAGCACTATCAGAACAGAATAGATCAGAATAAAAGAGTTTGAAGGGACCTTGGAGATCTTCTAGTCCAACCCCTGGCTCAAGCAAGAGACCCTATACCTTTCAGACCTTTCAGACAAGTGGTTGTCCAGTCTCTTCTTAAAAGTCACCAGTATAATAGTTCCACCACCTCCATTAGTCATAGATAGGAGTCGTTACAATACTATTTGTCTACTTGCCAGCTAGTGGGTTTCAGATTTTTGAGATGGACGGTCTGCAGAGGAGTTCTGCTTGCACTTATTTTGAATGTCCATTGAAACATCTCTACAAACTGGAATCCGGATAGAAGCAGGTCTTTTGCTTTAAGAGGTTGTTCTATTCACGCTCAAGTCCATGTGTGCAAAATTACATTTTTTTATGCATGCCAGTTACGAATTCCAAAAATTATTGTTGTGCCTTTGGCTTCCTTCAAATTAAAATGGGTAATTTCTGTATCACAACGAAAGTGTTGAGTTTATTGAGCTATTGATTGGAGTGTATTAACTTGTCGTTCAAAGCATGCAGCTCTTAACTAGGAAAAAACCCTGCCTCTGTCACCAGTTCCACCTTGGAGACGTCACGTTTTAATTTGATTGTTGAGCTGTTGGCCCATGTAGCATCTCTAAATGTGGCACTGTTAGAGCCTCTATCCCTAACTCCAGGTTACGTCAACTTCCGTCAGCAGTATCCAGAACTCTTCGAAAACCTGGTACCCGAGGCAGTACGGAGTACCATTGAGGCTGGCTACCCTGGCATTTTGTGCAACAGGGATAAATATGGTCGGGTGGTATTGCTGTTCAACATAGAGAACTGGGATTATGAAGAGATCACGTTTGACGAGGTTGGTATTTGTTCGGCAAAGGCGTTCATCTTTTTGTAAGCTTTTTCTAAGCCTTTAACCATCATAGTTCCTCTTCTGACCTAGGCTTCCCCAAAAAGCACAAAGCAGATTCCTGGTCTTGACAAAATCCCTTTTATTAAATCAATGTCAATTCCTCCCATTGACATTCAGCAAAGGCCTGGCAAACAGTCTTTCAAAGGTGAATTTATGACCACAGACCTTATCTAGCTTGGAAAACTGCTTTGTAAATATTTTCCAAACACAGTGTTGTACAAGGCACAGAGTCTCTGAGATTCAGATCTTCACACTCCTGAAACGAATGAACAAATTGTTTCCTGCAAAAGCCCACTTCCCTTTCGCTCCTCTTTTATTTTCTATCGGAGGAACTATTCACTATCCACTTGTGGCTTTACTCCCAAATCGACCCTGATTTCTGAGTTGTTCTTTTCTTCTGGCAGCTCTGCACATGCACACACTGGGAACAGGCTCCAGCTGTTCCTCTGCCTCACTGCTGCCTAGCTCCGAAGGTAGCTGAGAACTGTCAGATGGCCTTGACCCTGTCTCTGCCTCCGATGCAGAGCCCTTGTCTGAGCCTTCCCCAGACTCCAGGACTGGTCATGTTCCTCTCCAACCTCCTCACTATCCAACTCTGCTGCCAGCTGTGCTGACTGCTGGTGGGCCACAACAGTTCTCCCTAAAGCAGGGAAAGTGCTGTGGCCAGAAAATACGTTGTTCAATGGCAATTGCCGATATTTTTCATCTAGGTTGGAGAACATCTGGATACAAATGCAAACAGAGAAGGGAGATGCCATGTAGCTTACTTGCTATGTAATGAAGGAACTTCCGCCTTTCTTCATTTTTCATGATCTTTGTTTATGCTCTTTTTCTTAGGTGGGGTAGCTATGTTAAGTTCTTTTACTTGCACCAGAAAATTTACATCAGCCAAAAGACAGGAGAATGTCTCTTAGGGAACATTGTATGAATTGCTTTGTTTGGAATAAGCCACGTGATGCCTTATCAGTTTTGATAGGCATGAATCTAAGTCACATCTATAGCCAGTCAGAAATCAACTGGAAGGAAACCCAGAAGCAGAACAAGCAAAATCAATTCACAAGTATTTGGTATTCAGAACTATACTACCACGGCAATAGAATTAAGTAGCTGGGTTCACACATTGCACTACACTACAGTTTGCTTATTTTTGTAGAAGTACCACATCTGGGCTGGGAACATCTGAAAGGACCTAAAACAGAGTTAATGCTTTCTGTATCTCTTTGCTGTCATCCCACGGACATTTGGAGTTTTGCAGCCCATAACCAATATCTTTGATTTAGATGAAGTGAACTAACTGTGCTTTGGAGATCCCAATTCGTGGATTAGTGTACCGTATATTATAATAATTAATTGCAGCCTGCTAAAACTTCATTAAAACCAAATGTGGTTTCTTTAATGAAGGAATCCATCACAGATATAATC
Organism: Natrix helvetica; assembly: GCF_964273705.1. NCBI lineage: Eukaryota > Metazoa > Chordata > Lepidosauria > Squamata > Natricidae > Natrix > Natrix helvetica. The sequence goes on along the minus strand of NC_138556.1, from coordinate 11,202,596 downwards.
ATCACAACTTGCGGCCTCTCATTTTAGCCTCCATTGGGCCAGGCAAAGCTGCCCACATTATTGGAAACTCAAGTGTTTATAATGACACAAATAGTTTGCACAACACACTAATCCACCGTTTATTTTAATCATGGTTTAAGGAAACATATTTGGTTGGGGAGTTCACACATTATGCTATGCTAGGAACCATGGTTTCCAAACTACAGCAGCTAGATTCATTCAGCCTATGCATGGTCAAAAGAAATTCCATTACGTCTTTGCATGATGTGTAAATCCAATCCTATTGGCAGAAGATACTATTTGACCCATAGGGCCCTTGATGCTCTCTGAGCTTGGTTGTTTCCTTGCAGATGCTTCATTACCCAAACTAGGTAACACCATCAGTGCTGATAACATTACTTAGTTTGGTAATGAAACATCTGCAAGAAAACAACGAAGCTCGGAGAGCACCAAGGACCCCACAAATCCAATCCTATTTTCTTTGATGACAATTAACTACTTTGATTGCATCACTAGCAGAACCAATGCAAAGTTTTATGGCTGGCGTTTCAAAGCCAACGTGGTAGAGGAAGGCCCGTGAATGAGTTGGGAGCCTGAGCTGGTATTCTCCAATGGTTTTGCTACAGATCCTCCGTGCCTACTGCGTGATCTTGGAGAAGCTGCTGGAGAACGAGGAAACTCAAATCAATGGCTTCTGTATCATTGAAAACTTCAAGGGATTCACCATGCAGCAAGCCTACGGTATCAAGCCTTCTGAACTGAAAAAAATGGTGGACATGCTACAGGTGAGCCTCATCTACTTGCCCTAGCAAGCTGCAGAGGTGGAACAGCATCTGAAAATGACCCTAAATTAAGACAATCATGCTTAATGGGGTAGCAGTACAAAATGGAGCCCTAGGGAAGGATTTGAAAGCAAATCCTTCCCTAGGGCTCCATTTTGTACTGCTACCCCATTAAGTTCCAAATCTCCATTTTGTTTAAGTTCCAAATCTCCATTTTGTACTGCTACCCCATTAAGTTCCAAATCTCAAATGCAGCCCATGTTGAAGTCAATGGACTTCTGCAAAATTCTTTGCCACTTAAGGGGTTGGGGCTCAGGATTTACAATAACTCAGTTGCCTGTACGTAAATAATTTCACGTTTATCTTTGGAATTCCCAGGATTCCTTTCCAGCTCGATTCAAGGCCATTCATTTCATTCACCAGCCTTGGTATTTTACCACCACCTACAATGTTGTCAAACCATTCCTGAAGAACAAGCTTCTGGAAAGGGTGAGTTGCACCACCGAAGACTGCACAATAGTACGGGTATGTTCTGACCGAGGCTTCCCAAGAGCATGAAACAAACTCCTTGTCCCAGCAAAAAAAAAAAACCTTTTATTAATTGACTGTGAATTCTGCTCATTCACATCCAGCAAAGTCTTTCAAGGGAGGATTTATAGTCACAGACCTTATCTGGCTTGGAGAACTGGAGGGGTGATATCTGCAAAACTTGGCAAGGAGTCTCTGGAGAGTCACGAACCAATTAAGCAAACCAATTGTCTCCTGCAAACTCCACTCCCTTTTTGCTCCTCTTTCATTTCCTCTGGGAGGGGCCATTCATCGTCCACTTGTGGCCTTACTCCCAAGTCGACCCCTGTTCTTTAGCTGTTCATTTTGCCTGGCAACTCCGCGCATGCGCACACTGGGAACAGGCTCCATCTGTTTGTCTGCCTCACTGAAGGTGACTCTGAAGGTAGCTGGTAACTGACATACAGCCCTGGCCCCCTCTCTGCTTCTGACAGAGCCCTCATCAGAGCTTCCCCCCTTTCCAGGACTGGCCCATGTTCCCCCCCCCCAACCTCCTCATTGTCCGAATCTGCTGCCAGCTCTGCTGGTGGGCCACAACAGGGTAGCCTTCAGCTTATCACCACAATTCGGACCAGAATTTCCATTGCTAGGCTAGATTTTTTTTTAAAAAAAAAGCCAGAATAAGCAGCTCCACAAAAGAATCCTGGCTTCCTTCTGCTCACACTTTCCCCCTTTCCTTTCTAACACAGGTCTTCGTGCATGGGGATGAACTTGCCACCTTCTTTCAAGAGATAGATGCCAATATCTTGCCAGCTGACTTTGGAGGCAACCTGCCCCGATATGATGGCAAAATAATCGCCGAGAAGCTTTTTGGGGTCTGGATGGACACTGAAGACACAACTCTCTAAAAATGAACAGTCCCAGGTGGGAAGATCAACCTCAGCTTCGCCTTGAAATGCAGCGCAGGTAGTTCTCAATGTATAACCCAGATTAGGACTGGAATTCCCATTGCTACGACGGGCGTTTGTTAAGCAAGCAGCATACGATTTTAGAACTTTTTTGGGGGGGGGCTATGGTGAATCACGCGATTGGTTCAGTGAATCCACGTTCTCCCATTGACTTTGCTAGTGGAAAGCCGGAGCGATTGCATGCAACCGTTATAAACATAGCCAGTGGCCTATATTTTGATCATGGGACCATGGGGTGGACGCTGCGTCATTCGTAAGTGGGAGGACCAGTCCTAAGTCACTTTCCACCCCCAGTGATGTTGTAACTTCAAGTGGTCACTAAATGAATGGTTCTAAGTTGAGGACTACCTCAATTGATAGAATAGAATAATAGAATTGGAAGGGACCTTGGAGGTCTTCTAGTCCAACCCCTGCTTAGGCAGAAAACCCTACTTCACTTCAGACAAATGGATATCCAACCTTAAAAAATTCCAGTGTTGGAGCATTCACATCTTCTGCAGGCAAGTTGTTCCATTGATGAATTCTTCTGTCAGGAAATTTCTCCTTAGTTCTAGGTTGCTTCTCCCCTTGATTAGTTTCCACCCATTGCTTCTTGTCCTGCCCTCAGGTGCTTTGGAGAATAGTTTGACTCCCTCTTCTTTGTGGCAGCCCCTGAGATATTGGAACACTGCTATCATGTCTCCCCTGGTCCTTCTTTCTATTAAACTAGACATACCCAGTTCCTGCAACCGTTCTTCATATGTTTTAGCCCCCAGTCCCCTAATCATCTTTGTTGCTTTTCTCTGCACTCTTTCTAGAGTCTTCACATCTTTTTTTACATGTGGCGACCAAAACTGGATGTAGTATTCCAAGTGTGGCCTTACCAAGGCATTATAAAGTAGTATTAAAACTTCCCGTGATCTTGATTCTATCCCTCTGTTTATGCCGTCTAGAACTGTGTTGGCTTTTTTGGCAGCTTCTGCACACTGCTGGCTTATATTTAAATGGTTGTCCACTAGGATTCCAAGATCCCTCTCACAGTTACTACTATTGAGCAAGGTACCACCTATACTGTGCTTGGGCATTTTGTTTTTCTTGCCTAAACGTAGATTGTGATCATAAGCTCTATCTCTTTCATTCCTCATTTTCACCCTCTTTCAGCCATCAAAGGCAGAGCCCCCCCCCCCCCCCCGAACCCCACCTCCAAAAACAGGTGCTGTCATCCTAGCTCAGCCTTCCCTAGTGAGGATAAGAAAGCAAACCGAAGATCATAGATCACTGATCTATGGGGATCTACAAAGAAGGCACTATGGCTAGTTTGGTTCACTTTGAGCTCAACCACTGGCGTGTCCAATATACCACTTTAGAACTGGTCTTATTCGGATTGGGGCATTGGAAAAGTATGTCTTCATTCAGAGTTGTGTATTTTAGGATCAAACAATGTTAATGGACGTTGGAAGATGGTTCTAAGTTATGTGTGTGGAGGGTAGGGGAAGAATTCCTCTGGAATAGAATAGGAAGTCACTGTAGAAACTTGAAGGCCAACTGAGATATTTATTCCAGTATAAATACAAGCTTTGTAGCCAACAGAAATGGTTCCAATAACGTGCATGCTTTTGGCTTAAGTTGCTTTAGTAAACTAAATGCGCCAATCACAAGAATTGTTTGTACGCTCCATGCTTTAAAAGACCAACGTGCTTTAAGCAATTAGGCAGGGTAAATCGGAGACAGATGTACTTTTGTCTTCTTTTGCTTACTTTATTGGGTTTCAGCTCATCCCCTTGGGGAGAAGCGTACCTCAAAGACAGAGCCCTGACTTTGCATTATGGGAGGTCTATGCTTTCTCCTTCTTCACGTATAGCTGAAAATAAACCCCTCCTGCTTACGTAAGTCAAGCATCATCTTGCAGTTTTTCCGAACAGCCTGTGCATTTTTCTTCCCCGGAATGGCCATCATCTCATGCCTGCCTGAAATCTCTCGATTCTAATCTCCTCCTCCTGAAAAGATGGCAGAGTCTCAGCTAAGAACAATCGTGAGACTTTGCAGCCTCTTAAGAACTTCATCCCCTTCAAAAGTACTTTTTGTATTGTAGTTAGTTGCGAATCATACCTGACCTATCGTGATCCTATGGACAATGTTCCTCCAGGCCTTCCTGTCCTCTACCATCCTCTGGAGTCCATTCAAGCTCACGCCGACTGCTTCAGTGACTCCATCCAGCCACCTCCTTCTCTGCGGTCCCCTTCTTCTTTTGCCCTCCATCGTTCCCAGCATCAGGCTCTTCTCCGTGAGTCCTTCCTTCTCATTAGGTGGCCAACGTATTTGAGTTTCCCCTTCAGGATCTGGCCTTCTAAAGAGCATTCACGGTTGATCTCCTCTAGGACTGACCGGTTTGATAGTCTTGTAGTCCAAGGGACTCGCAGGAGTCTTCTCCAGCGCCATAGTTCAAGGGCCTCCATTCTTTGGCACTCACCCTTCCTTATGGTCCAACCTTCACAGTCATCCATTGGAACTGGAGAAACCATATCCTTGACTATACGCACATTTGTTGGCAGGGTGATGTCTCTGCTTTTTGGTATGCCGTCTAGAATTGCCATACGTTTCCTTCCCAGAGCAAGCGTCTTTTAATTTCTTGGCTGCAGTCCCCATCTGCAGTGCTCTTGCAGCCCAGGAAAATGAAATCTTGTCACTACCTCCATACCCGCCTGTGGTTTCTCAAGGCCATACATGGAAAGCAAGAATGCTCTCCAAAGAGAAGTCCTTTCTTGTTCTCTTTACATGAAATCAGATCTGCAACGGTCACTCTCTCTTTCCCTATCCTGCTCCACATGGCTTAAATGCTAGGCTTGTTTGGTTGGTGGAACAGGCCAAGAGGGTTAACTCCGAAATAGAAACCATTGGAAGAAACCTACAAGAGGGTCATTCAGGACAAGACTGGCACTGACTCAAGCTAAACAGGACTTACGCTCTGAGGCTGCAGAGGGAAGTGGGGGAGCTTTCTGCCTACCTCCGTAGCATAAATTCACTCTCTGGGAGACATGGAGAACCTGAGCAGAGGGGAAGAGATGGGATCAGATGTTTCTTTGCCATCTTAACTCCCCCCGAAGGGCGAGACTAAGACCTCCATTTCTCAAAGTTAGCGGATAGCTGGGAACAGCTGGATTCTGTAGTTTTTCAACTTGTAAAGGTAAAGGGTCCCCTCACACGTATGTGCTAGTCGTTCCCGACTTTAGGGGGCGGTGCTCATCTTCGTTTCAAAGCCGAAGAGCCAGCGCTGTCCGAAGACGTCTCCATGGACATGTGGCTGGCATGACTAAATGCCGAAGGTGCACGGAACACTATACCCTTCCCACCAAAGGTGGTTCCTATTTTTCTACTTGCATTTTTACCTGCTTTTGAATTGCTAGGTTGGCAGAAGCTGGGACAAGTAATGGGAGCTCACTCCGTTACGTGGTGCTAGGGATTCAAACCGCCAACCTTTCTGATTGACAAGCTCAGCGTTTTAGCCACTGACTCACAACTTGTAGTTTGCTCCAAACCCAGACAGGGCCTAACGATCCTCCCCCAACTCACAGAAAATTTAAACATTCATTTTTTTTTGTTCCTGAAAACCGGGAGAGGAAATTAAACAGATCCCTTGCAATCTAGCAACGTGGTGTACTTATTTAATCAGGCCTTTAGACTCGAAGTCTTGTGAATGCTGACACTGTGTTTGTTGCATGTAGAAGAGAAACTGTTTTTCAAAAATCGCCTTTGTTATATACAACTTTGCTTGGTGTTTTGGTCTCACATTCTGTTCCCTTCAAATTATTTTTCTTCTGGTTTATTGATATTTCGTAAATTCCCAGACGCATGATATTTTCAAATTTTCCTACTATTTTTTTAGCCTCCTATTATTACTAATCCTATTATTTCTTTTTACATTGAGCAGTACAGTTGATTGTCTCTTTATAGCATATAAGCATGTTGGCCAAAGTGCCACTAACATACAAAAAAAAAATACTAATCTGTTTGTAAGTTCTTAGCTGATTTTATGAGAAATCTGGCACAGGAACTATCTGCAATAGATGCTGTATTACATTATTTCACTTCATGCTTCCTAAACTGGGAAACATACAAAAAGTTAAATTACACTGCAACGTTTCTAGTCAATTATAAATGGTGAGCTAAGTTAAATGGGTAAAATAAGAAATTATGTATCTTCAAGATTATCCCTCTTAACATTCAACATTTGTCAACCTTGAAATGGGACCATCCGTTGGTTACTATTCTCCAGAAGTTTATATGGTATTCTAATTTCAGATACAATGAGCAATAAACTATTTCAGGTTAAAATATGTGTTTGTTCAATGTGCTTATTTGTGATTATTTGCAGTTACAGTAAGTATCGGAAATAACACCTATGAATTTGGCTGTGCCACCCAATAACAATTCTGTGTTTGTTTGTTTGTTTTGGCAGTTTGACCTCTGGGGAAAAATAAGACATAGAGGAAATCTAAATTCCAAGTCTACTTATTCCTGTCCAAGTAAAGATAAATGATGAGACACCATCCTCATTGCGAACTCAGTTAATGTCTTTATTTTTTTTAAGCAAATAAATTCCATTGAATCAAATAACAAAATTACTGTTCTGCAATAGCGTCGATTGATCACACACAGAACAAAAAAAAAAAAAAAGAAATATATCAAGGACACACTTTTCTAAACTGGAAAGATTAGCAGATTTAGAAAAAAATTGCATTGCTAGTTGCAAAATATCATCCCGCAGACAACCGGTCCAAACAACGAAACCGGTAGCGAGGATCACACACACACACACACACAAAATTCCCCAGGGCAGCATTTTATATTTCCAAAAAGAATTTGGGATTGTGGAAATAAGGGGTTCCCAAAATAGGTCTCGGAATCCAAAATTGTCGATAAAATAAATTGGAATCGAAGTCCAACAGCTTTTTTTTTTTAAGGGGGGGGGGGGGAGAGTCAAAAACAGTCAACTTACTCCAATAAGGCAGCTGCAGTGACACAAATGAAAAACAGCACAGGTGCAGGTCTAGCTTCCTGAGGTGTCTGGTCCCTCTATTACAATGTTTCTCAACCTTGGTGGCTTTTAAGTCCTGTGGACTTCAATTCCCAGAATTCCCCAGCCAGCTACTGGCTGGGGGATTCTGGGAGTTGAAGTCCACAGGACTTAAAAGTCGCCAAGGTTGAGAAACACTGCTCTATTAGGACATGTTCAAGAAGAAAAGAAGTGGGGGAAAAGAGGATAATAAATCAGGATTTCCCCTCTTTAAAAATTGTGCTTTTTTTAAAAAAAAGGAGAACAGATTTCCCAAAACGCCTACATGGATTTGCTATCAAACGCAACCCGTTCTAAACAGCTGGAATGACGCTAGCTTAGAAGGCCAGAAAATAGAAGTATGGATACAACCCCGTTAGTGGGTTGATTTCTCATACGTTTCAGGCAATGTTATGACTTTCTACTCTTGATATGAAACTGGACCTTTCTGGATAATGGCACGATTGTTTGTACAAACCCAGATGTTTTACTGGATGCAACATCAAAACAAAAGCAACATAAATGCCGCGCCCTCAAAGACAAGGGTTTTTTTGTCCGCAGTTCAGGAATCTTGAAAGGGGGGGGGGGGGAATAGGCGTGTTCCACTAAGACTGGAATCAAGTAAAGCTGCTGGGACTTGGATGGTCCTAGGACCTGAGGATCTGAAAAGGAAATAAAAACAACATATCCTCCAGTAGACAAAAGAGAAAAAAAGGAAGGGGGAATGGCGAATGCTGCCCGTGTATGCTTGTGCCCTTGAGTGAAACCAGCAGAAAGAACAGAACATTTAAAATGGAATACAACATAGTTATCTAGGGGGAATTCTTCCCCAGCTCCCCAGTTGATTTATTTTTATTTCACCATGAATTTCATCAAGGACACTTCAAGGAAAAGAAAAGAGACAGACTTAATCAAATTAATTCCAGGCAGAAACACATAGTATAGCACAAAGGTAGTTTTGCAAAGAACAAAGAAGGCGAAGAGAGCTCCGATACCAGCCCAAGCGCTGGATGAGAATTCTCTCCTTTTTAAAGCGAGCAAAAAAAAAATCATCCCTTTTCTCCGGTTGCTCTAACTAGCAACCAAGCTGCCTTTTGCTCTGATTAAAAATATCTGCAGGAAGTGAAATTAGGTTTGCTATTAAGACCATCGTGTTAACATATGCGAAAGAAACAGAAGGCGGGAGGAGAAAAAAATATATGATATGGACCCCTTGAATTGTCGTCTTCTTTTTGATTATCACTACTACTGCCTGGGTATTCATTCCGATTTGAAGTCAAGCTGCCTCGTTGAGGTATTTTCCTATGATAAAAATCCCCACCCAGGGACTGGAAGCTCCGTTCTTGAACATCTAAAGGAAGTGAACAATAACTGAGCTCACATCAGTCTAACAATGCAATCTAAGCAAAAAAATGCTCTCGTGTTTTGGTCTCTCTATGCGTGAGACAGTTTTGGGACGTGTGCTTTTAAACAATGTTTTCCTTTTTTAAAATTTGACACACGTATGCATGTCAAACGGGTATCTGGGACTAACACATTGCTAAGTTTATATATGGAGTGGGTTGTGTGATCCTGGGGAACCTGGTCACATACCCCTTTAGATCAGAAATTCAGAATATCAGAAATAGGCAATGTTTCTGGAGCCAAGCAGGCACTGATCTAGCTGCTATGGGAATAGCAGTGCCATCCCTGGAAGGATAGGGCCAGAATTTTCAGCCCTGGTTAAAAAAACCCAATATACAGATGAAGCTACTAAGTGCACCAATGTTACAGTACTTATTTTAAAGACGGCAGAGATAATGTGACTGAATTTCAGCAATTGTTAAATGGAAAAGGAATGGAAGCTGAAATACGGTCTATTAGTTGGCTACTCCTTTTTTTTTTACATGTAGACCTAAGGAACACTTGTAGAGTAGCATGTACTTGGGAAATGCACATTTGACCCATCACAAGGCTAACTTTAACGCAAAGACAAGCTGCCAAGACATTAACTCTAGCACAAAGGTTGCCACGGAAGAATTGGCTTCTATCTTTTGATCAACTGGCAAAGCTGACACAAGATGAACCGTTGGGCTGCAACAGCTCATTTGGGGGTGGGGTGGGGTGGCTCATACAATTCTCAACACCGCATCCTTCATTAAAAGGGGGAGTACGTCAGGTTCACCCCAAAACTTATGAGCAGTAATGTCTCCAGTATGAAAAAAAAATCTTCAGAGGAAACACCACCAAATTCCGAACATGCAAAGCAAAGAAATTCCCTCAAAAAAGATCTTGTCCAGAGGTTTCCTTTTAACTGAGTTTAAGATGGATGGTGGAAAAACAAAACCTGATTTGTTTCCAAGAACTTTCAAGCAATATTCTGTTTCACTAAAATAAAATAAAAAAAACTTTAACGTCATCTAGGTATATAAATTGGCAACTATCTTTTGTTGGTCAATCTCTCGTCATTCCAGAATTCCTTACAGAATTATTTTTTGGGGGAAAGGGGAGGAGAGGGGTTTAGAATTGAATTTACCATGATTTAATATGGGTTTTTTTTCATTGATGCAGCAGAAAAGATCAAATTTGTGACTTAAAAGACATTTCTTTGACTGTGTGACTTACTAAAAAGTTTTGATTTTCCTGATAACAGCTGGGACATGTAAAGAGTCTTATTACATTTACAGTATGGAGCAAGCAAAAATTATTTTCCAAAGTGCTCAATAGTTCTAAATGTATTTAAGTCATGAAAGCAATCCTCATTGAAATTGCTACATTGCACAACTGCACAACCTTGCAACCCAATTCCCAAAATTTAAACAAGGAAGGATTACATTTTTTGTCTTATTGCACCTGGTTAAAAAGAAAGATAAAGGCAAACTCTACTCTCACAGTCTCTTCAGCATAAAAACTAGTAAATGCCTTTATTTGCAAGGAATTTTATCGTTTTAATCCACAGCAATTATTTTATCAACTGATGCTCCTTCAGGGTTATTGAAATATATGATTCCCAGCCATTAAGGTAAAGATATTAGGAATTGACTTAGAAAAAGCCCAACTTTATTACGTACATTTATTTTAAATAAAGTTATTAGCCTTAAGACGGAAATGATGAGAAATAATGTCAGGCTCTTATAGTCTGCTTTTCAATATATCTTTCAGTTGAGGAAAAATAAATCATGTCCATGCCTATTTTATATATTGCAGCAAAGAAAACAGTTCAAAGTAGTGGTGGTGGTGGGGTTGTTACTTAAATGGAAATAAGCATTTGAGATCATTAAAATGTTCTTCTGCAGCTAAAATCATATGCTTATCTTGGATTTAGTTTGCAGGAAAGTAGCAAGAAATGCTTTAAAAAAGCAAATGTAGAAGACTGATAAGCAACGATGAGGTTGGAGGACGGGGAGAAAGTTAATTTTTTAAAAATGTGGTCAATGCTTCCTATGCGAGAACAAAACAGAATCCGAATTCGTTTATTCTGTTTAAGTCACAGAATCTGTTGAACAGGTCAAGACGGCTTTCAACCTGGAGCACTTTGATTCCTGATGCGAGAACCCTCTGATGCAGGCAATTATTGCTCAATTTAAAAAAAAAAAAACAAGAAAGAAATCCTCACAGACATAAGTTACACTTTTTAGAATCTCAAAACTGACTGGGAAGATACCCCATACATCTATTTTCAAGAAAGACTTCCTAACAAGTTTTTAAAAAAACAAAACATAACAATGCTGGATATAATTAAGGTGTCCAGGCAGCAAAAACAAAAGATAGAAGCAATAAAGTGCTAACTATTATAGGGATTATAATGCAGGGGGAATGACTCTTCAAATGTAAACTGAAATATGCCGTAAGGAAGCAACACCAAACGGACAGTTCCAAACCGAACTGCAGTTGAAAAATAGCCTAATCGCAACGTTTCACTGTCTTAAGTAATCCAGGCTTCTGAATTGGTGTTTCTGTGTGTATATCTGAATAAAGATGTGGCTTTTTTCCCCCATGCTCGTATTGGAAACTTGCTCAGTACAAAAATCTGTTTCTCTCTCCTACAGCAGCAAAAATCCTGCTTCTCCACAGTATCTGCATGATTGCATCTCGCCCCCAATTGCCAATCTCAGTTTGATGTCACTAAGCTGAAAATTCAAACGAGCACCTTTGGACACAGGGAATTGCAGAAGCCACTAATAGTTAAGGCATACAGTACATTTTTTAAAAAAATCTAACTCTTTAAGCCAAGACAATTGTGGCTTTCAAAATCTTACTGCACTGCTCTAGTAGTATGCTGGGGAGGCGAAAAGAATTTGGATATTTTATTTTCTCCATCCTTCGCATATGAAAATCCTCTAAAAGGAAAAAAAAAAGAACAGACAACTTACAGACTTCGATGGTCACTGGTTTTTCACTTACAGACAGTATTAAAAGGCCTGGGTTAGGAGCACTCACGACTTTTTTTAAAATCTCAAAATAGAACGCCTTGTTTTAGAAAAGGCAACGGTCAAAGGCTACTTGTTTGAATGTCAAGTAGTAACAGAGTCGGGAATCTACCGTTGAGTTCCCCAAGACTTCCTACCTGGAAAGCCCCCTTGAGGGAAAACAAAGCGTGTGATTGAATGCACTCAAGTCAGGAATTCTGGGATTATCCAAACGTTTTTCATAGCCACCGAGAACCCTTGAAATGCATTAAACACGGAAGAGTGAGGTTCCTCCTCCCTCGAGGGGTGGGTGGGCGAGATTCCCGGGAATTCAAAATCCCCCATCGTTCTCCCCTGCTTTGCAAACGGCTGCACTGATGGGCCCCGGCAGAGATGATTCTATCGGTGTCTTCCGCAGATATAGAAATTTTTCCCTTTTCTTAAGGTGGCAACGAGGTGAAACATAACCACAGAGAAAGTACACTTCTATCTCGCTAGGCAAAGTTTTGCAAAAACAACAACCAGATGAGGTTATTCTGTTTTCTTGGAACAGTGAAAAGCATAAGCGTTGGAACATCTCACCTCTCTCAAGAGATGTTCGGAGGAGTTGCGCTGGTTTAGAAACCTTGTAGTAAGCTACAGGCAGCAACCCCCAGGAGACCGGACGAGTTTTGTCCTTGCGTTGCCTGCCAACCTGCTCCCAAACTGTTCCAAAGAGCAACACCTTGTGTTCTACCTCTATTTTGGCATGAAACACGGCGGTCAAATGCCTACATTGAAGATGACCAGGCTTGGCCTGGGAAAAAGCAGGAAGGAAGGAAGGAAGGAAGGAAGGAAGATGAGAACTAAGTCGGAAACAACCTGAAAAGTCTTTGGGATTGTTTTATTCTTGGCCGGACGATTGTTCCGTATCTGAGCAATGAGTTTTATTCTTCTCCCACTGGCAGATGGCGTCTGCGTATTGCACCACAAGCTTATCCATCCAAGTGAGGGGTTCAGGGAAAAGGACGGAGCCCTCAAAGAATCCCAGGTGGCCCCCGTGCAAGGGTAAAACAAACATGACGTTCTCCTGTTTTTCTGAAAAGAGTAAAAAAAAAGAAATGAAGTTTAGAAAGCAATCGCATGCCGCTCGCTTGGGACTTTGCCCAAGTCTGTTTTCCAAAGTTTTGTTGTTTATAGGCAGCCATAAATGACACCAACAGCAGTTATTATATATCCTGATAAAAAAAAAACCTGTTTCGGTCAAAATGAAAGCCAGGAAATTATAGAAACCAAGTCCACTTTTGGTATCTCCAACTGATGTTTCTATCCCCCGCATATTGGATTTTAGACTATCCGACTCTTTTCTTACACTGCAAAGTGGGGAGGGCATCCTACACAGCAAACTGTAATGCGTGAAAAACTCACGGACATTTTTTGTCCCATGTTACGGCTGTTTGGCCAAAGCTGTGAAAAGAAGTCACAGCCTGCTTCCGTGTGACCCAAGGACCTACAGGTAGGTAGTCCTTGACTTACAACAATTTGTTCAGCGATCATTTTAAGTTACAACGGCATTTGGGGGGGGGGGGAGCGATGTACGGCACTCGGGATCGTTGCAACATCCTGTGGCCACGTGATCAGATTTCAGGCGCTTGGTGCCTGGTGTACATTGATGGTGGCTGCATCATCATGCGATCGGGGTGGGTGGGTGGGTGTCACATGATCCTCTTTTGCAACCTTCTGACTAACAAAGTCAATGGGGAAGCCAGGTTCACCGCACAACATGTTACTAACTTAACAACTGCAGTAATTGGCTTAACAACTGTGGCAAGAAAGGCTGTAAAATGGGGTAAAGCTCACTTAGCAACTGTCTCGCTTTAACAACAGAAATTCTGGGGCTCGATTGGGGCTTTAAGTCGAGGACTGCCTTTATTCTGTAGGGCGTTACTGTAAATCACATTCGTGTTACGGTGACTCTGAGGTGGAGCTCTCCCCTCACAATCAGGAGGCTGTGAGTTCGATCCTAGGTAGAGGCAGATATTTCTCTCTCCGGGCACACTGAGAATATATCTGCTGAATATAACTCCGCATTGGCGACAGGAAGGGCATCCGGCCAGTAATCACACAGCTCCATTGCAGTTGCCCAGACTCCACCCCGCAAGGGATTATGGAGTCGTTAAAAGAGGAGGATGACTGTAAATCGGATCCAAAGAGAAGGGAGAACGCTGTGCTCCATTTTGACACATTGGGGTATATTCTACATTCTGCTAGGGTTGGAAAGAAAAGTTCGGGCAAAGGCTGGGCCTTACCTGAGAGGGCTCTTGGGATGGATAAGAGGCTATCATGCACCAAAGGGTCATCAGCAGCATTAACCAGCAAGAGGGGAACAAAGATCTGAAGACAGAAAAGAGCAAGGTGTGGGTTTTGAATGATTTCATTAAAAAGCATGCATCCTGCTCAAAATGTCCCAATGGAGGGCAATCACTTAGGCCAGGGGTCCGCAAACTTAAACACTCAAAAGAGCCATTTGGACCTGTTTCCCACAGAAAAGAAAACACCCGGAGCCACAAAGGTCCTAACCGGAAGCCCCCCTGTTCAATTCTGGAGCTGACCGGAAGTTCAGTTTCCCCCACCATAGAGTCTCCTCCTAGCGCGGCGTCCTTTTTCCTCTACCTGTCATAACCGAAAGCCCTATCAATTGTGGAGACAACTGGAAAACCCTCCTCTTGCCATAGAGTCTTCTCCTGGCGCACTGTGATTCTCTCCCCCCCCCCCCATCGGAAGTTCCTCTAAAAATTGTGGTGCTGACCGGTGACGGAGCCGCAGCAGAGGGAGGAAAGAGCCACATGCGGCTCCAAAGCCGCAGTTTGCTGACCCCTGACTTAGGGAGACCTGAACATGCAGAAACTCACATCCTGTTAACAATGTTGACTTAAGAGAACCAGGATATTTTGTTGAAAACTGAGTGATGGATTAAGAATACAAAGACTCAGCCTGTACTTGTCCCAATGTTTTAGTTACTGCTTCAGTAAGGATGCTTAAATTGTTATACTACTACTAATTATTATTAGTATAACAATTATCTAATTCTTTAGATAATCTATGACCGTGATGGCGAAACTATGGCACGTGTGCCCAAAGTGGCACGCGGGAGCCATGTTGCTTGGCACGTGTGGCGTTGCCCGTTCCTCTCTTGGGTTTTTGGTGTGCATGCGCATGTGATGATCAGCTGACCCTTGTGCGTACAGCAGTGCCGGAAACTGGAAATACGCTGGAGTTTTCCAGCGTGAGCATGCACGCCGGCCAGCTGATCGATGCTTCCGGCAGTAACTAGAAGATTTGCTGGCTGGCTGGCGCACATCTGTGTGCCAGAAACTGGAAGTTCATTATCTGGCACACGCATGCCCCCTGGGCAGCCCCTCTTCCTTGTCGCAGCCTAGATGAGTGTGTGCGAAGTGCTCCCTTTTCGGCACTCGGTGCTACGCACGCATGCGCTCTCTCTCTCTTTTTGGTGCCGAAAAGGTTCGCCATCATGAGACAATTTCTACTATATGGGCAACTGGTCGAGTTTTCTGAAGAGGAAAGAATAGAATTCTGGATGGCATTTGTTTATCTATTAAATTTATTTGCTGCCCAACTCGTTTCAAATGACTCTGGGCGGCTTACAGCATAACAAGCATGAAAAAACGTTAGAAATATTCCCTGAGCTGTCAAAGGAAAAGCTTTTAGGAACAGACCCTAAGGTATTCAACCAAGGCGAGGGAAAGGGAGACATATATCCAAAATGATATCTAATCTAATTCACAAATACACCCTCGTGGTGTTCCCATTCTTATACAAGTTCCCCCCCCCCCTTGAGAAGGGATGGGGGAAGATCACATGAAAAAGCCAATTAATAGTCATACTTGATGTGAAAGAACTTCAACATTAGTATATGTAATGTATACTAATGTATAATTCTGTAATACTAAGTATTATAGAATTATGGAGAAACTTCCTAACGGTGAGGACAATTAACCAGTGGAACAGAAGTTGCCTTCAGAAATTATGGGCGCTCCATCATTGGATGTTTTTAAGAGGAGACTGGATGGTCACTTCTCTGAAGTGGTATAAGTTCTCCTGCTTGAGCCGGGGGCTGGACTAGAAGACCTCCAAGGTCCCTTCCTGTTTATTCTTATTCTGTTCTGTTCTACTCTACTCTATCCCTATCCCTATCCCATTCCCTATCCTATTCGTATTCTATTTAACATTAATGTTTTCTAGGGACAACTGCTTGCTAATATACCAGCATGAGGGTCACAGAAAATAGGCAGGAATTTGTGCTGAACAATTTCATATGAATTATTCAGAAGTTTGAATCAGGATATGAAAAGAATCAACCCAATCAAACTTATTTCCAGTTCCAAAATTCCCTTGCTGCTTTCTATTTTCATTACCTTACTCTACCATAAAATATGTCACCATATATTTCCCACGAAACGTGTAACTTTTGAAGGCGATCCTGTAAAAAATCCTCCCTAGAATTATTCTAGCGCCTGTATTAAACGCTTGGTCAAATATCCCTCTGCATCTTTTCTTAAATGCACTGAAGCTGCACTCCATCTTCTACCCCAAGACCAAATGACCTCTCCCCCCCCCTCCCTATTTTTTTTCTTTTCACTTTAAACCGCAGAACCAAAACAATAAATATTCAGTACGTGTTATGATAAACTTACTCTGTGCAAGTAATGCAGACAACTCTCTTGTTCATAATATTCTCTCAGGGAGCCATAACCATGAAATTTTCTAAGACCAGGGAAAAAAAAGAAAACACAAGCATGAGAAAGATTTAGTGAATTATAATTGAATCACTGATGGAGGTGGGGGAGAGATTTTTTTTTTAAAGCACTGGGAAACCATAAATTCCTAGGCAGAAAATCAGCTCAAGGAATATCAGCCAGTCGCTCCCTAGAACCGTGATGGCGAACCTATGGCAAGCGTGCCAGGGGTGGCATGCAGAGCCCTCTCTGTGGGCAAGTGTGCCATCGCCAGCTGCTCTTCTGGTTTCCGACATGCGCGCCAACCAGCTGGACTTCACAGGTGCCTGAAAACAGCCCCCCAAACAGCCTGTTTTTCGGGCCGTTTTCAGTGCATTTTCAGGTTAAAAATGGCCTGAAAAAGGCCCCCCAAACCAGCAAAAAATACAGGCATGCACGGGCCAGCCAGCGAGTCTTCAGATTTCTCCGATGCGCATGCTCACATGCATGCATGTTCCGGTTTGGGCAGTTGCTGCCAAAAAGATTCTCCATCACTGCTCTAGAAAATGCTTAGCAAGTTCTGGCAAACCACTTCTGAAAACTTTGCCAAGAAAACTTTCAGGACTTGTTCCAGGTAGTCTCCAGTAGTCAAAACCCGATATGAAGGGATAGATGGATCATTTTAAATAATGTCTCCTAATACATAAAAAAAAAATTCTGTTGAATCAGATCTGCCTAGATAAATTCATCCTGATTAGAATGCCAGTTCCTCCTAAGATGCTCTACGTTTCTGCCTTGTGGCTGAATAAATCTGTTTCAGGGTTATAAAAGATGAGGCTCAAGTGGACCATCCTCTAACTGAAAAGGAAGAATTCCTAAAAGTTGGACTTCTTTTTTTCTAGTGCCATTAAAGAAGTCTGTTGCTTAACTGATTAAAAAGGTCCTATCATAATGATGACAATTTGGTTCTGTATGACTTGTAAATAACTCATTTGTCAATGCTTGCCTCGCTATATTTATAATATCCATAACACCAAGTAAACTTTGAAAACAGAGGTTCTTTTAAAATAGTGCCATGCTTGGCATTAAATAAAACTCTACACCAGCAGGTGTTTAAAAGCATCCAACAATGTTACAAGAGTAAATAAATCCTGAATTAACACATAGCACTAGCACTTAAGACTTATATACCGCTTTACAGCCCTCTCTAAGCGGTTTACAGCATCAGCCTCTTGCCTCTAACAATCTGAGTCCTCATTGGACCCACCTCGGAAGGATGGAAGGCTGAGTCAACCTTGAGCCTGGTGAGACTTGAACTGCCAAATTGCAGTCAGCCGGCAGTCAGCAGAAGTAGCCTGCAGTACTGCACTCTAAGCACTGCGCCACCGTGGCTCGTAGCACACTTTTCTAGCAAAAAGTCTGAAGCTGCAGAAATGCAGCAAAATCTTAACTTTACAGCTTAATCATTCTATTCAGCCCTGTAACTTCACTTACACACAATATTTCCATTGACAGCATCCCGAGAGCCATAGTTAAAAAACACACACACAAAAATCATCCTGCACCAAGTGCAACTTCAAATGAATCCCAATAAAGGGCGGTTGAAATTAAAGCATAGTCATAGGAACCGGAAACTCCATTTCCAGGAATCATGATCATGCTAAAATATTTATGTAGAAAATGTCGACAACACGATTTTCTTACGTACCTCATAATGCTGTCATCAATCTGCATGAGAGAGGTTGCTGTGTGAAGTCTGCTTAGATCTGTTTCCACTAAAGACTGTATCTTTTTCGAAGATTCAGCAAACAAAGCATGTCTAAAATACACAGGGGGGAAAAAAGCTGTTGTTATATGCCCATCACAGGCATCAGAGGGATAACGGCATTTGCTAACTCTTGATGTCATCCTTATCTGAAAAATGTTTTTATAGATAGCAATAGGACTTAGATAGCAATTTCAAAACTGTAAACAGAAAGAAAGAAAGAAGGAAGGAAGGAAGGAAGGAAGGAAGGAAGGAAGGAAGGAAGGAAGGAAGGAAGGAAGGAAGGGAAACATAGTCACTGAGTTCTACATGCATTTAACAAAATCAAATCTATAAACGAAAACAACTAAACTTTGTCAGATAAGTTTTGGAATATGGAAAAATGAACATAGTTGAGCATGCCTTTTTTAAAAAGTTACATTTTGTTTTACCATACAAAGCTTTATTTAAAATATGTTAATTTTTTCATTTATTTTTTTCATTTATATTTCATATTTTTTTCATTTGATTAATTTTTCACCAAAGAATTAAGGCCTTTGAACTCTGGTGCTGGAGAAGACTCCTGCGAGTCCCTTGGACTGTAAGGCGATCCAATCGGTCAGTCCTAAAGGAGGTCAACCCTGACTGCTCTTTAGAAGGCCATATCCTGAAGAGGAAACTCAAATCCTTTGGCCACCTAATGAGAAGGAAGGACTCACTGGAGAAGAGCCTCATGCTGGAAGAGATTGAGGGCAAAAGAAGAAGGGGACGACAGAGAAGGAGGTGGCTGGATGGAGTCACCGAAGCAGTCGGCGTCAGCTTAAATGGACTCCAGAGGATGGTAGAGGACAGGAAGGCCTGGAGGAACGTTGTCCATGGGGTCGCAATGGGTCAGACCTGACTTTGTAACTAACAACAATGACAATTTTTTTTCATAGGCAACAATGGGTCATTTTACAGAGGAGATTTTGTGATGCAAATAATAAAGGCATCAGGCTGGACTGATAGCCTTAGTGTGATCAATTACCACACAATGACAGTGACGTGACAGTGCCGATCAATCAAATAATTCACTCGGCATAGTTATTTCAACATATGTTGTTCACCAGAGAAATCTGGCTTGAGACATTAGAGGGTAGAGACCATTAGCGATCTGACTGTGAAGGAAATCAAAGAGCTGGGAACAAGAGGAGGACTGTGGGCCATATGTGTGAGCTTTGTTCTCTGTACTTGTAGAGCACAAAACATTTGGGGAAATTTGGCTTCGGGGGTTGCACGACAGCACAAAAGATCTATTATGGAGACAAAATGTTTTTGGCAGATTAACAAGATATCCTTCAGATTTGCGAAGGGTTGCTGGTACTTAAGACTGGGAACTCTTTTAAAAGAGGGAGATTAAAATATCTCGCAGTTGTCAAAATGTTTGGATATCTGGGACAAATTAAGTAGATTCAAAACCCTGTAAACCATAAGAGACTCTAAATGCCCTAAAGATTTTTCCTTCCCCCTGTTCCTTGCCATGAAAGCCTTGAGGGGGAATCACTGCAGCCATTACAACTATTAGTATTCCATACAGGTTGCTAAAAATATGCCAAAAGTATTCTTTTTTTCAAAAAAAAAAATCTATTTTCCAGTCTCTGGTCGTAACAGACAATTTCTTAAGCTAAATGTCCTAGTTTTCATCCAGATGAATCGAGTGAGTAATCTATCCAACCTGATTAACTAACTTTGCTTGGGGCAGTAAAAACTGCAATCCACCCAACACAAACATGGGAGCAAAACAGATATATACCTGTCAATGACGATTTCAGCTTCAAATGCAATAATACACGAGCACACAAGAGATACAAACTCAAGGTAAACCACTCCAAACTCAATTGCAGAAAATACGACTTCAGCAACAGAGTGACTAATGCCTGGAATGCTCTACCTGACTCTGTTGTTACATCCTCAAACCCCTACAGCCTCAACCTTAAACTATCTACCATGGACCTCACCCCATTCCTAAGAGGTCCGTAAAGGGGGCGTGCATAAGCGCACCAAAGTGCCTACCGTCCCTGTCCCGCTGTCCCCATTTATTTGTACTCATTTCCTTGTTCATGTCCATAGTTATACTTGTACCTGATATCTTGTACATGTTTGACAAACTAAATAAAATAAAACAAAATAAAAATATTCCTGCACCTGTGAGACAAGATGATTTTCTTCAGGTTGTCTGCCATGAGGAAATTGTAAAATCTCCGGCACTGATCCCATTGCATGAAGGTTTCCTGTGCCCTAAGAAGGAGAGAGGGGGAAATAAATAAAAATAAAACCAATTAATGAAAGTTTTTGTCAGGTTATGGTGACAAGAGGCTAACTTTGCGCCTTTAATTTTTTTTTTCTTGGGGACCACCAATACAAGTAGCCCTCATCTTACGACTGGTTGCTTAGCGACCATTTGAAGTTATGACTTACCTGAAAAAGGGGAGGTACAACCCAATTCTGAAGTTATGACTGTTTCCCCCCTCCCACAATCATGTGACCGCACCTCTGGCACTCAGGAACATGACTGCACTGATGGCCATTTGTAGGATCCTGCAATCACATGACTGCATTTCGGCACAATTTTGCTGAAAATTGGCACTTCTGGTTCTGGGCAAACCCAGGTTTAGTGAACAATGTGCTCCTTTAATAACGAGGGAAGTATTTCTCAACCTTGGCAATTTTAAGATCAGCAGACTTCAACTCCCAGAATTCCTTGCTGGCTGGGGAATTCTGAGAGTTGAAGTACACCCATCGTAAAGATGCTACGTTTGAGAAACTCTGAACTAGGGCATTCGTTTTATGACTCTGTTCGCTTAACGACAACTGCAAAAAAAGTTTTAGGATGAAAACAACATGCAGCTGTAATTGGCAATCTCCATTAGAGTCGTATGTTGAGGATTAACCGTGGCTCCAACAACTTAGGCAATGGCATGGAGAAGTGCTATTAAAAAGTCAACCGTTAGAGGGAACAAAACCCTCACAAACAGCTGCCAACAACTTGCAAAAGAAAAATTCACGAAGAGAGTGTATGGTTTCCTATGTTGTCTCAAAGGGTCATTTCTAAAATCAGTTGAATGATCAGATGTTGCAAAAGCTGGCAAAGTACATACAGATTAACCCGGAATTCTGATTTGAAAGCTTCTTTTAATATTTAGCCAGGTTTGGCAGGGAAAACATTACTTCATCCCTTAGTTCTTAGTTCAAGGAATTTTCTGTGTGTGTTATATTATGGTCTTTCAAACTCTTGCCTGCATACCCATGGAACATACAACATCATCTTGTCAAGCTGTTTGCAAATAACCAAGTGTTGGATCCATTTCCTCATTAAGTACAGTATCCCCCTCCCCTTTCCTCCAGTTCAATTCGACAAGTATGAGGAAGGACAAAATCAGATGCAAAATATAAATCTTGCATCATTCTAATCTTATTGTTTTTAAAGATCTAATCTGGACAAAATTGCTGCCACTTCATAGCCTGAAATATAAAATCTGTAGAAATTAAGAGTCGAACCGAGTTGATATATTTTTCTTTTAATACGGTTATGGCTCAATTCTACTGGATCATTAGTGTGCTTTTGGCACTCTAATAAGATCTATCTGTTGTATAGACTTTCAAATATAAAGTCCCTTAATTTTGGCCAGTCTAGCGTTTATTTAGTTAAGATGTAGTTGTAGTATTGGACTTCAATAACATTCTGGGCCAAGTTAGCAATTTTAAAATGGAAATCAAACTTGGACGAGACTTTTAACCCATGAATTACTTGTATTGGAATGATAAACCAATACTTGACAGATTAAGATCATGGTTATATTCCTTTTAGTGCTGGACTGAACCAAAACAGACTGAAAGATCACATGAGGTTTCTGCCCAAGAAAAATAGAATACTCTACTAAAGAGGTAGTATTCCCCCCCCTCCCCAGCAAGAGATAACTGCCCTATTCTTTCAGATCTATTAATTATTTCTATAATTAATTTCTATTATATTTCTATAATAATTTCCTATCTGTCGGATATTGAGATTTTTTTTGCCTGATTGCAGTTTTTCCTTTATAGCATTTTACACGAATTTTGGGTTAATTTGTGGTGGCGCAGTGGTTAAAATGCAGTACTGCAGGCTAACTCTGCCAAATGCTAACTGCCAACAGTTCGATCCTGACCAGCTCAAGGTTGACTCAGCCTTCCATCCTTCTGAGGTCAGTAAAATGTGGACCCAGATTGTTGGGGCAATATGTCAACTCTGTAAACTGCTTAGAGAGGGCTGTAAAACACCGTATATAAGACTGAGTGCTACTGCTATTACTGAATACGTTAAGATGATTGATAAATCTTAGAAGTTTAATTAGATAATGCAATTCTAAAAATTCTGAAAGCTTTGGAAAGCCATTATGTTAAGTGGAAGAATAGCAAGCAGAGGTATAATATTTCAAACATTTTTCTCACTGCTTTTTTTTCTTTCATGAAATTTTAATTGCAGAACCACCAGGGTTTCACATCTGCCTATGTGAAGAATGTCTAGCTGAAATGGTGCCTTCTATTGTCATATTTTCGGAAAAGACAGTACCTTGGAAAAGGACCAGAAAGAGTCCTTTAGGTTGAATACAAGAATCCATATTTTCCCGAAAATAAGAAAGGGTCTTATTTTCTTTTGACTCCCCGAAATAAGCACGTGGCCTTATTTTCGGGGAGGTCTTATTATTTTTGAGGTGCAGGAGGTGGTGAGCGTGGTCACCTCATGGCTGCTGCTGTGTTGCGTGTAGCTGGGCCTGCTGCTGTTTTTGCAGTGGCCATTAGCGTAACAGAAGGGGTGCGGTGGATAGGGTTGTGGGAGTGGTCATTAGGTAAGGATGTGTGGGGTGCATGGGGCATGTTCCCCCCTCCCTCGCCTCCTCACCTCGTGTTTGTGCAACAAACAACCAGAAGAAATGGCGGGGACCGGCTGCGCATGCATTTAAATATTTTCGGGGAGGGCTTATTTTCCGGGGAGGGTTTATTTGGGGCATACGCTCAAAAGCCCAATTGGGCTTATTATCCTGGGAGGGCTTATTTTTTGGGGAAACAGGGTATGTAGAAATGGTTTACTTCCTCTGCACTCAGCAAAAGCACTTCGCAACCATACTGACTTCCTGCTCTACTACAACAAAGCTCATAAGTCAACTTACCTCAATGCGCTATATCCCTGGCACACACTGACACAACAGAGCACCTGTTCCTGGTTAACGTGGGACTCCCCAAGGTATTTGCACACTATATTTCCACCCAGGCTGAAGCCAACAACAACAAGGCTGGACTGAGGATATGTCTTCTTGATGTGGGTCACCATAGCAGCAAATTCCCAGGTGCAACCTATGAAACAGTGAAGACAAAGACATGATGCTGGCGGGTGAATTCTGGGAATTGAAATCCGTAAGTCTTAAACTTGCCAAGTTGCAAACGGAACTATAATTTCCCACATTTCTTCAAGGCTTCTATACGTTATAAAATAATCTAATCGAAGTCAAGAAATGATGAACATTTTAAGAACCATAAAATAAGAAACAGAGGATCATTACACGTAGTGAAAACCAGATACTATGAATGAGGGGTGGGATTCAGCCGGTTTGGACTAGTTCGGGCGAACCAGTAATTCTGGCGATCTGCTGGCCCCGCCCACCAGCCCCTGCTCTATTCTGTCCTATATTTCCTTTGGTTGAAGCCCAGCTGATCGACAGAGCAGAGCGGACTGCCGCATCTCAACTGCTTTACTCACCGGGGCTGCAGGGAAAGGTAAGATTTAGTGCTGATTTCAAATGCAATGCGCGGCCGTGCAGCGCGTTTGCTGTGCGCGAAGCACACGCAAAGCGAATCCGGTTGTTACACCGGTTGAATGCCACCACCGCTATGAATAATGATAGTATTCTATTCGCATTGCAGTACAGAGTTTTCAAGTGTCAATACCTGAGTATAGTTAAATAAAGCATAAGAGAAATAAAAGGGTAGAGCGTTACAGTAACATTTTTATTGCTCAATAACACTCCAGAATAATCTCCTGAGGCTACAGACTACAATAATAATAATAATTTTTTAAAAGTGATACCAAAGGCTTTTACACTAGAGATTTGAAACACTCATCATAAACAACAGGATACAAGGAATGGCAGGAGCCAACAGGATTTCAATGGAAAAACAAATTCTTCCTTTGGTGTTAACTCCTGTCTCTTGGGTTTTATGAAGTATCAGCTTGTGCTACTCTCCCAAACTACTTCTAGTTGAAAACTACTGTATTTTTGGGATTTATATGATGCACCTAGCTTTTGGGGAGGAAAACAATTTAAAAAAAAACCTGCCTCTATCTCCCAGCATGTATAAGCTGTATAAGACGCACAGACATTTCCACCCACTTTTGGGGCGGGAGGGTGCGTCTTATACTCCAAAAAACATGGTATGTCATACTCCCTTTTCTGGCACTATAAGTCAAGCTGAAGAAACTGATACTACAGCGTTGCATGTATATTCTTAGGAGAAAAGGTCAGTTGGTCTTCTCTCTGTCTTTTCTCTTCGTGCATATAGAAACATGCACATGTTGAAAAAGGTCTTTTTTCATTGAATTACCCTTCTGTCATATTTGTTTTTCCTTCGAATGATGGAACAACATGCTTATCTTTTCTAACAGACCACAATCCTGGTCGGGCTCACATGATGAGACAAAGCCAAGCCAAGCTCATTAGGTTACTGTAAAAGTAACCTAATTACTGTAAAAATGTGATCTGAGTCATTTGAAAGTTTACTGATCTGGCATTTTGTAGGGTGTTTCCTCCCCCGGATTTCCTTGGATGGCCGGATTCGGTTACCCAAAGGTTCTGTTTTTCTCTGCCCCCTCCCTCCCTTGAAATGCCCAGGTCCCTGATTCAGTTCCTGTTGTCTGGGCCACCATCCGTTCAGTGCAGTGGTGGGTTCCTGCCGGATCGCACCGGAACGCGCCGCTCCTGTTCGGCAAGGAACCCGGAAGTAAGTTCCTGCCCCGCCCCTGGCAACGGGATGGCGCTTGCCTGCGCTCCACCAGCTCAGGCGCGACCGGAGACGTTTCTCTGCGCAGACATAACTTCAGTGGAGCGGTGGCAGCCTGGCAGGCTGAGCCTTCGTCCCTTTCAGAAGCTTCGCTCTGCTGAGAAAACGTCTCCGGTCCCAGCAGAGCTGGTGGATCGCAGGCAAGCGCCGTCCCGTCGCCAGGGGCGGGGCAGGAACTTACTTCTGGGTTCCTTGCCGAACGGGAGCGGCGCGTTCCGGTGCGATCCGGCAGGAACCCACCACTGGTTCAGTGATACTGAATATTGAGTTGCATCGGCTATGGAGTCTGTTTTAATGGCTGTCAAAAAACGGGTGAAGAATGTCTAGCTGAAATGTTGCTCTTGGCGGATGGTGTGGCCCCCGAAGCAGGCGTCCCACGCTCCAAGGAATGGAGAGTAGTGGGACAGCTAAAATGAACCCCTCCCCCCCCCCCGGGACAAAAAAAGCACGGGGAGACTGGCTGCTTTCCGCCCCAAAAAACGTTGATAGGTTGCAGGTTCCAACAACCATCGCTTTGCCTTGACCAGTCTTGGAAAAATGTTTCATTTTTCTTTTCTTCTTTCTTCTGTACAAACGTTAATATTGGCTTCCGGTTTCCAAACTTCCAGTGTAACTTAAGAACCAAACTTTTTCAGTTCTTTGCTACGAAAGCAAATAAAAGGGGCGTTGGAGATTGGGGGTGGGGGGTGGGAGGGAGAAAGTTTACTGATCAAATCAGACCCATACCTTTGACACTAGGAACACAGGGCATGCTAGGGACTAACGCTAACAGGAGAAGATGGAAGAGTGAGCCAATATTTACCATAAGTGAACATGCGCGGCGAAGTCAGTTCAATATTTGGGAGGGCCCCAAGGTGATTTAACACAGCACATCGGTAGCCCTTCTTTTGAGCATAGTCAACAAAGGTTCTGATGTACTGCTTCTCACTGTGATTAGCTATTCCAGGGCATATGACCATTGTGATATCTTCTGCAGAATAAAAAGATGGGAGAAATTGGATATGGAAGATGCAAAATGACACTTCATTCGCTAATTTTACTCTATGGAGACTAATTTTAGAACAAAGCAATTTTTACATTCTCTCTCTCTCTCTCTCTCTCACACACACACACACACACATACTCACACACACTTTTGCTCAGAATGTGGTAGTTTATTGTTACAGTACAACACAGAGAGAGGACACCTAACATCCATTACGCAACATCAGTTTGTTTAGCCAAGCTCTTTAAAACGATCCAGAATTTATTTTGACAAGTTACTGCAAGCATAGTTGAAAACAACTTCTCCAATTAGCAGTCACTGACTAAGACAACTTCTCTAAATGGTACTAGCTGTTAAAATTCCAGAACAAACTTGTTTTTTTTAAATCCCCTGTCTTTATCTTATAGCCAGGTTCATTAGGCTTTTTAAAATTAATTTCCGCACCCTGCCCTAGAATGTTTGTCCTCTTTTCATCAGAAAGGCTTTAAAAAAAGCATTCTTAATTTGACGCCTGTCAAATGTGAACTCTAACTTTAAGCTGTCACAGTCACTGGCTCTGTTAGCACAGAATTCCCCCATTACGCTTGAGGAGCTTCAAATTGAGGTGGTGGTCTTAAAACAGCTCAGAATAAGCTGCAGAGATAAGCTTCTTCCTTCTGAACCTCTTATGAGTGATGCTGGTGTTACTTACACCTCATGACATTTTCCCCTTCTCAAGACTATTCTATTGTGGCCCGCCAGCGGCCAGCAGAGCTGGCAGTAGATTCGGATGAGGAAGTTGGGGAGGAACATGGGCCAGTCCTGGAGTCTGGGGATGGCTCTGCTGAGGGCTCTGTGTTGGAGGCAGGGAGGGGGCCAGAGCCGTATGCCAGTTATCAGCTGCCTTCAGAGTCAGACATCAGTGAGGCAGACAAACAGCTGGAGCCTGTTACCAGTGTGCACATGCGCAGAGTTGCCAGACGAAGGGAACAGCTAAAGAACAGGGGTCGACTTAGGAGTAAGGCCACAGGTGGTTCGTGACTCTCCGAGACTCCTTGCCAAATTTTGCAGCTCCCCAAGCCATATAGGTTCTGTGACTGTAAATCCTCCCTTGAAAGACTTTGCTGGATGTGAATGAGCAGAATTCACAGTCAATTAATAAAAGGTTTTTTTTGTCGAGACAAGGAATTTGCTTCATGCTCTCGGGAAGCCTAGGAAGATATTCTTTAGTAGAAGGAGAAAGAAGATTGGATGAGAAGGGATTTGTTTTGGGCCTGTATTTTTCATGCCTGTGTGACAAATGGAAAGTAAGGTATCCTTTGGGGGAAGACCAAATCATACTTCCTAAGCAATAATTAAGCTATGGTTAGGAGCACAGTGTTACCTTTTAAAGCATCTTGCTGTTCAAAGGTTCAGTTGCAGTGGGAAATAATAACTAGCCATGTGTTGTTCTGGCAAAAGGAATACACGGGGGAGGAGGATATCTTAAGACATTTGGTAGAAGTTTCCAATACACCTGGATACTTCAAACCCAGTGGAGTGCTTTCTGCTTTCCCTTCAAATGGACAACTTCAAGTATATGATTAGGGCAGATTCTCTCAAGCAAACAAAATAGGTTTCAGATTTAATTAAGCTTTTCTCACCCAGGGGAGGAAAAAAAATCCCAGCCTTTACAGTCTATTTAACAGACTTTCATCTCAAGCATTATTGATTGATTAATAGGTAGTGTTCTGACCTAGGCTTCCTGAAAGCATGAAGCAAACTCCTTGTCCCGACAAAAACCCCTTTTATTAATTGACTGTGAATTCCGCTCATTCACATCCAGCAAAGTCTTTCAAGGGAGGATTTACAGTCACAGACCTTATCTGGCTTGGAGAGCTGCCAGGCCGATATCTGCAAAACTTGGCAAGGAGTCTCGGAGAGTCACAAAACAATTAAGCGAACTGATTGTCTCCTGCAAACTCCACTACCCTTTCGCTCCTCTTTTATTTCCTCTGGGAGAGGCCATTCATAGTCTGGCCTTACTCCCAAGTCGACCCCTGTTCTTTAGCTGTTCCTTTTGTCTGCCAACTCTGTGCATGTGCACCCTGGGAACGGGCTCCAGCTGTTCGTCTGCCTCACTGATGTCTGACTCTGAAGGCAGCTGATAACTGGCATACGGCTCTGGTACTCTCCCTCTGCCTCCAACACAGAGCCCTCATCAGAGCCTTCCCCAGACTCCAGGACTGGCCCATGTCCCTCACCAACCTCCCCACTGTCCGAATCTAATGCCAGATCTGCTGGCCGCTGCCGGCCCACAACAGGTAGTCCTCAAGTTACAGCCACCATTGAGCCCAAATTTTCTGCTGTTAAGCGAGACATTTGTTAAGTGTGTTTTGCCTCATTTTATGACCTTTCTTGCCACATCTGTTAAGGGAATCCCTGCAGCTGATATGGAATCCCTGCAGCTGATAGGTTGTTAAGTAAATCTGGCTTCCCCACTGACTAGGCTTGCCAAAAAGTTGCAAAAGATAATTGCATGACCTCGGGATGAAGTAACAGTCGTAAGTATGAACCAGTTGCCAAGCATCTGGATTTTGATCACACCGATCATGGGGATGCTACAAAGGTTGTAACTGTGAAAAACGGTTGTATGCCATTTTTTTCAGCGCCGTTGTAACTTTGAATGGTCACTAAACAAACCGTCGTAAGTCTAGGGCTGACCTGTACCTAGTCACCTATCTCACAGGCGGTCTACCTTTAACAGGATAGGAACGACATTTGAAATTCTACCCCTAAAGGAGAAAATCATGAAGCCATGAAGCAATTCCTCTTATCTGACGGCTATAAAAAATAATCTCTCTTTATATGTATCATATAGGCAGCTCTCAAGCCATAGGTTCAAAAGTCACCCCCTCCCCCAAATGCCCGAAACTCCGATCAGAATTATAGCCCCAATAAATATCCAGCCTCTCCATGGGAGTAAATAGAATAACAGAGTTGAAAAGGACCTTGGAGGTCTTCTAGTCCAACCCCCTGCTCTGGCAGGAAACCCTACACCACTTCAACCAGACAAACGGTTATCCAATTTCTTCTTTAAAACTTCCAGTGTTGGAGCATTCACAACTTCTGGAGGCAAGTTGTTCCACTGATTAACTGTTCTGTCAGGAAATTTCTCCTTAGTTCTAGTTTGCTTCTCTCCTTGGTTAGTTTCCATCCATTGCTTCTTGTTCTACCCTCAGGTGCTTTGGAGAATAGTTTGACTCCCTCTTCTTTTTGTGGCAGCCCCTGAGATATTGGAACACTGCTGTCATGTCACCCCTAGTCCTTCTTTTCATTAAACATTCATTAAATGTTGCAGTCGGTATTTTCTGCAAATGTTTACTCAAACTTCCGAGTCAAGAAAGAAAAGATAGGGACGGGCTAACCTTTGCTGCTGTTTTCAGCTAATGGTTCAAAGAGGTCAAAGGTTGCGGTGGCCCCGTCTGCCATGGTGAGGTACTTGCGAAGCCCATAAGGATGCGGTGAACTTACTCTCCCCATCTTCCCGTAAAGAGCAGTCTGGATATGCCCACTCTTTCCCCAGATCAAAGGTGGAATGTACCTAAAGAGAAAATGGAAATGCATGCATTGAAATTGCAATAGCACTTAGATTTATATACCGCTTCACAGTGCTTTTACAGCCCTCTCTAAGCACTTCACAGAATCAGCCTCTTGCCCCCAACAATCTGGGTCCTCATTTTACCCACCTCAGAAGGATGGAAGGCTGAGTCAACCTTAAGCCTGGTGAGATTTGAACTGCCAAACTGCAGCTAGCAGTCAGCTGAAGTAGCCTGCAATACTGCACTCTAATCACTGTACCACCTCGGCTCTATATGTGCAAATCTGAGCTTTTGCTTTCAGACACATATTTAATTTAATAGTGCAAATACTTGTATTTTCAAAGAAAGGCAGAAAGGAAAACCCCATACATAAAACATGCATTGAAAGTGGGGAAAAAATATGAGGAAAAATCAAAGTACAATATAGCATTGTAATAAGGAAGGGTTTCAATTCCCATATATGTTATCCATAAAACCAATGTAAAATCGATCAATAAATATAGATATTTAATTCATTAGCAGGCTGCCTTGGACACAAATGTTTACCTCTACAAAAACAACATCAATCAATAAAGATAGGTCTTTTATTAGCAGACCAGCTTTGACACAAATGTTTACCCAAGTTAATGTACAATCTAGATAGTTCAGATAAATAGCAGAGGTCACTGTTAAGAGCCAAAGGGGCAACAGAGGGCAAACCTGAGATATTGGGTATAATTTAGTGACCTCTGAAAAAACACTTCCCAAAGCAGCACCCTTTTAAGAGAGCAAACAACACATATATTAGACTCATCACTAAAGTAGCATAACCAGTGCTAAAGCAGATGGCCTTTTATCTTAATTTTATGGCTTCAGACATACTAAAGGGGAAATGGCAAAGAAGAGGAAATAAAGAGGTTAAAAGTGAACGGACATTGCTTTCAACAACGTCATCGTCTTGCCCGAAAACCCCTGGCTAGCATTTCAAACAGGACAAGCACATTCTTTAGAGGCTGATCATCCAGAAAAAATATATATATATAAAAGAATGGTCCTGCCGATCAAGCCAGGAGCCATTTTAGTCCAATATTTTGTGGTCGTAAGTCGAGGACTACCAGTAACGTTCTGTCAAATATTTAAACAGGGAACAGCTGGTCAGCACTGCTCAGGAACCTGAGTACAGCTTGTAAAGTAATTAGCATCCTCATTATGGGGAGTAAAAGCTGAAATATTTGTTACAGAAAGGGCTTGAAACATTGTTATAGAAATGACTTGAAAAGCAGCTACAGAAATGGTTCGAAACACTGTTATAGAAATAGGAAGCAAAAGGCTGAGGTATATATATGTATGTATGTATGTATGTATGTATGTATGTATGTATGTATGCATGCATGCATGCATGCATGCATGCATGTGTATATATATATTTCTTCCTATTTCGCTTTTCAAGTCATTTCTATGGTTCAAATCCCAGTAAGGGTATGGCTAGCTGATGAGAGCTAAATAGCTTGAAATAGATCTATACTAGTCTCCCTTTATTTATTTATCAGCACAAATACGACAATATATTTTAGCAACATAGACAAAAGGAGAATAAAAGTGGAAACGGCTGGAATGGAGAAATGCTTGATCCTGAGGAGTGGGGGAAGGGGGAGGGAAAACGGACAGTGGCATATATAGAAAAACAAATGAAAAGAGCCTTCAGAGGACACCCATAAATGAAAAGCAGGGGGGGAAAGGCAGACACTTATAGAAGGAATTTGTTATGTCATGGAATCTCTGACACTAAAAAAGTAATAAAGCAGTGGGACACTAGGATTGTAATCCTATCCTATTTGTTTGCAGAGACATTCATGCATCTTTCACGTTCCATGCAGTGCTTTAAACTGACTAGCAGTACATGCATGAAGGGTTATCCACAAAGTTATTAAATGCTTGTACTGGAAATTAAAGGGCTGAGGCTTTTTTTAGCAGTTTGGCCACCTCCCTAAGTTCTTTCAGAAATGAGATGTATTAAAAGTGACAAACAGAACGCACTTGAAATCTTTATGATTAATAACACAGGAATGTGCGCGTTTAAAACTCTGATGACAATATTCCAAAAGCCTTTTCTTATTTGTCAATGAAACACAAAGCTATCAAACTACAGTGGCACAATTCTTTCCTTCTCACCACAATCCACTGGAGCGTTTCTTTAGGACCGCCTATAGCTTTTGATAAAGGTAAAGGTTCCCCTCGCACATGCGCGCTAGTCGTTCCCAACTCTAGGGGGCGGTGCTCATCTCCATTTCAAAGCCGAAGAGCCAGCGCTGTCCGAAGACATCTCCGTGGTCATGTGGCTGGCATGACTCAACGCCAAAGGCGCACGGAACGCTGTTACCTTCCCACCAAAGGTGGTTCCTATTTTCCTACTTGCATTTTTACATGCTTTTGAACTGCTAGGTTGGCAGAAGCTGGAGTTCACTCCATCACGTGGCGTTAGGGATTCGAACTTAATTCTGATTGACAAGCTCAGCGTCTTAGCCACTGAGCCACCACATCTCGGTATAGCTTTTGATATAAAAAGCAATAATGTTATAATATCACTGTTGACTTGGGTATTGTAAAGGGTAGCATTATTTTACATTAACTCTATTTTTAGATGAGTGATGGTATTAGAAGTTCATCGCTCTGTTCCTCTGGCCTCCGTTTTATCCATCAACTTATTTAACACACACACATTTATATATATAACAGCTGAGAACAGGGCACAAGAGTTGTCCCTAAAATGCAAATTACACTCTGCTCAAACTTCATTTAACCCAAATGAGCCAAGTGTTTGGAATCAGTCCTCCAGCACAGAACAAGGGTGAATGAAGAATTAATTCACCAAAGAATGTTCCTGCCATTTGGCTTGTATGCCCAGTTCGGCGTCCAACTTGTCGTGAAGGACAGGCTGCACACTAGAAAATCAGGTGCGAAAGTTAAGTGGTGCCCTTGAATCTGTTCCTGGATATGTAAATGTCCTCTATGACAAAGTACTTTTTTACCGGTTGATATGCCAACAGCGAGCCCCACCTAGAAAAGGAAGAGCTGGGTTACGGTTATCATGCGGTGTAATCTCTCTGTTGGATTACTGCAATGTATTGCAGATAAAAATACTTTTGTTGGAGACTGGGAAGGATTTTGAGTTACTTCAAAACAGATGCACTGGCTTTCAGCCTGTTTCCTATTCAAAGTGCTAGGTTGAATTTAAATGAAATTCCCGCCATATATCTTTGCTGATCAAGTTGCTTCTCTGCTAGGTGGCATGATTACAGAATATTCTTCCAAGGAGACATACAGTAGTAAGAGAGACTTTTACTTCAAAGCACCTGAGGGCAGGAAAAGAAGCAATGGATGCAGAATAATCAAGGAGAGAAGCAACTGAGAACTAAGAAGACATTTCATGACAGAAGAATTAATCAATGGAAAAACTTGCCTCCAGAAGTTGTGAATGTTCCAATACTGGTCGTTTTTAAGAAGATGTTGGACAACCTTTGTCTGAAATGTTATAGTGTTTCCTGCCTGAGCAGGGGGTTGGATAAGAAGACCTCCAAGGTCCCTTATTCTATTCTATTCTATTCTATTCTATTCTATTCTATTCTAATCCAAATTGTACTCTACGCTACTCAACAAGCTGTAATTTGTTAGTTTATCACACTAAGCTTTATACCAGGGGTGTCCAAACTTGGGAACTTTAAGACTTGTGGACTTCAACTCCCAGAATTCCCCAGCCAGCATGGCTGGCTGGGGAATTCTGGGAGTTGAAGTCCACAAGTCTTAAAGTTCCCAAGTTTGGACACCCCTGGTTTATACCATGGTTTACAAAGCACAATGAATGGGTCCATATAGTACTGCTAAGTCACAATTAAATAATTTGCATTATGGCTTAGTTCAATGTATAAACTGGCTCTATGTTAAACTTTCATATAAAAGTATGGGTGTCCATCACTGGAGGCTTTTAAGAAGAGATTGGAAAGCCACTGGTCCAGAATAGCATAGGGTCCATTGCTTGTGCAAGGGGTTGGAGTAGAAGACCTCCAAGGTCCCCACCAACTCTGTTCTGTTCTGTCTAGCCTAGTGTGTAATACATATTCTTGTCCCAATCACTAAGGGCTGGAAAAACCTATTTGTTAAATATAAACTCTGCCTTGTTACATTTAATCTCTGCAGAGTATCCATTCCAATGTGGATATCTAAAACCTACCATTTTGAATAGAACACAATAAACCACTTTTGCTACAGAGATTTAACTGAATTTATTCAGTTTTGACACTGTCCAACTTCCCAGTGACTCTGGGCGGTGCACTATAATGCTAAGGAAACAGAAAATACTCTAAAATAATCACAAAAACAATTTTAAAAAACAAGAACAATGGCAACTCTGGCTAAAACATGGCCACAAGTAACCTTACCAGAGTCCCAACCATCTTGGGATGTGTGAATGATGTGTGTTTGTGTTTTTATTTTTATAGTTATAATGTACACTGTGGATGGCATTTAATTTCGTTGTACGATGTGCAATGACAATAAACTAAACTAAATTACCGTGTTTCCCAGAAAATAAGACAGGGTCTTATTTTCTTTTGCTCCCCCAAAATAAGCACTTGGCCTTATTTTCAGGGAGGTCTTATTATTTTTGAGGTGTAGGAGGTGGCAAGCGTGGTCACCTCATGGCTGCTCCTGTGTTGCAATATTTTCAGGGGAGGGTTTATCTTAGCGCATGCACTCAAGAGCCTGAGTGGGCTTATTATCCGGGGAGGTCTTATTTTAAGGGAAACAGGGTAAACTAACCTAAACTAATCTAAAGTGTGGGCGAACAGACAAGTCTTCAGGATTTCTGAAATATCATCAAGCCACATTGATATCTTGAGTGCTACATGGATATCAAGAACCTCAATCCAGAAGGCTTCCAAAAAGTTGGTGGCCCATGATTCGAATCCCCTTTTTGTCACATTTCTATTATTCATCTATTCTGCTAAAGTAGGGGGACACTACCTTCCCAATCGTGCTAAGAATATCCAGGCCTTTACCACATGCTGTTTGCAGTTCCATTACTTCACAACCCATCATTAACTATTGTTGAACAATTTGGAGGTAAACCAGAACAAATACCCAGATTAATGTAATCACTGAGTTTCACTGGAAAGCGAATTAAATCCCATCAAATGTGCCCCGAGAATGCTATTTTTCATGGGCCTGTTTGAAAAACTCAACTGCTTCACAAGCTGATTTGATTAGAACCGAAAAGTACAATTTCACCTACATGTGTTGTTATCCATTTGTTCGGAGATCAAGCTAGAAGAAATATGCAAAATCTCTTAAGCTTCAATAAGATCCTTGGAATTGCCAGATGAAACACGGCAATTAAAATTCCACGCATTCTGCACCTAGTTTAATGGCAGCAATTTTTCCCCCTGTTCCACACTTTGTATCAGTTGTCATTTCTGAAGCTATTTAAGTGCAGGTTTTTTTTTAAAACTCCTAGAATATTTGTTAAAGTCTTAGGTTTTTAAGTACAAACCCATTACAACGGATCCAGCTAACTGAAAGAATTATACAACATATTGGAGGGTTGTTGGTTTTTTTTGCTAGTTCTCAAGGAAAAGATTTAGCTAAATGGAAATCCAGTGGAGGAGACAGAAGCTTAATTAAGTACTTGTATAAAGCAAATATCGTTCAGGAACAAAATTGGTTCCTTAAAAAAAAAAAAATTATGAGCAGATGATCTTCCAGAACTATGGATGAGTAAATGTAACACAATATTATGCCTTTACTTGTGGGTTGGGGTAGGAAATTTGTGCTCAATGTTCTGGCAAAGGACAGAATATTCTTAAAAGCTGACTTTCACTCCTGATGTTGTAAGAACCACTTGTTCCTGAGGCTATAGAAATAGAGAACTTAAAATATATTGGTTCATTTCAGGAGAAAGGGGAACCATACCAGGAAGTACAGTATTTTAGTTCTCATGTATCATACACAGATAGTTCTTGACTTATAAAGTTCATTTAGTGACCGTTTGACGTTACAACGGCATTGAAAAATGTGACTAGGAAAGAGCCATTAAATCAACATTTTAAAAAGATAATATATCAAGATGGAATAGTCAGGAAAGGGAAAAGATAAGGCAAGTTCTGATATAGCACAAAAACTTGTAGAAGTATAAAGGTAAAGGTTCCCCTCACACATATGTGCTAGTTGTTCCTGACTCTAGGGGGCGGTGCTCATCTCCTTTTCAAAGCCGAAGAGCCAAGCGCTGTCCAAAGACATCTCCGTGGTCATGTGGCCGGCATTACTAAACGCCGAACAACGCACAGAACCCTGTTACCTTCTCAACAAAAGTGGTCCCTATTTTTCTACTTGCATACGTGCTTTCAAACTGTTGGGTTGGCAGAAGCCAGGATAAGTGATGGGAGCTCACTCCGTTACGCAGCGCTAGGGATTCATAACCGCTGACTTTTCTGATTGACAAGCTCAGTGCCTCCCTGAACTATGGTGGTTTAGTGTTCCTTGAATTCAAAAACAGCAGCCAACAAGTTAGCATAAAATCCCAGTTCAGCATCAGCCCACAGTGCCAACATCCAGCCGTTAAACCTGCTTTCCTTTTACTTCTTAAACACAGATGGGAAAGGGGAATAGGGTTGTTTTCATATCTGCATATGGTTATACATCAAACTCAGAAGCTTGTTCCTTCACAAAGCACCCAGATTACTGTGGGCAAAGGCGGTAATCAGACTGCATTCTGCTGGCACACAATACCAATGAAAAGCTTCTTGATGTGAGTAGTAAAACTAGATAATCCAATTACTAAACTTTCTCAGAGGAAAGAAAGCAGGCAGTCATTGCCCGGCAATAGGAAAGATCAGATTTTTTTTTACAAGCTGGCTACGTATTCACGGGGCTTTTGTTACTTGGAACTAAAATGTAGATCCTCATTCTCTTGCCAGGCAAAACTTAAGTGGAGTGAGTTTTAAAATGTGTGAAGAGGGCTGCATCTGTTTCGCTGAGGCTTAAATCTAAAACTGCGATAAATGGGAGATTGTCAGAAAAAAAGCACTAACAGTTCCCCCCACCCTCCCCCAAAAGGACAAAGGGGAATCACTGTTCAGGATATGAAAACATAAAATAGAAAGCAAAAGATATTTATACAAAATGTTGTTAACGGTTGCATCTGAAAAATCCAGGAACTCTTTGAAATAATTGGCCAGTTTTGGCTTTTAATTAATGACCATTTTTTCTTAAAACTGTCGTAACAGAATGCATAAGCATCTTTCCAAAGTAAAGCACTGCAAAATACTTCAAATATGCCCTATAAATGAACATTATCATAAGGAGAAGACTAAAATAAGCCCTTGGAAGATGTTACAGAACCTATTATAAAAACCACTATCAAACAATAATAATAATAATAATAATAATAATAATAATTTGCAGCCATAGCCTATATCACACCTATCTCCTTCCCCAAATAGTTCAAGGGCAAAATTGGAGATTGACAGATGTTACTGATGTATTTTTACAGCCATTCAGGAACACAGGAGAGTTGAATGCAAAAGAAAAGCAAGGCTTGGAAACCGACTACATCAGGAATCTGAGATTGCACAAGATTTCCTGAGGCCAATGGGCACCACTCCTTCAACTATCCAAAACAAAACAAATTAGTCTGTAATTAGACTAGCCAATTCAGTCTCTACCTGAATTTCAACTTCAGGTCTAATAGGTCTCTCAGAAGTGCTTTCCCCCCAACCCCCACCCACAAAGAAGTGGATTCGCAGATTCTCCGATTCAACCACACCTTGGGTCCTGGCTGAATTGATGGTTTCAGATGTATAGAGGCAGACTTGCTCTCCTTTTCAGGAGAGAGATTTTTGTAAAGTAGGGACTTTTAATTAAGCAAAGCAAATTTCATTTACTGTAGGAGTTTGATGAAGTTGCTTCCAATTTTGTACACAGCTTCCTAATAAGGTAAAGGTTCCCCTTGCACATATGTGCCAGTCGTTCCCGACTCTAGGGGGCGGTGCTCATTTCCATTTCAAAGCCGAAGAGCGAGCACTGTCCGAAGACGTCGCCGTGGTCATGTGGCCGGCATGACTCAACGCTGAAGGCGCACGGAACCATGTTACCTTCCCACCAAAGGTGGTCCCTATTTTTCTACGTGCTTTTGAACGGCTAGGTTGGCACGAGCTGGGACAAGTAACGGGAGCTCACTCCGTTATGCGGCGCCAGGGATTTGAACCGCCGAACTGCCGACCTTTCTGATCGATAAGCTCTTAGCCACTGAGCCAACACGTCCCTCTACTTTTGTACATTACTGTCGTAAAGAAGGCACTTTTAATTAAGCAAAGCAAATTTCATTTACTGTAGGAAAAGGTTCTGAAGGCAAGGCTTTTAGGATGTAAAGAAAGAGTCTAACCTGATGAAGTTGCTTCCAATTTTGTACACAGGTTCCTATTACCTTAACATTCAATCAAAATAGCCAATAATTCCACGTATTGGTGGACTACTCACTCTTTAGTCAGGAGAGGGCACGATTTTATTAGGAAGCGGGCTAAAGGTGTGTCTTGGTAGATGAGTTCAGGAGGAGCAGTTGGGCTCTTCAGATTCAGGCAACGGACAATAATGTAAAGAACAGCAGCGACAGCAGCCAATTTAACCCCATCAAACACTGCCGGCAGCTCAGGGGTTTCTATTAAGGAACTCATCTTGCTATCTGAAAAAGAAAGGGGAAAAAAAGGTTGGAAAACAAATATTAACCTATCAAGTTTTAAAAAAAAGCTTTCAAATCTAAGACCACTCAAGGAAATTTCATACAGAACAGATCATCCAGTTCAGCATCAGAAGCCTGCCTACATAACTTTAAAAAATATTTGATAACAAAACAGAGGTATTTTGAAGGCAAGAAACGAGGAGACTATGAGTTCTAATTCCACCTTACGTGTGAAAACTGGCCAGGTGACTTTGGGTCAATCATCAGGAGGCAGTGAGTTCTAGTTCTGCCTTAAGCATGAAAGCTATACTAGAGAGACTTCGAATCCCCAGTACAGGTCTCCTGCCTGAGCAGGGGGTTGGACTAGATGGCCTCCAAGGTCCCTTCCAACTCTGTTACTGTTTACCGTCACTTTCTCTCTTAAGTCCAGCCCTACCCCACAGGGCTTTTATTATGAGGAAAATTCGAAAGAGGAAGGAGTATCAGGTATGTTCTCCACCTTGAGCTATTTATTAAAAATAATAATAAAGTGGAATAAAAATAAATGAATACCTTTTACTGCCACATTTTCAAAGGACAAAGTTTGTTCAATCTGACTGCACTACCCCAAATCCCACATTTCATTATGGATTAAGAGTGTGCAAGGTTTTTTATTAAAAAAATATTACTGTGCTTGAAAAATCATGATAGGCTTCCTTAATGTATTTCAGTCACTTACCTGTGTACCAAGAAAAGAAACCTTATCTCAAAGACAAAATCAATTACTTGTGG
Source organism: Natrix helvetica (assembly GCF_964273705.1). Taxonomy (NCBI): domain Eukaryota; kingdom Metazoa; phylum Chordata; class Lepidosauria; order Squamata; family Natricidae; genus Natrix; species Natrix helvetica. Next base: position 11,163,366 of record NC_138556.1, on the reverse strand, counting down.
TAAGATAAGCCTGGTTGTTAATAAGCCCACAAGTTTAATGGGACCTGTGAAGATGACCTTGAAGGAACATAGGAAACAGATGCTGCCTAGGAAACAATCAGACAAGAGAGGGTGGAGCCCCCAGCGGCTTATGGGTCAAACCAACGTAGGAAGGACCTGCCCTAACCGATTAAGCAGTTGAAAGAGCTGGCAGGAAATGTATGGCATCAGACTCACAGAGCTCTATTAATGTAGTCTTACAGTAAAAGAGAATTAGTTCGTCCAGTTTGTTACTTCCTCTCTGGTTTAGCTGGGAGGGTTGACATCAATTTTACAAGCTTGAAAGTACAAACTTCCCATCACAGATTTTTAACTGCTGGATCCAATAGGGTGAGGCCTCCCTAAGTTTCTTTCTCTGACTCTTGAGCAGTATCTGTTCCCCTCATCCCCCAAAGTCATCTACACATCCCATTACAAAAAGGCTAAATAAAATATAGCTGATCACTTACAAAAGGTAGGAAGTGGATCTATTCTGAGCAAATGTATTGCATCATCTTCCTTTTCTCTACTGGAGGTATTAATCACGCAGGCGGTGACTATGCATTGTACAGTACAATATACATTTCTATCAATGTTCTTCAGGTTTTTTGATACAATATCTAACTGCACCTGTTTGATAACATTGTAGGTTATCTGTTTTGCTTTATGACTAATAAAGTAAACTATGTCTCATTTCAAACCTTGCTAAGTTTTCCCCAAAAAAACTTACAGAAAAGTTGTATCCAGCGGGGTGGGGGTGGGGGAGAATGGAAGAAAGCAGTGGTGGGTTTCAAATTTTTTTTACTACAGGTTCTGTGAGAGTGACTTGGTGGGCAAGGCAGCAGAAGGATACTGCAAAATCCCCATTCCCTCCCCACTCCTGGGGGAAGGATACTGTAAAATCCCCATTCCCTCCCCACCCAACTAACCTGCTTTCTAGCTCCATTCTCCTGTGCAGGGCAACAGAACAAGACCCAGTCGATCAACTGGGACTCGGGAGGGAGAGAATAGATGGGGGTGGAACCAGCCAGAGGTGGCATTTGCCAGTTCTCCAAACTACTCAAAATTTCCCCTACCGGTTTGCCAGAACCAGTCAGAACTGGTTGAATATCACCTCTGGAAGAAAGGATATTTCCCAAGGATATCAAATCTGTCTTTAAATGTGCGATCTGAAATACGCTCTCCAATTTTGTACTCCTACTTGGTATAGTATTCCTGCCCAAATTTTAATCAGAAGACTATAAGCAAATAGATGAAAGAAACACAGAGAAAACATTCCATTACTTCCTGATTTGCCTGGGTTGGTCCCTTTAGTAAGAACAATAGCTAGTTAATATATATTTAATACTGTAGGAAACAATGCATTCCAAGCATACAAAACCCACCTGCGTAGTATGACACTTATTCTTAAAAACAGGAAACTCCAGGCTGTCTAAGCAAGTGTGAAGTCCAATTCAAAGTTAGCCTATAAAACAAAATCAGATTGTATATCACTCTATTGGCAGCAGAAATACACACAAGAAACAAGTCACAGCAAAGCATAGGTATCCTACTTAAAGCAAAAGTCACCTGCTATACTATTTTTGGCCCATTCCATACAAATCTGTTTGATAGGAACCACTTCAACTGCATCTTCATCATTACTTATCCGGGGAGGGGGGGGGGGACATTGTGCATAAAATTTGTCTTCATATTACAAATCAACTGTATGATCGTTTCCACAAAAATGAAAACAAAGTACTTTCTCTGAGATAGGCGTCAATGATCATAGTTTCATTTATCTCAGGCGTGTCCAAACTTAGGAACTTTAAGACTTGTGGACTTCAACTCCCAGAATGCTGGGAGGGGAATTCTGGGAGTTGAAGTCCACAAGTCTTAAAGTTCCCAAGTTTGGACACCCCTGATTTATCTCCAAACCATCAGCTAAAGTTGACACCAGGCTGGAGGTAGCTTAGCTAGATCAACAGACAGGTGTGTGTGTGTGTGTGTGTGTGTGTGTGTGTTGTATGAAGAACCTAGTGATAATCAACAATACTGTTTCCATAACGATCCTGTAAACATATTTATACTAATGGGATAAGCTCATAAATTGCTATTACTGATAATAAGCAAGACAATCATATATAAAAAGCTTATCTCAATGAACTAGGAAGCCATACAAAGTGAATTCTTTCTGTAATATAAGTGCTTCCATTATTTCATAATTATTATGGGTTTTTTCTTAAAATCTGAGATGATGGGGAGAACAAAAACAAGCACTGTTTACAAATTATTCAGATAATTTGCCCAGCTGCTATTCTTTAAAGATTACGGTTTACATCTTGAGCAATGACCCTTTCTGGGTATTGCAAATGACCCGAACAAAACATAAACAGGAAGGAAAGTCTAAAAAAGACAAGTTTAAAACAGAAATCCCTTCAGTAAATGTTAAGATTCTCTATAGTAGTCCTTCTACTGTCTTTTCCAAAGCGCTGTTTTAGCAATGCAACTGTACAGTCATATCCATAGCATAAAATGTGTGAATCTTTACTCCTTATGTTGGTGATAACGTATTTTTCTGTTATTAGGAAATGTAATGAACAAAAATAAAAAGCAATAGTGATACAATAAAATGTAACAGCAAGAAATAAACTAGTTTTTTTTTTAAACAAAGGAAGAAAAAGAGCCATATAACATTGATGTACAAGTGGCTCATTTCTCAGACTATATGGGCTAACATCAACTACATTACCTAAAGCAGTAATATAGGTATTCATGACCAAAGCATATTTTACTGCAGCAGCCATCACAACAAGCTGCAATATCAGATGATAACATGTGTTTTGTGCCATGGTGACGTACTGTACATCAATACATAATGATGCTTGACAGAGATATGCAACTTGTACATAATTCCCATGACATCGACATGAACATATCACCCTCTCCTCATGTACACTCTGAATGCTCATACAGGTAGTTCTCGACTTACAACGGTTCATTTAGTAACTGTTTGAAGTTATAATGGAGCTTGGGAACCCCTTTTTGCTGACGGAGCGCTCGAGCCATCACAGGTGCTCCTGACACAAGTGATGTGGAGGTGGTCACACCCTCCCTTACCACCACCACCACCACCCTGAGTTCAAACACAACTCTGATGCGGCTGTCAATTAAATCGATTTTGACAGTCCTCCTTTAGAGACAGGCTCAAGTCCATTTTTACAACACTATTTTCAGGTTTATGGAACAGTTCTGAAAGGAAGTGAATTCATTTGCAAAATATTCATTCCTAACATTGTTATATAGCAATGATAGCCAGTTCTTCTTTGTTTTTGTTATACTTTACATCACAGGAAGTTCAAATGCATTGTTTGCATGTATGTGCATGTTTTACATCTCTTTCTCTCTCTCTCTGTGGATACAGTTAATGTACAACATGTGTACAGTAAATGTACAACTTTAATACAGTAAATTAGTGATAAAAGTAAAATAGAAAATCTATAAAGCTTTTTTAAATTAACATGCCAATTTCTTCCCTCGAAAGAAAGTATTAACATGCAATCTATACTTTCAAAAGTAGAATTAAAAAATAATAATTCTGGACCTAGCTTTCTTAGTGCAAAGGAAAAACTTCCTTCTATTAATCACCATGACAAAAGCCAACCAAAAACCTTTTACAAACCTGTTGTCTCAATAAAGAAGCCGTGGAGGTGTTAAAATTTATACCATATTGTTAAGCTGTCTGAAGAGCAATAAAAGGGAATGTTTTCTGCCATTTCAGACCTGGGCCAAATTCCCCTATCTCATATAAATATAACAAAACTTCCAATAAAGTTTAAATAAACATCTGAGAAATGTTTTTAAAACAGCATTGTTAGACAGGCATCGAAGATATGTTATATGACCAAAGCAAGAAAAAGAGATTTAAAGCCATGCCTTTTCAACAAAACAGGCTATCCTACACAAGTAATTTGTCGAAAGAAAATGCACATTGTTTTAAGTACAAGAAAAGAATAAATGAATTGAAATTGTAGGTGGTTCACCAGAAAGTGTCAGAAAACAATGCCTACAGCTGAAAAACAGAGTAGACAATATCAAGAAATGGGGATATCAAGAAATATCAGAGAAATATTGCAATAGTTTGTGTTAAAAGCAATTTGGAAAGTTCCGAAAAGTAAAATACTTGGCATCGAATTATTTACTGACTTTCCCATAGCCCCTATCTTGGCATCTTAATTATTATTAAATGCAAGATAATGTGAGAATGTTGCAATTAAAAAGGTAAAGGTTCCCCTTGCACATATGTGCTAGTCGTTCCCAACTCTAGGGGGCGGTGCTCATCCTTGTTTCAAAGCCAAAGAGCCAGCACTGTCCAAAGACGTCTCCGTGGTCATGTGGCCGGCATGACTAAACGGCAAAGGTGCATGGAACGCTGTTACCTTCCCACCAAAGGTGGTCCCTATTTTTCTACTTGCTTTCGAGCTGCTAGGTTGGCAGAAGCTGGGCCAAGTAACGGGAGCTCACTCCGTTACGTGGCGCTAGGGATTCGAACCGTCGAACTGCCGACCTTTCTGATCGACAAGCTCAGCGTCTTAGCCACCAAGCCACCGTGTCCCAATGTTATGATTATTGTTAGGTTAAAAAAAAACACTGCCTAATATTTGTTTTAAAAGCCAGGAATCATGGAATAATAAATGCAACTCTGTGTCAATTGAATAGGTAAAAACATGCCCTTGACCTGTAGTTCATTTTTCTATTCTGACAGCAATTCCAAGACATCATGATTCCAAGAATCATTATCGAGAAGAAATCAGGATTTATATCATGACATAAAACCAAGCTGTACAGCAGCAGTGATAGTCAATGTTAAGACGCCACAGGAATTCACTTACCCAATCCAATAGAACTATTAAATTGCTAACACAATTAACTGCAGAGGAGAACCAAAGAGTTTTTCTGTACCTGCAGGCAAGATGTGTCTAGTCTAGGCCTCCTTGCACATTAATTGGACTAACACACTTTAGAAGTGTGATTGTGTAATCCCCCCCCCCCCGGCAAACTACTTAACGTGACATTAAATAAGGCAAATAAATAGCGAAGACCCATAAAAAGCTATTAAAGATCAGACTGCAACACAGCTCAGCTACGTGAGATGGGAGTGATGTAAGAATCAAAAGATAAATAACTACCCATTAAAGTGTTAAGTATGGTCACAATAACTGTCAAAGAATTCCTGAAGCAAAAAACTTGGGTGAAACCACTTTTGGGACGATGGCCAAAACAACAGGGTGTAGACGCATTATTCTCTCCCGCCTTAACTCAAGAAATAATAGGAACCATTAACACAGATTTCGAAGTCTTTGAAAGGACATCAAACTCCATCTTTGCTAAGGCAGATAACTTAGTAATGCAGATTATTTGAAGTTGCAACATTATTGTATTTTTATCCTATGCATTCATCTATCTAGGCAATGTACATACTTAAGAAATTAAAAGAGGCTTGCTCCTGGGGAGGAAAGCTATGGCAAACCTAGACAGCATACTAAAAAGCAGAGATATAACCCTGCCAACAAAAGTGTGTATAGCCAAGGCGATGGTTTTCCCAATTGCAATGTGTGGCTGTGAAAGTTGGGCCATAAGAAAGGCTGAGCGCCAATGAATGGAGGCCTTTGAACTCTGGTGCTGGAGAAGACTCCTGCGAGTCCCTTGAACTGCAAGGCGATCCAACCCGTCAGTCCTAGAGGAGATCAACCCTGACTGCTCTTTAGAAGGCCAGATCCTGAAGAGGAAACTCATATACTTTGGTCACCTAAGGAAGGACTCAATGGAGAAGAGCCGAATGCTGGGAACGACGGAGGGCAAAAGAAGAAGGGGACGACAGAGAAAGAGGGGACTGGATGGAGTCACTGAAGCAGTCGGCGTCAGCTTAAATGGACTCCAGAGGATGGTAGAGGACAGGAAGTCCTGGAGGAACGTTGTCCATGGGACCGTGATGGGTCAGACAAGACTTCACAACTAACAACAACAACACATACTTAATAGCCCTTCCTGCTGCCTCTTATTTTCCCTACAACAACACTGTGAGGTGCGTTGGGCTGAGAGAGAGTGTCTGGTCCCAAAGTTACCAAGCCAGCTTTCATGCCTAAGGCAGAACTACGATTCAGACTCTTGGTTTCTAGGCCAGCAGCTTAATCACTATGGCAAACTGGCTCTAACATCTTCACAAGGGCACTCTTCCAGCTTCCATTTAAAAAACTACTGTATCCCCCCCCCAAAAAAAAATCCCCACCATTTTTACAAACTATACAATTTGCCTACCTAGCATCTAATTAAAGTTGCCTTTTTAATTTTAGTGCAACTGGTTTGTGAAGTACCACCCAGAACTAACAACTCCCTTCTTCTATCTACTCTATAAAATAGGCACATAATTGAAAACTTTCCACAGTAGTTTTGAACTTCCCTTTTATTGTCTTTTCTTTGTATAGTGGAAAGACCAGAAAAGGGGGAGGGGGGAGGATAAGGGTAATGCCATCTTTAAAACCATGCCAGGAGAAAAGTAAGTCTCAGCCCATGAACCTCTCAAAGCAAGCCACTAGTATCCTAATAGGAGCAGTTTTAGAAAGTGACAAACAAGAGGATAAGGAAGCGAAAAAGAGTGCAATCAGAAAACACTGCCCTGGAAGAGGAAGAAGTGGGAAGTGAAAAATAAATATGGCCTTTCACAATGGATATTGGAGCCTCTGGAGATTGTTCCTGTATGGGATTAAAGTGAGAATCCAGAAACAATTAAAAAAATTTAATGAGAAAAGCAAAATCTTGTTGGACTTCAGAATCCAGACTGACAGGCACTTGGCCTACAACACACCTGACATAACAATAATTGAAAAGAAAAAAAAAGTGTGGCTCATTGACATTGCAATACCTGGTGATGCACGAATTGAAGACAAACAGCAAGAAAAAAAAAAGCACAAAATACCGGGACTTGCCAATTGAGGTTGAGCGACTGTGGAAAAAGAAATCGAGTGTTGTCCCAATTGTAATTGGAGCCCTTGGAGCAATACCTAAAGGGCTACCTACTCGCTATTTGGAAATTCTAAATTTACCTGACTTGAACATTCTGAACTCTACAAAAAAACCACCCTACTTGGAACAACTTATATCCTCCGATGTTACCTTTACAGTTCCTAGGTCCTCGGTTAGGACTCGAGCTGTTAGGCTACCAACCAGCCCCAAAAGCTGTGAATCTCACCAATGATTAACCAAATAATAATAATAATATTGACTAGTAATCAATGTCAAATCCGGCAAAACAACTGGCCGCTGTGATACAATCGTATAATAATAATAATAATAATAATAATAATAATAATAATAATAATAATAATAATAATAATAATAATAATAATAATAATAATAATAATAATAATAATGAATAAAGTATATAATAATAAGCATAAGTATAGAAGTATAAGCAGGTATACTTATTATTGTTGGAACAATCTTAAAAAAAGAAAACACATGATGTCTTCCTTGGACCCATTTAGAAAAAAACCCTAATGAAAATGCCCTTGAAATAAAATAGGGACTGGGGAGATTGGGAGGCAAGTGAGGAGAGGGAGAAAAAAAGCCAGATCCCCCCCCCAATAAAGTGAATGAAGGGACCAAGCCCCCCCTCCCATCCCAATTCCATTTCGCAAGTGCCCTTCACGGGTCAGTTACATTCGCTCTCTGCCCCAACCTACCTCACAGGGTTGTCGTGAAGGTAAAATCAGCCCCTCCCTCCCTCCCTCCCTCCCACGGAAGGTGCCTCGAGCTCTCCGAGGAAGCAACGTCCTGCCCGACCCAAAGCAGGATGCGAATGGCAGAGAGAGAGAAAACTACGGGTAGTGGGGATGTCAAGGCAAGGCGTCCCAACGGGCTGGCTGAGGCATGATGGGAGTTGTAGTCCAGCCTGTCTGGAGGACGCCAGAGGGAAAAAAAAAGGGGGGGTGGATAATGCAGCCGCATCCACTGGGGTCGAAAAGGAGGGGGGGACAAATGCGGCTTGAGGATGTGGGGGCGCCTCCGGATCTCGAGCCGGTGGACGGATGGGCACCTGCCCGACCTCGCGGCTCCGATTTTGGCCTCACCTGTGCAGTCCCGACGCTGGCGCTCCCGCCGATTCCCGGCCGGATAACGGCTCCCATCGAGACGCCCCCACCCTCCTTAGGCACGACCTTTCACACACCTTGCGCCGCCGCCGCCGCCGGCTCCACCCACTCGCGGGCCGCCGCCTTGGTCACTCCATTGGCGGCGGCGACTGCCACTCGCCGCCTCTAAGCGACACGGGATTGGCTCCCGGATGCCGGGTGCGACGAATATTAAACAAAAAAAAATATCGGGCGGAGAAGGAAGAGGCGGGGAAAGAAAGCGGACTTTCCAAGCCGCGAGGGAGGTACCGCTCGCCCCGCCGCCCCGCCCAGCCAGGAGCAGAGGCGGCGAGCTATTGGGTCCTTGTGACGCAATTGATCGACGGCGAGGAGGGGAAGGGAGAGGCGGAGTCCCAGGAGGAGAACGGGGCGGGCCTAAGTCACGTGTAGCGCAGCCAGCGCCTCAGCTCGCCGCTTCAGGCTGCCATTTTGAATTCACCCTTTCTGGGTGAAGCAACAATGATGTGGGCTGTGTTAGAAGCCTTCTCGCCCAATTGCTTAGAATTAGATCAAAATACAGTTTATTCCCCCCCAAAAAAGTTGGATTATTTGGGAAGATAGCAGGTTTAATGAGACTATTTGCTAGTTGCTCCATTTGCTTCTTTTTCAATTTTTTTAAACACTAATACAGGGGTGTCCAAACTTGGGAACTTAAGACTTGTGGACTTCAACTCCCAGAATTCCCCAGCCAGCTGGCTGGGGAATTCTGGGAGTTGAAGTCCACAAGTCTTAAAGTTCCCAAGTTTGGACACCCCTGCACTAATACAAACTACATTTACAACTGAATACAAAAAAAAAAAGACAAAAGGGGGAAAAAAATCCCACATACTACAGTGCACTCCCACCCCCTGGAGACCTTTCCCCCTTATTACAATCGTTAGATATACAATATATTCCAACATATATCCCCTCCAATACAACATATATTCTTGAGTAGGTTTATCCCCTTTGCTTTCCATCAACACTAGTTGCTCCGTTTGCTGCCATTCCGATGCATCCTGGCATGAAATGACTTGGGAGAAAAGCAAGATTTTACACTTAGGCAGGAAAAAAATCAAAGGGAGAAGGACAGATTAGGGCAGCCATGGCGAACCTTTTTTGGCTCCCATGCCATAAGTGGGGGAGCGCAGGGGGGTCACCCATAATCCAATGCGCGACCCCCCCAGTGCACATGCGTGCACTACAGGCGCTCCCCCCCATTTTTACATGCTTTTTTTGCCCTCCCCAGGCTCCAGAGGCTTTATAGGAGCCTGGGGAGGGCAAAAATAGCCTCCCCGCCCCCCCAGACGCACATTTTAAGCGTTCCGAAGGCGTCAGGGACCGTCCGGAGGCTTCCCTGACGCCTTCGGAGTGCTCAAAACGACCTTCCGAACAAACCGGAAGTCACTGACAAATGGCTCCGCGTGCCACCTGGTGTGCCATAGGTTCACCATCACTGGATTAGGCGAAACCTGGCTCAAAAACGAACTCTCGAGAGGGATCTTGAATAGTGGTGGGTTCCAGCCGTTTCGGTACGGTGCTTCGGAGGGCCCACACGCCTGCCCACTCTCCTTTCCTCTATTTGAGCAGACCGGGGCATTTGCACATGCACGTAGCATACGGCGGCAGAGCGATGCTCCGCCGAGCAGCTGGAGCGTCGCGCATGCACATGGTGGATGCTCAGCCCCGCCACAGTGTACTGGTTGCGACGGGATCCGGAGGCCATCTTGAAGTCCTAGTAGCCGATCAGTTAAATATGAGCCAGCCGTGTGCAGCAGCAGCCAAAAAAAAATCTTAATACAATCCTTGGTTGTATAAACAGGCATAGAATCAAAATCATGCAAAGTATTAGTACCACATTATAAAGACTTAGTAAGTCTACACTGGAAATGCGGCAAGAACAGTTGCAAGATTTGGGTATGGCTAGTCTAGAGGAAAGAAGGACTAGGGGAGACAGGATAGCAGGATTGCAGTCTTTGAGGGGCAGCCACAAAGAAGAGGGAGTGATATTATTTTCTAAAGCACCAGAAGGCAGGACAGAAAATGATGAAGCTAATCAAGGAGAGAAGCAACCTGAAACTAAGGAGAAACTTCCTAACAGAATAATCAACCAGTGGTAAAGTTCACTTCAGAAGCTATGGATGCTCCATCACTGGGGGCTTTTAAGAAGAGACTTGACAGCCAGTTGTCTGGATTGGTATAGGGCAGCAATGGCAAACCTTTTTTGGCTCGCGTGCCATAAGTGGGGGGAGTACAGGGGGGGTCGTGCGTGAGCGTGCCGCACCCATAATGCAATGTGCGACTCCTCGCAGTGCGCATGTGCATATGACAGGTGCTCCCCCCCATTTTTTGCATGCTTTTTCTGTCCTCCCCGGACTCTAGAGGCTTTATAGGAACCTGGGGAGGGCGAAAAGAGCCCCCCGCCCCCCTGGAGGCTTCAGGGACCTTCAGGAGGCTTCCCTGAAGCCTCCAGAGGACTAAAAAAGACCCTAGGAGCAAACCAGAAGTGACTTCCAGTTTGCTTATAGGGTCCTTTTTTGCCCTCCGTAGGCTTCAGGGAAGCCTCCTGAAGATCCCTGAAGCCTCCGGAGGGCTTAAACCGACCCTACGAGCAAACCAGAAGTCCGTTCCTGAACTTCCGGTTTGCCCGTAGGGCTGGTTTTTTGCACTCCAGAGGCTTCAGGGAAGCTCCTGAAGCCTCCGGGGGGCCTCCAGGGGGGAGACTCTTTTCACCCTCCCCATAAAGCCTCTGGAGCCTGGGGAGCCTCTGGAGCCTGGAGAGGGCAAAAAATGGCTTTAAAAAAGGCTGAACTCAGCTGGCCAGAGCGCACATGCGCGCTGGCCAACTGACAGGGCAACGCCTCACATGCCCTGACAAATGGCTCCGCATGCCACCTGTGGCACGCGTGCCATAGGTTCGCCATCCCGGGTATAGGGTCTCCTGCTTGAGCAGAGGGTTGGAGTAGAAGACCTCCAAGGTCCCTTCCAGCTCTATTCTGATTGATTGAAGATTTTAGGCAGCTCACCAACTTTGACTGGCTGGGTACCTACGGATGCTAAGATGCCCACTGAGTTGAATGTAGCCCATGTGTGTCCTGGTGATTTTCAAATTTGGCCTCTTTAAGATCACTCCTAATTGAAGTTACTGGGATTCAGTTACTTGGGTGCAGTTGGTGTGGCACATTACAATGACTTTCTGGCTCTCTGCCTAATTTTTTAAAATTTTGACTGATGAAGTTCCTTGGAGGAGTAACCAAAAATCTCAAATTAACAAACTTTGGTCCAGTTGCCATGATTTGAATCTTTTTTTAAATACTTCAAATCTCAGCTTTGCTGATTGGGGAATTCTGGGAGTCTGTCCATTCCTCTTAAAGTGGCCAGGGTTAAAAAAAACAAAAACTGTAGAGGTAGTTTTCAACCATTCATTTAGTGACTGTTCAGAGTTCCAACAGCACTGAATAAGCAACTTATGATTGTTTTTCAGACTTACATCGCATCATCTCCATGGTCACATGATCAAAATCCAGATGCTTGGCAACTGACTCATATCTATGACGGCTCCAGTGTTCCAGGGTCAGGGGATCGATCCACTTTTGTGACCGTCTGACAAGCAAAGTCAATGGGGGAGCCAGATTCACTTAACTATGTGACTCACTTAACAGCTGCAGTGATTCATTTAACAACTGTGGCAAGAATGGTCGTAAAACGGGGCAGAATTCACTTAACCACTGTCTCACTTAGCAACAGAAATGTTGGGCTCAATTGTCATAAGTCGGGGACTACCCGAACTTTTCCAGTTGCTTGTCTAAGCTATCTGGAGGAAGTTCCATCAATTCTTCTGCAACACCATATGATTCACCAAGCGTGTCTCTTTAAGGATGCTACTTCATCCCTCGCACAGGACATGCTTTTATGTAGGTGTTGACAACTGACTGGCGTTTTTCTTTGCATACAAAGCCATTCTAATGTTAAGAATGGATGCTGCAGGAATGTGCCGCACTTTGAAATTACCCATCACAGGGTGAAGATCTCTGCCACGCGTTAGAGCCTGGTAGATCAGAATGTGGATAAGGTTGGAAAGTGTCTTTTGCCGGTTGAGTCAGCATAGAAATACTAGTGAATTTAGTCATATTCTGGATTTGCATATTTCAAAACAAAAACAAAACAAAACACTTGGCTGTGTTAAATATTGCCTGGCTGCCGGTTGCCTGGCTGATTTGGTTAAGTGTGGGGTGTGAATATGCTGCTATGGTATAAGCCCCGAGAAGAAAGTAGATAACAAGAGGAACAATATATTCTCTAAAATTAAATAGTTCCCCACAAAATGGAGTTTTTGGGGAGAGACTTGAGTGTAGATTGGTGATAGTTCCTTATGCACTAAGCTTATGAATTGTATCAATTCATAACCCTAGGGATGAATTCGTTATGAATTGTGTTATATTGGTTTATTTTTTCACTGTAAGAGGGGTGTGCAAACCATTTGGACTCTGCTATATTGCCATGGCATATAACACTTAGTAAAGAAGTAAGTAAGTGAGAGACACTGTAGCTCAGTGGCTAAGACGCTGAGCTTGTCGATCAGAAGGTCAGCAGTTCAGTAGTTTGAATCCCTAGCGCCACGTAATGGAGTGAGCTCCTGTTACTTGTCCCAGTTTCGGCAAACCTAGCAGTTCAAAAGCATGTAAAAATGCAAGTAGAAAAATAGGAACCACCTTGGGTGGGAAGGTAACAGCGTTCCGTGCGCCCTCAACATTTAGTCATGCCGGCCACATGACCACGGAGACGTCTTCGGACAACGCTGGCTCTTCGGCTTTGAAACAGAGATGAGCACCGCCCCCTAGAGTCAGGAACGACTAGCACACATATGTGAGGGGAACCTTTACCTTTACTAAAATAAGTAAATAAACAAAATTCAGAAAAAGAAAAGCAGGCTTCAGGTGTACGTGCTTCCTATTCGTATATTTTCCCTAATTTCTAAATAGATTTCTCCAACTCTCATGTTAACTTGAACTATCCCACTACTGTAATCCTTTCTGCCTTCAAAATAATTGGGAACGACTAGCACGTATGTGCAAGGGGAACCTTTTTAGGTTACCAAACTAAACTGAACCATGAACTAAGCTGGGTGTGCACAACAAAGCATTAAAAAAAAAAAAAACCACCACCAAGATTGGCAAATTAATGCTAGTTAAAGGGAGCCAGGTAAATGCAATCATAGGATTGCCGGCTCATAGTCCTGGATGATTAATTTAGTTCCTAGTGAATCCAGTGATAAGTTTGTGCTACGGACGTTGCAGTCTTAATCTATAATATATGTTGGTGAAAGGGAATTTGACGACTTGGTTTGAGTCACACTTTTAACTTTAGATATATATATTTTTTCGTCAGCTATTTTTGGAAAAGGACCTATTCTTTGCTTCAGAAGAAAATCCATGGCATGGATCAGGAATTTTTGTGCTAAGTCTTTGGTCAGGCATTTAAATTGTTTTATTCTCAGATTACCAGAATGGATAGTACCAACTGTTAGGCAAAAGCTCAAGTATCCCCCCCCCCGCCCCCAGCAATAGGAGCTATTATTAACAACAGTGAAAGGTTTTGCCATAAGTAGGAACTAGCAAATGACCCGAATGTTTTCCATTGTCGCAAAAGTGCAGGAAAACTGGGAAGAATTTGAAAGGCAAGTTCAGAATAACAAAGCTGGAAGGGACCTTGGAGGCCTTCTAGTCCAACCCCATGCTCAAGCAGGAGACCCTATAGACTTCTGCAGCTCACAATATCCTTCACTTTAAAGGCTTGAGTGAAAGAATTTATGAGCTGAAAGCGAATGCAGAAACAAATAACCTTTCATTTATTTTTCATCTATTTCATTATATATATATGGCTAGCTGATGAGAGCTAATTAGCTCGAAATAGATCTATACTAGTCTCCCTTTATTTATTTATCAGTACAAATACAACACAAATATAAAAAGGCAACATTAAAAATAAAAATATGGTTTCCTGCCTGCATGGTCTTCTGTGATGAGCCGAAGGACAGAAAGAGGGAGTAGTGACCTTCCTCCCACATTTAGGCATACCAGGGGTTGTAACACACACACACACACACACACACACACACACACACACACACACACACACACATATGAAATTCCTTCTTTAGAATACTGTAGAAGATGAGGAAATGCATTACTAATGAAATGTTTGGCACTTTTATTGTGTTTTTATTTACATTAGGCATACTGTTTTCATGTTCAGTATATGTTCTTCGGGAAGGCACTAACTTTTTAAAAATTATTCATGCTTGCCTAGACTTGGAATGAATAAAAGAAAAGGCTGCATTGCATTTTTCTGTCTTCTGTTCTATTCATGGTGCTCATTGACCCAACAATTCAGCCTGTGTGTGTATCTTGGACCCACATTTCCTTGCAGAGTGGAGTTGAGTCATATGTTCCAACTTGTCGTCTCCTGATAAAACTATAATAAGGCTACACGCCTCCCAATCGCTTGAGGTTAGTCCTGTTGGTTTTAGGGGAAGTCTCTCAAAATGACTCCAAGGATAAATGCAAATATTTATTCAGCTTTGTACATCCGTCCAAAGCTGCAACTGGCTCTTGTAGCTAAGAGCCCCCACAAGCTCACAAAACATGAAATCAATCCTGCTTTTAGCTCGCCAAATAGCAAGCTGGAATAAAAGGCATGAGTACTTTAACTCAAACCAAAGTGAGAACGTCCAACTTTGTAGTCCACAGACTATGGTTGCTTCAAATTTCTTACTCAGTAGTCACTGTTATCCAGCATCCTTGCCAAAATGATTTTGCCCCATTGAGTGCGTGCCTAGCTTTGTGTATAGCTCAAGTCGATGTAAGAAGTGTATTGTTTGAAGAGCTGCAATGTTGCCATGGAAACACATTTCCTGTATTATATTTGGACAAATTATTTCCTTTCCCAAGTTAACCCTTTTCATCACTTTGCAGAAAAACCAACTGCCTGGCACGGCATTGATTGGTACTCATGGCATCACCTACTACCTACCTATCTAGCTGCCTACATTTTAATTCTCCAGAATGGTTTTAGAAAACTTTTAAGCACTTAACTACTTAAAAAAAAAGCAATCCAGTATTCTAACCAATATTCAATCAATATTTTTTTAAAAATGACTTTATTTTCAAGGAAGACAGGTTTTTTTAAAACAAAAAGTACAAGACAGATAACAAATTCTCTCTTCACCTTGGCCTTTTTTTAGCATGGTGCCCCCCCCTCCCAAAGACATCCCTGTTTTGGAATATTGCAAAACTAACTTTTAAAATTAATGGGAACTGTCACATAAGGGCTAAATTAATCCTTAACCAGGCAAGTGTTTTTAAGAAAAAAATAACCATATTGCATTAGCCTCTAAACTTTTCCTCTGTGTCTTTATTAATCAACTTGTCTAGAATAGTTTACTGGAACTTCCACATCATTTTTTAAAAAATGCTATTTTTATCTCTATGTAGAATATGATTGTTTAAAAAGCATTTTGTAGGAATATGGTACAGTCACATTTTCCCAAGAGTAATATATTTAACAAGGTGACTAAGTCCCAAAATTCTGAGTCGCCATGGACACTGGAAATAAACAGCTAAGTTGAAAACAGGCAAGATTCCCTTGGGAATAAGCTTGGAGAAATCAGTGAATTCAGCCATCTACTTAGGACTTACATTTTAAGATTAGCTCCCATCTGTGACTCATATAGTTTATTCTGTTTTAACGGGAGTCATGCAAATTCTTTGACAGCGCCTCAAAAGTCTTGCTTCATTGATCAGTAGAGTCTTCCTAACCCAACATACACAACTGTTAAAATTACAATAAAACCATTGTTATCAGGTTGAAAATCAACTTTCAACTTTCTAAATAAAATATTAGACCACCCTTAGCCTGCTGGATCATCCTCTCTGAGGATGGGCTCCAGCCCAAGTCCAAAAGCTCAGAAGTCTAAACCACTAATCCCAGTGACCGACCCAGATTGGATCCTGTAAAAATGGTTTCTCTATGATACATCATTTCATCAATTCTTCTTCTTGTGCCATATCCGTCATTGGGCGTTGGCAATCATGTCGGCAATCCTGTTTTTGTCAACAGCTGCATGAAAAAGTGCTGCCGAGCTTTCTCCAAACCAGTCCCTTAGATTTTTGAAGCCATGAGGTTCTTCTTCTGCCCGGACCTCGTTTGCCTTCAATCTTTCCCTGGTGGATCAAATGAAATATGCTGTATTTTTCTGGGTGTCACATCGCATGTCCAAAATATTCTTTCACTTTTTAATGGCTTTGATGATGTGCCTTTGCTTCCCAGGTGGCTTATCACCTCCTCATTTCTGACTTTGTCATCCCAGCTTCTACGTAACAGACGTCTGTAAATCCACATTTCAAATGCTTCTAGTTTCTTCAAGTGGTTTTCTGTCAGAGGCCAACTCTCTACTCCGTACAGCAGGATAGAAAAGATATAACAATTTCATCAATTGCAGTGTCAATATAAGCTAGTATGGTGGGTTTGGCGGCCTGGGTCTCTGGAATTGGCAGCGACCCAGGTCTGCCACACTCTCGAACTGGTTCTCCTAGTGGTGCATCTTGTTTTTTGGTTCTGCGCATGCGCATAATAAATTTTAATTGTACTGCGCATGCAGCGCACACACGAGCAAACCGGCAGTAGTGCCTGCCCTTGATCTAGCCCACATTTTAGTATGTTTAGTGAACACCACAATGCTGGGAAATAGAGTGACAGTGGATTCCAGTGGCGGTTAAAAGTGACGATGGAGTTTGGAGCTTTGAAAGTGTGGTGCCCTACGCCCTTTGGAAGAACTGAACGGTGCCATTCTGTAACCAAAGAAGCCTTTGCAATGAGTTGTCTGCTTTGAAATTCAAGTAGGACTTCCTCGTTAATCACCTGACTGTTGTTTGTTTGTATGCTTTGCCTACTTTATTTACAGTATAAGATCCAGAAGGGTTGGATTTCTTTTCCGCCCTACCTTGAGGCAAATCGTGTCTCGCCTACAAATCCAACCCACCCAAAGAGTAGGAGCCAAAACACAAGTCCATCAGCCAAAACTCAACTCCATTGCCCTGGTCTCTGTGTCAAAGGGATTACATAGTAAGGTGACCAACTGTCCTCCTTTAGGGAGGACAGTCCTTCTTTTGTAAGTTCTGTCCTCCCTCGAAAAGTGTCATCCTACATGTCCTCCTTTTCGATATTTGAAGACTAATCTGTTGCATGTTATGTGACGTATTTTTATTTGACATGACAATTCGTCAAGGCTCGGTATAGTGCAGTATAAGATGCGATTATGAGACGCATGCGCTCCGCACTGGAGACCTTGAGAGAGAGCACCGCACGAAAGTGGCTTTGTTTACTTCTTACCGAAACACGACACGGCACATACGCACGCAGTAGACTCACGGCACGTCGGCAATTGAATGACTCACGGTAATTATTTCTTTCTCTGTGAATATTCAATTATACAGAGGTAAGTACAATTCACGTTTTATTAATTCATTATCTATTTAATAATTTCCAAATACGTATAATTTTATTTACAAGTTTATACAACCCTGTTGTCAACAGAAGTGTAAAATAATTTAAATTTTAGTGAAGTTTATTCGCTTGTGTTATTAAAGTTTCAGTTGTAATAATTAATTTTATTTATTCATAATGTGCCTGCATCGTTCGTGTAGCTTTATATTTTATTTTTAATTTTAAATTTCATTTAGGGATGGAAAAATCAAAAAAGAGGAAATGCCATTTCAACGATCAATTGAAAAAGGAATTTCCATTCCTCATATCAAAGAAAGATGCCATTGTTTTCTGCAATATTTGCAGAGGAGAATTTTGTATTGCAGTAGGGGGCAATTCAATGGAAAAATACTCATTTAAATAATAATTAACAGGCATGTAAGCATAATTACAATATAAAATGTTACAAATGTTTTTATTATGCATATATCATATTTTAGTGTATTATTGTTGCAATGAATAAAATATTTTTTTTATTTACGATATTTTTTTCCAATTTATTTGTCCTCCTTTTCATTGTAAAAAAATTGGTCACCTTATACATAGCCAATGGCTACTCAGCTTAGATCCCACGCCCTCCTTATGCAGGACGTAGCCCAGGTCTGATGGCAACTGTCTTCACCTTTACTGTTGTGTAACCATTATTTTGGTCTTACCCCTAGCTCATGAGTGAGTCTTTCAATTAGGAGAGTTGAACTGTGCTTTTGTGGCTTATCGGTCACTTTCCCTGTCAGTCACATGGCTGCCCTCAGGCGTTGGAGAAAGAATGTAACTGACCAGGAGGTTTTTAAGAAGACATTGGACAACCCATTTATCTAGAAAGGTATAGTGCCGTAGATGGCGAATCTTTCCGTCATCCTAGATGGTTCTGCTCATGCGCGGAAGGTTTTGCACATGCGCAGAATGCCGTGCATGAGAGCGAAGCAAGCCGGCACACACATGTGCTCCGAACTGGAAGCAAAGGTAAGAGGATTCCATGCCTGGCACGCATGCATGCACCAGAGTGCCGGAAACCCGAAGACCAGCTAGCTGGTGTGCATGCCTGTTTTTTGGGCATTTCTCAGGCTGTTTCCAGATTGTTTTGTGGGCTGTTTTGAGGCCGTTTCCTGGCGCCCAAGAAGACTAACTGGCCATGCTGGAAACTAAAAGGGCAGCTGGCGATGGCACGCGTGTCCACAGAGAGGGCCATAGGTTTGCCATCACGGGTGTAGTGTCTTCTGCTTGAGCAGGGGATTGGACTAGGATGACCTCCAAGTTTCTTCCCAACTCTGTTATTCTGCTATACCTTTGCTCCTCAAATGTTAATCAGTTTCAATTCTTATGTTCTCCAGCAATATTTTCCCCCTCAATATTGGCAACTTTAAGAGTGTAGACTTCAAAAAACAGGTTTCTCCATCCAAAACTTCCCTGGTTGATTGGGGAATTCTGAGAATCGAAGGGTTAGGAAACACTGTTCTATAGTAGCCCTGATGGGACAATCATGTCGGGGGCTGCCTGCCTTCTCTCTGGGGCTATTTCAGCCGCAGGTCCTCTCATAATCGTGTTCCATAGATGATGATATAAGGCACTCCTTCATGTTCTCTGAGCCCTGCCTATTTGCTTGCCCATGTCATTACCAGTCTAAATAACATCAACATTACAAGTGAATGTGGAGTCTGTTTCCTATTTATATTCAATAGCTTCCTCTGCCAGTGTTGGTGAGGATGTGGTTTTCTCCTTGGTAGTCCCTTCATCAGGGCATTATATTGAAAGACAAAAAGGATACATATAAAAAGTGGAAAGACATAACTAACAGAACTAAGGCAGAATATCAGCAAATAGCCCGAGCCTGTAAAGATGAAGTGAGGAAAGCTAAGGCTCACAATGAAGAAAGGCTTGCCACAAAAGTAAAAAAATAACAACAACAACAAAAAAAGCTCCTTCCAACATGTTAAAAACACGAAAAAAGTTAAGGAAACAATTGGTGCAACATTAAATATTCAGAAGGTAGTAAACGAAAACCCATCTTTTGAAGTTCACACAAGGCTGACTCCATGTCAGCGTTGCTAAGATTTGAGGTTAAGAAGGACCTCTACTGGAGACTTATAGAGGTGCTGCTAGTTACTAGAAGGACTCATCCATTATTAAGATTCTGATGTGGTTTGGAAACTCTGGTTTATGGATTTAATGTGGCCTGAATGCATTAAACAGTAACCTAGTCTACAACTGATTAATACATCCATGGCTTTCAGGGTTTTATATGGACTGCTAATGTTGTCTTGGCCATCCATCCTTAATGCAGCAGCTGCTAAAAAAGCCAACATGGTCCTAGGCTGCATAAACAGAGGGATAGAATCAAGATCACGTGAAGGGTTAATACCACTTATAATGCCTAGGTAAGGCCACACTTTGAATGCTGCATCCAGTTTTGGTCGCCATGATGTAGAAAAGATGTGGAGACTCTAGAAAGAGTGCAGAGAAGAGCAACAAAGAGGATTAGGGGACTGGAGACTAAAATATATGACGAACGGTTGCAGGAACTGGGTATGTCTAGTTTAATGAAAAGAAGGACTAGGGGAGACAGGATAGCAACCTTCCAATATCTCAGGGGCTGCCACAAAGAAGAGGGAGTCAAGCTTTCTCCAAAGCACCTGAGGGCAGAACAAGAAGCAATGTGTGGAAACTAATCAAGGAGAGAAGCAACCTAGAACTAAGGAGAAATTTCCTGACAGTTAGAACAATTAATCAGTGGAACAACTTGCCTCCAGAAGTTGTAAATGCTCTAACACTGGAAGTTTTAAAGAAGATGTTGGATAACCATTTGTCTGATGTGGTGTAGGGTTTCCTGTCTAATCAGGGGGTTGGACTAGAAGACCTCCAAGGTCCCTCCGAACTCTGTTACTCTATTCTAATTTTTATTTGAACTTTAAGTTCAGATTATCAGCTAGTTACTAGTTGTTTAAAAAAGTAGAACCTCATTTTGTTAATCATAACTTTATTTGAGAAGAGGACATTTTTATTTTTTCATAGCTTGAAATCAGTAGCCTCCAGTTACATGGTAGAAGAGACTGTCCAAACCTTATCACAAGTGGCCTGAAAACTAAGAAATGGAGATACCCGTTTTCTTTTTTTCAGTAACATATTTGCTTCAAGTTAAAGCTGACATCAATAAAAACTTGAAAGGAATATCCTAGTTTCTCCTAATACCTAATCCTCACAGTACTGTCTTAAGTATATTCACCCATGTTGTACGACTGTAGTATTATCATTATCCTTCTCATCTCCTCTACTACTCTCTATAATTGATATCATCATTATGATTATTATTACTCTGTTGCTTTGCATGTACGCTGAGCGCTTCTGTACCAGAGACAAATTACTTGCGTGTCCAATCACACTTAGCCAATAATGTATTCTGTCCTGTTCCATTTAATCCATATTCCATATTCCATGCCATGCCATGCCATGCCATTCCATTCCATTCCATTCCATTCCATTCCATTCCATTCCATTCCATTCCATTCCATTCTATTCTATTCTATTCTATTCTATTCTATTCTATTCTATTCTATTTCTTCTCCTCTTCTGTTCCGTTCTGTTCAATTCTAATCCGTAATCCATAACCTGTAATCCATAGCCCATAATCCATAATCCATGCAATGCCATGTCATGCCATTCCATTCCCTTCCCTTTCATACCTGAATCTTTGGACTCCTGTGGCTCTTTTATGGAGTTGCACACAGGTGTAACACTTGTACACTTGCACACTCTAAAGCCCTTTATAAAAAAACTTTGCACTTCCATTTTTTAGCCTTAAAAGTATCTCAGTATTCTTAGCTGATTTTGCTAAGAACCGATTCATTGGGATTTCCCCCTGGAAATCATTTTTACCATAGCTTTCATTCTTGATGTCCTAGAACACAGCCTAACCACCGAGTGCCAGGGTGTAAATATTTGTTCAGGAAAATTGAAAGTCGGGCAGGAATAACAAATGCTAAATTAGTCTACCCGAAACAAAGGGGAACTTGGCGTTAAAAATGGGAAAACCCAGTTAACAATGTGTAAACATCTTGTAATGTTGCTAGGGGGCACTATATTAAAGGTAAAACAATGGAATCAGAAAATCGGTGTTTATTTTTAATCTATGTCCTTATTGGTTTTTTTTGACATCTGTACTGTCAATATTCTATTTACACCTTTGTCCTTTCTCACACTGTTTCAACAGATTCTTTATAGACAAAAGGCTTAGTGTTGATGCTAAGAAACACTATCTTTCTGTGCTTCCATCACATGGAAATACTGAAATAAAAAACCTCGGCTTGTATATTGTTTGAAGGAAAATAAACTATAGGGATTTATATTGGCATCATTTTAAAACAATAATATGGTTGAGAGCTGGGAAACTAGTGTGATAAATTAACAGGATTAAGGCCTTGCACAAAGCGTGCAATTTCTGTACTGAGCAAATGAGATAGTCTGATGTAATTGAAGTCAGGACAAGAAGTAATGGATAGAAACTAATCAAGGGGAGAACCAACCTAGGACTAAGGAGAAATTTCCTGACAATGAGAACCATTAATCAGTGGAATGACTTGGCTCCAGAAGTTGTAGGCACTCAAACACGGGAGGTTTTAAAGAAAATATTGGACAGCCATTTGTGTGAAATTATGTTGGGGTTTCCTGCATGAACAGGGGGTTGGACTAGAAGACCTACAAGGTCCCTTCCAACTCTGTTAATCTGTTAAAATCCCAGACAACCAAATAGGATTGCTACACAGACCAAGAATGGAGAATCTGTGATCTTCAATATGTTGCTGAACTACAATTCCCAACAGACCCAACCAGGAAGGTCAACAGTGAGTGATGCTCGAAGTTATATGCAGTAACATCACAGAATCTTCAGCTCAACATAGACAATAGGAAACCTGAATACCCTTCTTCTAAATCCAGCTGTGTGCGAAGTGGTTTAAAGAGATGCAAAGCAGCATTTTGGACCACCGCTGCCCCATCCCCGGTGGGAGCCGCGGAAAGTAGGCTAAAGATGATGCTTTGAACATGTCTTCGTATTTCATCAATCAGAAACGTATCAGTGGCTCCTCGGTTTTTCAGGAAGAGGACCTCCTCGAGAGCCTGGGAAGGAGCAACTGGAGATGAAGGTTGGAGCCAGGAAGCAGGAAAACAAGAAGCAAATGAAACAAAGGAGAGAAAGAAAAGAAAACAGAAAAAAGAAATAGGAGGAGAGGAAGAATAACAACCTCCCAGCAAATTTGGGGGATGAAAGCATAGGAGAGCTGCTTAGAAAAACAGGGCAAACAACGATGGAAGCAATATGAGAACCACACATCTGTAACACGGGGTTCTTTAATTCCTTTAACCACAAGACTTGCATCTCTTTCCATCCTCTTTCAATCTGTTGTGGCCCACCAGCGGCCAGTGGAGCTGGCAGCAGAGTTGGACAGTGAGGAGGTTGGAGAGGAACATGGGCCAGTCCTGGAGTCTGGGGAAGGCTCTGTGTCAGAGGCAGAGAGGGGGCCAGGGCTGTATGCCAGTTATCAGCTGCCTTCAGAGTCAGACATCAGTGAGGCAGATGAACAGCTGGAGCCTGTTCACAGTGTGCGCATGCGCAGAGTTGCCAGACGAAGGGAACAGCTAAAGAACAGGGGTCGACTTTGGAGTAAGGCCACAGGTGGGTGATGAATGGCCCCTCCCAGAGGAAATAAAAGAGGAGCGAAAGGGGAGTGGAGTTTGCAGGAGACAATTAGTTTGCTTAATTGGTTTGTGACTCTCCGAGACTCCTTGCTAAGTTTTGCAGATATCGGCCTGGCAGCTCTCCAAGCCAGATAAGGTCTGTGATTGTAAATCCTCCCTTGAAAGACTTTGCTGGATGTGAATGAGCAGAAGTCACAGTCAATTAATAAAAGGGTTTTTTGTCGGGACAAGGAGTTTGCTTCATGCTCTCGGGAAGCCTCGGTCAGAAAAGAACCCCAGGTTGAAATTGGCAGTAACCATCTGTCAGTTCTGTAGGGATCATGGGGATGAACACCATGTATGTAATAGACACCATCTTAGTGTAGCTACGACCCAACCACTTCACGTAAATAGGACTATGTCAACCTTTGATCTTAAAAGACGGATGATTATGACAAGACTCCTGTTCCAACTTTCCTTCAACCCTGCCTTCGTGACTGATAGGAGGAGGAATACAATGAACAATACCAACGATAGAGCTCCGTTTTCATGGCTGGCGTGTTTTTGGCATTCGAAACAAAGAGCATCTTGAGAAATTAGTTCCAACTTCCTGATTTTTCATAATTTGGCATTTCACTTTTGGTCCAAGTTTGGCCCATTTAAGAATGCCCTTTTCCTGGATGTCATAGCTCTCCGAGTTTCTACATCAGGTGCACATCAATCTCCAGAACAACAGAAAACGAGGAAGGAAAATGAAGATAGATTTTTTGTAATGGGCATTCATGCCACGAATTAGGATTTAGAACACTGAATCTTCAGATCTGTGTTCTAAGTTAGCCTTCAAACGGAAGCAAATATTGCCAAAGCCCTGAATAAAAACAACAACAACACCCTTTTCAAAAATTTTGCCATGAAAGCCACTTGATAGGCAATTTCTCCAAAAGTCTCAAGGGAAACGAGACTTTATTTCGGGATTTCTCAAAGGAAGGATTGAAACAAAATGAAGGAAGAGTCGCTTTGGGCTTCAGTCTCAAACAGGTAGCAGGAAAAATTGACTGCATTGGCTACACAGGAAATTTATATATGCCGTCCTAAATCCTGGAAGAATAGCGCTACACTCCACTCGCGAGAATTTCACTAACCTTCTCCACTTTGAGACAAAGATAAAAGGAGAATCCCTCTCTGAGCCTTGGTGGCAGAGTGGTTAGAGTGCAGTACTGCAGGCTACTTCTGCTGACTGCCGACTGACCTCAATTTGGCAGTTTGAATCTCACCAGGCTCAAGGTTGACTCAGCCTTCCATCCTCCCAAGGTGTGTAAAATGAGGACACAAATTTTGGGGGGCAACAGGCTGACTCTGTAAACCGCTTAGAGAGGGCTGTAAAGCACCGTAGAGTGGTATATAAGTCTAAGTGCTATTGCTAAGTGGGAAGAAAGGAAGGAAGGAACGGAAGGAACGGAAGGGAAGGAAGGAAGGAAGGAAGAAAAGAAGGAAGGAAGGGCCATGGTGGTGTTGTGGTTAGAATGCAGTATTGCAGGCTAACTGTTCCAATTACCATCAGTTTGATTCTCACTGCCTTGAGGTTGACTCAGCCTTCCATCATTCTGAGGTGGGTAAAATGAGGAGCCAAATTGTTGGGGGAAATATGCTCTATAACCTCTTATAGAGGGCTGTAAAGCACTGTAAAGCGGTATACAAGTCCACATGCTATTGCTATATAAAGCATCATGAAGCGGTATATATCTAAGCGCTATTGCTATTGCTATTTCATGAGACTGAAGGAGAAATAGAGAATTTTTCTGCCTGGCTCCAGTAAGATGCAATTAAGCACCTGCTGGCTGAGAAGTAAGTGTCTACTCAAGGACAGATCACTCCCTGATTTTATAACAATTACATTCTCTTCTTTCATTCCTAAACTTTACACTGTACAAGTAATCCTAAACTTACAATTCATTTAATGATGGTTCAAAGTTACAACAGCCCTGAAAAAGATGACCAATCTTGGTTTTCATACTTATGACTAACGTAGCATCTCCATGATCACATGATCAAAATTTGGATGCTTGGCAATGGTCCATATTTATAACAATTTTGCAGGGGTCACACGTGATCACCTTTTGCAGCCTCCTGACAAACAAAGTCAATGGGGAAGACAGATCTGCTTAACAACCTACTAACTTAACAAGTATAGTGATTCACTTAACAACGGTGGCAAGAAATGTCAAAAAGTGGGGCCAAATTCACTGAAGAAATGTCTCACTTAGTAATAGACATTTCAGGTTCAATTGTAATCATAAATCAAGGGCTACAAATTGTCTCGTTTGTTGTGCCACTGAAAAGCGGTAACGGCACCGAATCATTTCTGGACAATAATGCTAACCAAAAAGACCTTTGAAATGCAGAGTTGTAGGTAGTAGGGAGATGGCAAATTGTTTGCCTAACACACATTGTGGTTTGTGAACATGTGACACCTACTTTATTTTTCTCGTTTTGCTGAAGAGCTTTGCAGAGAAAATCACAAGCTAAGGGAGCCACTCAGCGCGTTGGTTCTGCTGGAAAATATCTGCCAGTCAAGCATATGGATTTCATTTAGGCCAGATGGATGATTCAGGACTTTGCCAGTTTGGGAAGGCCTTTCTCTACCCCACGAGGAAAAGAATGGTCATACGGAGAAAAGAAGATGCAGCCGTGGGCAAAAATCTTCTCTCGATGTGGAATTTTATTAGGCCTGACTTTGCATGAGGTTTCCAGCCTTTTTGCAAATATGTGATTTTTTTTAAATTTTATTTTTGTAAAGCTGCGGGCAGGAATTTCCAAAACAAAAACTCAATCCAAGTAGGAAATGGGTATTCCAGAGTTTTCGACTTGTTGTCTTATTCCTTTTGGCTTAAGTTTTGAGATGGTGGGGTTGACTGACCACTTTTAGTAAGAGAGAAAGTTTGGAAGAGGTTTTAAAGTAAGGTATTTAGGCTGGAGGTTGGCGCCTTTTGGGATATTACTCAGAATTCAGACATCGCCAATGTTTTTAGAAAATGCTTTAATCACAAGCTGCCTGGAGTCAAATCCCACTGAACGTGGTGAACAGAACAAATGACCCAGAAATAGACTTCAGCTGTCACATGTCTCATATGCTCTGTAATGTAGGTTATTTTCTTATTTTTCTTCCATTGTAGTCTCTTGCTTGTACCTTCACAAACATTGATTGATGGACTGATTGATTCATTGGTTCATTCATTTTTGATGTTGAATCTTTTTGCTGTGTATGCACTAAAAAAAAGTGCAGAGAAGAGCAACAAAGAGGATTAGGGGACTGGAGGCTAAAACATATGAAGAGCAATTGCAGGAACTGGGCATGGCTAGTCTAGTGAAGAGAAGGACCAGGGGAGACATGATAGCAGTGTTCCAATATTTGAGGGGCTGCCACAGAGAGGAAGGGGTCAAGCTATTTTCCAAGGCACTTGAAGGCCAAACAAGGAATAATGGATGGAAACTGATCAAGGAGAGATTCAACCTGGAAACAAGGAGGAACTTTCTGACAGTGAGAACAATTAACCAGTGGAATAGAAGTTGCCTTCGGAAGTTGTGGGAGCTTCATCACTGGAGACTTGCAAGAAGAGATTGGACTGCCATTTGCCGGAAATGGTGTAGGGTCTCCTGCTTGAGCGGGGAGTTGGACTAGATGACCTATAAAACACCTTCCAACTCTGTTAATCTGTTAAATAAATATACACAGTCCTATGACTTTACAGGGGGGGGGGCAGGTATTTTCCATGTCTTGCTCATAATTCCCTGTTGCTTCTGCTGTTTTCTTGCCTACGTAAAACCTGGTAAGGAGAAAAAGACACAGATGCTTCAAATGCTTAGACTTGCTTAGGCAGTGCATTCTGAAACGAGCCCAGATTCAAGCTGGCAATTTTTAATTATGAACTTCAGCAATGTTTCTGTCTGAATTTCACATCTAGCATCCTGCACTGAGTTTGTCATTTAATTTTATTACCTCCTGTGCCATTTGGAAACTTTTAAGGAAACTTTTATTTTCCAAGAACATATTAATTGGAAGAGACCTTAGAGATCACCAAATCCAAGCTCTTGCAAAATGCCAAAATTCACTAAATGTCCCTCACTGGGTAGGCACCTAGTCCCCATTTGGAAACCTCTAATGAAGGAGGAGGACTTGTGGACTTCAACTCTCAGAATTCCCCAGCCAGCAAACTTGACAACTTTAAGACGTGTGGACTTCAACTCCCAGAACTCCCCAGCTAGCAAACGTGACAAGTTTAAGACTTGTGGACTTCAACTCCTAGAATCCCCCAGCTAGCAAATGTGGTAACTTTAAGACATGTAGACTGCAAGTCCCATGGGGAATTCAAGACTGGGGAATTCTGGGACTTGAAATTCACCCATAATCGGAATGGGAAGTAATAAAGAAGATATTAGATTGTGCAGAAATGAACCGGTTGACATTGAGAATAAAGGACAAAGAGGAATCAGTGTACTTAGAGGACATGGGGGCGATTTTACGACTGGTTTGAAAAAAGGTATAAATAGAAAGAAAAAGGAACAAAACATGAAATAAGTATCTCAGACAACCCATGATTAATATAGGGGGAGGGGAAATAAGAAAATATTAAAATGTAAATATACAAGCGGAAAAATGATATGAATTGACATATGTTAAATAACAATTATAAGAATGTATATCTAAGAATGAATTTGAAAGGGGAAAAAAATTGTACAAAAAAAAAAAAAAAAGAAATCCACCCATCCTAAAATTGCAAAGTTGAAAAGCACTGGTTTATCAGATAAGACAAGTCATACATTCATCAGATCAAATGCTTTAAAGGTTGCTGAAAGTTACTGTAGTGCAGATCTAACAGTAATCTCCAAAGTGTAAAAACCAGGAGGTTTAGGGAAAAACCCAGTTGCTATGCGACTTTAAAACAAGAAAGAGACTTGAAAAAAAAAAACCCAGTTCAAGGACAACCTGGGACTTTTCTTTTTCCACTCCTCCCTAGCAGAAAAGCAAAATACTTCCTTCCATAAGACATAAAACAGAGATGTGGATTACAAAGGAACTAACATTAATAAGGAACTAACTTTCTGAGGCAGACAGTTATGGAGATGGCCTTGACAGAAATCTTTGACAGCCTTTATTTAAACACCAGCTTAGCCCCCAAAAGGAAGGAGGAAACCATTCAAAATTGTTCCTCATTGGCCTTGATGCTCTTGGTTTGAGATCAGGGAGAGAGAATCTTGATTATGTTGTCAACGTTCTTTTTGTTGTTGCTGTTATGTTGCCTTTGAGTCTGGCTTGACTTCTTGCAA
Organism: Natrix helvetica; assembly: GCF_964273705.1. NCBI lineage: Eukaryota > Metazoa > Chordata > Lepidosauria > Squamata > Natricidae > Natrix > Natrix helvetica. The sequence goes on along the minus strand of NC_138556.1, from coordinate 11,134,666 downwards.
CTACATGGGCAAGTCCCTGTGGTTTTCTTGGCAACATTTTTTTGGAACCGATTTGCCATTGCCTTCTTCTGTGGATTGACAGAAACTGACTGGCCCAAAGTCACCCAGCTAGCTTTCATGCCTAAGGAATGACTAGAACTCGTGGTCTCCTGCTTCTCGCCCTAAGGGCCTTAACCAGAGGTGGTATTCAGCCAGTTCTGGCCGGTTCTAGTGAACCGGTAGCGGAATTTTTGAGTAGTTTGGAGAACCAGCAAATACCACCTCTGGCTGGCCCCGCCCCCATCTATTCTCTGCCTCCGGAGTCCAAGCTGATTGGAGGCCCAGCTGATCGGCTGGGTCTTCTTCTGTTGCCCTGCACAGGAGAATGGAGCTGGAAAGTAGGTTAGTGGGGTGGGGAGGGAATGGGGATTTTACACTATCCTTGCTCTGCCACGTCCACCAAGGCACGCCATACCCACAGAACTGGTAGTTTAAAAATGTGAATCCCACCCATAGCTATAACCACCAGTTGCTTGTTTCTGTTGCTATAACCTGAAATTGTATAGTACCGTAGGTTCCACTAATCCTTGTGGCATCTGTTTTTTTGACCCGACCTATTATGAAAGGTTGATACTCATTTCATTTTTCATGATTTTATTAATTCCTGAGCAGATGCTATGCCATTAAATGAATCTGTAAGATGGCATTAGAATGAAGGAATGGAGGATGGAGGAAGTCCAGGTCCCAATCCAAGGCTATCAGACGTAGGCTGCAAACATCTGGATAACAATTAGGCGGCATCAAAAATGAGACTTACCGCATATGGATTTCTGCTGCAATCTAGTGACCGTGTTAATTTTTGCACCCCAGATATAGTAAATATCCTATAGTTTAGATAGAGTAAATAAAGTATGGATATAGTAAATATTCCACAGTGGAACAATCCCTGGCTGAGTTTACATGATCAACTGAGCCCAATCCAATCAACTTTGTCAACCTGACCATATATATAAAACTCAGTTTTCAAAACCTGCATTTTCCAAACATTGCAATGCAGTTCACACTTTGTTTGTAAAAATCATTCATTAGAGAATAGTTTGCACAAAAAAACAATGGCTATGGAAATAATGTACAAAAATGCATGGCATCAAGAAGAATTGCATCCCCAAATATGTGCATTAGGCAAAACTGCAATAAGAAAGGCTGAATATTAGGAAGAAATGTACCCCCAAATACATACGCAGGTTAAAGTAAAACCATTCTTTAAAAAGTGTGAAACTAACAAGGAAACAAGATGAATGGAAATGGATGGATTTTACAAAAATGTACTCCGAGAACGCAATCGATGGGATCATACCAGTCTCCTCTTTAATCATAGCTCTGACCTGACCTGCTAACTTTATTTCTTTTTTTAACCATTGGCTAAAATTTGCTTTGTTGGACAAATCAGGAATAAACCAAGAGGTGTTTGATTGTCTTGACAGAAGGATTGGAAACTGCCCTACAGCTTAATCCCTTTTGAGACCGATGTGAGATTGTGCTGCTAGCTTCCTCCACACCGAGCATATTCACAGTTTGAGGGAGGTAAAATTCCTCCGGGCCTAGATAAGGTGCTATAAAATGTAAACTTCATTGTAATATGACCTGGATGACTCAGAATGCTTTGTGTTTAGGGTTAGGCTGCCACTATACATGCGAAAGTTTAGGGAGAGGTTAATTGGCGAGATTTTACTGCAGTCTGGGGGAAGAAAAGATATAGAGTTGAAGTGATTTACCAACTTCTTAGTGCCGATAAGAGAGAAATGTGATTGCAAACACACACTCAGACCAAACTAGTGTGTAATGTAATCCTTAATAGATTAGCAGGGTTGGAAGGGGCCTTATAGGTCATCTAGTCCAACCCTCCTCTCAGGCAGGAGACACTACACCATTTCTGACGAATGGCAGTCCAATCTCTTCTTGAAAGCCTCCATTGATGAAGCTCCCACAACTTCTGAAGGCAACTTCTGTTCCATGGGTTGATTGTTCTCACTGTCAGAAAGTTCCTCCTTATTTCTAGGTTGAATCTCTCCTTGTTCAGTTTCCATCCATTATTCTGCATCTGGTCTTTGGAAAATAGATTGACCCCCCTCCTCTCTGTGGCAGCCCCTCAAATTTTGGAACACTGCTATCATGTCTCCTCTTGTCCTTCTCTTCACTAGACTAGCCTCTTTCTTTCTTTCTTTCTTTCTTTCTTTCTTTCTTTCTTTCTTTCTTTCTTTCTTTCTTTCTTTCTTTCTTTCTTTTTCTTTAAACGTATAAATTTATTTATTATTTATTTATTCTTTAAATTTAAAATAATTTTATTTATTATTTATTTATTCTTTCTTTATTCTTTCTTTCTTTCTTTCCGTCTTTCTTTCTTTTTTTATTCTTGCTTTATTTCCTTTCCTCTTTCAGAATCAACAACAAAGAAGACCACAGAAAAAGCACACTTGACATTGGATAAAATGCTACAATCCACAGCAGGAAAGTCCAACCTCAATCCCATATCTTTCTCTTCCACATGTTTGCCATCCATTCCAGTGGTGGGTTATGACCGGTACGCCCTGGTATGGGCGTACCGGTGCCTGCTGGGAGCACCAGGTACCATTCCGTTCCGGTGCTCTGGAGGGCCCACCCGCCTGCCTGCTCTCCTTACTGGTATTTAAGGTTTTCGGGGCTTCTGTGCATGTGCATGGAGCATACTTTTATTTATTATTTACAGGTACAGTATAGGTGGTACCTTGCTCAACAGTAGTAATTGTGAAAGGGAACTTAGAGTCCTAGTGGACAACCATTTAAATAGGAGCCAGCCGTGTGCAGCAGCTGCCAAAAAAGCCAATACAGTTCTAGGCTGCATCAACAGAGGGATAGAATCAAGATCACGTGAAGTGTTAATATCACTTTATAAGGCCTTGGTAAGGCCACACTTGGAATACTGCATTCAGTTTTGGTCACCACGATGTAGAGAAGATGTGGAGACTCTAGAAAGAGTGCAGAGAAGAGCAACCAAGATGACTAGGGGACTGGAGACTAAATCATATGAAGAACGGTTGCAGGAACTGGATATGTCTAGTTTAATAGAAAGAAGGACTAGGGGAGACATGATAGCAGTGTTCCAATATCTCAGGGGTTGCCACAAAGAAGAGGGAGTCAAACTATTTTCCAAGGCACCTGAGGGTAGAACAAGAAGCAATGGGTGGAAACTAATCAAGGAGAGAAGCAACTTAGAACTGAGGAGAAACTTCCTGACAGTGAGAAGAATTAATCAGTGGAACAGAAGTTGCCTCCAGAAGTTGTGAATGCCCCAACACTGGAAGTCTTTAAGAAGATGTTGGATAGCCATTTGTCTGAAATGGTATAGGGTTGGTAAGCAGTCTTACAATCTAAATGAGGAAGGGCAATGAACATGGGATGAGATCCAACACAAGATCCAAGCAAGCTACTTACAGGAATGTAGTTACGCTGATAAATATGGAGCTACTTGAATAGAATCAGGACAGGACATGCCGGAATTAAGGCAAAGCTCTTTAAAAGGGAATGGCCAAGAGAGCCCGCAATGTGATTGTGGTGCTCTAGAACAAACTATAAGACCTATAAGAATTCAAGAATGTGTCCTCGGGAAATTTCAAGGCAACAGGGATGAACCTGGGCCAGTCCTGGAGTCTGGAGAAGGCACAGATGAGGGCTCTGTCGGAGGCAGAGAGGGGGACAGAGCCGTATGACGGTTATCAGCTGCCTTCAGAGTCAGACATCAGTGAGGCAGACGAACAGCTGGAGCCTGTTCCCAGTGTGCGCATGCACAGTTGCCAGACAAAGAGAACAGCTAAAGAACAGGGGTCGACTTGGGAGTAAGGGTGCAGGTGGACAATGAATGGTTCTCCCAGAGGTTTGCAGGAGACAATTAGTTCGCTTCATTGGTTCGTGACTCTCCAAGACTCCTTGCCAAGTTTTGCAGATATCGGCCTGGCAGCTCTCCAAGCCAGATAAGGTCTCTGACTGTAAATCCTCACTTGAAAGACTTTGCTGGATGTGAATGAGCAGAAGTCACAGTCAATTAATAAAAGGGGTTTTTGTTGGGACAAAAAGTTTGCTTCATGCTCTTGGGAAGTCTAGGTCAGAACAGAGATTCTTCCCCTGCAGAAGCCTTTTATGGGAGAGAAATCTTGCTGTGAAGCTAGTTTTATTTTCCCCAAGGAGAGAAAGTGTCTGGGGGAAAGTACAGGACATTGATAAAAACAACAACCACCAGCTATTCTTCAGAAGTTCTAAGTAAGAGTGAAAAGCGGAACCAAATGTTTCCCTTTCTCTAACTTTGGCTGGGGTAACTGTAATGCGAGCTTAACAACCCTAGGTCAACACACGTACTGTATGCGGGAGAAGTAAAATGGTATATAACTTCCTCCACTGCGATATAAATAGCATTTTCCCCCATGAAGTCTTAGCCAACTTGTGAATAAACAGCTTGAAGATTTGCAGGAGAAAAATTTCCAGGGACTCAAGATCCTTCTAGATTTTGCAAAAAGCTAGATTTGTTTCTCAGATAATTACCCTGTACATGGCAACTATGTTTTATTTGCCTAAGATATCTCCTACATTATTATCTCTGTAGATGTTGAGATTCCCTTCTTTCCTTCATTGCAAGTATTTTTTTAGAGAAAAAAGTGCCTTTATTGAGTACTAGCTGGATACCCGTGCTTTGCTATGAAACAATGTGATCGGGCTTGATAAATCGACACTTACAGCTTGAAAATTAATCAGTAGTAACAATCGTCCTCTCCTCTCCCCTTCTCTCCCTCAGGCTGGCCCCATTGATCCTCTTCTCTCCCCCCTTCTCTCCCTCAGTCTTAGCATCAGATGTTTTTTCAGATGAGGAGGGGGAGTAGAATGTCTAAACTGCCAGCCTGCAGGCTGCCCACACCCAAGTGGCAGTTGGAACAGAGTTCTTTTCAGGTGGGGAGAGGGAGTAGAATGTCTAAATCTTAAGCATCAGAGCGTGTTAATAATAATAATAATAATAATAATAATAATAATAATAATAATAATAATAATAATAATAATATAACAAATACTAATGATCTGATGGTCATTTTGAAAAATCCTTTCTTAGCAAGAACCTAGAAGCCAAGAGGAACATATGTGCCAAACTTCAAGTTTGTAGGCTTCACCATTCTGGAGATTTTGTGATGCTGCTTGAATGGTATTTTGCTTTTATAGATTTGCCTATCATTTCCCCTTAGCCCACTATAAAAATCCTTCATGCGTTCAGTGTTTGAATATGGCTTATTTCTTCACCAAATTTGCTGGCTTATGGAAAAGAGGAAAGGAAGGAATAACAGAGTTGGAAGGGACCCTGGAGGTCTCTTAGTCCAAGCCCTGTGTGAGCAGGAGACCCTATACCATTTCAGACAAATGTTTGTCCAGTCTCTTCTTAAAAACCTCCAGTGATGGAGCGCCCACAATGTCTGAAGGCAAGCCGTTCCACTGATTAATTGTTCTCGCTGTCAGGAAATTTCTCCTTAGTTTTAGGTTGGTTTTCTTCTTGATTACTTTCCATCCGTTGCTTCTTGTGCTGCCTTCGGGTACTTTGGAAAATAGGTTGACCCCCCTCTTCTTACCAGCAATCCTCAAATATTGGAACACTGCTGTCATGTCACCCCTAGTCCTTCTTTTCATTAAACTAGACCGTCCCCAATTCCTGCAACCGTTCTTCATATGTTTTGGCCTCCAGTCCCCTAATTATCTTTGTAGCTCTTCTCTGCACTCTTTCTAGAGTCTCCACATCTTCTTTACATCGTGGCGACCAAAACTGGATGCAGTATTCCAAGTGTGATCTCACCAAGGCCTTACAAAGCGGTACTGGCGCTTCGTGTGATAATGGATGTATTGTTAGTTTTTTTAAAAAAGGAACCACCTTATGATCTTGTCAGAGTATAAACATTATCCCTCTGTTGACATTCACTCATGTTACAGAGTGTAGGCTTTCAGAGCTGCTATTTATTGGCGAAATGAATTCCAAACGATGCCACGTGAAACAATGAATACGTGCCAGACAGTATTTTGCTAGCCAGGCTGTTATCTTTTTCAAACCAAAGTGGCAACCAAACTTGGCAAGAGATCTCACAACCTTATATAATGACTTGTGTCATTGGGCAAGATGCCCGTAGCCACTTGCTAAATGCCATGTACTAAATGACAGCTGAAAATTCTTCCTGCTTCCTTTAAACTGCGTTCTGGCAGGAAAAAAAATAGCCTGGTTCAGATGCAAATGCAGACGGCTTTAAAATGGGTGTCAGGGCCTCCCTAAAGAGGCTTCCATTCTTTTCCCCCTGGGCTTTTATAACAGCTATAGGATACCAAGGAAATACGTATGTGGATTAAGGAGGAAGTTTATCATTTGACGTCACAGATGCAGCTCGTGTGCCTGGAATCCACACTGTATATCGGACATTGAGTGGGTCCAGAGGTATTTCACGAGAAGAGAACTCCACTCCTCTGCTCACAATAGAATTCCCTATGCTACCAGGCTCGAAACTTTGGGCTTGGATAACCTGGAACTACGCCGCCTACGGTCTGATCTAAGCATAGTACACAAAATTGTCTGCTACAACGTCCTACCTGTCCATGACTACTTCAGCTTTAACCTCAATAATGCACAGACAAACAATAGATACAAACTCAAGGCAAACCACTCCAAACTCGATTGCAGAAAACACAATTTTAGCAACAGAGTGGCCAACACCTGGAATACTCTACCCGACTCCGTTGTCACATCCTCAAACCTCCACAGCTTCAACCTTAAACTGTCTAAACATGGACCTCAACCCAGTCCTAAGAGGTCCGTAAAAGGTGGCGTGCATAAGCGCACCAGCGTGCCTACCATCCCTGTCCTACTGTCCCCATTTATTTGTACTCATTTCCCTTGTTCATGTCCATATTTATATTTATACCTGTTATCTTGCACACGTTTGACAAACGAAATAAAATAAAATAAAAATGTGATACCAAGGAAATACATATGTGGATTAAGGAGGAAATTTGTCATTTGACATCACAGATACTGGCTAGTGAAACCAGAAGCAAAGAAAAGGGCATGTAGAAATCCTCAGAATGTGGGACCTGTCGAAATGTACTGAAAAGAGAGAATGTTTGTAACACGGGGTTGAAATGAGGAGTTCTCGTGTTCTCTGACCTCGTTTATTTTCTTGTAGACGTTTCATCGCCCAAACTAGGTAACATCATCATGCCTAATTTGGATAATGGAACATCTGCAAGAAAACAACCAAGCTCAGAGAGCACCAAGGACCCTTCCTATCAAAATGTATTAATTCATTGGTAGAATTCCATGGTAGTCAGTCATCCCTATCATACATTAGGAGTTCTAAAATTTCCCAACCAGCTTTTCACACTGGGAAAAAGTTCTCACTTTTTGGGGGGCCCAGGTTCTAACATTCTCCTAGGCTTGACTATTACAATGTTCTCTAAATAGGGCTGCCCTTGAAGGCTATCCAGAAGCTTCAACTGGTCCAGAGTGCAGGGGCACAGTCAGCAATGTGCATGCCTTGGCGTAACTGTGTGATATCTCTGCTTCGTGAGCTGCCCTGGTTGCCCCTTTGCTTCCCGGTGCAATTCAAAGTGCTGGTCGTTACCTATGAAGTCCTACATGGCATATGGCCTGGAAGGACCTTCTGTCTCCCACAGCATCTGCCCAGCTGATCTGATCTGGCTTGGTTGCTGCGCTCTGGATTCCTTCCATTAAACCGTGTCATCTCTCAGGACCCCATAAAACATACCTTCTCTTTAGCAGCCCCTGTCATCTGGAATGAATTTCCCTGTCTCCATCCTGCTGGTGTCTTCAAAGGGTCCTGAAAAGCTGGGAGTTTAGATATACATTTCAAATCACAATGATAACAAGAAAAAGAAGGAGACGAGGAGGAGGAGGAAGAGGAGGAGGAGGAGGAAGAAGAAGAAGAAGAAGAAGAAGGAGAAGAAGAGGATGAGGAGGATGTATTTTTGTTTGTTTTTGGCTTTCATTTTTATGAACAGAGGAAAAAGGGATGTTGAGCTATGAAGAGGATTCCCATGTGTTTTTTCTCTTGCTTTTACACCTCTACAGCTGTTGCCAGAGAAGGTTCTTTTGTCTGTTGTGTTGTTTTCCTATTGCCAGGCTGACCTGGCACCTCCTGCGTCTCACCACATGACAAAGCTTCCACACGGATCATGTCAAGGCGGGTTGCAAGTAATCCCAGAGGAAACTGGACCCCCAGTAATGACTTAAAGACCTGGCATGCTTTATAATCTCATTATCCTTCAGTCCAGATTCCTGCTCCAAGGCTGATAATTAGCGATTGTGTCTCAGCAAGACAGAACAGAAGGACAGAGACTTCTTCGCTTTCAGATCATAAAAGCAGGAATTTAAGGAGAAGATGTTATTTTAGACTAGGGTGTCCTACCTCTTGGGCTAAGGATCGTAACAGCCTTTGAAGGGTATGTCTGAGGCCAGATGCCTAAAATTAAGTAAACCCCAACAGAGGGATAACCTCAGAACAACTAGACACAAAGACAGTTTTCCCCCACATGCCATCACTCTCCTAAACAACTAATTCCCACAACACTGTCAAACTATTTATTAAGACTGTATTACTATTCTTCTTCTCATCTTTCCTATTTATTACCTATCTCCTTTTCTACTTATGATTATAACCTTGTTGCTTGTATCTTACGATTTATATTGTTTTGTTTAGTTTCCTAGTGTGATTTTGATTGCTTATTTAGTATCCTATAACTATCACTAAGTGTTGTATCTTATTATTCATGATGAATGTATTTATGATGACAATGATCATGATTTATCACTTATATCTTTTATGTACACTGAGAGCTTATGCACTGAAGACAAATTCCTTATGTGTCCAATCACACTTGGCCAATAAAGAATTCTATTCTATTCTATTCTATTCTATTCTATTCTATTCTATTCTATTCTATTCCATTCCATTGTTCTGTTCTGTTCTGATCTGTTCTTTTCTGTTCCATTCCGTTCCATTCCATTCCACTGTTCTGTTCTATTCCGATCCATTCCATTCCATTGTTCTGTTCTGTTCTGATCTGTTCTTTTCTGTTCCATTCCGTTCCATTCCATTCCATTGTTCTATTCTATTCTATTCTATTCTATTCTATTCTATTCCATTGTTCTGTTCCGTTCAGTTCCATTCCACTCCATTCCGTTCTGTTGTTGCTACTGTTATTATGGCTGTGGCTATTCTATCCAATGAAGTTTCAAAGTTTCTAACATTAAGATTCAAAGAAAACAACCCCAACCGAATATAATATTCCGTTCAAAACTCAAGACCCACCTTTTTCAACTAGCAGGCCTGGCTCAACCATAGCTCCATTTTATTCCTCCTCGCAATTTTTAAACTTGTAATCTCCATTGGGGTTTTAATTTTAACTTATTTTAATATTTCTATGTTATTATAATGATTGTATTGTGTTTTATACCTCCTCCGTACAATGTGTAATTTTATAATATGTGTTTTTATTTATTGTACGCCGCCCCGAGTCCCTTTGTGGAGAGGGAGCGGCTAACAAATTTAATAAATAAATAAAATAAATAAAATAAAATAACCAGAGATTTTGCAAATAAAAGCCTTCTAGCCACCTACCACCTATTGATCTGAATACAGAACAAATTATACCCAAAACTCAAAAACGTTATCTGAAGGCCTTTGCAGGATCATAGAACCTTGCCAAATTTATCTCACAGATCCAAGGCCACTCCTGCTTTTTATGTAGCAATCAACTTTTTGCTGCTTGCTTGTCGGCCTTGAATACTGTGGACATCTGTGCAACATCTAGATAACAGCGTTGTGTCCTTTCACACTTTTTTATTTGCAGCCTAGCTGGCTTCAGCTCTCACGCAGGGAAATCAAGAGAGGAGGACAAATGATGGTGGTGGAATCCGATGATGAAATTTTCAACACAATATTCATCGTGTGATACCATCGCATATTTGCATCAGCGGTCATGCAGTGTTTGCGTGAGGGTAGTGCATGCGTTGTCCTCATTTTGCTGTCCTTGCAGTTTGCTGTAGACATTGCTGGTCATCGCAGCCTTTTGCTCAAAGACTGTCTATCTCCACGTGCCCCAACTTTCAAGGCTGTGAGTAGAATATTCTTTGAGTAGCCTTCTAGAGCCTCCAGACATTCAAATATTATTCAGCCTTGGTATCTGGCCAAGGCAAACATCAAAACATTCCTCACGTGTTTCAGTATCTCAAAGGCTGCAACAAAGAAGAGGGGTCAACTATGCTTCAAAGCACCTGAAGGCAGAAGAAGCAGCAATGGATGGAAATGTCTGTGGAGATTCTCTGTCATGCAGATCAGGGTTGTCCCAAAGGTGCTTTTTTCAAGAGGCAACTGGAACTTTCTGGTTTTACTTTGAAGACGTTTCACTTCTCATGCCATCAAAGAAAAGTCCAGTTGCGTCTTGAAAAAGCATCCTTTGGGACAATGGATGGAAACTAATCAGGGAGAGAACCAACCTAGAACTAAGGAGAAACTTCCTGATAGTTAGAACAATTAACCAGTGGAATCTCCTTGTCTCCAGTGGAATGCTCCAACACTGAAGGTTTTTAAGAAGAGATTGGACAACTATTTGTCTGAAATAGTGTAGAGTCTTCTACTTGAGCAGGGAGTTGGACTAGAAGACCTCCAAGATCCCTTCCAACTCTATAATTCTGTTTTGACTGCTTGGAACAAATGGGGATTCATTTGGATAGAATTTGAAATGGAATTTGGACATGTTGAAATAGAAAGGTCAGATGAACTTCTTGCTAGAAAAAGGAATCACAGGAAGGTATGAGAAGCATGATAAAAACTATGGTGGTCAACCAGCAGCCCAAGGTCCCATTTTTACCATTCCCAGGAGTATCTCTGCGGCTTAACTTCCTAACCTCCTAAATCCAGACACTCAGGAAAACTGTATTAATATCTGTTAAAGTAAGTTTAATCAGATTTGAAAAGCATATCCCCTGAAATATATTATTTTTATTTCCGAGACATCTAGTCCAGCCCATCTAATTGATCTGTTTTTGTCCATTTTGTATTGGCTTTAATAGTCTCCCACACCTCTCTACCACTGCATTTAGATTAGATTAACAGAGTTGGAAGGGACCTTGTAGGCCATCTAGTCCAACCCCTTGCCCAAACCCCGAGACCTTATACCATTTTCGACAAATGGCAGTCCAAACTCTTCTTGAAAGCCTCCAATGATGAAGCTCCCACAACTTCCAAAGGCAACTTCTGTTCCATTGGTCCCATTGTTCCCACTGTCAGAAAATTTCTCCTTATTTCTAGGTTGAATCTCTCCTTGATCGGTTTCCATCTCCTTGCAGAATTGTTGTGAGAAGGAGAAACGAGGGAGAACTAAGTTACTTTGATGATGGGATACAGCTAAGACCTCTGAGTGACCCTAGTAATTCTATGCATTCTGTAAATCGTACATGGTTCTAAAATCAATGTATTGTTGTGTTTATAGAATATCATCTTAATGGAATAAAGAGTGGAAACAATGAACACAAAGAGCAAAAGATATCCTTTGTCTTTAACAATTGTGCTTGGATAACTATATATGAAGTCTACTTTAGGGGAAGTTGGGTCAACCTTGACGCTTCACAGCTTAATGATACAACAGATAATGAGTATCATAAGCTAGAAGGGATAATAAGAAAGGAATGGTCTTATCAGTTTTTTCTTCATCATGACAACTCTAGACTCATTCATCACATCATGAGCCTCATGCTCTAAAAAGCTGGCTGGTGCTGAACTGGCCATTAGAATGACATATCAAACACAAATAAGTCAAGAAGTCAGGGAAATGGAATCAATATTAGTGCTTTATTGGTGTAATTAGCGATCTGATCCTGATTGGCCAAATAGATGCTTTAGGAAGTTTGCAAGCAAGGGATGATATTGAAGGTCTCTTCTGTGACTTCTCTTTGGTCATCAACCCATTATTTGGTTCAGATTGTGGTATTCCGTGGCACACTAGTTTAGTTCATGTGGTCCATTTTCTTAAATGTATCAAGTTACAGCGCAACATCATTGGGTGGAAGTTAATCAAGGAGAGAAGCAACCTAGAACTAAGGATAAATTTTTTGACAGTTAGAACAATTAATCAATGGAACAACTTGCCTCCAAAAGTGAATGCTCCAACACTGAAAGATTTTAAGAAGAGATTGGAAAACCATTTGTTTGGAAGGGCACAGGGTTTCCTGCCTAAACTGGGGATTGGACTAGAAGACTTCCAAAGTCCCTTCCATTATTCTTTTATTCTATCATTCTATCACGGGAGGGAGAATTTCATAAATAACTACATTGGTTAGTTGTGTGGATCTTGTTAAGCTATGTGGTTTCCTTACAGGTAGTCCTTGACTTACAAGCATTCCTTTAGTGATTGTTCAACGTTACAGTGGCACTGAAAAAAAGTGACATGACAGTTCCTCACACTTATGACCATTGCAGCATCTCCATGGTTACATGAACACAAGTTCAGCAGTTAGCAACTGGAATGTATTTATGATTGCAACATCCTAGGATCATGCAATTGCTATTTGTAACCTTCCCAGCTGGTTTCCCACAAGCCAGGTCAATGGAGGAAGCTAGATTTGCCTAACAATGGCATGGTTCACTTAACCACCGCAGTGGAATCATGCCAAACAAAGATAGTAAAATCGGACAAGATTTACTTAAGAACCACTTGGCTTAGGAACAGAAATTCTCATCACAATTGTGGTCACAAGTCAAGGGCTCCCTGTACTTTTGGCTTTGGAGGATAAATGAATCCAGTCCTTGAAGTATGTAAAGCATTGTGTGAATACTGCAAAGTGTTGTTGATTCAGTAACCCATGCCTAAGTAGACCAAGCCTTGAACAAAGCATAATGCAATCGTTTTCTTGTCTGTTGGAAGGACAGGACCAGAGTGGGAAATCCTTCCTACTTGGAAATCCTTAGACCTTTCCATCTTTTTGTTTTACTTTGTTAAATGCTGCAGACCATCAAATGTCAATGAAAACATTTTGCGGTCTGCCAAGTTCAACGAAAGCCTTAATTTATTAGATATCAGTTTATGGTGCTTATCTGATGGTATCACTGTACCTAATTTGTATACAGTAGAGATGTTATCACCCAAATGGCATAAATCACTCTAATGATGTATGCGGCTACTCCATGGACTTTCTCCAGGACTCAAATCCTCAATTAATTTCCTACAACTCAAATCCTCAATGAATTTCCTACAATTCTGCATGGTGTTTAGGACTTGCAAATAGAAGCATCTTACTTTGGATATATTACGTGAAGACACAGCTGCCAGAAAAGACTATCAAGCTAGGAAAAGTAGAAGGAAAGAGAATAAGGGACAAGGTTGATGGACTTATGGCAGTGATGAGTGCACTGTTAGAAAACTTGAAAGAATATATAACGGATGGATTGTCATGGAAAAAAATATGTGGTTTCTAGGAGTCAAAAGGGACTTGATGACACATCAATCAACAGAAAAAAATGGCTATAACATAGAACTAGAGAAATGGTAAAATGTATGGGAAAGAAACTAGGTTAACAATCACAATTTCTTATAAAGACAATTTATATAAAATGTTTTTATAGATGGCATTTACCACCTTCTAGGTTAGCTAAAATGTTTAAAAATATGTCTAGCAAATGCTGGAAATGTAATAAAAATGGGTATGTTTTTATCATATGTGGTGGACTTGTGTTAAAGCAAACAAAAATTGGGCAAAAATACACAGATGGCTAGAAAAGATAATAGGGAAACATGTAGATTTTAAACCTGAATTGTTTTTATTAAGGATGATATCAGAAAAAAAATTGATAAGAAAAGTATGTATTTAACATTACATGTGGCGAGGATTATTTTCGCACAATATTAGAAAGATGAAGAAACACCGCAAAGAGGAAGAGATAATTAAGAAGATATTACACTGTGCAGAAATGGATAGACTGACGTCGAAAATCAATAAGAAAGAAGAGACAGAATATTATCAAACATTGAACCTAATTTACCAATGGTTGAGAAAAAGGGGTGGAGAGTAAGAAGGGAATGTGTATTGTTAAGCAATTTAAAATACCCAGGCAACACAATGTTTATTAAGCACTAAGAAATGTAATAAATAGAAAATTAATAAAATTTATTTTTTAAAAACAAATCAAGCAAGCAACGCCTGCCAATCACATGCAGTTCTTAGGTCATGACAAATCTACTAGTGTCTGCAAGGACATGCTGATACCTCTATCAGACTTATCTGGGTTGTTCAGTCAAAATCAATAGTCTCTGATAAAAAGGACCTCTTCCATCTGATGTTTGCTACAGATTTCTTTTTCCTGGCATATTTTCTATTTCTCAAGAGAGTAAGGAGTGCAAAATACTTTTAATGAAATATATGTGCAGCTGAATCAATCATAATAGATTGGTTTTTTCAAGAAGGGAGCTGCCCTCTTCCTCCTCCCTCCAATAAGATATTTATGTTTGTTTGTTTACAATACAATACAATACAATAATACAATACAATACAATACAATACAATGCAATACAATAGTAGAGTTGGAAGGGACCTTGGAGGTCTTCTAGTCCAACCCCCTGCCTAGGCAGGAAACCCTATACCGTTTCAGACAAATAGCTATCCAACATCTTCTTAAAGACTTCCAGTGTTGGGGCATTCACAACATCTGGAGGCACGTTGTTCCACTGATTAATTGTTCTAACTGTCAGGAAATTTCTCCTTAGTTCTAGGTTGCTTCTCTCCTTGGTTAGTTTCCATCCATTGCTTCTTGTTCTGCCCTCAGGTGCCTTGGAGAAAGCTTGACTCCCTCTTCTTTGTGGCAGCCCCTGAGACATTGGAATACTGCTATCATGTCTCCCCTAGTCCTTCTTTCTCTTAAGATAGACATACCCAGTTCCTGCAACCGTTCTTCATATGTTTGTTTGTTTGTTTGTTTATTGGATTTATATGTACCGTAAATAGTTTTTCAATACATTTGCTATTGATTTGAGGAGGATTCATTCTTATTTAACTGCAGTAATAGAATCTGGGCCTTAGGCAGATTTAAAGAAAGAGTGTAATTTGTTTTAATAGATGGGAAACATCTTTTTTATGATAGGTAATTGGTTGGCTTAATAGTAATAGTAGGAGTTATAATCAATATTTATTGCTTTTCGAGAGGTGGTGTTCAGCCAGTTCTGACCGGTCCTAGCAAACTGGTAGAAGAATTTTGAGTAGTTTGGAGAACCGGCAAATACCACCTCTGGCTGGCCCCGCCCCCATCTATTCTCTACCTCCCGAGTCCCTGCTGATTGGCGTCTCAGCTGATCAGTTGGGTCTTCTTTTGTTGCCCTGCACAGGAGAACGGAGCTGGAAAGCAGGTTAATGGAGTGGGGAGGGAATGGGGATTTTGCAGTATCCTTCCCCTGCCATGCCCACCAAGCCACGCCTACAGAACAGGTAGTAAAAAAGAATTGAATCCCAGCCCTGCTTTTATCCCATTTTTCATCGCTAAAACATCTAATAGGGGATGTGTAAACTTTTCCTAAAAGTTTTTGCAATAACACTTTTAAAAAACGGTTTTGTTTTAAAATTTGTTTTAATACGTTTTTCACAATCCAAGTGAAGAAATATGCATTCAAGAAACCTCTGTTTTTTCTTGTAAATCTGTTTTTAAAAACGTAGAGGCTATGCAGACATTGAAGTTGTGTTTCAAGTTGAGTATCAGGAACTAGAAATTTGATTTCTTTGGGGTTCAGCTCAAAAGAGTGGAGACACTTCTGTAAAAACAGTGTTTCCTCATTACAGATTATGAAAAGATTTGGTAAGCAAGTTTTTCGATGTGGCTTTAGAGGAGGAATCATCAGCTGCAGGCAACTTCTTGTTGGGCATAAACTTGGATTTACCAAATCCCCCCTCTGTTTCTTTGTCACTTCTCTTTTCCACTCCTGGGGGTTTCCATACCTCTATGACCCAGAATACAGAATAACAGAGTTGGAAAGGACCTTGGAGGTCTTCTAGTCCAAACTTTTTGGGACAAATGGCTGTCTAATCTCTTCTTGAAAATCTCATGATGGAGCACTCACAATTTCTGAAGGCAAGGCATTGCATTAATTGTTCTCACGGTCAGGAAATTTTTCCTTAGTCCTAGGTTGGATCTTTCCTTGATAAGTTTCCATTTATTCTTGTCCTGCCCTCGAGATGCTTTGGAGAATATGTTGACCCCTCCTTTCTGTAATAGCTCCTCAAATATTGGAAAATATGTCATCCCTAGCCTTTCCTCATTAGACTAGACCAAGGGTGTCAAACTCAAGGCCTGTGGGCCGGATTCAGCCCGTGGGGTGTTTATATTTGGCCCATGGGGCCGCCCTGGAAACAGCAAAGGACTGGCCCACGGTGCCTCTGTTAGCAAAAATGTACTTGGCCACCACAGGTGCCCTTGACACGAGTGACGTTGAGCTGGCATGCCCACCTGGCCACACCCACTCCAGCCGTATGAGGTGAAACACAACCCTGATGTGGCTCTCAATGAAATGAAGTTTGACACCCTTGGACCAGAGGTAGTATTCAGTCAGTTCTGATAGGTTCTGGAGAACCGGTAGCTGAAATTTTGAGTAGTTCAGAGAACTGGCAAATAGGCTGGCCCCACCCCTGCTGTCTCCCAGCCTCCCAGCTGATCTTCTTTTTTTGCCCTGAACAGGAGAACGGAGCTGGAAAGCAGGTTAGTGGGGTGGGGAGGGAATGAGGATTTTGCAGTAATCTTCCCCTGCCACGCCCACCAAGCCCCGCCCACAGAACTGGTAGTAAAAATGTTTGAAACCCATCATTGCCTTGGACTAGACATTCCCAATTTCCGGTGCTCCCTGAACAAACTTTCATGCATTCTTTCTTTCCTATTAAAACTCACATGTCTGTAACTTTTAACCGGCCAAAATGGTGCATCGTAGAGCAAAAATTTGTGAACCAAGGGACCTCAAATGGATCAACTTACAGAACGCACCAAAACTCTGGGGCCCGTGACTCCTGTGGAATTCAAAGTTGGTGAGTTTTATAAAACATTACATGACATAAAATTAATCACAAAACATTTTATGGCATAATATCAAACGTCACCAAACATTTCCTGCTGATGTATGACTGTGCTATGCAGTTCTACATCAACTGCTTTCAAGGCAGATACCTCTCTAACTATTTCCCTGTGGAATTCAAATTTGGCAACATTTACAAAAACATGGCATGACATAAAACTAATCCTAAAGAATTTTTAAGAAAATTGGAAGCCATTAAACAGACAGATTAACAGAGTTGGAAAGGACCTTGTAGGCCAGGGGTGTCAAACTTGCGTCATCATGATGACGTCACGTGAGAAATATCGTGACTTTTTCGCCCTTCGCTAAACTGGGCGTGGCCAGCCTGTGACGCATCCAGGCCATGGGTCATGAGTTTGACACCTCTGTTGTAGGACATCTAGTCCAAATAGGAGACCCTGATAAATGGCAGTCCAATCTTATTGAAGGCTTTGAGGAATCTGGGAAGGAAATATCTCTGACAAGATGGCCCAAGGGAGTCAGAGATTGTTTTATCTGCAAATTAAGAATGTCCCAGTTTGAAACAAAACAACTATCCTCTGCATGTTTGCATAAGCCAGTGCTTCCAGTTAGGAAGCTAGTCAACTAGTCCAGTGACTCATACATAGATGCACCAGAGCATCTGATTAATTTCTACACCATTCCTGCATGGAGAATGGTTGAAGGCTTTGGCCACACCCTATCCAAAAATGTGGGTCAGTGTCTCTTGCGAAGATTAGGTCCCAACAGGTCTTGCAGGCTGGTGCAATGAGCAGTTTTACTTACAGGCCAAACAACCCATGATCATCCACATTCGCCTGATGTTGAAGCAATATTGGAAGATCTCGTTTGACCACATCTGGAGCCTTACAAATCTCCCAGCAGAGCAATTAAAACTTGAGCTCTCACAACAAGATATATGCCATGGGTTGCGATGTAATAATAAAAGCCATGGCACATCCCGCAGAACAATTAAGACAGCTGTGCCAAGCAGTGGTTGAAGTACGGGTAGTCCTCGGCTTACAACGGTTCATTTAGGGACCATTCGAAGTTACGACGGCACTGAAAAAAAAAGCCACTGATGACTGTTTTTCACATTTACAACCGTTGCAGCATCTCCGTGGTCACATGATCAAAATTCAGACTCTTGGCAACTGGTTCATCTTTATGACAGGCGCAGTGTCCCGGGTGTGTGTGTGTGTCTCATGACCACATGATTTGCGACTGTCTGACAAGCAAAATCAGTGGGGAAGCCTGATTCACTCATAAGTTGAATCATAAGATTCACTCATAACTTGGTGCAAAAGCGCACCAATGTGCCTACCGTCCCTGTCCTAATGTTTCCTTGTATTCGTATCCACTTCATGTATTCAAAATCATGTTTACCCTTATACATGTTATCTAATACATGCTTTGACAAAATAAATAAAATAAAAATAAACAACTGTGTGTATGACTCAGAATTGCAGTCATTCACTTAATCACCCTGCCCCCCCCCCAAAAAAGTGGTGAAATGGGGACAAACTCACTTGACAAATGTTTCACTTAGCGATGTAAATTGTGAGCTCAACCACGATGGTAACTGGAGGGGCTCCCTGTAGAAGTAGAAACAGATGAGCCCATGCAATAGTACCGTGATGACGGACCTGTGGCACGTGCGCCAGAGGTGGCATGCAGCGCCCTCTCTGTGGCCACTTGAGCCGTCGCCCCCAGTTGAGCTCTGCCGCGCTTGTGCCTCCCGCCAGCTGGTCTTCGGGTCTCTGCCACGCATGTGTGGTGGGACTTGTGCGGTGGGGCCACATGGGGGACGACGCATGCATGGAGGCTGCAAATGCATGTACAGGGGGGGGTGATGGTGTGCGGGGCACTACCTGCACATGTGTGTGGCGGGGTGTATGTGAGGGGACAGAGTGGGGCAGAGTGCGTGTGTGGGCCACACACCATGGACGGGGGGCATGGCGTATGTGTGGGGGGCTGCACACACATTGCATTTTGGGGGTTCGGGCGCCCACACGCTTTGCGCACTCAGTCCAGAAAAGGTTAGCCATCACTGCAATAGAATGTTAACCTGAAATCATGTTGGTTGAGCTGGCAGACGCTGACCTACATTCGGGAGGGGGGAATTAGCCCACTTCAGGGTCAGCTCTTGCGCTGCTTGAGCATTAGTCTAGTTCTCAGGGAGTTGCGTGAATCCGGCTAATAAATCACGCAATGGCTAAGAAGACCATTCCTGGAACCCTGAAAAGGAGCGCACCGATTTTTTTTCCTCCTTCTCCTTTTGGAAAAGTTGACGGTTGTCCGCCCAGCCTGGTCCATCAGCCGGGGCCCATCCGAGCCAAAGGAGGCGGCTTTTTTGGGGTGGGTGGGGATGGGAGGGAGAGATCCGAGCCTGCCCTCTCCCCTTCGGCTTCCCCGGGGCCGTCTCTCCATTGGCTGGCCGGCTGGAGCACGTGGAGGCCGGGCGTAACTGGCAGGCTCGAGTCCCCGGGGAGCGAGGGGGCGGAGGGCACTGAGTCACTCGCTCACCGACTTCCATCCCGGCGAGAGAGGAAGCCAAACACAAACAGCCGCGGAGTTAGGGACGGGACGGGAGTCCTGCGCCGGAGGGAACCCCATGGAGAGATCCAGCGCCTGGCAGCTCCTACTGGGGCTTTGGCTCGCCTTCTCCGCCTTCAGCAGCATCAGAGGTAAGGGAGAGAGCCGGGATTTGATTGCTGCCTTTATGATTCTCGAGGGGCTCCCGTGCCACCGGTTAATTGGGGGGGGGAGAGCGCGCGACGGGGTCTCGGGTCGAGACCCCCGTCCTCCTGCGCTCGAAACCTGCCGCGGGGGGTTCCGTCGCGTTCCCACGGGGTGTTGAATCTGATCCTTTTCAGCTCAGGCTGCTCGTTCTCTTGCGCTTTGACGCGCCTGGTTTCGCTCGGCACGCAAAATCGGTAATCTCCCGAGGTGAAGGTTTCCATTTTGCACGTGAGTGCCAGCGGTTAAGTCTTCCCCGAGCTGACTTATTAAGTACGGTGTGCTAAGTAATCTTGCTTTGCTAGAAAAAGCAAGGAATCCTGTTTTTATCTTTGCCGGTGTAGAATAGAATAGAATAGAGAAAATAGAATAGAATAGAGAATAAAGAAAATAGAATAGGGAATAAAGAATAAAGAAAATAGAATAGAATAGAAATCTTTATTGGCCATGTGTGATTGGACACACAAGGAATTTGTCTTGGTGCATATGCTCTCAGTGTACATAAAAATACAAGATACATTCCCCAAGAATCATAAGGTGCAACACTTAATTATAGTCACAGGGTACAAATAAGCAATCAGGAAAAAATCAATATCAATATAAGTTGTAAGGATGCCAGCAACAAAGTTACAGTCCTGCAGTCATAAGTGGGAGGAGGTGGGTGATAGGAACTATGAGCAGACTAATAGTGATAGTAATGCAGCCTTAGTGAATTGCTTGACAGTGTTGGAATTATTTGTTTAGCAGAGTGATAGTGTTTGGGGGAAAAACACTCCTTGTATCTAGTTGTTCTGGCGTGCAGTGCCTATCGGTTTGAGGGTAGAAGTTGAAACAATTTATATCCAGGATGTGAGGGATCTGTAAATATTTTCACAGCTTTCTTTTTGACTTGTGCAGTGTACAGGTCCTCCATGGAAGGCATATTGTTAGCTTGATTTGGATTTAGAGTGTTGAACTCAATTGTTGTGATTTGTAGGCAATGGTTAGGTTTGTGGATCACTTTAGCCCAAGATAAACAATCTCAAGTGTAGTTTGGGGATTACTGTGGTCGCCAAGTTGATGGGACCACGTCACATAATGTCTGTAAGTGAAGCTTGAAGTAAAATTGGGAGACACCAATTAGCTGCAGTGCATTAACCTGTGATCTCTCTCCTGCACCTTCAAGCAGTGTGCTGACCTTTGAAGGCCCCCAAAAGGAGGCTTGATCCCCTCTGCTCTGAGCCTTAGAGAAATGTCTGAATCCAGGCAATGGTGGTTATTCAGCAAACTCTGGTTCAAACCAATGAGGTCTTGGCATGATGTGTGAACTCAGTATGCATACTGTTTATTTTTAAAACAGTTTGCAGTATGTTAGCTGAAGGATGCTTGGCTGATTTGTGGTCCAGCATGGTGTGCCAATCCAGGCAGTTGAATTTGTTCTGTCTAGTTCGGTTATCCATGGGTTAATGTGCTGGGTGAAAGCAGCCACTGACTAAGATGTCTTTGAGGTTTCAAATCAGAGCCTTCCCTGGGACAAAAATCTTTGGTCAGTGAAACATATGTTTTACTGCTAAACAACACATCTCTCTGGGCTTCGTTGTCCTTGAAAACCTGGACATTTTTGTCTTGATACACGCACTTCCTATCTGTGGTTCCTGAGAGTGAGAAGAAAACTCTGTACATGTTTAGATGACAGCATGCCTTTTGACATTCCCATAGAGCCTGCCTCTGCTTACTCGGCTGAAATGAAGTCAGCTCATTAATTTAAGTGTGTAGTTGGCTGGTTCAGCTTCACTGCAGCTTCTTCTTATTGAGGTGGTAGCTTTAAAATAAGATAAATTGCATAGTTGGACAGGGACAATCTTGGATCAAAGGAACTCTTATTGTTATAGAAACTGGAGATTTAATTTGAGATGGCTAATAGGTAAATCTGCAAAACGTTGTTAGCCAGGACCTATTTTTCCTAACCATGCTTAGTCTACTAATAAAGGAGAATATAGGTTGCTCAGGGTTGACATGAGGGGTCCTTGGTGGTCCCTGAGCTTGCTTGTTTCCTTGTAGATATTTCATTACTCAAACTAGATAACTAGCACTGATGTTGTTACCTAGTTTGGTTAATGAAATGTCGACAAGAAGTCAAGCAAGCTCAGAGAGCACCAAGGACTTCCCATCACGGTCTCCCTCCTCCTTGCAAATCTCACTCCTCACTAGCACTGATGTTGTTACCTAGTTTGGGTAATGAAACGTCTGCAAGAAAAGCACCAAAATCAGAGACCACCAAGGACTCCAACTGCTATGCTTCCTCCTCCTCCTCCTCTTCCTGTTCCTCCTCCTCCTCCACCACCTCCTCCTCCTCCTCTTCCTCGCAAATCTCACTCCTCACTAGCACTGATGGTGTTACCTAGTTTGGTTAATGAAACGTCTGCAAGAAAAGCACCAAACTCATAGACCACCAAGGACTCCAACTGCTCTGCTTCCTCCTCCTCCTCCTCCTCCTCCTCCTCCTCCTCCTCCTCCTCCTCCTCCTCCTCCTCCTCCTCCTCCTCCTCCTCCTCCTCCTCGCAAATCTCACTCCTTACTAGTACTGATGATGTTACCTAGTTTGGTTAATGAAACGTCTGCAAGAAAACAAGCAAATTCGGAGAGCACCAAGGACCTCTCATGCCTATGCTAGTAACCGTTTCTCTTCTCAGTGACCGCTTGCAGCCTTGAACTGTTGCCAGTAGGCAGTGTATAATTTTTCTGTATGTGTGGAGAACAGGGTGTTTTTTTCTGGTGAATAAGGCAAATAAGGATAATAACATCTTCTTCCCTCCGCACACTTCGGCGGGGATCCACTTGAGGTTGAGCGAAAGCTGGAGACTTTATAGTTTAAGTTTTGGAGATGGATTGGAAAAATACAGGCTGCGGATCCTAACTTGGCTCTAAAATATTCTTCT
The DNA here is from genome assembly GCF_964273705.1 of Natrix helvetica. NCBI lineage: Eukaryota > Metazoa > Chordata > Lepidosauria > Squamata > Natricidae > Natrix > Natrix helvetica. The sequence continues at coordinate 11,111,882 of NC_138556.1, read as the reverse complement.
GCTCCTGCGCCAAATTGCTGTCTTGGGGATCTGATGCTTGCCTCTTTGATCTTGTTATAATGTTTGAAATTCCAAGTTTAATCAAGGATAAATACTTCGAAAGTAAGTTCTTAAAACTCTGAATACATTGGTAATAACACCTTTGTAGGCAGTGGTGGGATTCCGTTTTTTTTTTACTACCAGTTCTGTGGGCGTGGCTGCAAAATCCCCATTCCCTCCCCATCAGCTGGGACCCGGGAGGCAGAGAATAGATGGGGGCGGGGCCAGTCAGAGGTGGTATTTACTGGCTCTCGCAACTACTCAAAATTTCCACTACCGGTTCTCCAGAACTGGTCAGAACCTGCTGAATGCCACCTCTGATTGTAGGTTGAGATATGCAAGCGGGTTCCTCCCTACCACCAAATGTCATTCAAGCATTAAGCCAAATATTGGGACCCTATCCCTATTTAGAGAGCCATCACACCCCATTGCACTGCCGTGAAGACAATATAGCTGGATTTCTACATCACTCATAAGTCGGGCTTCACAAACCTCTTGGGATGTCTCATACATAAATCAAATGGATATCCCAAAGGTGTTTTTCAAAATGCAACTGGACTTTCTTCCCAGTTTTGCATTTTGAGAAGCACCATTGGGATAACCATGGCCATGCTAATTTAGAATCTATTGGGGATATGGATGGTTTAAAAAATGCACCACTTACTTTTAATAAATGTAAACTTTTTTTTAATCCCTGAGAGTCTCGGGTTTATGAGGTATTGCAGCTGCCCCCAAACTTCTTCAGGCTAACACAAAGTGCCCAGTGAGGTTTTGCAGCATTCCCACTTTTGGGGGCTGTGACCACCTTCTAAATTGCTTACGGCACCCCCTAATCCTAACCTGAACCATTATTTGAGAATCCCCAGCTTAAGCCTTAAAAAGGTATTGGCCAGGCCTGCAGTCATATTCCTTTTAGGATCTTTGGCCTGCCAAACTCTCTATTATTTTACTATGCTGTTTCATTAGTGAGGTAATGGGGAGGGGGAATAGTAAGGAGTAGAATGTGTTGTTGTCAAAATAAAACATTCCTTTCTAGAAGCCCAAGGTCATCCTTTGTCTCTGCACCTGACCAGAACTAGATGGGTGGAAATGCCAGCGGAGCAGTGGAAGATTGGACCATGTGATGGACTTGTGGGTGTGGGGCAAGATCATGAACTTTCAACTGGGTGGAAAACCCAGGAAGCTTTCAGATTTGGGTTTTCCATAGACGTCCCAACATGTCTCTCTTATTAAATTGGAACTTTGAGGAAGGCTCTGCCTTGGATTCTGATTTAATTCTGGATGATATTTGGAACGCTGACAGGTATATTTTTCCACACCCACCTCAAATCTGGCCATTGCAATTTGTAAACCATGGTTTATAGCTTACATGGTCGTGTGAAACCAGCCTATGATGGCTTATTCAGTAAGTTGTGTTTGAATAAACCTTCCCCAGCCGTTACATTGGGGAAGAAGTTACATTCTAGAAAAGATCAACTTAAACCATTTGGAGGAAGAACCAAACTATAAACATAGTTTGTGTATTGCACTTAAATAATGATTTGTTGACTAAGCCCCCATTGGCTGAATTCACACAACATTAAGTCATAAATCATGGCTTGTGAATAACAGGGGCTTGCTTTGTATAACACACTGAGTCAAAGCCAAGCTAGTCATATTTTGGCTTAGCATGCTGTGTGTGACGCTAATCCTCATTCAGTGCAGAACAAAGTGACAAGCGTTATGTAAACTAACTTGCGATGCTTGTCACCATATCTGAGAGCTTTTTGTTTCTGCTAAGGATTTGCCTCCTTTCCAAAACAAGCACTGAAGGAGAAAGCATGATGTACTTTTATTCCTGATGGATGGTGACAGCAGGAAGGAATGGTTTAAATTTCTACCGTGAGCTGCTTGCGTGAGGCTTGGCCTGAATCTGCAGCAGTAAGCATTTTACCTGCCCAGACAGTTGGGATGTTTCTGAGCTGATTCAGCACTTTCAGCCCTTTTGACAAAGGAAAATGAAACCAGTTAGTTTTGAAGAGGTTTGGGTAAAGCCAGTTGCAGAAATGAAAATCTCAGCGTGAGGTTTCTTGCTGTCACAAGCATTTAAAAACAAGGCAGTCTTTCATGAAGGAGGGTGAAGGTACATCTTCTTTTAACAACCCCATAATCCAGGGGTGTCCAAACTTGGCAACTTTAAGACTTGTGGACTTCAACTCCCAGAATTCCCCAGCCAGCTGCCATAATCCCTTGTGGGGTGGAGTCTCAGCAATTGAATGTATCTGCCCTCAGTGTGCAAGGGATTGCCCTTCCCGAATTGGCCTTCTTAGCCACTCCAGATGCTGCTTTAGGACCTCTTTCCAGAGCACGATACCATAGTCTTTGGAGACTGAAGGATGCCAATGGAGAGAAGAGAGGGAATGGATAAAGAGGTTTTAGATCCTCCCTGAAGAAGGTATCAACACAGTTAGCAAAAGCGCATCTTCTCACTTCTGCCCGGAAGTCATTTCCCCAGTTGTGGCTGGTTCAGCTTCGGTAACCAAGAAGTGATCAAGGGATAAATTCAAGGTCCTTAAATGCATCTGATGGTCTTTGCCCCCTCTGTTGATAATTCTGGAATGAAATCAGTTCTGACTGGGGAGGAATGACGGGATAGTTTCTGCATTAGCTGGTAAGAGTCTATTTAGTAATTAGATGAAAAGGAGTGTTTAAGTTTTCTTAATCCTACGTCTGCACCTGCTCTCCACTTAGTGACTGAGTGGCATTCCAAGGACCAAGTCATTATGCGAATGAACATATGACAGATAGAGAGAGAGAGGGTGAGAGAGAGGGGATAGGGATGGAGAGAGAGAGAGAGGGAGGGAGAGAGGGATGGAGAGAGAGAGACAAATAGAGAGGAAGGATGAGAGAGAGAGGGAGAGAGGGTGAGAGAGAGACAGATATGGAGGGTGAGAGGGTGAGAGACAGATAGGGAGGGTGAGAGAGAGAGGGATGCATGGAGAGAGGGGGTAGGGATGGAGAGAGAGAGGGTGAGGGAGAGAGGGATGGAGAGAGAAGAGGGATGGAAAGAAAGAGACAGAGAGGAAGGATGACAGAGAGGGGGAGGGATGGATAGAGAGAGAGACAGAGAGAGAGGGAAAGATGGAGAGAGAGACAGATAGAGAGGAAGGATGAGAGAGAGAGAGTGGGTGGGATGGAAAGAGAGACACACAGAGAGAGGAAGGATAAGAGAGAGAGGGAGGGAGAAGAAGGCATAGGAAAAGGCAGACAGTATTAAGATGTTGAACATCTGATGAGGAGGCCTACATGCAAATCCTGTATTCTGAGTGCCTTAAGGAGGTGGTAGAGCAACAAATGCATTTTTTATCGAGATTTGGAGAAATGGTGAAGCCTTAGTACTACTTTTGAAACTGGGTAGTTTTCACTTTTTTTCTTGTGTTCATCTCTCCAACTTCCCTAAATATGGATAGATTTGGGGGAGTAGCTCCTGCACAATAGACGCTCTATCTATATTTAAGATTCCATGATGCTGATCATCCAAATTTTGAATAAGGAGTAAAGTTATGACAACAAGAAGCTGGCCCGAATCCAGCGTTCTTGACACGAAGTTGCAATCCTTAGGCAATGCTTCCCTTGTTAGCTTGTTATCCTTTGCTGCCAGATAAGGTTTCTGTTCCCATTGTTCCTTGGCTGTTTATTTAAGGGACAGGAAGGTTGCTTAATTAAGGGACAGAAATGGGCTTGTGTTTGGAAAGTAAATATCAGAATGACACAAACTTAATTGGCTCACGGAAGTAGGAAGAGAAGAGGGCCGAAAGAGAGGCCCTTCAACCTTCTCCAGTCCGTCACGCTGAAGTTTTATTTGGATGGCAAGGCTCATAATCCCTAAGTACAGGTAGTCCTCGACTTACAACAGTTCATTTAGTGACTGTTGGAAGAGAAGCGGGACTGAAAAAAGCGAGTGATGACCATTTTCCACATTTAGGATCCAGGGGTGGGTTCCTGTACTGGTTCACTTCATGTGCGGCCTTTGCACACACGCTGCTCGCTTTGCTCATGTGTGCGCCCGCCTACCGCGTGTTGCTTGCGCATGCACAGTTGACTGTAAATTGTTCAGAAACATGCTGGCAATGGCAGAAGAGACTGGGGAACCGGTTCGGGGGCGTGGCCAGCCTGGGTCGCTGCCAGTTCTGCGACCCAGGCTGAATCACCACTACCGGTTCGGCAAAATCGGGTCAAACCGGGAGCAACCCACCTCTGTTAGGACCGTTGGTCACGTGATCAAAATCCAGATGCTTGACAACTGGTTCACACATGATGGGGTCACATGATCCCCTTTTACGACCTTCGGACAAGTCCACGGGGGAAGCCAGATTCACTTACCAGCCATGTTGACTAACTTAAACAATTGCAGGGACACTGCAACGGTCGTAACTATGAACCAGTGGCCAAGCCTCTGGGTTTTGATCGCATGATCATGAGGATGCTACAAAGGTGGTGTGAAAAACGGCTGTACGCCACTTTTTTCAGTGCTGTTGCAAAACGGTCACTACATGAAACTTTCTCGGTTTTTCTTTGAAGGCGTTTCCCTTCTCATCCAAGAAGCTTCTTCCGCTCTGACAGGATAGTGGGGAATAGAAGGATTCAGTGACGTGCAGTCAGGGGAGGCAGGGGAGGCAGAGCCTCACCGCTCTCATCGTGAAAAGAAAAGAAAAATCTCCACTTTTTCATCTCTTTCTTGCGCATGCAAGCAAAATACCCCAGGACCACGGCGACAGGGACAGCAACACCTTCCACTGCGCTGCAGAGAAGAGCCACACGTGTGCAGGAGGCTCCTCAGCACCAGCTTCAGATCAGCGCAGCCGCGGTCCCCTTCATGTTGGCTCAGGAAGGAGGGGAATGGGACCACATGTGCAGGGGAAGGGGACCATGGCTCGTGCTGATCTGAGGCTGGTGCTGAGGAGCCTCCTGCACATGTGGTCCCATTCCCTTTCTTCCTGAGCCAACATGAAGGTCTGCCTCCTGCACACGTGGTCCCATTCCCCTCCTTCCTGTGGCTCTTCTCCACAGCGCAGCGGAAGGAGTTGCTGTCCCCGCCACCATGATCCTGGTGTATTTTGCTTGCACGCTTGCAAAGATCAAAGTTGTCACAGTCCTCCCTTCATTATGATAATTTGATGACATCACCAGCCTCACCAGCCCTAAACCTCACCGCACGTCACTGGAAGGATTTATGTTCCTTGCAGACAGCTGGTCATTTGATATAAACCTTTCCATTGCCCACTATTATGTCAGAGCTGAAGAAGCTTCTTGGATGAGAAGTGAAACGTCTTCAAAGAAAAAACTAGAAAATACAGTGGCCTCCTAAAAAAAGCAACTTTGGGATAACCTTGATCTGGATGACTTGAGAATCTCTACAGATTTGAGGGGCTCCTACAAAGATGAGGTGGAGTCAAACTATTTTCCAAAGCACCAAAAGGCAAGACAAGAAACAGTGCATGGAAACTAACCAAAGGAGAGAAGCAACGTTAGAACTAAGGAGAAATGTATTAACAGGGAGAGCAATCAACTGATGGAATAGCTTGTTTTCAGAAGTTGTGAATGCTCCATCACCGGAGGCTTTCAAAAGAGATTGGACAACCATTTGTCTGAAATGGTATAGGGTATCCTGCTTGAGGAGGGTTGGACTAGAAGACCTTCAAGATCCCTTTCAACTCTATTATTCTACATTCAGTTTCTTATTATCTTTCTTTCTTTTCTATTTTATTTTAATCTCCCCCCCCCCTTTCTTGCATTTTTAGCTTTTTCTTCAGTTTCTTGTTTCTCCTTTTATTTATCTCACTTTATCTGAGTTTGTATTAGGTTTTTCTAAAAAAAATTTTTAAACTAGCTTTAACTAGCATTGCATCTGAAATTTCCCACCTGTTGGAAGTGAGTGAATGAACCTTGACTTCAAAGGAGCCCTGGAGGAATGCAAGAGAAGAATCCAAACAAATAAACGTCAGGCCTTGGAAGCCACCTTTTGCATTGGGCCTTTAGGCCTGCCACATTCAATGCTGTGGGAAAATGGGAGGGGGGGGGATTATCTGGAGTATGGGAGATGTATAGTCATAATAACATTCCTTCATCAGAGCATCAAGGACAACTTGCCCTGCAGGTGCGATGGTGTGATTGGGAGGCATCTCCAGTTTTGGATGGTGCCTGATTGGACCATGTGGGTGCTGGGCAGGGACTTGAACTTTCTTTTGGGTGGGGAAAACCTGGAAGCTTTCAGATTCGGATTTTCCCAGATGTGCCAATATGACATCTCTAATAAAATGGAACTTTGAGGAACTTCTTTTGCTGGGGGGAATGTTACTTGGAACCCTGACAATAAAAGCACATGGTTATTCAAACCATCTCTGTCTTCCAAGAGGTCTAGGGTTTTTACAGTAGCTTGGCAGACACCTTAGAAATCCTTGGCTGAAAGCTGTTCAAGAGTGAGACTCTCTTCCCAGCCTTTGATGGTCTTGAGTTGGATAAAGACAGTGTTTTGCTTCCTTTCAACTGGCAAGCTCTTCTCCTTTGGTTCTGTCTCACGGCAATGCATAGATAGAGGGTGAAGTCATCTAGAACCAGCCAGGGCAACAACAGTACAAGCAAGGACTTGAACTCCTACCCAACGCTGCTGCCTTTTTTTCTGCCCCGGGATTGGCTGTAGGAGTCACAGCAGCACCTTTGAACTCCCTGCATGGAGCCAAGTTTCTTGGCAAAGTCTGCGGTGAAGTCTGCGGAAGGGCAGGAAGTGAGATTAGCTCCAAGGAACTTGTGCTATAAAAAGATCTTGGGAGTAGCTTAAGCCAAAGAAAGCTGCATTTCATGAGCCAGTGTGGGAAGCTACCCCATCTGTCTGATCTCAGAGAGTTTGAGTCTGTGATGGTGACTTCTCTTTTTCTGTCTTTTTCTTTTTGGAAAGCCCTGCAGTAAGTGAGCATGAGTGATTTGGTACGCACACAAGGTAGCTCTTTATCAACGGTAATTAAGTATTGAATAACCATGGGCCTCAGGGATGCGGTGGGTCAGTGGCTAAGATGCTGAGCTTGTCGATCAGAAAAGTTGGCAGTTCGGCGGTTCAAATACCTAGCGCCGCGTATCGGAGGGAGCTCTTGTTACTTGTCCCAGCTTCTGCCAACCTAGCAGTTCCAAAGCACACAAAAATGCAAGTAGAAAAATAGGAACCATCTTTGGTGGGAAGGTAACAGCGTTCCGTGCACCTTCGGCGTTTAGTCATGCCGGCCACATGAGCACGGAGACGTCTTCGGACAGCGCTGGCTCTTCGGCTTTGAAACTGAGATGAGCACCGCCCCCTAGAGTAGGGAACACCTTTACCTTAGGTTGAAAAGGAAAATTATATATCCAGGGGTTCGAAAGCAGGGACTATTTTCCAAGTCTTTTAGAAGGGATTAAACTAATTCATGGATGATAAGACTTTCAATTTTTATTGGTTAGGATGATGGAGATTATATCTAAGGTCAGAATGGCTACAACACTGAAAACTGTGCATTGTAGAACAAGAACAGGAGAGAGGCCAGTGACCATTGGACCCTGCTTGTGAATTGCCCAGAATCATTTCCTTGTTCCTCTATGAACAGAAGTGTCAAAACTGATCAGCTTTTGATCTGAGCCAGGAGCTTTTTTCCTCTTGCCATTGGTGGCTCTATAGATTTGCATGCCTATTCAGTGAGTTGGGTGTGACCCAAGTCAGCTCCACGTGGTAATTCTTTTGACCCCCGGACAAAGGAATGAATAAATAATTAGCTCAGCGGTAATGATATCAAAAGCTTCATTGCCTTGAAATGCAATCTTGCTCTTGCCTTGGCCAGTGTGTCACATAAAACATTAGTGTAACCCTTGACCTGGAATGGGTTTCATGCCCTTGTTTGGAAGTGTGTGTGTGTGTGTGGGTGTATTCTTTTGCTGGATGTTCTTTCACCCGTTTGCTATCTGTGCAAGAGCCCTGCTGTTCTATCTGCACAACACTGGAAATAAGAGAGAGAGGGTTAGATAAATGCTCAGAAGGGCAGAGATGCAAGCCTTTTCTTCTCTATTGCGCTGATATGTTAAATTGTGTGTGTTTTTTTTTAAAATAGGTGATTTCTGTGATGTAAATCTGTGCCAGAATGGAGGAACTTGCCTCAAGAGTCTAGATGAATCTCCTTTCTTCTGTATCTGTGAAGACGGTTTCACTGGACCTACCTGCAATGAAACTGAGAAAGGTAAGTATGACATTCTTAGCCCAGATGTTTAGAAGTCCCATTTAGAAGCCTTTTCTAAACGGTCCAGATGTGGTGTGACCAATACCAGACAGTTTTGGCAACCGTGCTGCTGAATAAAATTCAATTCAATAAACCTCAGTGGTCAGAGCAGAGAGGACTCCTAGGGCCATGAAGGGGAGGTCCAGGAACCGCAGATTGCCCTCTATTATAGAATAGGTCCTGTCTGAATGTCCACTAAGCCAGAATTCTTGTGAATGTTGCCTTCCTTGGCAGCGCATCTCTTCCACTAAGTTTCTAGGGGAGGAGAGGATTGCCCAACAAATCTGGACAGCTCGTTGGGTAGTTTCTGTCAATGAAGACTTGGTCATCCAGGTCAAATGTATCTAAAGGTTGAATCATGGCAAATGGACCAAACTTTATTAACCACCAGCTAATAACCTGGCATTGCCCGGGTATTTATTTATAAGGGGAAAATATCCGCACCAAACATAATTTCTAATGCTGGATTTTCCCCCTTACCAGAGGGAGCCCCCTTGTGGAGTACTGTGAAGCCGTTACTATGGCAACTCCACTGCGCTGTACAGTAGAAGCCCTTTTACGGCAGTACAGTAGAAGTCATTTGAAGGCACAACAGGCTATATCTTAACAGAACACACATTCTGAGGGGTTTTTAGGGGCGACTTACCCCTACAGTATTTGTTTCCAGAGAGTAAGTCATCTGTGTACCAAGTTTGGTTGAAATTGCTCGAGGTGTTCCAGAGTTATGCTAGAACACACACACACGCACACACACACACACACACACACACACACACACAAACAGAGCATGCATATATATATATACATATATATATGTACATATACATATACACATACATACATACATACAAACATACATACATACATACATACATACATACATACATGCCATTATAATATGCAAATCACATTTAGAATTCAGCAGCTGTTCATTCTTTCTCTTGAATTAAGATGCAGGCAATGGGGAAAAGGGTGATGTAGCTACTTTAGGTTGTTTTAAATACAATTGCAATAGCACTTAGACTTATATGCTGTTTCACAGAGCTTTACAGCCTTCTCTAAGCATTTTAAAGAGTTAGCATATTGCCCCCAATAATCTGGGTCCACATTTTACCGACCTCAGAAGGATGGAAGGCTGAGTCGATTTTGAGCCTGGTGAGAACTGAACTGCCGAATTGCAGGCAGCCGGCAGTCAGCAGACGTAGCCTGCAGTACTGCACTCTAACCACTGGCTCAATGCTACTCTTAAGAGAGACGGATTTTGCGGAGGCTGATTGTGTTCCTTTTCTTCCCAATTTCTTCCTCCTCCTGCCTTTCACGCTTTTAGGTCCCTGCCATCCAAATCCATGCAAGAATGACGGGGAATGCAAGTTACTTCCCAATCGGGGTGATGCCTTCAATGAATACATGTGCATCTGTCGTCCCGGGTATAATGGCAAACATTGCCAGTACAGTGAGTATGATTTTCTTCTGGAAAGATATCCCACAGGTCACAGACGATTCTGCTCTTGGCAGTTTCGAACCAGAAGCTCATAAGTGGGACTTAAAACTACGGGCATCCCTACCCAACTCTCTCAGGTCCATCCAGAAAAATGTCACCATTTTATGCCATTCTTGCCCCCTGCAAGACTCACTGAGAGCCTCTTCTGTTCTCATGGCATTGTGAGATGCAAAACCGAACAATGAGCCAGTATTTCGGACTCCCTCATCCTTCATCTTATCTCCCTGTGTTTCTTTTTGCAGTGATAAAAAAAGGACGTTTTGTGATAGGATGTCATTCCTTGGAGATAGTTCAAGTTAAGAAACAGGCACCACAGGAATTGCAGGAATATCTTTTATTGTACTACAGGGCTGCTGAACTCCCGGTCCACAGCTGGATGCGTCATGCATGGGCCACGCTCACACCCGGTTTAGCGAAGGGGGGGAAAAATCCCAATGTGACACATGACGCCACCATGACGACATGAGTTTGACAGCCCTGTTGTAGTAGGATAGATGACAGAATCTTGAAGGCATGTCCATGTCTTCCACTGTCCATCTTCTACCAAACGAAGGCCATGTTATTTTGACTTCCTTTCTCATATGGGGTCCTTGGTGTCCTCTGAACCTGGTTGTCTTCTTGCAGACGTTTCATTACCCAAACTAGGGTAAAGACTTTTCTCATGCTTACTTCTTTTTAGGAATCTTTTCTGAAAGCCACCTCACCACCCATCCTCGTGATTTCTTTAGTCCTTCTCCATTCCCAAGGTCAGGTCCACACCTGTTCGTTTAGGAGCAGGACTGAGAGTATGTCCCTCAGCCTGATAAACATTCATGATGCAGAATAGAATTCCCTATGCTGCAAGGCTCGAAATTCTGCATTGGATAACTTAGAACTGCGTCGCAGTTGACCTAGGTATTGCATACAAAATTATACGTAGCAATGTTTTACCTGTAAGTGACTGTTTCTGTTTTAATCGTAATAATACATGCACGAACAGCATGTAAATCGTTCTAAACTTGACTGTAAAAAAATATGATTTCTGTAATAGAGGTGTCAAAGTCTGGAATGCCCTCCCTGATTCAGTTGTCTCAGCTACACATTTTCACAGTTTCAGTCACAAATGGGACTTCCATGGTCTTCACTTCATACTTAAGGGGTCAGTAGAGGGGGCGTGCATAAGTGCACTAACATGCCTATCCTCCCTGTCATTGTATTTTTATTCTCTTATTCTTGTTTATGTTTGACAAATTCCAATAAATGAAATAAAATAAATGGTTGATGAAACGGTGGTGGAAACCATGTTCGGCGAAACACGGTTAACAAAGCTGTAGCGTAATGCCATGCAACGTCTGTTCCCGCAAGAGAGAGGAAAATGGAGAGAGAGAGAGAGAGAGAGATTGATGTGTGTGCAGATCTGAACTTTGCCCTCTTAATAGCTAGTTATACAACTAGCAAACAATGGGCATCCTGCCAACCTGGAAGGACCCATATATATATATTTGCAATCATAAAAACATGCCATTTTAGTCATCCTCTTGCTATTTTTTCCCCAAAACCATCACATTGGAAAAAGAGCACCAATGTCATGCTCATCTTAACATTTTCTGGATTTTCCAGAAAACAATGAAGACTCAACGTGATGTCTTTCTAAATGAATAACGTATATCGTATGAACCAGTGCTGTGTTTTGAGCCACATTTGAAATACTTTCAAATAATGGAAAGTATTTGACTGTAGTCCAGGGGTGTCAAACTCAAGGCCCGGGGAGGTGGGGTGGTGGATCTGTCCTGCGGGGTATTTAGATCTGGCCCACGGGGCTGCCCTGGAAACAGTGAAAGACCGGCCTGTGGTGCTTCTCCCGAGCTCCGTTTTCAGCTGCCACAGCCTCCTGCAACCCTCTGCCGGTGAAAATGGCGGCCCTCCCAAGCTCCGTTCTCACTGGCAGAGGGCTGCAGGAGGCTGTGGAAGATGAAAACGGAGCTCAGGAGCCTGTTTTTGTGGGCAGAACACTTGGGCCTCCACAGGCCCCCCTGACAGGCGTGACGGCGAGCTGCCCATGCCCACCCTGGCCACCCGAGGTCAAACGCAACCCTGATGTGGCCCTCAATGAAACCGAGTTTGACACCCCTGCCGTAGTCTTACTGTTACTAGGCATGGCTTGATCCGGCTTTCTTGAAAGGTCAATCTGTTGAAACCTGGGAGTAATTGTGTTGCATCTGTCATTTCCTTTTGCCCTAGACGTGAATGAATGTGTTTCCCAGCCCTGCAAGAATGGAGGGACCTGCCTGGATCTGAAGGGCAACTTCGACTGTAAATGCCCCTCGCCCTTCATTGGGAAGACCTGCCAGTTGCGTAAGTCTTTAGTCCCGATAGCGAGTTGGAAGAGAGTTACGGAATGAAGAAGGCTCCGAGCACCATTGCTGGGTCTGTCTGCACTGAGAAGACAGGGTCCCCCCCCCCCAAGGCACAGGTCACCTGCATTGGTCTGAGAAGGGCAATTCCTGCAGTTTCAAGGAATGCTGAGCCATGGTTCACAAAGCATTAAACCCACAAGTTAACGTTTCCTTGGATCGTAACCAGGGGTGGGCTTCAAGAATTTTAGCAAGGGGTTCTCTGCCCGGTTGGTAGGTGGGCGTGGTCATGGTGGGCGTGGCCTAGTCAGTCTCCTGCACCATGGCATGGGGGGACTTGCCTTCCCTGGCTCCAGAGACTTTTCTTGAGCCTCCGGGAGAGCGAAAACGGCCTCCCCAGGCTCTGGAGGCCTTTCCTGAACATCCAGTATGCCTGTTTCTCTCTCTCCCTGAGCCTCTGCTCTTGCCCTGCACTTACCTGCATCCAAAATGGGCTGGGAGGGGTGGAGTGGGCGGGGCCAGCCAGGAGCAGGATTTGGGTGTTTTCCGAACTGCACAGAATCTTAGCTAGAGGTTCTAGCTAGATCCCCAGCAACCACCCCACCTGGTGGATTTTGTGGAAGTGTCCGGGCAATTTTCATGGTTGCAACCAATGCTTCTTCTAGGATGATTTTTGATTTTGAAGGCTACTTCTCACTGTCCTTCCTCCTATCCAAGCACTAAGCATGTTGGACCCAACTTGATTTCACACCTTCACAATCTCCTCTTTGCATTTCCCGCCTCTCCGCTTGTCCTTCTAAGCTACTGAACAGCGGAAAGGTCACCCATATCTCTTGTCACCTTCTTCTTTCCCTCTGGATCTCACCCAGCCAGTCACAAAGAAGGGAAGAGAGGCAAGCAAATGAACATTGGGAAGAAGAGGTGGGCATGCTCAGGTAGAGGTCCCACAGAAAGCATTTTGTCTGATAAACTCTATATTCTGTTGATAGCGATCATATTCCGAAAGTTTGTTCCTGATGGACCTCAAAGCATCCTGGAGATACCAGCAGGCTTGAGGAAATCTTAAGATTTGTGAAAGGAGAACAAAAATATTACAGTGGAAAGCTACAGATGGACAGATGTTACAGCTAGGGATTGAAGAGGATTCCTTCCTTCCTTCCTTCCTTCCTTCCTTCCTTCCTTCCTTCCTTCCTTCCTTCCTTCCTTCCCTCCCTCCCTCCTTCCTTCCCTATTTTCTTTCTTTCTTTCTTTCCTTCCCTCCCTCCCTATGCCTTTCTTCCTTCCCTCCTTATTCCTTCCTTCCTTCCTTCCCTATTCCTTCCTTCCCTATTTTCTTTCTTCTTTTCTTTCTTCCCTTCCCTCCCTCCCTATGCCTTTCTTCCTTCCCTCCTTATTCCTTCCTTCCCTCCCTATTCCTTCCTTCCCTATTTTCTTTCTTTCTTTCTTTCTTTCTTTCTTTCCTTCCCTCCCTCCCTATGCCTTTCTTCCTTCCCTCCTTATTCCTTCCTTCCTTCCCTATTCCCTCCTTCCTCCTCCCTCCCTCCCACCAACCATTCAAGATTGCTTGTTTACTGCTGCCATTAACAGAGATCTTGAGACCAATCTGACTGTCCTCCCCCCACCTCTCTCGCCAACCATCCCCCCCCCTCTTCTCAATGTCACTCTTTTCCCACCTTGGAATATCGAAAAGTCTGCAACCATTTGGGGTAGGGTGGGGGACTCTTGTAGCCTCCTTTCCCTGCCACACACCCTGCACGCTCAAGAACCCTGGGATGGAGGAAATGGAAACATTTGGGAATTTCTATGAGCAAGAAAGTAATCCCAGGTGCATCTGGGTATATGCCCTAGCCAGCAATTTTCAGGGCAAAAAAAATATCTTCCTAATCAGGGCAGCTCTTCATAAATATCCTCACAATGAGGTTTTTTTTTAAATGGGTTATGTAGGTCTTTGATTAAGATCTGCTCGTTCCCTTTTAGTAAGTCCTTGTAGCCAAAAGTGCAGTGATTTCTCTCTCTCTCTCTCTCTCTCTCTCTCTCTCTCTCTCTCTCACACACACACACACACACACACACACAAACCTACGGCTCAGTCATAAGGCAAGAGAACGCATGGATGTTTTCTGCTTTTCTGAACAAATGCAAAAGCTTGCTTTCATTAGCAGCGCAGCACAGCGCAAAACAAACCAAGCCGCACAAAAGGACATTGTGCTTCAGAGGGTTTTTTTTTGAAATGCGTTTTTTAAAAAAGCATTAAAAGGCCTTTGTCTTTTTGTTTGTTTAATCCTACAACTGCCTGGTGAGGTAGGCTGTATTGCAACGGTTAAGGGCTTACTCAAGGCTCTCCAGCATGTGTGAAATCTGGGTTAAAAAATTGAACAATGTTTTTCTAACCATCTAGTTCTTTGGTGATTTATTATTGTTTTTAATTCAGGTGGTAACTGGCATTCTCTGCTCACGCTTTTCCTTCCTTCCTTCCTTCCTTCCTTCCTTCCTTCCTTCCTTCCTTCCTTCCTTCCTTCCTTCCTGCCTTCCTTCCTTCCTTCCTTCCTCCCCCTCCCTCCCTTCCCTTCCCTCTTCCCCTCCCTCCTCCCTTCCGTTCCTTTCCCTCCTTCCTCCCTCCCTCCCTTCCCTTCCCTCCCTTCCTCCTTCCTGTCAGGCGTGTCTCCATCAATAACCAAGAAAGAAAACTCTCAATTCCCTTGTTTGTGGAAATTAAAATACTTTTACTGGTTATGAAAAGATAGCAGCGAAAGGAAAGCAAGATCTGAGCCAGAAAAGCGCGAAGAAGTACATATCAAATGATTACCCAGCCCCCTCCCTCCAATGACCCCACCCCAGTGTCCAATCTGCAACACCCTAAGGTGTCAGGTGGGTTGCATCTCCATAAGGCATCATCAGGTTGGTATGCAAGACAGTTGGCCTTGACCAGGCCCAAACACCAGCCACCAGCATGCGCAGAAGATGGTGAGAAGAAAACTCCCTTTTCCATATCTCCTCCAGTACCATATAATTCCCATCCCAAATACCATGCCCCCACTCCCCCCGTTTCTATGGCAGCTGGTAGCAAGCAAGTGAAGCAGAGGAAGCACTTCCTTCCTTCCTCCTCCTCCCTCCCTCCCTCCTTCCTTCCTTCATTCCTTCCTAATTTGTATGCCATCCATCTCATCAAAGGTGCCTTTGCCACCTTACAGATATCTCCACCCCCCTCTAAAATTTATTTAACACTTCTGCAAAGTTCAGAGTCATTTCTTGAACTACCTGATGTGTGAATGATTCTCCTTTCACTGTAGCCAGATCCATGTTTGACTCCCGAGTTCCCCAGGAGTACATTGGATAATTGGGTCCTAATTTTATAGGAAACTCTCCTGTTTTGTTTTGTATTTTAAAATTCTGATTCTTCCATTCCTCCTCTGCCCTTTTATTCCAGCTTTGTTCCAGTGCTCTTGTTTTCTTATTTCTCCCTCCCCAAAATTCACCCACTCCAGGCTGCAGAGATGAGTTGGGCATGCAGACAGGAGCGATTGCCAACACCCAGCTGACAGCATCATCGATATATTACGGCTTCCTGGGCATGCAACGTTGGGGCCCGGAATGCGCTCGCCTCAACAACGGAGGAGTTGTCAATGCCTGGACAGCCAGCAGCTATGACAAAAAACCTTGGATTCAGGTATTGGTGCAAGAGGAATCCTCTGTTCCAGGTAGCAAGAAGGGGAATGGAAACATACGGTCATTATCCATGGTGGCGCAGTGGTTAGAATAAAGTATTGCAGGCTAAGTCTGCCCGCAGTCTGGAGTTCAATTCTGATTGCCTTAAGGTTGACTCAATCTTCCATTCTTATAAGGTCAGTAAAATGAGGAGCCAGATTGTTAGAGGCAATATGATGACTTTGTAAATTGCTTAGAGAAGGCTGTAAAGCACTGTGAAGCAGTATATGAGTCTAAGTGCTATTGCTAAGTGGGAAGGAAGGAAGGGAGGGAGGGAGGGAGGGAGGAAGAGCCTTGGTGGCACAGTGGTTACAATGCAGTACTGCAGGATAATTCTGCCGACTACCAGCAGTTCAATTTTGACTGGCTCAAGGTTGACTCATCCTTCCGAGGGGGTAAAATGAGGACCCAGATTTTTGGGGGCAAGAGGCTGACTTTGTAAACTGCGTAGAGAAGGCTATAAAAGCACTATGAAGCAATATATAAGTCTCAGCACTACTGCTAAGTGGGAAGGAAGGAAGGAAGGAAGGAAGGAAGGAAGGAAGGAAGGAAGGAAGGAAGGAAGGAAGGAAGGAAGGAAGGCTGTAAAGCACCGTGAAGCAGTATATGAGTCTAAATACTATTGCTAAGTGGGAGGGAAGGGAGGGAGGGAGGGAGGGAGGGAGGGAGGGAGGGAGGGAGGAAGAACCTTGGTGGCACAGTGGTTACATTGTGATATTGCAGGCTAATTGTTGCTAATTGCTGACTACCAGCAGTTCGATCCTGACCGGTTTAAGGTTGTCTCAGCCTTCCATCCTTCCGAGATGGGTAAAATGAGGAGCCAGATTGTTGGGAGAAAGATGCTGACTCTGTAAACTGCTTAGAGAGGGCTATAAAGCAATGTGAAGCGGTATATAAGTCTAAGGACTATTGGTATTATTGCGCTCACTGTATGAACTGGCCTCAGAGCTGAGTGGCTGTTGATGATTATGACGTGACACTGTGGGTTCTTCACCCAACCTGCAGCCGCGCTGAGACATGCAATATGTAGCGGAGAGTGTCTACAGAGATTCTCAGTCATCTACATCATGGCTGTCCCAAAGGTGCTTTTGTTTTCCTTTCAAGAGGCCACTGGAGCTTCTTGTTTTTCTTTGAAGACGTTTCGCTTCTCATCCAAGAAAGCGTCTTCAACTCTGACTGGATGGTGGGGAATGGAAGGTGGCCATTTACATTCTTTTAGAGAGTCTTTGAGGGAGGCAACTTGGAGGTTTATCTGTGTCCTCGGGATCACCTGAGTGATGCAAATGGGTGAGGAGCCTTCTTGGAACTGTTGAAAGGACTGTGTTGTAGACCGGAGATAGATGTTGTCTTATCCCTCCCCCTCTTTTGAGAGAGGGCTGTTTCAATTTTGACATAGATGGCCTCTTTGACCCCTCTTTCAAACCAGTGGTCCTCTCTGTCCAAAATGTGGACTTTGCTGTCTTCAAAAGAATGGCCTTTGCCTTTTAAATGGAGATGGACTGCTGAATCTTGTCCAGATGGGTTTGCTCTCCTAGGTTGTGCCATGTGTTTATGAAGTCAACTAGGTGTTCTTAGATTGCAGCTTCTTTATTTTTTTAGTTGGACAAGCCTGCTAAGAACATCTGGAGTTAAAGAACATCTGGAGAAGTAGGCATGCCTGCCAAGATTAAACTTCTTTTTATGCTCCTTTTGATATCACAAAAGCTTTCTTTAAAATATAAACACAATGCCAGGATTTGCTGGTGGTGATGCGATAGATCTGAGGAAGGAAAGGTAAATGTCCCTCTTGCTAAGCTTCCTTATAATCCTACCTCTTTTTATTTTAGCCAATTTTATGAGTTTCAGAAAGAGATAAAGTACAAAATGACAGGAAAAGAAGGAAGGGAATCAAAGGGAATAAGAAGTTAGAAAGGACAAGGAAAAAAATGGGGAAAAGCAATACAAAAAGAGTAACTTCCAACATTCTTCAGTACAGATCCAAATCTATATATCTAAAAGCCAAATACCACTCACTCATCATGAAGTCTCCAGAACCGTAAAGCCTACAAACTTGAACTTTGGCACGTATGTTTCTCTTGGCTTCTAGGTGCTTGCTAAGAAAGGATTTTTCGAAATGACCATCAGATCATTAGTATTTCTTATACGGAATTAACACGCTCTGATGCTAAGGAGTTCTACTCCCCCTCCCCACCTGAAAAGAACTCTGTTTCAACTGCCAGTTGCCTCACATTCCATTACCTCAGTTCAAACTGGCAGACGTTTCACTCCTTCACTCAAGAGCGGTCGGGCTCCTTACAGTACTAAACATTGGTACCTCACCAAAATGTCTACACCTTCTACCTATGGAACTGTGTCCAAACTCAAGGTGGCGGGAGAGATTCCCTTATGTGTTTTATTCACCGACCACCACTGAGCCATCCTGTGTAGCCTAATCACAGGGTTCATCATGGAGCACGGGTATCCAGCTCATATATAATAAAATAACCTCTTAATCTATGTTGAAACAGAAACACAAAATGATGTATAAAAAGTATTCCAATAACAATAAAACTTCAGTTGGTCCTTCGTTAGATAGAGCTTGGCGTGGGAATTCTTACAGAATTTTTCATTTTCTGGTGATAAGTTTGTACTGTAAGTGTTACTTTTAATTTCTTGGCTTTTAAAAAAACACAGATCCATCTATGCCCTGGGCAGATTACAATTTAACCTTTTCTTATGAAAATTACTTTGTTGAGCTAATAAACAGAAACAGAGTTCACATATGCAGAACAGACTCAAAGAATAATGTAACTTCGATACAGTCTGACTTTTGGACACAGAATCAAATACTCAGTTTTGCTGTTTTC
The DNA here is from genome assembly GCF_964273705.1 of Natrix helvetica. NCBI lineage: Eukaryota > Metazoa > Chordata > Lepidosauria > Squamata > Natricidae > Natrix > Natrix helvetica. The sequence continues at coordinate 11,093,185 of NC_138556.1, read as the reverse complement.
ATTTGCTTTTTTTCATTTTCTGTTTTCATTTATGTGCCCAGCCAATTTGATTTTAAAGCCCCCCCCCCTTTTTTTAAATTCCATGCAGGTCAATCTGTTGAAAACAATGTTCCTCTCTGGGATTGTTACTCAAGGGGCCAGCCGCGGAGGATACGCAGAGTATGTCCAGACTTACAAAGTTTCCTACAGTCTAGATGGACGACGATTTGAATTCTACGAAGAAGAAGACCAAAATCAGGAAAAGGTGGGTAAGAAGGAAAGAAAAACAAAGGGATTATTTTAAACCACGCTTATGATGCGTAAGCATTTTGGAATGATCAGATTTGCCTTACTTACATCGCAATGTTATCCTTTCAAGAGCATAAAAGTAGACAACAAAAGCATTTTCAGGTGTTCTACAGAAGGGAGATCTTTGGCTTCCTTTAACCCTTCATTCATTCTTCCCTTAATTCTTCTTTCTATTAAAGCAAAAGCCTAAAGCTTTCAGGGACGCAGTAGCTCCGTGGCTAAGACGCTGAGTTTATCGATCAGAAAGGTCGGCATTTCAGCCGTTCGAATCCCTAACGCCGCTTAACGGAGTGAGCTCCTGTTACTCGTCCCAGCTTCTGCCAACCTAGCCGTTCGAAAGCACATAAAAAATGCAAGTAGAAAAATAGGGACCACCTTTGGTGGGAAGGTAACAGTGTTCCGTGCGCCTCCGGCATTTAGTCATGCCAGCCACATGACCACGGAGATATCTTTGGACAGTGCTGGCTCTTCGGCTTAGAAACAGAGATGGCTCCTAGAGTCGGGAACGACTAGTGCATATGTGAGAGGGGAACCTTTACCTTTACGTAAAGCTTTCACATAAAGAGGGATATCTCTTCTCTCCTCCCTTCTTCTTCTCTTCCTGTTTCCTTCCTTCCTTTCTCCCTCCCTCTGTCTCTCCTCCCCGCCCCTTCTCTTACTGTTTCCTTGCTAGCTTCCTAGCTTCCTTATTACCTCCCTCCCTTCCTCCCTCTCTTTTTTCCTTCCTTCCTTCTTTCCTCCCTCCGTCTTTTCTTCCTCCCTCCCTTCCCTTTCTGTCTTTCACACACAAACAAGTTTCCCATGAGGAAAATGTATGAATTACATATGTAAAGTAGTATGATTTGCATTTAAAAGTAAGGAAAAGCCTTGGCAATTTATCTGAGCCATGGTGTAAATTGTTGTAAGATGTATAGAAATTCTTTCTATATTATGAAATATTATAAACATACATGGGGACAAAATGTTCAGTGGTTTTTTTTCCAGAGCCCTGGAGGGTCTGGGTTTTTTTGGGGGGGGTGGGTGCCTTTGAGTTAGTGTTAATTCCTGGCCAGATTATAATAGTAATATGTGCAATTTTCTTGGCAAGATTTCAGAAGTGGTTCGCCATTGCTTGCGTCCCAGGCTGAGAGGGAAGGACTGGCCCAAAGTCACCCTACTGGCTTTGGGTCTGAGGTGGGCCTAGAACTCCCAGTCTCCCAGTTTCTAGCTTGGTACCTTAACCGCTACACCAAACTGGCTCTTGCATAGAAAATTATATGTTGCGCGATATTGTAAACATAAACGGGAACAAAATTTTCCACTATTTTTTTAAAAAAAGCCTTGGGGATAGATGGTGTGTGTGGGGGAATGACTTAATATCTGCATTGCTAGAATTCCATTCCTATAGACGGATGTTTTAGCACCTTGCCCTCCCCTATACTTAATGCTAATTATATTTAATTTTCACCCTGCTCCAGGTGGGTCGGTAGCATCCGTTTTCTAGCTTGAGGGTATTTGAAGAGCTTCAGTTGGTGTTAAACATTTGGAAATCCAGCAGCTCTGAATTTTTAATTTATTTATTTAGTTTGCAAGCCCTGACTAGCAAGATAATCAGAAGCACATTTGTCTTCAAGCATCGTTGACTTTGTCAGTTCCTCTTGGGCTTCCTTTCTCTTTCTCTCTGCTCTCTCCCCTTTCTTCTCACCTTTTTTTTTGGGGGGGGGGGGGCTGGGGGAGAAAGGCACAAAGCACCTTTGAGTGAGTTAGTTCCAGTATTAACTTGAGGCATGTGGGGTGTAGCCTCTAAAAACTGAATGCTGACTTGACCTCATTCTAAAAAAAATAAATAAAAATGGCTAAGTTACTCTCCAAGTCCCTGCATTAATGAGCAATCAGAATTGGTGAAACTGTTAGTAAAAGCCGTCATCTGAATTTTCCAGCATCATGTTTACTCAGGACTAAGTTTTACTAAATCAACCAAAATTTGTTGATCTAGTTAAACTAACCAGGCTGTTACATCCTTGTTCCCTTGTTCAATATTACAAAGAAAAGTCTTTTTTTTCTTGAGCTGAATGCTAAACAGAGCATATTTAGAGCATTTAAATAAAGAGCCGTGGTAGTGGAGTGGTCAGAATGCAGTACTGCAGGCTACTTCTGCTGACTGCTGATTACCAGCAGTTTGGCAGTTCGAATCTCGCCAGGCTCAAGGTTGACTCAGCCTTCCCTCCTTCCGAGGTGGGTAAAATGAGGACCCAGATTGTTGGGGGCAATAGGGCTGACTCTGTAAACCGCTTAGAGAGGGCTGTAAAGCACTGTGAAGTGGCATATAAGTCTATGTGCTATTGCTATTGCTAAATATTAAAATCCCACATGCTGTAACTGGGTTTAGCTAGTTTTTATTTTACTTATTAAATTTATATGCTGCCCATCTCACTATCCCACTGGACAGCTTACAGTGCAATAAAAACATAAATTTATTAAAATCACAAGAGTTTAATAATGACTAAAAACCAAGAACATGAACGGTTTTGTTTAGTTTCATATAATTTGACTTACTTTTTACCAACATTTCACAAAATATATTAATTTTGACAAAAGGGATTAAAGTAGGATGGGCGCAGAAGCTTCTGTTATTAATGGATTGAATGTATATAAAATGGTATATCGTATCTTTTAATGGGGAATCTAACAAATGAATATTGTTTTACTTTGATTCATCGGCCAGTTACAGGAGTGGTGTGGTGGAGCCTCACAATCAAGAGGCTGTGAGTTCAATCCTAGGTAGCAGCAGATATTTCTCTCTCTCTGGGCATAAAGAGAAAACATCTGCTGTGAAGTATAAGGTATTCTGTTGTGAGCAGAGGAGTGGAGGACTCTTCTTGTTAAATACCTCTGAACTCGCTCGATTGTATTAATGTCTGATATACAGTGTGGATTCCAGACAGACGAGCTGTATTCGAGAATTGGTCTGGCAAAGGTTTTGTATGCCCTAGTTTGCCATACAATGTTACCGAAGAAGCAGCTTTTGATTTCTCTTGAATTGGATGGGCAAGTTCATTTAAGTAAAGGCGGTATTGAGTATCTGTTCTGCAAGAAAAGTAGATAGCAAGATATCATGCTTGCTATTCAACCTAGGGAAAGTGGGAGCTGTTAGATATTTGGTTAGTATACACAGATCTCCTTGGAATCCAAGTTTTGTCTTTCTATGAGACAGGCATCCTATCTCAAGACTGAAGATGGTAAATGGATACCATACACATCTTTAGGTAAAGGTATCCCTCGGACATATGTGCTAGTCATTCCCGACTCTGGGGGGCGGTGCTCATCTCCATTTCAAAGCATAAGAGCCAGCGCTGTCCAAAGATGTCTCCATGGTCATGTGGCCGGCATGATTAGATGCCAAAGGCATACAGAACGCTGCTACCTTCCTACCAAAGGTGGTTCCTGTTTTTCTACTTGCATTTTTCCATGTTTTCGAACTTCTAGGTCTAACATCTTTGGAGTGGCCAAACTTTTGCTCTGAAGAACTTTGATTGCAGCACTTCCATTGTGTTTTTATGGCATAGATGCCCACTTCTGTTGTATGTAACATCTTGAGTTTGTTTTAGCTTTGAAAAGCTAGGCGGGGTAGGAGGGATTGGCTCCCCCTTTTGGTGAAAAAAAAAAAGCTTGATGCCAGCAGTGCTACATAGAAAATTTCATTATGATGCCCTTCCAAGAATCCTTGTGATCAAAAAGCACTCCTAGATGTTTCAAAATATGGATCTCCTCAATCTTGTTGGCCTGTATGATCCAGGTTCTTGGTTTAGTTCTTTTCTCAAACCCCTCCTTCATATTCTTTGATATATTATAACAAGTGTGAGTTAGTTTTGCTTACTGTAGTTCTGGGGTGTCGAACTTGATTTCATTGAGGGCCGCATCAGGGTTATATTTGACATTGGGGGCCTGGTGGGCATGGCCACGGTGGGTGTGGACAGCTCGACATCACTCGTGTCAGGGGCTCCTGTGGTGGCCCGAGCACTCTGCCAGCGAAAACGGAGACCCGAGCTCCGTTTTCACTGGCAGCGGGCTGCAGGAGGCCATCGCAGCTGAAAACGGCAGCTCCCCCCTCCTGAGCTCCGTTTTCACTGGCAGGCGCATAATGGGCTGGTCCTTCACTGTTTCCAGGGCAACCCAGCAGGCCAGCTCTAAGTACCCTAAAGTAGCCTTTAGTTTGACATCCCTGCTGTAGAGGATAATAGCTTCTATGGGTTTTTTTGAGCCCAAATGGGCTTTAGGAACTTAAATTAGTCTGCATCTAAATTGTCAACCCATGTTCCTGTCATACTTACTCTGAAAAGTTGACTTAAAAGTATAAGTGGTTCAAGACAAATTATCCATGTGTCCAAAAATGGATCTGTATTCTCCTATCCCTAACCAAAGCTCCATAACCCAGCCTTTATGCTATAATTGTACAAGTATATATGGCAACACAGTGTCTCCAGGGCTGCGTAGCCTTGGAAAGGGATTCGCATTCCTACTCTTAAAGACACTTTTCGTTTTGTATTTTTCTTCCTGCAGATTTTCTCGGGCAATCAAGACAAATATAGCCCAGTGACCAACATGTTTAACTCTCCAATCATCGCCCAGTATTTCCGAATCCATCCAGGGACGTGCTATCGTGGCTGCACTCTGCGGTTTGAACTGATTGGCTGTGAAATGAATGGTAAATGCTTCCCATTGGTCTAATGAATTTGAGTGGAGGCACACAATCCCGCATGGATAATTGGGTAATGGGGCTTTGGTGCTTTTCCCATACAGTGTCCTTTTTTCTTAACTGGGGACTGAGCACAAGAAAGCTAAAGTGCTGACAGAAGATGATGGAAACCCCTGGAGAGGTTCTCCGCAATCAAAAACTTCATTTTGGACCTCTCCTACTTTCCAATAGCCCTTGAAAATTGGGCCTGTCCTGACACCAGGAGCACATGGGACAATTGACCAGCTTGGTGTATTAAAAAAAAAAATTAAAAGGGTGCCTGGGTGGTTTAAATTACCCCCCAGGAAAAGCAGAATTTTGCAAGCTGTGTAAATGATGTAGATGACCATGGCCAGCTTTTTTGCATAATTTGGGGCTCCACTCCAAAATTGGGGAAGGATAGAATGATGGACCATCTTGACTCTTTTAATTAGATGGTGACATATTGATGCAAAGAGGGGATGCTAAGTATTTTCTTTAGAAGACAAGTCTTCTGTATTTGACATTGCTCATCATTTGAAATGGGTACCTTTAGTTGAAGGATGGGACTTGCCACCATGGCTGAGTTAAAATAGAATGGGATGGGATAGGATAGGATAGGATAGAATTCTTTATTGGCCAAGTTTGATTGGACACACAAGGAATTTGTCTTTGGTGATTATGCTCTCAGTGTACATCATAGGGTACAATAAAATTAGGCTTCAGTGAACTTGACTTATGGCCCTGGGACCCTTTCTTGCTAACTGTGACGTCTCCATATTCCAGCGTATGGGGGCCTGGACCTGCTTTCAGATGGACAATCTCTAAGCATCCCAAGACATCGTGAAGCTGTCTCAGTCCCATCTCTTTGTCCTTAGTAGACTTCTAGGTAGAAAGTAGAGAGGCTCAAAAGACTTCATTTCAAAGCATCTTCTGATCTATCCTGTGTCATGTCCATTCCCAAGTGCCCAAGATAGGTCATTTTGCACTTGAAATAGTTTCACACTCCCAAATGTGAAGCTAAACAGTTAGTTTTTGTAGTTTTACTATAGCTTTTCGGCTGTTTTGACTGGGGGGCTGGTTATAAGAGGGGTGGTTATATGAATGTTATAAATAAAATGGGTTGAAATGAAACATTTGGAAGGCCTTTAGTAGAAAGGAAACGGTGGCTCAGTGGCTAAGATGCTGAGCTTGTCGATCAGAAGGGTTGGCAATTTGGTGGTTCAAAGCCCTAGCGTAATGGAGTGAGCTCCCGTTACTTGTCCCAGCTTCTGCCAACCTAGCAATTCGAAAGCATGTAAAAATCAATGGAACCACTTGCCTCCAGAAGTTGTGAATGCTTCAACACTGGAAGTTTTTAAGAAGATGATGGATATCCATTTGTCTGAAGTGGTGTAGGGTTTCCTGCCTAAGCAGGGGGTTGGACTAGAAGATCTCCAAGGTCCCTTCCAACTCTTGTTATTCTAAATATCCTTAATCTGGAGTGTAGAATTCTGGCAGGTTGTTGCTACCTAAATGCTAACCTGAAAACATCCTCTTATCTGCATCAGTGATCATCAAGACACCCTCTGGTGGTGGTTTCTATCTAAATGTCTCTTGTTGCTTTTAAAAATTGACCTTTCTCTTGGGGGACTTTTTGGGGGTGGGTGGGAGGGGGTTCTCCTTAATGCCACCATCCTTGGGAGAGTCTTCTTCCTTCCAGACTTTTGCCTTTCACTCTGTCTATAAATCGTTGTGTTACAGTGTATTTCAACACGGCAGGTTGCTCTGAACCACTGGGCATGAAGTCCCATCACATCTCCGACCGGCAGATCACAGCCTCCAGCGTGTACAAGACCTGGGGCATAAGTACAATGTCTTGGCTCCCTCACCTCGCCCGCCTTGATAACACTGGGAAATCCAATGCCTGGACTGCCCTCCACAAGAAGGCAGGCGAATGGCTTCAGGTATGTCCTTGCCAGAGGGCGATCTAAGCTGGGGTAAGAAGAGACGGCTTTAAATAGAATCTGTGGGGTAGGGCTGCTAAATGTGGTCCTTATTGTAACCATCCAGCTTCCTTGCATGTATTGGGGTCTGTCAAGCTTGGCTCCTCCAGCAGCCGAATTGGATAAGAAGGAGGCGTGGGAGTCAAGGCAATCTGAGAGCTCTGAGAAGGAAGAGAGAATGGAGCTGTCAGAGAGAGGGGAGGGGACGGGGAGCCTGGACCATCCATCAGTCCTTAGATGAAGAGTCAATAGTCCCCAGGTCTGGAGGTGGCAGATGAGGAAGAGGAGGAACAGCTGGGTCCAATGCCTGATGTGCAGATGCACAGAAGGCAGAGGAGAGGAGAGCAGTGGAAATCTGTGGGCTGATCCTTGGGAAGGAAGAGCCACCACTGCTAGCAAAGCCCTACCATAGCTCTGGGGATAAAAAGCAGGAGGCAGCGATGAATAGATGTGGCAGACAACTAATCTGAGTCCTAAAATAAAGAGTTGATCTTGGGGGTGATAACAAACAAGGCCTTTTACATTTGGCAGTCCCTTGATAGATTTAAAATACCTTCCTCGTCTTTCCAGCCTCAAATTCTTGGTCCAAACCGATTCGATTCATTCATACAATCGGTAAATCAAAGTGGATCCTTCTCAGCAGGTCTCCAATTATTATTTTGAAGTTTTTCAGGGCCTCTTTTCATTTCAAAGAACGTTGAGTTTGCAAAGCCTTTATGCCTTAGCACAAAAGGAAAGAGAGATGGGAGAGAAGCGAAGGATGCAAGCTCAGTCTGCATCAGCTTTTCCTTAGTTTTTAAAGGGTAATATTCCTCCTGATCCAACCCCCCCCCCCCACAAGCAACAACAACAACAAACAAACAAAACACAACCCACCCCTCTTGAATGTAGTTTAGGGTACTAAAGGTTTCCTATTGAGAATAGCTTCTTTAAAGTCCCATAGCTCTTATTCCCTTATGCTCTTCTGTTGCTCCCATCTCATTTAAAAAAAAATATTTTTCATATGTTATAATCATCTTTAAAAAATTAATAAATTTAATGTGCACAGTGCCTGATTGCCAATGATTCTAGACAGTTTTACTTTTTTTTAGTGAAAAAGTAACTCCTGGTTACCTTTTTTACTTTTTACACTCTGTAGCGATCTACTGCGGAATTCCTTTAAATTTGCACTTTTCAAATCTTTTATGACTCGCATATTAATGTGTGCACAGATAGTTCTCGACTTAGAGCCACAAAGTGAGCCCAAAATTTCTGTGGTTACGTGAGACATTTGTTAAGTGAGTTTCCCCCCATTTTTAGGACGTTTCTTGGCACAGTTGTTAGGTGAAGTTAAGTTAGTAAGTTAAAGTGAATCTGCTTCCCCATTAACTTTGCTTGTTCAAAGGTCGCAAAAGGTGATCCCAGGACCCCAGGACACTGCAACCGTCATAAATATGAACCCCTTGCCAAGTGTCTGAATTTTAATCACGTGACCACAGAGATGTGGCAATGGTCATAAGTTTGAAAAATGGTCACAAGTCACTTTTTTCAGTGCTGTTGTAACATGAAAGCTGTATTCCAATATTTGAAGGACTGCCACAAAGAAGAGGGGGCCAACTTATTTTCCAAAGCGCCAGAAGGCAGGACAAGAAACGATGGGAACTAATCAAGGAGAGAAGTAACCTGGAATTAAGGAGACGCTTCCTAACAGTGAGGACAATTAACCAGTGGAACAGCTTGCCACCAGAAGTTGTGGGAGCTTCGTCACTGGAGGTTTTTAAGACGAGACTGGACAGTCCCTTGTCTGAAACAGTATAGGGTCTCCTGCTTGAGCAGGGGGCTGGACTACAAGACCTCCAAAGGTCCCTTCCAGCTCTATTCTGATTGATTGATTTCCTTCTACCGGTGCAACTATTATGCTTGTTTTCTGCAGGTTGATCTTCAGAAACTGAAAAAAGTGACTGGGATCATAACACAGGGAGCACGAGATTTTGGATACATTCAATATGTCGCATCCTACAAAGTAGCCTACAGCAATAATGGAAAAACATGGACTTTTTACCGCGACAGCAGGACGAACAATACCAAGGTAGAATTGGGCAAAGTCTTTTTGTAGGATTGGGAGTCACTGCAGGGTCATTAATTAATTAATTAATTAATTAATTCATTCATTCATTCATTCATTCATTCATGTATGCAATCATTCATTCATCTTTTGACTTCATTTATCATTCATTCGTTCGTTCGTTCATTCATTCATTCATTCATTGATTCATTCATTCATCACAGGCTCAGTTTGCAAAAAAAATGGACAAAAACTTCTGTTAAAGTTATAACGTCCCCAACAGATATAAAGAAATGAAAACAGCTGATATCTAATAAGATACAACAACACCAGGATATTGTTAATTCATTCATAATCAAACTGTTCTTCACAGCACATTTTCTATGTTATGGAGTAGTTCTTAAGACTGTTCTATTAATGCTCTGCTGAAATCTTTTCTCTAGTTTCTCCAAAATTGTATTCCTCTGTGAAAGAACGGAGGGAGGAGAGGGGAGGGAGGGACAAAGGGAAGGAGAGAGGGAGGGAGGGAGGAAACAAAAGTTATGAAATGTAACCTCCAGCTTTCTTTTCAAGAAATAATTGCAATCTCCTAATCCCCATTCAGATATGATACTGAATCCTTTCTTTAAACCCTTAGCGTTTTCTTTTTTTCCTGTTTTGTTTGATTAAATTTTTCCTTGAAGATGTTTCACTTCTCCTCCAAGAAGCTTCTTCAGTCCTGAACTGTCAGAAGTGAAGAAGAAGCTTCCTGGGTGAGAAGTGAAACGTCTTCAAGGAAAAACCGAGAAAGTCCTATTGCCTTCTGAAAAAGCACCTTTGGGACAACCATGACCAGGATGACTGAGAATCTCCATAGACTTCTTCAAAGCTTTCTTCTTGCCCTCTAGCATCAAAGTGCCAGTGATTTTTTTTGTCACACCAGGTGGCAGCACTTAATCTAGAAAATAGCTAAATGGGGTCAGATCTGCTTAGTACTATTAGGAAAGTAGACTATCAGGAAATCCAAGGACAGTGAACCAGATGAGGGTGTTTTAAAAACATCCCGAAAGAAGCCAGTAATGAATTATTTCTACAGTGTTCCCAAGAAAGCAACAGAGTCACTTGGAATTAAATATAATTTGAAGAGACTTGACTTTCATTAACATTCCCCCCCCCTTTTTTTTACCGGTGTTGCTTGCCTGTGGTTTCCCATGCTAAAAATATCTGGACTCAGTCTATGAATATAAGGCAGGGGTGTCCAAACTTGGGAACTTTAAGACTTGTGGACTTCAACTCTCAGAATTCCCCAGCCAGCATGGCTGGCTGTGGAATTCTGGGAGTTGAAGTCCACAAGTCTTAAAGTTCCCAAGTTTGGACACCCCTGATATAAGGCATCATAAGAAGAAGTAAAATGTCTCTCTCAGGCAGAAGAAATATGTTTCTACCCTGTTTCCCCGAAAATAAGACCTCCCCGGATAATAAGCCCAATTGAGCTTTTGAGCGCATGAGCTAAAAGAAACCCTCCCTGAAAATATTGCAACACGGCAGCAGCCCTGACGTGATCATGCTCTCCGCCTCCTGCACCTCAAAAATAATAAGACCCCCCCGAAAATAAGGCCCAGTGCTTATTTCTCAGGTGGAGGTGTCAAAAGAAAGTAAGACCCTGTCTTATTTTGGGGAAAACATGGTAGCTTGGATTTTTTTTTGCACTTTCCCAGACAAATTTAATTTGGTTATCTCAATCCACATACTCCGGTAGCCCTCAACTTAGGACTGCAATTATTACTTCCTATTTTATTTATTAAATGGGTTTGCAACCCATCTCTCTGCAAGGTGAGCCCACAATTTCTGTTGCTGAGCAAGAGAGTGGGTAAGTAAGCTTTGCCGCTATCTTGGCCAAAGTTGTTTAGTGAAGGATGGTGAGAATTTCAGATCTTTGCTAAACGTCTATAGAGAGCCTCAGTCATCCAGGTTGGGGTTGTCCCAAAGCTGCTTTTTTTCCCCCAAGAGGCTACTAGACTTTCTGTGTTTTCTGTGAAGACGTTTTGCTTCTCATCCAAGAAGCTTCTTCGGCTTTGACTGGATGGTGGGGAATGGAAGGATTGGTACTCCTTGCAGACAGCGGGTCATTTGCATCCTTTTGAGAGAGTCATTGAGGCCAGTTGGAAGTTTATCTGCATCCTTAGGGCCACCTGAGTAGGGCAAATGGTTCCTGTAGTCCTCAATTTTTTTTTCTGGACATCTGTTCATCCTCCCACACCCTTCGAACGGGGTTTCATCCCAAAGGGCAGGGCTAAAGGTCTATGGCAGGGGTTGGCAACCTTAAACACTCAAAGAGCCACAAAGGTCCTAACCCGAAGCCCCCCATTCAGTTCTGGAGCCAACTGGAAGTCCAATTCCCCCACCATAGAGTCTCCTCCTAGCAAGGTTCCTTTTTCCCCTACCTGTCCTAACTTAAAGCCCTATTAGTTGTGGAGCCAACGTCAACAGGGAGCCACAGCAGAGGGATGAAGGAGCCACATGCGGCTCCAGAGCCACAGATTGCCAACCCCTGGTCTATGGAGATTCTCAGTCATCCAGGTCATGGTTGTCCCCAAAGGATGCAAAGGACCAGCTGCCTGCAAGGAGTATCAATCCTTCCATGCCCCACCATCCAGTCGGAGCTGAAGAAGCTTCTTTGGATGAGAAGCGAAACGTCTTCAAAGAAAAAAACCAGAAAGTCCAGTTGCCTCTTGAAAAAAAAGAAAAGCACCTTTAGGAGACCTTTGCTCACTTCCTAAAAATTAACCTCTTCTTTTCTCCTCCTTCCCCTCTCCACATAGATATTCCAAGGCAACCATGACAACAACTCTCACAAGAAGAACATGTTTGATGAGCCCTTCTATGCCCGCTATGTGCGTATCTACCCCGAGGCTTGGCATAACCGCATCACATTGCGAATGGAACTTCTGGGATGCGACGAGTAGATGGTTCGACCCTAGGAGAGATGGTGCCAAGAATCGGACGGCTCCACATTTCCCCACGGATGCTCTCCCCTCCCCTCCCCAAGATCCCATGGGGCTTACAATCTCCAGCATCCTCTCCTCCATCTTTCATTTTTGCACCGTTCGTAAGAATGTCCCATCTTTCTGGGCATTGCCAAACTTTTAGAGGTGACACCAGGAGCTGGTGAAAGAATGAATTTTAGTAGGTCCTTTTCTGCCCCTTCTTGCTTTCTCCAATTATGTGGCTGGCTCTTTGAGGCATGGTTGCCCAGTCCGGATGACCGTGGTATGACCTCCTCAATGGGTCCCCAATACTGCACTTTAAGGACCTTATTCTGTGGCAGACTATGTTTTTAAGGTCCTGCCATGTTTTGGGTTCTCCTGGAGCATGACCATACACTGTAGATTTAAGTGAGTTTAGCAGTCATTCCTTCTCTCTAAGGCATCCCCCAAACTATAATTTGGGGAAACTTTTTGAGCTCTGTAGCAGAGATCCTTCCTTCCTCTAGAAATCACAGTTCCCAGGATTTTAGGTTTTTAGACAGCTGGTGTGCATTTTATGGAACAGGTAGTTTTGCCACGCCGGTTTTGAAAATTAAATAGATGCGCCCAGTTTTGTGTATATATATTGTTCCACTCCGGTTGCTGAGGGAGAATAAGTCATCTTTGCTAATGCTTCTCCTGCCTGAGGAATGTACATCACAATTCGCTCAGCTCCAGCCAATTCCCAACTGTGTTTCTATTTAACTTTGCCACCATGAGAGCTAGAAACTTGATTTCTTTTTTGTTTTTAGCCACGAGAATGAGATTTCTCACTTGGCATGGATCCTGCTGTTTTCTCTTCTTTAGCTTCCCGCCCAGACTCTTCTGAAGGCACTCCATCCCTTCCTGCCCCCAAGTACACAGGCATTTTACTGACTGGAAGAACTGAAGTGTTTTTCTCCCTCCCCTCTCTACCCTGGTCCCAGCTGCCACCAAGGATTCCACACCGTCATGTCAGCTCCATGCTTGGCAGAGACGCTAAGAAAAAACAGAATTTTCTGGAGGGGAAGAAAAACATGTTTTTTTTTTTTAAAAAAAGAAAAAACGCGAATAGATGCGGACTGTTCTTTTGGCAGGGCTGAGGGAGGGGAAGGCTGGGACATATGTCTTTCTGTAGTCGGTGGCTGGCTTTGGGGTGGAGTGGGGAGAAATGAGGATGTGGGTTCTGGAAGCAATTAACCCCAGAGCAAAGGAAATCCAAAGTTGTAAGCAATTCTGATGACGGCTGTGACTTCGCGATGGGATGCAGTGTTAAAGAAGGACGGGCAATATTAAAACAAGGTCTCTGCTTTCTGATGTCTCTTTCCATGTATAGAACTCAGAAAGAACTTTAAGAAAAGCTTTTTTTTTTAAAAAAAAGAAAGAACCAACAGAGGGGGGGGGGCGAGGGATCTGGGGTGGTACAAATGAAAAGGCATCTTCCTAGACTGGTTACTTTCAGGAGACTCCGAGAAACCCTTTGAAACTTTTTTCCAAGTTTTGTGTCTCTGGAAATTCAAGCTATGTAAGCGATGGTCAGTTCCATCCCCGTTTAGTGTTCTGTCAGGCTAAGTTTGAAGAAAACTGCCCAATGTCTCCCCTTATCAAGGCACAAAGCAGATGGAAATGGCAAGAAGCCGCAGTATGGCATATCCACATTTTGAAAGCAATAGGACTAGCAATAGCACTTAGACTTATATACTGCTTCCCGGGGCTTTACAGCCCTTTCTAAGCGGTTTACAGAGTCAGTTATTGCTGGGTCCTCATTTTCCCCATCTCAGAAGGATGGAAGGCTGAGTCAACCTTGAGCCGGTCAGTATCAAACTCCTGGCAGTGGGCAGAGTTAATCTGCAACAGCAATAGCACTTATATACCACTTCACAGTGCTTTACAGCCCTCTCTAAGAAGTTTGCATAGCCTTTTGCCCCCAACAGTCTGGGTCCTCATGGCTCAAAGCCCAGGTGAGGATGTTGATATCCATTCAGTCACAAATTTACTTCTCAGAGCAGCAGATTGCTTCCTTCTTAAGTTTCTGTTTCAGTTCTCTGTACAGATTCACATCTGTTTAAGCTCGCATTGGCTGACTTAGTTGCTGTGCCTATTCATTGGCTGACCTTGTTCCCATTAAGCTCGCATTGGCTGACTTAGTTGCTGTGCCTATTCATTGGCTGACCTTGTTCCCATGTCTCTCCCGTTCATGAATATTTTAACAGCAGTTGTGTCACGTGTCTTCACGTTCTGATCTGATGGCTTTCCAGGCCTACCTTGATCTTCCATCCACCCAGTACTTTTAAACAGCTTCCATTGTACACTTTAAGGCAGTGTACAACATTATTGAATCATTTCATGAAAGCCAAATCAATAGCACCACATCAACAAATGCTATGAATTAAAAAAAATGTCATAAAGTTTGAATAACCCGGCCATTATCACCTCCCACATTTATACTAAAGGTGTGGAACTTCTCACTCTTCTATCCCTGTATGGATTAAGCTATTAATAGCAATAACACTTAGACATATACCGCTTTACAGCCCTCTCTAAGTGTTTGACAGAGTCAGCCTCTTGCCCCCAACAATCTGGGTCCTCATTTTACCAACCTCAGAAGGATGGAAGGCTGAGTCAACCTTGTGCTGGTTAAGATCGAATTGTTGGCAGTCGGCAGAATTAGCCTGCAATATTGCATTGTAACCATTTTGCCCCTAGGCCTCTCTTAAATTAAACCATAATATGGTCGATGCATTGGGGTGCAGCATATTATGAGAATAAAAACATCAAGAGGTATTGATCCTCTTTTTGGTGAAGGCATTTAAGCAGGACTTGACTAACCATTGGTCACTGATCCCTTATAGTTAAGATTCTTCTGTTGAGAAGGTGTGAACCTCAACGCTGCACATTCAACAATTCCCTGGAGTATTTCAGCAAAGGGCAGCACACCTTGTGCTCTTCTCCACACAATAAAGTCACAAAGGTACACCAAGAAATTCTGACAATTTACTGTAGGGCCATTCTCTCTTCTTTTTTCGATATTTGGTTTTCTTTTTAAACTAGGACAATTGAACTGTTGAGGCTTCAAAGGAGCCAAGCAGAGAATGTCAGTACAGGGAACAAATCCAATGTACAAGAAGTAGCAAAGGGGGGGGGGCAGATGGAGTTCAGGAGGAAGAAGCGAGTGAGTGAATTGTCCTTGGGTGGGGAATGTGTAAGAGTACAGTAGAAGCATCTTCTTCTCCAGATTATCTTCAGGGGGTTTTGGGGTGGTGCAGGGTAGAAGCGAGGCAGTCTTGCCATGCCGGAAGATGCTCAGAATAGATATTTATGCAATGGAGAAACCTCGTAGCAAGGTAAGCACCGATAGGTACTTGGAGTTAATAGCAAACTGTTTATTTGAAGAACAATCCAAACAAATTCACGGTTGAGAGACTTTGGAAGAATGCTATGGGAACCAATAAACTCCACCCAGCCATGTCTGCTAATCCCTTTTTACTTTTCCAGTGATCAAAATATTGAATTTCCCCAACTCCCCCCTCCCCTTTCTGTTTATCTTTCGTATTCTTTTTCCTAAGCAAAGGCCACTGTCTTCTTTCCAAGTGTAACTTAATAGCATCACTGAAAAATCCTTTTCTTAGTATCTCTGCCAGATGCACTGCAGATCTCCAGGGGATTAAACCCTTCGCTGGAGACAGTTCAGGGCTTAAGAGTGCTTTGATCTGGACCTCAAAATCTCTAGAAGCCAAAGCAACTACTAGCTGAATCTCCACTTCAGCCCTTCGGCCAAACCTAAAGGACCATATTGTGACCCAACCTGTTGTCTGAATCAAGCCTTTATGATGTTGGTAAATCGTTGACTAAGATGTGTGAATGCCAAGCAAACCATGGTTAGGTGGATGTGTGAACACCAATTCTTGCATTGACTGGTATATAAACTCTAGGCGAGACTTTTAGTACCTTGACTCTACAAGGAATTGCTGTGATGCTAAGCCATGCTCCTTCCCTGTTTCAGTTGTTTGCACTGTAGGAAGTCCGCACCCACCCCTCTCCTAGGAAAATGAAATATTCTAGGAAATATTAAAAAGGCAGAATATTATATTTCCCTGGATGAGAAATGGAGAAACATGTTTTTTTAAGGCAGGAAGCAGACACATTCTTAATAGCACCCACCCTCCTCAATAGCCCACAGCAGATGTCAGCACTTAAGAGATAAAGAGATAGCTAGGCCTATTCATAAGCAAATGCTCCCACCCAAGATCCAACAAAGGTAGGATTAGCCCTCGGCCATAATAGGAATTGCCCAAAGCCCCTTCATTACATCATCACCCAGCAAGATTAAACCTAGCTCCATGGGAGTCTGATGACCAATCAGAATACATTTCTTATACGGGAACAGGAAGTTCCAAGGCAGAGCCCAAGAGAGGGTATACATCTATCTCCCTCACTCACCCATGTGCCTTTTTTTTTTTTGCCCAGGATCTCAAACCATGTGGTCCTGTCCACCATTAAAACCATCTTTCCAAGCAGCCTCCATGTTTCCAGGGTCTTTCTCTCCATTTGGAACCGTACCCAGAAGGACGTTTCTTCCAACAGCACCATGAATAGAGAAAGGCTTCCAATTTCTGAACAAAATGGCATTTCCGATCCTCAGAATGGCTCTTAAAATTCTCCATCAATTTGTGGGAAATTTTCAACGCAAGCGCCGAATTGTGTTGTGCAAACTCCGACAACTACCCATTGCAATTTAGCATAACGCAAGCGGTGAAATTAGTTTGTGGTTCAGTGGGTTGCACAAAATTGGCCTGAGAAACCGCGATTAACGACATGTAAGCGTGTCGTGCGAATACACTCACCGAAGCGGAGTGCCTTTCAAAGCAAATCCGTCTTGTTCTCACGGTTTGTGGGCCATTAGAAAAGGGGCATCTTTCGGCCTATTGTTATTTCAAATCGTACTTTACTTCAAGGTTTTGTCATCTGGCCATGTTTCATGGTTGCTGCTCTCATTTGGGTTTGGGTCGTAGCCCATCTGGGAAGGAGCTCCTTCTCTCCCTGGGAAATTGGGAGGACCCCAGATCCAAACTATTCAATTGCAGCTCTTCCAGAATCAAAGGTTTTGAGGTGCTAGTCTCGGAGGGAGGATGGGGCGTTCTTAATTGCTCCACAGCTACTTATAAATACTGGGGCCCTGGATGCCGTCCGAGACAGGCACAGATATCATAAAAGTTGGTGCCAAGGTAGGAAAATGGCTCTACCAGCTGCTTTCACTCTCCCTACTCCTTCCATTCTCCCCACCCATGCTTCCATTCAGTCAGTCCCTCCCTCGCACCTCTGCTTCACAGTTGTAAATACAATTGTCAGCTCCTTAAACAAAACTCGGCATTTGGCAGATCGATTCAAGTTTCGTACACTTGCACATCTAATTCAATGCTTCGGGACAGCCTGTCACTCTTTCTCTCCACCTTTTTCTCACCTAGTGATCCAAAACGATACTTGGGAGAATGGCTTTATTTCTGCTTCTTTGAAAAAAAGTAAATACTGTTAACAGTTTGGCTTTCAGCAGAGGCGTTCTTTGATCAAGTTGGGTGCACTCATGAGCTTAGAGCTGATTTTCAGGATCTTTAATCCTCTATTTAAAACAGGCAAGACCTCATGACCGATGGGTGGTTGGAAAAGGGAGCTGTGAAGTCTACCCTTCCGATCTCCCCCTTGCCTTGAATGGACTGGATAAAGTTTGGTTTTGTCTATTGCAGTTTCCAGGTTTCTTGCAAATCTTATTCTATTCTATGAGAAATGTCACAGATATTTGAGAGGGATCTCTCTCTCTCTCTCTCTCTCTCTCTCTCTCTCTCTCTCTCTCTCTCTCTCTCTCTCTCTCTCTCTCTGTGTGTGTGTGTGTGTGTGTATGTGTGTTGCATTGCACTAAGCCGCAATGCATTTTGTTTGCTTTTGGCTCAGCATGAGTGGGAGCTACTTCGATATATTGGATGAACCAATTTTTTTGAAAAATCACGGGCTTAATGTGACTGTGAATTCAGCCAGCATGTATGCAGCGTTCTCTGAATAGATAGACAAGGTACTAAATAAATCCCTGATCTCCATCTTATTTATCTATTTTATCTATTTATTAATTTTTAAAATAACATCCATCTCTCTTATAAGGGGACTCTGGGATACGCTTAAATTTTCTTTGTGCTTTGAACCAGAAATATTTACATTTTTTTGTTTTATTCATTCTGACTTTAGTTTAAAGCTGACTCTCTGTCTTTCTCTCTCTGTGTGTCTGTCTCTCTCTGTCTCTCTCCCTCTCCCCGTCTCTCTCCCCCTCCCTGTCTCTCTCTGGCTCTCTCTTTCTCTCTCTCTCTCTCTCTGTATTGTGTGGCTCACAATACACTGACACTGATGTTTTCCAGACCATGGACCTAACAGGGAATGGCCTGTAACAAACTTTTCCTGGTAACCTCTGCCTTTTGCCACCAGCAAACCTTCCAACATCCCCCCCCCCCACTTTGTGGAGCAGAAACTGATAAAGTCTCCAGAATATCAAGGCAGGAAATAGATGGGAATCCTGTCTCTCTGTAGGTCGTGCCGCAGAGACAGACATTGTCTCTCACTCTTGCATATCAATCTGCTGGTTGTGCCAGGTGTCTGGAAGACAGCTGCAGCACCGGAAACACAAGGCTCTGGCCATCCTCTCTTCAAACAAGGAAATTCCTGGCCAGCGATATGGTGCCGAGCCAGAGCGAGATGCCCTGGAAAGACTCTCTCTGAAATCCATCATGAAAGCCGCTTCCTGAAAGGGAGCGAAAAGCCCACCATTTCCAATTTATGTTCACAAAAAACTTGGCGGAGGATGCTGTAGTAGGAGAAGAGGCCATGTAACTGTGCCCAGTAAACAAAGTGAAAATGTTCATATAGAATCAAGACCCAAAGTGCCTTGATCTTGTTGAATTATGGTTCGACATGAATGGGAAAGTCCTTGCAGATTTGGGCAATGGGTGCCTTCAAAAGCTCTACTTTTCCTTCTGTAGGCATCTACCTCCAGCTTTAAATATGATGTATGGGGTCAGAGTGAACCCAAACGCATTTGCCAAACTGTGACAGCTGAATGATTTCCATGGAATGATTGCTAAGAACAATTACCGCCCAGGGGTGCACCCCTTCTGAAGGAGTTCCGAAGAGTTGCAGGAACTGGGCACAGCTTGTCTAGTGAAGAGAAGGACCAGGGGAGACATGATAGAAGTCTCCCAGTATTTGAGGGGCTGCCACAGAGAGGAGGGGGGTCAACCTATTTTCCAAGGCACCTGAAGGCCAGACAAGGAATAATGGATGGAAACTGAAAAGGAGAGATTCAACCTAGAAATAAGGAGGAATTTTCTGACAGTGAGAACAATCAACCCATGGAACAGAAGTTGCCTTTGGACGTTGTGGGAGCTTCATCACTGGAGGCTTTCAAGAAGAGACTGGACCACCATTTGTCAGAAATGGTGTAGGGTATCCTACTTGGGTGGGGGGTTGGACTAGAAGACCTACAGGATCCCTTCCATGTCTGTTAATCTGTTAAAGAGTAAGCGATGCTGAACCCACACACACCTGTCTGCTCATGGGTTACCACTTCTGGTATTTTCCAGTCTTTCAGAACTGACTTAATTTTCTAACATGCTTTTAAAGAAGAAAAAAAAAAAGGCATGGGACCTGGATACCGTTAAACGATGTGTTTGTCTTTTAACTTTACTTGCTGGAATGGCTCTGAATTCCATCATCAGCTACAGAAAATATTTAGTGAGATACTATGACTTAGAACAGATATGTTGATTGTGGGTGTTTACAAGCTTAGGGACTTGGTGGTTCAGTGGCTAAGATGCTGAGCTTGTAGATCAGAAAGGTCAGCAGTTCAGCGGTTCGAATCCCAAGCGCCACGTAACAGAGTGAGCTCCCATTACTTGTCCCAGCTTCTGTCAACCTAGCAGTTCCAAAGCCTGTAAAAATCAAGTAGAAAATTAGGGACCATCTTTGGTGGGAAGGTAACAGCGTTCCATGCGCCTTCGGCGTTTAGTCATGCCGGCCGCATGACCACAGAGCGGTCTTTGGACAGCGCTGGCTCTTCGGCTTTGAAATGGAGATGAGCACCGCCCCCTAGAGTCAGGAATGACTAGCACATATGTGCAAGGGGAACTTTTTACCTTTACCTTTTACAAGCTTGGTTAACCCAATCCCCCCTTAACATGGTGACTGATTTTTATTGTCCAAAATAATCAACTGTTAGTTCCTGAGTTAGTAGTATCTGTACAAAGGGCAAGGGACAGAGTGTTGAAAGTAGTCTCACAACGTAACTTCTAACCCTCTTCTATGTGCATTGTAGTGTTGACACATTCAAATGGACTGAGGTCACACTGCAATGTTTTGATCATTCTGAGGAAAGCTGAGAGACCCCATAAATGCTTTTTGTTCATCTAACATGCTAAGTCATCAAAAATCCTAATTAAGATGCAAACTAACCGAACTTTGTGCTTTGTACACGCATGTGTTTAATTTGTTTGATGTAGCACAGAGTATTGCAATATTTGCAGCATCATAATGCATGGTAGTGACAGATTTTATTTTCCTGGGCTCCAAGATCACCGCAGATGGGGACTGCAGCCAAGAAATTAAAAGACACTTGCTCCTGGGGAGGAAAGCTATGGCAAATCTAGATAGTTACCAAAAAGCAGAGACATCATCCTGGCAACAAAAGTGCATATAGTCAAGGTGATGGTTTTCCCAGTTGCAATAGATGGCTGTGAAAGTTAGACCATAAGGAAGGCTGAGAGCAAAAGAATGGAGGACTTTGAACTATGGTGCTGGAGAAGACTCCTGCAAGTCCCTTGGACTGCAAGGCGATCCAACCGGTCAGTCCTAGAGGAGATCAACCCTGACTGCTCTTTAGAAGGCCAGATCTTGAAGAGGAAACTCAAATACTTTGGCCACCTAATGAGAAGGAAGGACTCACTGGAGAAGAGCCTAACGCTGGGAAAGATTGAGGGCAAAAGAAGAAGGGGATAACAGAGGATGAGGTGGCTGGATGGAGTCACTGAAGCAGTTGGCGTCAGCTTAAGTGGACTCCAGAGGATGGTAGAGGACGTGAAGTCCTGGAGGAACATTGTCCATGGGACCGTGATGGGTCAGACAAGACTTCACAACTAACAACAGCAACAATGCATGGACTTTTAAATGCACATATCTATGTTATCCTCCACTCCCTGAAATATTTTAAGATGCCACATGCCACCAGTGGACATCTTTTAAAGGAAACTCAAAGGAAAATTTGGAAGCAGAATCTTTCTTCATTTTTGGTTGCCAGTTAAAATTATTTCTCTGCAATATTCCTCCCAATATATATTTTTTTCAACATCTTCCTCTTTTCAATGTTTTCCTCTGTTAAATATCTTCCAAGGTACCTTTTCAATATTTTCCAATAGACCTTTCCTACCGAAGGTCATTAGACTTTGCCTTATCACCCCACTCTCTTGGCTAATAATAATTCAGGTCAGGGGTCCCCAACCCTGGGCCACAGCGTGTTTGAAACCGAGTCACGGGAGAAATGGCCAAGCGTACACCCGTGCATGTGTGAAAGCTATGCCCATGCAAACAGCTCACGGTATTGCTCAAGCTGCGTGCGCTAGCTCAAACACCCTCCACTCATGTGCATAGTTCGATTTGCACGAGCAGAAAGCACATTGTGCGTACCATTCACACAAATGGAACTGTGAGCCTGTGTCTACCACTCTCTCTCTATGTCTCTCTCTCTCTCACACACACACACTTGCCTAGGCCAGACCAGGCTGGTTGGGGACCACTGATTCAGTTGGTAGCAGCCAATGGTCATTTCCTACTTCTGTGATGTAAGGAGAGGCCAGGCAATCATGGCGGCAGAGCATCGAGCTATTTTGATCTGTTTGAGTCACACCAATTCAGTCGACAGAAGCCAAAGGTATTTTCTGTAACCCTGAAGAAATTCATCCTTGTACCACAGTGGAGAATTGTGATGCTTGGCAAGGAACTGCTATCAAGACCAAGCATCTTCAATTGGTTCTGTTTCCAGGAAGAAAAGGAACAGGCTGTGCACACCTCGGTACATTCCAGAAGCCTCCCGGGAGCCATTTGTGCTCCGTTGCCACACGCAAGACTTTACCTGAAACAATGGAGTAGCTGACTCAGCAACTTTGGCTTTGGGAAATTGTGGATCCCATGATTGTGGAGAAGTTAGGGAAGGCAACACTTCCAGAAACAGCAGAGGAACAAGAGCAAACACTCTGGGCAAAGAAACCCCAACAACAATGTTTTTTAGATTATTTAACCCAATGTTTATGCCAACTGTGCATAAGAGACCTTTCCTATGTTTGGTTGGGGCTCTCATATGTGTATCAGGCAGCTGTTGCTGCATTAGTTAACAGAACCTTTTGAATCTATCCATTAGTTTCTAATATGGAAGGATCATGGGTCACCTTCAAACATCTGAGACAGAGGAGGTATTCAGCCAGTTCTGACTGGTTCTGGTGAACCGGTAGCGGAACTTTTGAGTAGTTCAGAGAACTGGCAAATACCACCTCTGGCTGGCCCCGCCCCCATCTATTCGCTGCCTCCTGAGTCCCAGTTGATCGACTGGGTCTTCTTCTGTTGTCCTTCACAGGAGAATGGAGCTTGAAAGCAGGTTAGTGGGGTGGGGTGGAAATGGAGATCTTGCAGTATATCCTTCCCCTGGAGTGGGGTGGAAATGGAGATCTTGCAGTATATCCTTCCCCTGGAGTGGGGTGGAAATGGAGATCTTGCAGTATATCCTTCCCCAGGAGTGGGGAGGGAATGGGGATTTTGCAGTATCCTTCCCCTGCCATACCCACCAAGCCACACCACACCCACAGAACCGGTAGTAAAAAATTTTGAATCCCACCACTGATCTGGGACCAGATCAGACATGACATGAGAAATAAAGGGTTCTGCGTAGTCCAGAAGAAGAGAATCTATTGACTTGGGAGTAAAGCCACTGGTGGACGGTGAATGGCCCCTCCCATAGGAAATAAAAGAAGAGCGAAAGGGGAGTGGGCTTTTGCAGGAAACAATCCGTTTGTTTGTTCGTTTTTAGGAGTGTGAAGATCTGTCTGTGAATCTCGGAAACTCTGTGCCTTGTACAACACTGTGTTTGGAAAATATTTACATGGCAGCTTTCCAAGCTAGATGAGGTCTGCGGTCATAACTTCACCTTTGAAAGACTGTTTGCCAGGCCTTTGCTGAATGTGAAGGAGAGGAATTCACATTTGTTAATAAAAGGGGTTTTGTTGGCACCAGGAATCTGCTTTGTGCTTTTTGGGGAAGCCTCAGTCAGAACAATGGTCACTTCAAGCTTAGGTTGGTATGCAGTTGCTTTCTTCTCCCGGCCAGTTGAACTTGAAACAGAGTCTCGGAGAGATACAGTAGTTACTTTTGCTTTCCCCCAAGTCTTCCTCTTCCCATCCCTCCTGCCCAGAGTTCATGGCAATCTGTCACTGCACGGTAGCGAAGCCTAACAAGCATGCGTAAAGTGGCAGCTGACAGACTGAAACGTTCACACATGCCTCTTGGCATTCTGGCCATCAAATGGGTGCGAAAACACAGTTCTCGTGCCTGTCAATTTCACCAAAATATTTTCCACGGAGAAGAGTTTCAGAGGCAAATTCTCTTCCATCAAACCAAGTGTGAATGGATAATGGGGAGGGTGTGTGTGTGATGCAAGGGCATTTCTCAACCTAGCACTAAATCCCCCAAAAGATTGTAATGTTGTGTTTTGCAAAACTACCACCATTGTAATTGAACGGGGGGGAGGCGGGGTTCATTCCAAGAAACTGCAAAAATGCTTCATGGAAATTGGGGGGGGGGGAAACCTGCTCATTTGGGGCTCCATCTGAACTGATTTCCCGGCACCATCTAGACGCCCAGATTCTGGCGCCTGGTTAGAAAATTCTAATCCAAAATCAACAGCTCTGTGTGACACATGAAACCTTCACTCTCCTTTTCCTTTTCTGTAGCCAGATTCCCCCTCTCGTACTTCAATCGGATTTTTAACCTCTATTAAATGTTTCAGCGTTTCTCGTACTCAAATCTCTTGCCAAGCTATTTTTATTAAGTCATTTGGGAACAAGAAAGAGAGGAAGAGTCTATGGAACAGGTCTTGTATGTACAACATATTTTGCCGTATACCGAGAAGTCTTGTGCTAGGAAATGCCTAGGTTTTTTAGATCTTTCCATTTTATTTTAAGAACAACATATTTTTTTATTATGCTTCTAATAGCATACCGCTGTCCTCAGCAAATTTAAGTAGGAGAAGGTCTCCAGATGCAACACAATAATCAAAATTGATCATATCAAAGGAGGCCAGAGTATATGAAAATAATGGCAGAGATAGCTGCTTTGAGATAAAAGAAACCTAATCCAGACCTGAAGCAAATAAATATGTTTTCCTCCAGAATCTCAGCAGGTGGTAGGGAATTATCTCAGCTCCTAAATTAAGCAGGGTTGGATAAATACTGGGATGAGAAACCTTAGAATGAGTTTTCCAGAATGGTGGCTAAACTAGAACACTGATAAAAGTAATGGTTCCTCTCACACATATGTGCTAGTCATTCCCGACTCCAGGGGGGAGTGCTCATCTCCGTTTCAAAGCCGAAGAGCCAGCGCTGTCCGAAGATGTCTCCGTGGTCATGTGGCCGGCATGACTAAACACCCAAGGCGCACAGAATGCTGTTACCTTCTCACCAAAGGTGGTCCCTATTTTTCTACTTGCATTTCTACGTGCTTTCAAACTGCTAGGTTGGCAGAAGCTGGGACAAGTAACGGCAGCTCACTCCGTTATGTGGCACTAGGGATTCAAACTGCCCAATTGCCGACCATTCGGATCGACAAGCTCAGCATCTTAGCCACTGATAAACACCACCAAATGCAACACTGGGAAATCACATCTGCATTCTTCCATTTGATTAAAAAGAGATCCTATCTCCCCCTCCCCCCCCATGGTGTGTAGAAATGGGATTTGGTGGACTTGAGATAAATTTGTGTCAGGGGTCTGGGAGGGAACCAATAGCCATAGCACTTAAGACTTATATACCGCTTCACAGTGCTTTACAGCCTTCTCTAAGTGGTTTATAGAGTCAGTGTATTGCCCCCAACAATCTTGGCTCCTCATTTTATCGACCTTGGAAGGACAGAAAGCTGAGTCAACCTTGAGCCAGTCAGGATCGAACTGCTGGCAGTTGGCAGAACTAGCCTGCAATATTGCATTCTAACCACTGTGCCACCAGGGCTCTATTAAATAAAACCCAATATGGTTGATACGTTCGGGTGCAGCATATTATGAGAACCTTGAGCCAGTGAGGAATCAAACTCCTGGCAATGTGAGCAGAGTTAGCCTGCAATACTGCATTGTAACCACGGTGCAGGAAGGAAGGAAGGAAGGAAGGAAGGAAGGAAGGAAGGAAGGAAGGAAGGAAGGAAGGAAGGAAGGAGGAAGGAAGGAAGGAAGGAAGGAATGAATAGCACTTAGACTTATAGATGGTTTTTACTTTTGCAATCTGGGGAACATCTAGTTTGTCTCCATATTCCACCATATTTTATTTTCAGAAGTTTCTACGCCCCTTGTTTTTCTTATGCTGTCAGCCACACCTGTGATAGCAATAGCACTTAGACTTATATACCGCTTTACAGTGCTTGACAGCCCTCTCTAATTGGTTTACAGTGTCAGCCTCTTGCCTCCAACAATCTGGGTCCTCATTTTACTGACCTCAGAAGGATGGAAGGGGATGAGTCAATCTTGAGCCTGGTGAGATTTAAAGTGCAGCTGGCAATCAGCAGAAGTAGCCTGCAGTACTGCATTCTAACCACTGCACCACCACGGTAATGCACACAAGGCATTATTCCTTGTATTTAACCACCAAAGAACAGTGGTAAGTCAACATGCACACAAGTATTGCTACAGTGGTCCATCTATGGGTGCCGGTCTCAAGCAAGTTTTTCCAATCTTTGGCTTGCCTGGGCCACGTTGAGTGAAGAGGAATTGGGGCCACATTGAGTGAAGAGGAATTGTCTCACGCTGCATATAAAATAGAGAATGTATATAAATAACAAAACCCTACCCGTAAGGCGAACCCCAACCCTTATGAAGTGAAGCCCCCAAGGTGTAGTTTAAACCAAATGTGTGCAATTTTTTTTCCAGGTCAACGTTTGACCTTTGACTTGGCGAGCCAAGCCTGCATTCCAAAAGTAGCATCTGGGGCTGGATAAAAATTAAAAAACCCCTTGGTTGAGCTTAGCTCATGGGTGTGAGATGTGTTAAGCAGGCAAACTCAGGAAATAAGACACCCTTGGATTTCTGGAAAGAGCTTCCTTGCTAGTAGAGTAGTGCAACAATGTCTTGAAAGCAATTCTCTAGCTCGATTTATACCAAGTCTAATTAAAGTGGAGTTCATCGGAGTCATTTTTTTAAAGTTTTCCCCTCTCCTTTGGACTCAGGAATGTTTTTTTGTAACATCTCCTGTAATGACCTTTTTCTCCGTCTCTACATTCTCAGGATTTGTTGATAGCTGTTGATAGAACTGTGTTGATGGATTACTGTTGAGAGATAGGCTCGTGTTCTTCCTTTGGCAAAGATATGGAAGTGGTTTGCCATTGACTTTTTCTGGATTTCTTGGTTGAATAAAGATCCTTATAGAAGCTAGCTAGAATCCTAGAAGAAAGGCAGGAGAAGATGCTGGATAACAGAGTAGGAAGGGACCTCGGAGGTCTTATAATCCAATCCCCTGCTCAAGCAGGTGAGTCTATCCCATTTCAGACAAATGGCTCTCTTCTTAAAAATCTCCAGTTCTTATGGTTAATGACCACAATTAAGTGATTTGATTTGAAATATCTCCAGGGATGGAGCATCCACAACTTCTGGAGGCAAGCTTTTTCATTGGTTAATTGTTCTCACTGTCTGGAAATTCCTCCTTAGTTCTAGGTTGGTTCTCTCCTTGATTAGTTTCCACCCGTTTTTCCTTGCTTTTACTTTTTAATCATTCTGGATTCCCCGTGTGCTTAGTCTGTAAATAGGAATACAAATAAACATCTACAAACAATGGCAGCTGCCTCTTCTTCTTGAATATAACATTGTTAAGCGAGGCTGCAAATGGCAAGGAACAGGTCTCGGGGGCAAGAGAGAAGCCTGCTGAAATAAGAAGTATTTGGACATGTATGCTAATTAGAGCATACAAAAACTTTGCCAGACCAATTCTCGAATACAGTTCATCTGCTTGGAATCCAGACCGCACATTGGACATTAATATGATTGAGCGGGTCCAGAGGTATTCATGAGAAGAATACTCCACTCCTCTGCTCACAGTAGAATCCCTTATGCCACCAGGCTCAAAATTTTGGCCTTGGGCAACCTGGAACTACGCTGCCTATGATCTGACCTAAACATAGTACAGTAGATATAGTTCATACCTTTTTAAAATTGTCTGCTACAACATCCTACCTGTCAATGACTACTTCAGCTTCAACCTCAATAATACACAGGCAAAAAGTAGATACAAACGCAAGGTAAATCACTCCAAACTCGATTGCAGAAAATACGACTTCAACAACAGAGCGCCCAACACCTGGAATACAATACCCGACTCTGTTGTTACATCCCCAAACTCTCACAACTTTAACCTCAGACTGTCTACTGTTGACCTCACCCCATTCCTAAGAGGTCCGTAAAGGGGGCGTGCATAAGCGCACTAATATGCCTAATGTCCCTGTCCTACTGTCCCCATTTATTTGTACTCATTTCCTTTGTTCATGTCAAATGGACATACGTATACCTGCTATCTTGTATAAACTCAATAAATAAATAAAATAAGAAATAAACATTGGAGTTTGCCTATCCAGTACAGGGTTACCTTCCAAAGGTAAACCCCCAGAGACAAGGAATTTTTACCCTCACCCTTTCTAGACAAGGCTTCCTTGTTTGGGACCAGGAGACAGACTGGTTTTGTCTGATAAAGCCACCGGCTGTTTATCAGAGCAACAGAAAGAGAATAGCGTCACTGCAGTCCCTAACCAGGATACTTGGACCCTCAAGATCAAAGGAGGATTCTGGGAGGGATCTGGGTGAGAGATAGCTAGTTGGCTAGGGCTGCCTCCGTGCAGGGAAGGGAGGTCTGGGGAAGCCACCAGAGACTCGCTAACATGTCCATGTTAATTAAGTAAGCAGAAACAGCTGTCTGGGGATGAGATACTCCATAGCTGAACACCAGAGCACAGACTTTGCTTCCAAAGATCCCCAGATTTAGGGTGCCATCCACACGCGGTGCTCCGAACCAGGCAGATGTTTTATTATTATTCTTTCTTTTTTTTAAAAAAAATCAAAGGCTGTTTTCATTCTACATTGAGCAGTTCCTGATTCCAGAGTTCTGCTTGGATCCAAAACCCCATTTCCTCCATCCTAGAATAACAAGGTTGCCCTGCTAAGCCGCAGCCCAAGAGGCCAGAGAGGTCACAGTGCACACAATTTTCCAATTCCTTTTGGTACAACAGTCCAGCGGCTAGCAGTGACAGGCGGAATCCAGGAATTTGTGCCTGGAAGGCAGAAGAAACCTCAGCCATCTCATTCAATCAGGCTCCTTACAGATGTGTTGGGCTAAAAATCACACCATCCAAGCTCAACTCATCTTAACTAGCTTGAGATTGGATATCGGTTATCTTCTTGCTTCAAGAGTCCCAATTTAAGAGACTAAACTGAACTCTCTTTTTTTTTGGGTAGCTTTATCCTGATAAAAGGGACGCAGTGGCTCAGTGGCTAAGATGCTGAGCTTGTCGATCAGAAAGGTCGACGGTTTGGCGGTTCGAATCCCTAGTGCCACATAACGGAGTGAGCTCCTGTTACTTGTCCCAGCTTCTGCCAACCTAGCAGTTCGGAAGCATGTAAAAAATGCAAGTAGAAAAATAGGGACCACCGTTGGGTGGGAAGGGAACAGTGTTCCGTGCATCTTCGGCGTTTAGTCATGCCGGCCACATGACCACAGAGACATCTTCGGACAGCGCTGGCTCTTTGGCTTTGAAACAGAGATGAACACCGCCTCCTAGAGTTGGGAATGACTAGCACATATATGGGAGGGGAACCTTTACCTTTACCTATCCCGATAAAAATAAGCCCTCTAACCAATACATGTGAAATCACAAAAAATTGCCCTTGATAATACCAGGGTCCAGGGAATCTAGTTATAACATTTTGCTGCAGATTTGAATACCTTTCTCTTGCATCTATTTTCTTTCAGTCTTCTCATAATTGCTGTTCAGAATGGCAAATAACATTACCAAAAATTGCCCCAAAGGTGGTTTTTCAAGAGGCAACTGGGCTTTCTGGCTTTTCTTTGAAGATGTCTTACTTCCCGTTCAAGAAGCTTGTCCACCTTTGACTTTCCTCATCATCCAGTCTGAGCTGAAGAAGCTTCTTAGATGAGAAGCGAAACTCCTTCAAAGAAAAATAAAAACCAGAAAGTCCAATTGCCTCTTGAATAAAGTACCTTTGGGACAATCATGACCTGGATGACTGAGAATCTCCATAGACAATTACCAAAAATTGTATCAGAGCAGTGTTTGTCAAAGTTAGCAACTTTCAGATATGTGTCTATGGAGATTCTCAGCCATCCAGGCCACAGTTGTATCAAGTGTTTTTTTTTATTTTTGAAAAGGCAACTGGACTGAATTTTTTTGAGGAGGAAGAAGAAAAAGTCCTTTCGCTTCCTATCCCAGGAGCTTCATCAGTTGTATTGGACGGCGTGGGAGATGGAAAGACAGTTATTGACAGTTGAGATTAGTTGGTAGGAAAGGGAATGATAGGTTCTGACAGGATGGTGGGGGGGGGGGGGGAGATGGGATGGAAAGATTGACTTCAATTCCCAAAATTCCCCAGCCAGCATACTGGGGGAGTTGAAGTCCACACATCTTATAGTTGCTAAGGTTAAAAGAAAGGACACTGTATTAAAGCTAATTTAGATCATGTGGGTGATTTGGATTGTGGATGGATTAATTGACATGTTCTTCGATCAGTTGATGGCCTTATTGACGTGCGGAAAGAATAGGGTATGCATTCAAATTCCATGCTACATATGGTAAAATGGAAAGTCCAGCATTGATGTGAAATAAAATGTGCTAAGCCAGACCAAATTACAATGGAATTATGGCTCAGAGAGATGTGATCACAAGACCTGGGGGGGGGGGGGGGAACCGATACACCCTTGGGCATATGAGTGGAAAGCTTCTGGGGCCACCATTAGATCAGGCATCTAAAGAGATGATTGATGAGGCAGAAAATAACTCAGACAAGAGGTCATCCCTCCCAAATGCTTCATTTCAAGAAACTCTTTTCTCGTGCTGATAACATAAGATTAACGTTCAAAATTTAAGCAGGAAACTCCTTTTAGAAACAGAGGGATGGAACAAGCAAACTCTTGGTTTCTTATTTTTCTACTTGCTACCTACCAATGGTCTCAAAAGCTGAAGAACATCTAAAGAAAGGGGGTTTTATGCAGTGCAAGCTTCATTCTATCTGCCCAGGATCAGCCACCTTCAAAAGAATTTGCTCTCTCAGAGTTTTATCCATCATCCATTCCCTGAGGTCTTAAGAGCCATAACTCAAACAAAAATTGGACAATCTGCCTTGTATGTAGACTTCAGACAGCACCTGCAGCTAAGGCCATCATTTTTATTGCTTATTTACATCTCGCCTTTTCTTTTTCCTTTTGCTGAAGGGATCACGCCATGATTATCCATCTAGTCACCTTCACTACTCAGGTAGGAAAGACTGCCTAAGAGATTGTGACTAATGCAGACTCACACCAGAGAAACTTCCTGAGGAAATTGAGAACTTCAATCGGGGTGTTTCCAGTCTTTTGCGCAATCCTAAATGCTCCATGGGACGGGGTGGCTCAGTGGCTAAAAAGCTGAGCTTGTCGATCAGAAAGGTCGGCTGTTCGAATCCCTAGCGCCGTGTAATGGAGTGAGCTCCCATGACTTGTCCCAGCTTCTGCCAACCTAGCAGTTCAAAGCACGTAAAAAATGCAAGTAGAAAAATAGGGACGGTGGGAAGGTAACAGCATTCCGTGCGCCTTTGGCATTTAGTCATACTAGCCACATGACCATGGACTTTGGACAGTGCTGGCTCTTCGGCTTTGCAACAGAGATGAGCACCGCCCCCTGGAGTCAGGAACGACTAGCACATATGTGCAAGGGGAACCTTTACCTTTTACCTAAATGCTCCATGATCATTAAGATCAGAATTCCACTGAAAAGGAAGATGCTATGCCTTAAAAACCTAGCACATGCCTCTTCCGATATTATACAGGTAGTCCTCAACTTACAACAGTTCATTTAGTGGCCGTTCAAAGTTACAAGAATGCTGAAAAAAGTGACTTTTCACTTTTCACTAAGAGTTTTCCCCACTTAGAACTGTTACACCATTGTCACATGATCAGGATTCAGACATCTGGCAACTGACTCATGTTTATGATGGTTGCAGTGTCCTGGGGTCAAGGGATCAACTTTTGCAACCTTCTGACAAGGAAAGTCAATGGGGAAGCCAGATCCACTTAACAACCCTGCGTTACTAACTTCCCAACTGCAATGATTCACTCAACAATGGCGGTAAGAAAAGACATAAAAATGAGGCAAACTCACTTAACATATGTTTCACTTAGCAACATAAATTTGGGGATCAATTGTGGCCGTAACTCGAGGATTACCTGCACACACATGTAGAATAAGAATAGTGTGGAAATGGCTTTAAGATAACCTTAGGCAACCCCGATTGAGCAGATGGCGTTTTTGATTATCCCCAGCTAGCATGACCAAGTTGGCTGGGGCAGCAGGAACTGTGGTCCAACACATGTGGCTTTTAACCATGGCTAGAAACCAAGAAGCAATTCAACACAAAACCCAAGCCATCTTTCTTGGCCGTTGCCCAAGAGTACATTTTGGTGTCAATTGATTGAGAAAACAAAGGGTGGTTTTCCCTGGTAGAAAATTGGATACCATTGATCTGTTTTTTGGAATGTACATTTCAAGCTTAATGACGAAAACGTTAAGAGTGGGAGCAAAGTGATATTTGGGGAAAACACTCATTTTTTTTTTAGACTAGCCTTTGCTCATCCATTTCCCCCCTTCAATTCAGCATGATTCCCTTATGATGATGAAGATGAATAGAATGGAATGGAATGGAATGGAATAGCAGAGTTGGAAGGGACCTTGGAGGTCTTCTAGTCCAACCTCCTGTTTAGGCAGGAAACCCTACACCACTTCAGACAAACGGTTATCCAATCTCTTCTTAAAAACTTCCAGTGTTGGAGCATTTACAACTTCTGGAGGTTCAGATCAGTTCATATCGGATCTTGTTATGGATCAGGGTTATGTAATAATCTCTCTCACACATGCTTAAAAGATCAAATATTGTGCCTTTCTTTTTCATCCAAGATTCCCTCCTCCTCCTCCTCCTCCTCTTCCTCCTCCTTTAACACATTGATGAAATAAATAAATAACAAAAGGACAAGCCCAGACACAAGACCGCTTACATTTTGCAGTAACCATTGCAAACTCTTGCAGTAGCTGTACCCAAAATAATACTAATAATACTAATAATACTAATAATACTAATAACACTAATAACACTAATAATACTAATAATACTAATAATAATACTAATAATACTAATAATACTAATAATACTAATAATAATACTAATAATAATAACCCTTGGTTAGGACTCGAGCTGTTGAGCTACCAACCAGCCCCAAAGGCTGTGAATCCCACCAAAGATTAACCACATAACAACAACAACAACAATAACTCTTCTTCGGCATGTTTCTAACATGAAGCAGCCGACAAATATTTAAAGCGCCGAAGCCAAGGCGTAAGTAAGACACAAACTCCCTCGGAAGCAAAGGCGTGAATAAGAATTAGGGAAGGTTAACTCTGCTCTCAGCCCCGGGGGACCTTTTCCAACTTTCAGACGAGGCGGGTGTTGCCGAAAATCACAGCTCGAAGAAATGGGGGGACGGACAGAAAGCGAGAAACCAACGGAGACCTTACCGGGGTCCCCGGCTCTGGGGGGGGGGGAGCCGGGGGGGAGGAGGGAGGGAGGAGAGAGAGGGGAGGGGGGGAGGGAGGGTGTTCGCGTGTTCCTTTAAGGGATTGGTCCTGCCGCGGTTTCCTTTTGGGTCGCCGCCGCCCCGCCCCGCGGCTCTACAACCCACTTCGGTAAAGTTGCAAGAGGCTCAGTTGGGTTTTGCCCGCCGCGGAGGGAAGTTTCAACTTTTCCGCTTCTGCAATTGCTGCTGCTGGAGTCCGTTTCAGGACGCTGCGGGCTGGTTATGTCCTCTTGCTCCGTAAGTAAGGCGATATGGAGAAGTTGAAGACGGGGAGAGAGAGAGAGAGAGAGAGGGAGGGGAGGGGAAGAGAGAGCGAGAGGGAGACAGACACACACACACAGAGACAGAGAGAGAAAAAGAGAGATGGGAAGAGAGAGACAGAGAGAGATGAGGAGAGAGAGACAGAGAGGGAGATAGAAAGAGAGATGGGAAGAGAGAGAGAGCGAGAGAGGGAGA
This sequence comes from Natrix helvetica, assembly GCF_964273705.1. Classification (NCBI taxonomy): domain Eukaryota; kingdom Metazoa; phylum Chordata; class Lepidosauria; order Squamata; family Natricidae; genus Natrix; species Natrix helvetica. The sequence goes on along the minus strand of NC_138556.1, from coordinate 11,059,580 downwards.
GAGAGACACACACAGAGAGACAGAGAGAGAAAAAGAGAGATGGGAAGAGAGAGAGAGAGATGAAGAGAGAGAGACAGAGAGAGACAGAGAGGGAGATAGAAAGAGAGATGGGAAGAGAGAGAGGGGGAGGGGGAGAGAGCGAGAGAGAGAGAGAGGGAGGGGGAGAGAGAGGGAAAGAGAGAGGGAGGAGAGAGAGCAAGAGAGGGAGAGGGAAACACACACACACACACACAGATAGAGAGAGAAAAAGAGAGATGGGAAGAGAGAGAGAGAAAGGGAGGGAGGGGGAGAGAGGGAGGGGGAGAGAGGGGAAGAGAGAGAGGGAGAGAGGGAGAGGGAAAGAGACACACAGAGACAGAGAGAGAGAGAGATGGGAAGAGAGAAAGAGAGAGAGAGAGAAAGGGAGGGAGGGGGAGAGAAGGGGGAGGGAGAGAGAGGGGAAGAGAGCGAGCGAGTGAGAGATCCCTTCCCTCCCTCCGGTTTTCCTCTCTTTTTCTCTGCTGTGGGACTCTAACTTTCATCCCCTGGTTGGCAAACTGGGAAAGAGACAGAATCGGAGCACGGGAGGTAATGTGCCCTGGCGCAATTTTAAACCCGATCCCCAGGTATGAGGCGGAATGTGAGAAATGGAGGAGAAATTTGGGGAATGGGAGAAGCACAAGGGAGCAATTTGCAGAGTTAGCAAGGATACCACACACCTAGAGAATCAGGCCGGTGATAAACCTAGCGGGTACAGGACCCTTGGTTTAGGGTTTTTTAATCTCAGTTAGGGTTTGTTTTCCCCACCCAGCCTTGGATTTTAGTTGGCTGTGTGAACTCAGCTGGTTTGATCCGGGTGTAATTCAGTGTATAGTTATAATGTACACTGAAGATGGGATTTAATTTCACCGTATGAGGTGCAGTGACAATAAACCCAACCCAACCTAAACCCAACCTTCGTGCAAGGCTAGAGAGGCAAACGAAGGTGTTGAGTATTGCCAAGGCAGGAAGTTCTTTTTTAAAGAAGAGATTGGACAATCATTTGTCAGAAATAATAGGGTCTCCTCCTTGAGCAGAGGGGTTGGACTAGAAGACCTCCAAGGTCTCTTCGCACACTATTGTTCTGTTAAATCTATCGAGCAGAAGATCCCTACCAATTAAGACACTTTCGAACATCTCGTCTGTATCTTTTGAGGGTATTTTGATGGCACAGGGCAATTGCAGTGCAAGGTGATTTTGTTCTATCTTTTTTCACATTTGTGTTGGAGAGCAGTGGGGAGGATCCAGCGGCTTTGAAGTTGGTCCCAACAGCGCCTTGGTCTCAAGAACAAACCAACTGGGCTGATGTCTACAAGCATGGAGATGCCTCTCGTGTTATCAAGGTGGGCTTGGCTGCCAAAGAGACCTGAAATGTATGGTCTGATCATATTGCATTGTTGGGAAACATCCCTTTGCACTTAGTGGCCAGTGACATCTTATAAAGGGGTATTAAGACTGAGCCCAACATGTTTAAGTATGAAATTACTTGGGCTACTATCTGAACAGGAGGAGGATGGAAACCCACCTGAGCCTAGCAGGCAGAGAACTGCTGATATGAAGGAAAGTTTTATCAGACATAAACTTGATATCCAATTATGATATCCTTGAATGGATCCAGGATAAAACTTGCCTAAAGTAATTTGATTTTATTTATTGCATTCCATCTTGTTGTTTATAAATAACTCAAGGCAGAAAACATACTACTTCCTCCCCCTATCTTCTGTACAACAACAACCCTGTGAAGTGTGTTGGGCTGAGAGAGAGAGAGAGAGAGAGAGAGAGAGAGAGAGAGAGACAGACAGACAGACAGACAGACAGACAGACAGACAGACTACCCTAAAGTCACCCAGCCAGGTTTCATGCCTAAGGCAAGACTAGAACTCACTATCTCCTAGCGATCGGCCCAAAGTTACCCAGTCAGCTTTCATGTCTAAGGTGGAACTAGAACTCACAGTCTCCTGGTTTATAGTCTGGTGCCTTAACCACTCTGCCAAACTGATAAACCGGTAACCGGACCAATATAAATAACCATCGTTTTCCTCGAAAAGGACGACGGAAAGGAATAACTTGTTGACTGTGGTCTAACTGAATGAAAACCTGAGATTAACTGTCCAATTGCCTCCCAAGAATTGTGCAATTGCATGATTATTTAAACCCTTAACTTTTACCTACTACTGCTGATTAAGTATTTGCAATAAGCCATGACTTCACTTGGGGAATTCTATGCATTGGATGACTACATGGGCGCGATGAACTCTTTCCATCTGCTCTATGGGTTGGGATGAGCTACTAAGCAAATACATAGCTGGATGTTTTGCGCTGCTTGTCTCCTGGTGGAATCTATGAGAGCAACTCTGCTTTTCTATATATGCTTGGAAAGCTGTCTGGCTGAGCCAACAGATTTTATAATTTTTCCACTCTAGTGTAAGCATGGCTTGGATTGCAGCACCGGTTTCTTCAAAATGAGCTGGGGAATCTGTGATAACACTGATAGCGCACATGTCTTAAAACCTGCTTTCATCTTCAACTCAACGGTGTCTTCAGAGTCCAAGTTTTAATGTATTTCTGCGGCTCTGGTGACTATTTTTAATATCAGGCTAGTAATGGATTGAGGGATGCTTTGGCTCACTGGCTAAGATGCTGAGCTTGTCAATCAAAAAGGTCTACAGTTCGATGGTTCGAATTCCTAGTGCAGCGTAACGGAGTGAGCTCCCGTTGCTTGTCCCAGCTTCTGTCAACCTAGCAGTTGGAAAGCATGTAAAAATACAAATAGAAAAATAGGGACCACCTTTGGCGGGAAGGTGCATTCCATGAGCTTTTGGCATTTATTCATGCTGGCCACATGACCACAGAGACATCTTCGGACAGCACTGGCTCTTCAGCTTTGAAATAGAGATGAGCACCGCCCCCTAGAGTCTGGAATGACTAGCACATATGTACTAAGGGAACCTTTACCTTTAGTAATGGATTTCAACTAAAAAGGGATGAAGGAATTCCTCTGTTTCTATTGTGGTTGCAAATGGATCCTCTTCTTGTGATAACTTTTATTGAATTCTGTAATTGATCACTTTTACTTTCTCTCTTCAGAACTGACTTTGTAATACAGGTGGTCCTCGGCTCACGATCACCATAGAGCCCAAGATTGATGTTGTTCAGTAGGATATTTGGTTTGCCCCATTTACGACCTTTCTTGCAACAGTTGTTAAGTGAATCCTTGCAGTTGTTAGTAACTTGGTTGTGAATCTGGTTTCCCCATTGACTTTGCTTAAGAGAAAGTTGCAAAATCTAATCACTTGACCCCAGGACACTGCAACTGTCCAGTCTTGCCTACAGGAATCCTCTGGTGCCCTTCTAGCCTAATGCTAAAGAGGATCTACTTTGCTTCGCTTCTTAGACAAACCAGGTTTTGCCGGGTGCTGCTAGACAAAGTTAGACTAAGGAACATAAAGTTTCATTTGAGTCAAGCTGCAATTATGTAGACTCTGTGGATAGGATTGCTTTGCCTTCCAGCCGTGGGATTCCTTGGTGAATTCCAATGCAACCACTATTTTTGCTTATATTTTGTAGATCACGCAAGATTAACTATGTCCTGAAGAAGCAGCTCCTTGAAATTTATGGGACTTTGATTAGCATACACTTAGCTGTTAAAAATCTGAATGAATCCTTTTGGCACCCCTGAATTGGCTGCAGTAAATATGTAAAAAAACCGATAGCAAAAGGATCAGGTTAATTATCTTCCCACCTGCCAGATAAAACAGATTATGTTGCTTGGATTGTCTGTGGTATATGCACTTCTTATGTTCAGATTTCATAGACTGGGGAGTCTTTTCATGGTGCTCCCTACCAGTGGGGGGATTTAATTTTTTTTACTACGGGTTCTGTAGGTGTGGCATGGCTTGTGAGTGTGGCTTGGTGGGCGTGGCAGGAGAAAGATGCTGTAAAATCTCCATTTCCTCCCCATTCCAGGGGAAGGACACTGCAAAATCTCCATTTCCTCCCAATCAGCTGGGATTTGGGAGGCGGAAAATAGATGGGGGCGGGGCCAGTCAGAGGTGGCATTTACCGGTTCTCCGAACTACTCAAAATTTCCGCTACCGGTTCTCCAGAACTGGTCAGAACCTGCTGAATGCCACCTCTGCTCCCTGCCCCCTTTCTGTTTTATTTCATCATTCCTGTAAGTTAACTTTTTTTTTATTTTTAAGTTGTAGAATGTAGAAGGGTGTCTTTGATTCCTTCCCCCCACTCCTGTGTGGGAAATCTCAAAAGAATGCCAACATGTAATTTACCCTTGTCAATGCTATTATTACATGATAAATAATGGTGGGACTTTGAAGAGGCATTGTGCTGGATGCTTTTAAAATAAAAGTCCTTCCAAAGACCGGTAATCATAATTTATAGTGGACAATTTTGAGAGAAATAAAGGGTTTGCTGCAGGGGTGAAATGCTACCAGTTCAGACCAGCTCGCCCAAACTGGTAGTAAAAAAATGCTACTGGTTCAGGCAAAGCGGTATTTCTGACAGTCAGCTGTGACGTGCGATTTATGTTAGTTAGAAAGCAGGATTTCCTGATTTCTAGCTAATTTAAATCGTGTGGCACAGCGGATACTTACCTTTTAGGTGCACTCGGTAGCAAGCTCCACTCACCCACCCGGATGTTGTCATGTCTGTTTTTGACGCTCTGCGCATGCGCAGAGGTGATGCTTGCGCTCACATTTGCGAACCGGTAGCGAAGGTAAGTAGATTTCACAAATGGTTTAGGGGTTAGAGAAGATGTGATTAGCTGCACAGAAGATGGTATGACTTATATTCTAAGGATTGTTCCAGAACCAATGGTTCTGTTTAAAGACAATTGATAACAGCTCCAACTAAGACATGGATAACTCCCCCAGAAGATAATACAACAGAGATTTCGCTGTCATGGAACTTAAACAGTGCTTAACATAGCATAGGATAGAGCTGTTGGCTCAGAAATATGGGCAGAGGGATGAATGTGCAAGCAAGCAATTCTTACTGTGTTTTGGTTGGAAAGGAAATACTTTTGCTGCAAAAGTGAAATATGTCTCCAGCACATCTCGATAGTAAAAAGGACAATTACCCTTAGTTTAGGCACACATGGACTGAACGCCAGGCATTTTGCCTTTAAACAAATGTGGCTTGCACAAAACCATGATGTGGTTGGCTTAGTTTGCCCTTCATGTGCAAATGCAGTCACTGTGTGTTGTTAAACCGTGGCCGAGGCCCTGCTTGTGCGTCAATCCATGCAACTGTGGCTTATTCAAGAACCTGAATTGAACTGAGGCTTATTCAAGAAATAGAACACAAGGCTGGAAAGGATCTCAAAGATCTTCTAATCTAACACCCTCCTCAAGCAGGAAACCTTATATCATCCCGGTCAAATGGCTCTCCAGTCTATTTTTGAAAACCTCCAGTGATCGAGCACTCACTATTCCCAGAGGCATGCTGCTCCATTAATTAATTGTTCCCACTGTCTCCATCAGAAAATTTATCCTAAATTAAACAGATTAAACAGAGTTGGAATCGACCTTGTAGATCTTTTAGTCCAACACCCCCTTGCTCAAGCAGGAGACCCTACATGATTTCTGACAAATGGCAATCCAGTCTCCTCTTGAAAGCCTCCAGTGATGAAGCTCCCACAACTTCTGAAGGCAACTTCTGTTCCATTGGTTGATTGTTCTCACTGTCAGAAAGTTCCTCCTTATTTCTAGGCTGAAGCTCTCCTTGGTCAGCTTCCATCTATTATTCCTTGTCTGGTTTTAAAGTGCTTTGGAAAATAGCTTAACCCCCTCCATTCTGTGGCAGACTCTCCGATATTGGAAGACTGCTATCATGTCTCCCCTCTCCGTCTCTTCACTAGACTAGACATATCCAGTTCCTGCAACCGTTCTTCGTATGTTTTATCCTCCAATCCCCTAATTATCTTGCTTGTTCTTCTCTGCACTTGTCTGCACTTTTTTTTAGAGTCTCAACAGCTCTTTTACAGTGTGGTGACCAAAATTAGTTCTAGATTGGATCTCTCTTTAACAAGCTTCCACCTATCACTCATTGTCCTGCCCTCTGGTGCTTAACAATAGCAATTGCACTTAGACTTATATGCCGCTTCTTGGAGCCTTACAGCCCTCTCTAAGCAGTTTACAGAGCCCCCGGCCATCTGGATCCTCATTTTACCCACCTCGGAAGGATGGAAGGCTGAGTCAACCTTGAGCCTGGTGAGATTCGATCTGCCAAACTGCAGGCAGCCGGTGAGCAGCAGAAGTAGCCTCTAACCACTGCGCCACCACAACTCTTAAGGGTGGCTTATTCCAGAAATTTAAGCAAATTAGAAGATAATGCAAGGTATTCTGTCCCTCGATTCCAGAATATGAATAAATGATAAATTGCTTCACCTGGAATGCTCCTATTGAAGGCATCAGCCCACTAGTTATGCTGTTTTCTGATACCTGCATTTCTAGCTTGGTTTTCTGCCCCCCAGTCCCAACCGTAAGCCTTCTGTGACTTTTTGGCTCTGTTCTGCTAAAATTTAGCACATCAGCTTGCAGTTACCATAATGACCGTCTTTTACATTTTTTTTCCAGATTTCACAGGGCTAAGAAAGGCACTCATTATTGGGCTCCGTAAGTAAGAAGCCAAGCATGTGAATTTCTGCAAGATGTGCGTATGATGAGAAAGGCCATTTAAGGCCTTTGATAAGAAGAGAAAGCCTCTTTGTAAAGCTGCTCCTTTGGTAGCAGGCAGGGAGGTGGCAATTTCCAAAGGAGGTTCAATCTTTGCCTAAGCCCGGAGCCCCAAAAGTCAAATTTCTGAGCAAACAGAGCTACAGGGGAAAAAAAAATAGTGATGGGTGCAAAGCGCCCTCTGTGGGCAGAAAGGAGCAGTATTTTTGAGATTCAATCTTATCATGCCAGACGGCTTGCAATAATTTGGCCCTGCGAAAAGGAGAGAAGTCTTGCATCGGAGGAGGAATTAAAGACACATTTATGTCACCTTAATCAGATGCACTGTGTTCTGAGCTAGGCTTCCCCAAAAAGCACAAAGCAGATTCCTGGTTCCGGGCAAAACCCCTTTTATTAGATGAATGTGAATTCCTCTCCTTCACATTCAGCAAAGGCCTGGCAAACAGTCTTTCAAAGGTGAAGTTATGACCGCAGACCTTATCTAGCTTGGAAAGCTGCCATGTAAATATTTTCCAAATGAGGTGCTGTGCAAGGAAAGACTGGGCACAGAGTCTCTGAGATTCACGGACAGATCTTCACACTCCTGAAATGAATGAATTGTTTCCTGCAAAAGCCCACTCCCCTTTTGCTCCTCTTTTATTTCCTATGGGAGGGGCCATTCACCACCCACTTGTGATTTTACCCCCAAGTCTACCCTGATTTCTTTGCTGTTCCCTTTTCCTGGCAGCTTTGCGCATGCGCACATCGGGAACAGGCTCCAGCTGTTCCTCTGCCTCACTGCTGTCTAGCTCTGAAGGCACCTGATCACTGCCAGACGGCCTTGTCCCCATCTCTGCCTCATCCCTTTGTATGGCTTTGTGGGCTTGGCTTTGTGGGTGTGGCAGGGGAAGGATGCTGCAAAATCCCCATTCCCTCCCCACCCCACTAACCCACTTTCCAGCTTCGTTCTCCTGTTCAACAAAAGAAGATCAGCTGGGAGGCAGTGGGCGGGGCTAGCCTATTTGCCAGTTCTCCAAACTACTCAAAATTTCCACCAGTTCTCCAGAACTGGTCAGAATTGGCTGAATACTACCTCTGTCTTAGGGGCTGCCACAAAGAAGAGGGACTCAAGCTATTCTCCAAAGCACCTGAAGGCAGGACAAGAAGCAATGGATGGAAGCTAATCCAGGAGAGAAGCAACTTAGAACTAAGGAGAAATTTCCCGACAGTGAGAACAATTAAACAGTGGAACAACTTGCCTCCAGAAGTTGTGGCCGCTCCAACATTTTAAGAAGAGACTGGACAACCATTTGCCTGAAATGATATACAGCTTCCTGCCTAAGCAGGGGGGGGGGGGATTAGAAGACTTGCAAGGTCCCTTCCAATTCTGTTCTTCTTCTATTCTTCTTCAGTTCCCTTAAGAATGAACATTTGAACATCTACTGAATCTGTTCTTCCAACGCTAAGAGTGGAAGAACAATGGGTTGCCAAACACATCGAATTCTCAGTTTTAAGCTGCCTTTCATCCAAGTTATATAAAACAGTTCTCCCAAAACAGACAGCCACAGTACTTATACTTTTCTAGGCTAAGTGAGCCCAAGGCAGGCAGAAAATGATGAGTACAAAAAAAAAAATGTACTCATCATAAAATGTTTTTAGATTCAAAAATAGAAAAGAACAAAGACATATTGAGAAGTGGCTTCCCCAGTGTTTTTTATTCTAAAGGTTTTGTAAACTTTGGAATTAAAAATGTTTTATGGCACTTGGAAAGCCTTAAAAGCATTCCGAAATAGTTTTTGCCCAGATAGGTAACATTACTTAGCTGACCTTGGCTGATTATAAAAAGGTTAAAGCAGGATCACTTGGAGGAGACATCACTAGGACATTCCAGAATTATAGGCTAGATGGAAAAGTTAGTAAAACTTCATTGAAGAGAGAAATTACAAGCCACTTCAGGAGTGCTGCCAAAGAATTGGCCATGTTTGTGTTGTCACCGGAAATTGAACTCAAGTTGAGATAATCTTTATTCTTTAACTGTGGGAGGAAAGCTATGGCAAATCTAGACAGCATACAAAAAAGCAGAGACATCACCCTGCCAACGAAAGTGCATATAGTCAAGGCGATGGTTTCCCCAGTTGCAATGGATGGCTGTGAAAGTTGGACCATAAGGAAGGCTGAGCGCCAAATAATTGAGGCCTTTGAGCCACGGTGCTGGAGAAGACTCCTGCGAGTCCCTTGGTCTACAAGGCGAAGTAGTATTTTATATGTTTTGCTGCCTTGAGTTATTTCTATATGTTCGCTGCAGGGGTTTGTTCTGGCTGATGTTACTGCCGCATACGCAGAAGCAAAAAACAAGATGGTAGCACCTATGGTCCCGCCGATAGAACCGGTTCAGGGGCATGGCAGGCCGAATTACTACCCACTCGGCCGAAACGGTCCAAACCGGTAGGAACCCACCTCTGGTTTGCTGCCTTGAGTTATTTCTAAAGTAATAAAGGTGGAATAAATAGCAATAGCACTTAGACTTATATACTGCTTTACAGTGCTTTACAGCCCTCGCTAAGCAGTTTATAGAGTCAGCCTATTGCCCCCCACAATCTGAGTCCTCATTTGACCCACCTCGGAAGGATGGAAGGCTGAGTCAACCTTCAGCCTGGTGAGATTCGAACTGCCAAATTGCAGTCAATCGGCAGTCAGCAGAAGTAGCCTGCAGTACTGCACTCTAACCACTGCACCACCGTAGCTCATATAAATTCAAAATGAATAAACTATGTTTGCCTTGCTGTCCCATGCTATGGGTCTATCCTGCTTAGCTTGAGGGGGGAATCCCCCAAGGTCAGTTTGATGCTTCCCCCTGGTGAGGCAATATCGTAAAGACACTATTAATCTGGATGGTTTCTTCCTTCACTTGTCAGGTTTTCCTTCCACTTCCAGAATCTTCCAGAACTGATGCTCTTCCCCCTGGTGGTGATGTTGTTACAAACCGAGAGTAGTCATGGCAGCCTCCCTTTCTACAATGGCTTCTACTATGACAGACCCGTAAATGATAAAGGTGATGATCAGGGAGATGGAGAAGATACAGTTTGGATGGGGGAATTGAATACCTGGGCTTGGTGGGTAGAGTAAGTAGTTAACAAGTCGATTCCAGTGGTGGGATTCAATTTTTTTTAGTACAGGTTCTGTGGGCGTGGCTTGGTAGGCATAATGTGGCTTGGCGGGCATGGCTTGATGGGCGGGCACGGGAAGGATACTGTAAAATCTCCATTTCCTCCCAATCAGCCGGGACTCGGGAGATAGAGAATAGATGGGGGCGAGGCCAGCCAGAGGTGGTATTTACCAGTTCCCCAAACTACTCAAAACTTCTGCTACCGGTTCTCCAGAACCAGTCAGAACCTGCTGAATACTATCTCTGGCTGATTCACTGAAAATTTATAGAACCTCCCCCCCCCCCTTCCCAGGGCTCTGAAATGGGAATATTAGAGCGCACAGGAGAGAAATAAAAACTGTGGTTGAGCATTCACAATTTTCCATTTAATTTTGATATGACTTGTGGGCAACGTGGGTCAGAGAACTGTTTGACCTAACAAGAAATGTGCACATTTTATAGCACTGAGGTTGTTTTGCAAATTACATTCAATTGTGAAAATTGCTCTACTGAGCTAGTCCAAGGTCCATCTTAGTCCAGACTTTTGTCTGCCTTTGGGGCAGACTTGGGCATTTTATAGCACATCTGGTCCTTTGGTTGTCCCTGTCTGGCCCACATGGATTGCTTTGTTTGGAAGGCAACTGCTATTATTTTTAAATTTACCTATGCAGTGTGTACATGTAATGTACCTTCACTTCTCTCTTGTTTCAGCCCTCCGCAACAGTCCAGTGTCTTATGTAGCCCCTTGGGAAAATTAATTGCCTGGCCCTGCTTTAGGGTGTTTGCAAACTGGAGCTGGAGACACACCTTCTCCCATTGTAGTTCACCTGTGATGCACTTTCTCCCACTGTGGTTCACCTGAGATGCACCTTCTCCCATTGTAGTTCACCTGAGATTTACCTTTTCCCACTATTGATCACCTGTGATGCACTTTCTCCCACTGTGGTTCACCTGAGATGCACTTTCTCCCATTGTAGTTCACCTGAGATTTACCTTTTCCCACTATTGATCACCTGAGATGCACCTTCTCCCATCGAAGTTGACTTGATATGCACCTTCTCCCACTGTTGTTTACCAGACCTGGTGTTTTGTGTTGTATTGCCTGACATCTGACCTTGGTTTCTTCCTTTCTCAGGTCTGCACAATGGTGTCCGACTACTGGTTGAGACCTCCAACGATGCCATCTCTACCCAGCGTGGTGCCAATGTTACGCTGCCCTGCCATTATCACTATGCACCTAAGCTGGATGCCCCTCGCAGGATCCGCGTCAAGTGGTCCAAGCTGCGGGAGGACAACTCTAAAGATCGAGACGTGTTGGTGGCATCTGGGCGAAATCACCGCAGCTTTGGCGATTTCCGTGGAAGGACTCACCTGCAGCAAGAGTCGGCTGATGAAGCCTCCCTGGTGATCAATGACCTGCGCTTGAATGATGCTGGGAAGTACCGCTGTGAAGTCATTGATGGTCTGGAAGATGAAAGTGGGACCGTGGATCTAGAACTGCAAGGTGAACAGGGACGAAACTGATGTGGCCAATACTTTTTGTTTTTGTCTTTTAATGACCCGGAAATCCCTTGAGGGGTGGAGTCTGACTGAGGCCACCAGGAGTTGGTTGGGATTGTTACTTGAAACCATGATAGAGACATTTAATTTGATGGATTAACTTCTGACTATATAGCAAGAAGGTATTTTGCTGTTTTGTTTAGAAACAGTAAGATCAGCGGAGGTAGGTAGGTAGATAGGTAGGTAGGTAGGTAGGTAGGTAGGTAGGTAGGTAGGTAGGTAGGTAGATAGATAGATGATAGATAGATAGATAGATAGATAGATAGATAGATAGATAGATAGACACACACAGACAGACAGACAAACAATAATACTGAAAATAGATAATGGATGATAGATGAGATAGATAGATAGATAGATAGATAGATAGATAGATAGATAGATAGATAGATAGATAGATGATATAGAGATAGATGATATATTAGATGATAGATAGATATAGATGATAGGTGATAGATAGATAGATAGATAGATAGATAGATAGATGATAGATAGATAGATGATAGATAGATAGATAGATAGATAGATAGATGGATGATAGATGATTGATTGATTGATGATAGATGATAGAAAATAGATAGATGATAGATAGATGATAGATGATAGATGATAAATATAGATAGATGATAGATACGTAGATGATAGAGATGTTAGAGATGATATCTGATAGATGATTGATAGATTGATAGATGATGATAGATAGATAGATAGATAGATAGATAGATAGATAGATAGGAGATAGATGAGAGAGAGACAGACAGACAGACAGAGACAGACAGACAGACAGACAGAGGGAGAGAGATATATTGGTAGTTGAGGGATGGATCAATCGTATTTATTTTGGTAAGATAACATTAGAGTTTCTTCCTCTTTCTGGCCACCAGATGTCACCAGCAGTCCGTCATTTTTTTTATTGGTATCCTTTTGATGTAAGCTGCCTATTGTGTGATTGCTTTGACACAATCCAGATCCAAAACAAAAATATGCGGCTTGCAATCTGGAGATATATTTTAAAAACCAAGCAACCTTTGTTGCTGACTAAAAATTCCAGATGTTACTACCAGTATGGCTAGCGGTGAGGGATGCTATGTTTTCCAGTCAAACAGTGTCTAGATGGCCACAAAGTTGCCCATCTCTGTTTTACACAACCTTTCCCAAATTAAGGTCATCTAAGTTGGGTTTGAGTCACTCCTCCAATTCCAGGCATCAATGTGACTCTGTACTTTGTTTAGAACCTTGGATTAGAGTCGAGGTGGCTCAGTGGTTAGAATGAGGTACTGCAGGCTACTTCAGCTGATTGCTAGCTGCAGTTTGGCAGTTCGAATCTCACTAGGCTCAAGGTTGATTCAGCCTTCCATCCTTCTGAGGTGGGTAAAATGAGGACCCAGATTGTTGGGGGCAATAGGGCTGACTCTGTAAACCGTTTAGAGAGGGCTGTAAAGTCCTGTAAAGCGGTATATAAGTCTAAGTGCTATTGCTAAGTGGGAAGGAAGGAAGGAAGGAAGGAAGGAAGGAAGGAAGGAAGGAAGGAAGGAAGGAAGGAAGGAAGGAAGGAAGGAAAGAAGGTTGTAAAGCACCGTGAAGCAGTATATAAGTCTAAGTGCTATTGCTAAGTGGGAAGGAAGGAAGGAAGGAAGGAAGGAAGGAAGGAAGGAAGGAAGGAAGGAAGGAAGGAAGGAAGATCTATGGTGGTGCAGTGGTTACAATGCAGCATTGGAGACTAACTCTGCCGACTGCCAGCAGTTCGAATCTCACCAGGCTCAAGGTTGATTCAGCCTTCCATCCTTCTGAGGTGCGTAAAATGAGGACCCAGATTGTTGGGGGCAATAGGGCTGACTCTGTAAACCGCTTAGAGAGGGCTGTAAAGTCCTGTAAAGCAGTATATAAGTCTAAGTGCTATTGCTAAGTGGGAAGGAAGGAAGGAAGGAAGGAAGGAAGGAAGGAAGGAAGGAAGGAAGGAAGGAAGGAAGGAAGACCTATGGTGGTGCAGTGGTTACAATGCAGCATTGGAGACTAACTCTGCCGACTGCCAGCAGTTCGAATCTCACCAGGCTCAAGGTTGACTCAGCCTTCCATCCTTCCGAGGTGGGTAAAATGAGGACTTAGATTGTTGGGGGCAAGGTGCTGATTCTATAAACCGCTTAGAGAGGGCTGGAAAGTGGTATAGAAGGCTAAGTGCTATTGCTATTATCCAGTTACAAAATGCACACCTTCAGTAATCTTTCCATTTGTATTCGTTTGCTTTTCCCGATTCAGGAGTGGTCTTTCCTTACCAGCCTCCCCATGGACGCTATAAGCTCAACTTCCACGAAGCCAAGAAGATCTGTGAAGATCAGGATGCAGTAATAGCTTCCTTTGACCAGCTTTTCGAGTCCTGGTTAGACGGCTTAGACTGGTGCAATGCTGGCTGGCTGATTGATGGCACGGTCCAGTATCCTATTACCGTACCCCGGGAGCCCTGCGGCGGGCATCACCTACAACCTGGTATCAGAAGCTATGGAGAACGTCACAAGACTCTCCATCGCTTCGATGTCTTTTGCTTCTCTTCTGCTCTGAAAGGTGAGTGGAGTTATCTTTGGGGCTGAGACTCTTTGTAGAAGGGGACCATTTTACAATGGTCCATTCCCCACCATCCAGTCAGAGGGAGAGAAGGAGAGAGGGAGGAAACAAAAGTTATAAAATGTGACTTTCCGGCTTTCTTTTCAAGAAATAATTGCCATCTTCTAATTCCCCACTCAGATATGATACGGAGTCCTTTCTTTCAAATCCTTATCTGCATTGTCTTCTTTTTCCTGTTTTGAGGGTTAAGAGTTTTTATGACTTCTCTCTTAGGGGGTATTATGAAATTTTGGAATCTCACCAGGCTTGGTGAGCTTGTAAGTTTTCCTTTCGGGAAAAAAAAAAAAACATGACAAAATGTAATTCTCCAAGGATGTCCCAAAGGTGTTTTTTTTCTCCCCCAAAAGACAACTGGCCTTGCCTTGTTTTTCCTTGAAGACGTTTTGCTTCTCCCCCAAGAAGCTTCTACAGTCCTGAACTGTCAGAAGGGAAGAAGCTTCTTGCGTGAGAAGTGAAATGTCTTCAAAAGAAGAAAAAAAAAGCCCAGTTGCTGTCTGAAAAAGCACCTTTGGGACAACCATGACCTGGAGGACTGAGAATCTCCATAGACATGTAGAAGCAGATGTATTGAGTAAGAGGTAATAGGCTGGGGAGCTTTTCTCATTTTGGTGATTTCCATGTTCTGATGTCATTTGTGATCCACTGATAGCTTGTCTCGTACACACGTCTGCCTTCGAAGGAGCTTTGAAAACAGCAATTATAATCAAATGAAAAGTATCCAAAGATTAGATTATGGAATGGACAGTTGTTGAGAATCTTCAAAGTAGGACCATTGATTCGTTCGTAGGACTTCTTCACTAAAACGATTAAGGGTGGAATCCAATACCTTTTTCATTTGAAAAAAGGGGTTCTTCTCTTGAGTTGTATTGTATCAACATTAATAGAGACTTCATTTTCAGGTTATATATATATAAAGGTAAAGGTTTCCCCCGCATATATGTGCTAGCCGTTCCCGACTCTAAGGGGTGCTGCTCATCTCCGTTTCAAAGCCAAAGAGCCAGAGCTGACTGTCTGAAGACGTCGATCAGAAGGTCGGCAGTTCAGTGGTTCGAATCCCTGGCGCTGCATAACGGAGTGAGCTCCTGTTACTTGTCCCAGCTTCTGCCAACCTAGCAGTTCGAAAGCACGTACAAATGCAAGTAGAAAAATAGGAACCACCTTTGGTGGGAAGGTAACAGCGTTCCATGCGCCTTTGGCATTTAGTCATGCCAGCCATATGACCACAGAGACATCTTCGGGCAGCGCTGGCTCTTCAGCTTTGAAATGGAGATGAGCACCGCCCCCTAGAATTGGGAATGATTTGCACATATGTGCAAGGGGAACCTTTACCTTTACCTATGTTAGCCAACATTTGGCTTGTTTGAGTAGAATAACTCAACGGGTATGCAAAAGTAATCATTTGCAGTGTATTCATTCTCTTTTCTTTTTAGCAATTCTGACCTTTTATTACATACATACATACATACATACATACATACATACATACATACATACATACATACATGCACCATATTTTTTGGAGTATAAGATGCACCAGAATATAAAACGCACTTAGGTTTTGAAGAGGAAAATTTTTTAAAAAAAGTTTTTGCACTCTGTAAACCTCCCAAAAATGGCCAATTATTCATGAAAACGGGCCCATTTTTTTTTAAAAAAAAAGGGCATGAAAAGCCCTTAGGAGGCTTGTAGAGTGTTCCCTGGGGGGGGGGGTGCAGGGGGTGGAGGCAAAAAAGAGCAAAAAACAGCCTGTTTTTTGTCAAAAAAAAAGAGCATTAGAAAGCTTATAGAGTGCTCCTGGGGGCTAGGGGCGCAAAATTGAGCAAAAAACGGCCCATTTTCTGCTCATTTCTGCCCTCCCCAGCCCCCAAGAGCTCTCTGAAAGCCTCCTAAAGGCTACACATGGCCATTTTGGTGAAAGGGAGGGGTTTCAGGAGGCAAAAAATGCTGTATTCAGTGTATACTCCGAAAAATACAGTATATTAAAAAATACATCCATATCAGTAAAATATTCTTTGCCCACCCAAACAGGGACTGTCTACTATCTTGATCACAATAAGGAGTTCACCTTAGAAGAAGCCAAGCAAGCGTGCCAAGACGACCAAGCTGAAATTGCCAAGGTGGGTCAGCTCTACTCGGCCTGGAAGTTCTTCGACTTGGACCAGTGCAATGTTGGCTGGTTGGCAGATGGCAGCGTGCGCTACCCCATCATTTCTCCCCGGCCCAATTGTGGCCCACCAGAACCAGGAATCCGAAGTTTTGGCTTTCCCCAAACTGGGAAATTTGGAGTCTACTGTTATAAGATGAGCTAAGGGAAAACGTCCTTTATCAGTGGAGGGTGTCCTTTTTATCAGCACCTGGAGTTTTTTATTTAAAGGGCCGGTCTCGGGCAGTGGGAGGGATGGGGTAGGTCTGTTTTAACTGTATGTTTTCCAGTTTCTGTTTTCTTCTATGTTTTTTTTTAAAACACTTTTGTAACAAAACAGAAAATGCTATACAAGCTGTGATGTGGACATTGAGGTGCCTTGGTGCTGGTGGGAAGAGCTCCCAGGCTTGGTTGCCCATTTAATTACGCGATCGGAAAACCTGAGCTTAGGGATGAGGCCCGCGCATGCGAGAAGATGCTCATCTGATTATGATATCTTTTGCCATTTGATGATGCCTTTTGCTCCTGCCGACGTCTGTCAGTGAGATTAGGGAAGCCGTCTGCAGTATCGGTTAGGCAGCTGTTGTAATAACTCTCTTGTGAAAGTTATTCCTGCTCCAGGGTGACATCCCCAACTCTTTTAGTAGCATGTGATCTCGTCTTAAGTGGTCCAATAGTTACAACTTTTCAAATTGAATCAGCTATTTTAATGGCTCAGAACACTGTGTGGATAAGGGATCAACAAGAATCTCAGGGCAAAAAATGGATGCAGAAGGAGCTGTTTTTCCGTATTTTTTTCTCCTGTTCTTCAGGCTGTTGATATGAACGGGGGGAAATGCAAGTCATCAAATTGTCTCCTACTCTTTTTATAAAGGGACGAGAAAGTGGAATGGCTGAGCTGTATTTTGTTGGGTTTGGGCATAGATTGTTGTGCCAACCCCTGTCATGGTCGGATCACTCACTTCTCCGGCTGGACTTCCCTGGTGCTACCCCCCGCCGCGAGGAGGCGGAACTGGAAGGTATTAGATGGTTCCGCCCCAAGCGCCTGATGGAACCGGATAGGTTCCAGACGGAACTTGGGCCACCTCCTGTGGACCTGACCCGCCCCCGAGTAGAGGACCTGGTAGTCGCATGGAATAGTGCGGCTACCGGGGCCCTAGACCGGGTGGCGCCTTTGCGGCCTCTCCTGCGGCGAAGAACCACCCTGGCACCTTGGTTTACCGAGGAGCTAAGGGTGATGAAACGCCACAAGAGACGCCTAGAGAGTCGTTGGAGATCCTCCCGTTCCGAATTTGACCGAGCACAGGCACGAGCATATTTGAAGACGTACCTCGTGGCACTAAGAGCGGCCAAACGTCAACATTGCGCTGCTCTTATTGCGTCTGCAGATAACCGCCCTGCCGCCCTGTTTCGGGTGACCCGTTCCCTCTTGTTTGAGAGACCACGGGAAGCCCCTTTACAGGGTAGAGCAGAGGAGTTTGGGAATTATCTACAGGACAAAGTCGCTCAAATCCGGATGGGATGGACCCCTTTCAGTGGTTCAGTAGAGACGCCCGTTGCGAGTCTTGAGGGACCGCTTTGGGAGGAGTTTGACTCGGTTGCCATCGAGGATTTGGACAGGTTGCGTGGACGTCTGCGACCCACCACATGTTTATTGGACCCGTGTCCCTCCTGGCTTGTACTGGCATCCTGGGAGGTCACGCGTGACTGGCTCCTGGGCCTGGTGAACGCCTCGCTGGGTGAGGGGTCTCTACCGGCCGCCTTGAAAGAGGCGGTGGTGAGGCCCCTGCTCAAGAAGCCTTCCCTGGACCCAACGGACCTAGTCAATTATCGTCCAGTCTCCAACCTTCCTTTTTTAGCGAAGGTTGTAGAGAGTGTGGTAGCACAGCAGTTCCCACGTCACCTGGAGGAAAATGATTATCTAGACCCGCGCCAGTCCGGCTTCCGACCCGGTCACAGCACGGAGACGGCCTTGGTCGCATTGGTTGATGATCTCTGGAGGGCCAGAGATAGGGGTTGTTCCTCTATCCTGGTCCTATTAGATCTCTCGGCGGCGTTCGATACCATCGACCATGGTATCCTGTTGCACCGGCTAGAGGGGCTGGGAGTCAGAGGCACCGTTTTACGGTGGTTTGGCTCCTACCTCTCTGGTCGGACGCAACGTGTGTTGACAGGGGAGCAGAGTTCGACCCGGAGGCCACTCACATGTGGAGTGCCACAGGGATCGGTGCTCTCGCCTCTCCTGTTCAACACATATATGAAACCGCTGGGCGAGATCATCCGTGGTTTTGGAGTGGGATATCATCTGTATGCTGATGATACTCAGCTATACATTTCCACTCCGAACCACCCCAATGAGGCCGTCGAAATGATGTCCCGGTGTCTGGAGGCCGTACGGGTCTGGATGGATGGCAACCGACTAAAACTCAACCCTTCCAAGACGGAGTGGCTGTGGCTTCCGGCCTCCCGGTTCAACCAGGTGCTTCCATCTCTGGCCATCGGGGGCGTCCAACTAGCCCCCATGGAACAGGTGCGCAATTTGGGCGTCCTCCTGGATGCCCGGCTGTCCATGGATAACCATGTAACAGCCGTGGCAAGGGGGGCGTTCCATCAGGTTCGCCTGATGCGCCAATTGCGCCCCTTATTGGACCGGGATGTCCTACGCACAGTCACCCATGCGCTAGTGACGTCTCGCCTGGATTACTGCAATGCTCTCTACATGGGGCTTCCCTTGAGATGCACTCGGAGACTACAGTTGGTCCAGAACGCGGCCGCGCGGGTGATTATGGGGAGGACTAGATACTCCCCTGTAACACCTCTCCTGCGCGAGCTGCACTGGCTTCCTGTGGTCTACCGAGTGCGTTTCAAGGTTTTGATTATGATCTTTAAAGCGCTCCATGGCACAGGGCCTAGTTATATGCAGGATCGCATCCTGCCTCACACATCCCTACGACCAATTCGCTCACACAGAGAGGGACTTCTCCGGGTGCCGTCCGCCAAACAGTGCCGGGGGGCGACACCCAGGAGCAGAGCCTTCTCTGTGGTGGGCCCAGCCCTGTGGAATGACCTCCCCCGTGACATCAGGATTACTTCCGATCTCCGCTCCTTCCGTGTACAGCTGAAGACCCACCTCTTTCAATTATCTGGCCTGGCTCAATCGTAATTATTCTTATTCCTCCTAACTGGTTTTAAATTGTATTTTAAACGTTAAATTTTAATTCTATACGGGGTTTTTATAATTGGGGTATCTTAATGCGGGTTTTTTAACTGTCTATATGATGTAAATTGTTTACCTCCTCCGAGTTCGAGTCCGTGTTTGTGTATCTGTATGTATGTTCTGTATGTACGCCTATGTGTTTTTATATATTTTCTGTGTTTTATATGCCCCATTGTACGCCGCCCCGAGTCCTACTTGGAAAGGGAGCGGCTAATAAATTCAAACTTATTATTATTATTATTATTAACCCAACCCTTTAGCAAACCGTAGTTAAACTATGGCTTGGAGAAATGTATGAGTCCTGGTTTCTGTCTTTGTAAAAACCTACATATAAACCTTTTCTAATTTAGAGGTAGACCAGTTTGAGGAGAAAACAAAGAATCATTTACAATCTATTGTTCAGCTTGCTGTAAGGGCAGACAAATCTGGACATGGATTAACACATTTTACTACCGTGTTTCCCCCAAAATAAGACAGGGTCTTATTTTCTTTTGACACCCCCCCCCAGAAATAAGCACTGGGCCTTATTTTCAGGGAGGTCCTATTATTTTTGAGGTGCAGGAGGCGGCGAGCATGGTCACCTCATGGCTGCTGCTATGCTGCAAAATTTTCGAGGAGGGCTTATTTTAGCGTATGCGCTCAAAAGCCCGATTGGGCTTATTATCCAGGGAGGTCTTATTTTTGGGGAAACAGAGTAAGCCACCTTGTTTTGTCAGTTTTTGTATGCAGAACAAGCAAATCTCTGTTGGGACATTCAACCCAACCATTATTTTGGAGAACAATGGCTTCCATACCTTTTGTATTGTCAAATGTGAGTTGAACGCTGTCTTGTGGGGCTGTGTGTCCAAAGATGGGGGTCTCTAGGATGTCTGCTAATAAAACTTGGAAGAAACCACTCAAAGAAGTAACTTGCATGTCAATTTGCAGGCTCCATCCTGATTACCGAAGTTGTCCGTCAACCGATCCTAATTTTCCTCTAGAATTTTTTCCCCTCTACCTGATTCACATATAGCACTGAGGTGGATAGCGGGATAACCGCGATGAATCCTGAGCATTTTGGAGCAGAATGGAAAGAAAGTGTTGAAAAGTGAGTTGCGTTGGTCAGAGGTGGGTGGGTGGAAAGGAAACATGGGGAGGGGGCATGGAGGGGCCAAAGGAAAAACTGGAAGGCTGGTGGAAGGAGCTTTGAATGAGCTGCATTCATCATGGGCTAATGAAAGGTCTCTGCTGTTTACAGCACAGATCGAAATGCTCTGCCTAAATATTGAAATCAAATGAAAACACCCTCTTTGTGTAAAGAGTCTAAATCGTTCACAGAGGTTGCTTTGCTCTTCATACCATTGAAGCAAACTCAGGCTGCAGGCGATGTTACCATGTTTTAACGGTGTTGACCCTCCTTGTGTAAGACAGCACAGGGTCTATTAGAGAATTGTATCTTCATCTTTTTCCTGCTTACTTTCCTAGTAGCTTTGTACCAATAAAGGAGGATATTTGTAAGTCAGGGATGGAATGAGGGGTCCTTGGTGCTCTCTGAGCTAGGTGGCTTTCTTGTGGATGTTTCATTAGCCAAATTACGGCAGGTAACATAATAATAATAATAAATAATAAATATTTATTTCTTAGCCGCACCCTCTCCCGAAGGACTCGGGGCGGCGTACAATGAAACATATGAAATAAATATGGACAAAACAAACATATAACAGAGACATATACCGAGACATGCACAAGGAGGAGGTCGGCTGATAAATAAAACAATTAAAATACAGTATTTAAAAACCCCTAGATAATTAAATATAATTAAAATACCCAGTAAAAACCCGTCAGGAGCGATATGGTTAGATCAAAGTTGATCAAAGTTGAGCCAGGCCAGCTGCTTGGAATAGGTGGGTCTTAAGCTTAATACGAAAGGAGCGGAGGTCAGAGGTATTCCTAATATCCGGAGGGAGGTCATTCCACAGGGCTGGGCCCGCCACAGAGAAGGCTCTACTCCTAGGCGCTGCCCCCCGACACTGTCTTGTGGACGGCACCTGGAGGAGGCCCTCTCTGTGCGAGCAGATTGGTCGCAGGGATGTATGGGGCAGAATACGATCCCGCAAGTAACTAGGTCCTGAGCCATGGAGCGCTTTAAAGATTATTATCAAAACCTTGAAACGCACCCGATAGACCACAGGAAGCCAGTGCAGCTCGCGCTGGAACGGTGTCACATGAGAGTACCTAGTACTCCCCATAATTACCCGCGCGGCTGCGTTCTGGACCAACTGTAGCCTCCGGGTGCATTTCAAGGGAAGCCCCATGTAGAGAGTGTTACAGTAGTCCAAGCGAGACGTCACCAGCGCATGAGTGACTGTGCGTAAGGCGTCCCGGTCCAGTAGGGGGCGCAATTGACGCACCAGGCGAACCTGGTGGAACGCCCCCCTTGCCACGGCTGTCACATGGTCATCCATGGACAGCCGGGCATCCAGGAGGACGCCCAAATTGCGCGCCCGCTCCACGGGGGCAAGTTGAATGCCCCCAATGGCCAATGATGGAATTAATTGGCTGAACCGGGGAGCTGGTACCCACAGCCACTCCGTCTTGGAGGGGTTGAGCTTGAGTCGGTTGTCATCCATCCAGATGGATTGGTGCTAGTCCTGATGATGTTATCTGATGTTATCTGATGATGTTATCTGATGTTATCAGATGTTGCCACTAGCACCTAATATGTTACCTAATATGGGTAATGAAATTGCCTGCAAGAAAAGCACCAAGCTCAAAGAGTACCAAAGACTCCTCCTCCTCCACCACCTCCTCCTCCTCTTCACAAATCTCACTCCTTACTAGCACTGATGATGTTACTAGTTTGGGTAATGAAAGAAAAGCACCTGAAAGAAAAGCACCAAGCTCAGAGAGTACCAAGGACTCCTCCTCCTCCATCACCTCCTCCTCCTTTTCACAAATCTCACTCCTTACTAGCACTGATGATGTTACTAGATTGGGTAATGAAACGCCTGCAAGAAAAGCACCAAGCTCAGAGAGCACCAAGGACTCGGAAGTACACTTTGGCCATAAAGGCTGGGGCTACCTTCTCCCCCACCACCCACTTTAAATTTACTCCCCCGGTTTCACTTGGGTGCTGGCACTGTCATGATTTCAGGGCTATAACATGGGAGTTTTCTACCACCACGTGTCAAACAGAAAATACAGTGATTTAGGGATGAGGACCATGTGACTGTGTGGAAGGTAAACAAGCACAACTGGATGAGCATTTTTAAACGTTTACAAACCACCCACTAATCAAAGGATGTACGAAACAGGAGGCTGCTTCAGCGAACAATGTCAACTCATTAGGACCGATGTTAGGAGTATCTTTTGAAGGGTCTCATCTCCACACCTCCATGTGAATCTTCTGAGCTGTGGGGTCTTAGCTATCCCCTCTTTTGGATGTGACCAAGCAGGGCATTTAATCTGCCCTACAATACCCAAGGTGTATTGTACGCGGTGGCTCAGTGGCTAAGACGCTGAGCTTCTCGATCAGAAGGTTGACAGTTCAGCGGTTCGAATCCCTAGCACCGCGTAATGGAGTGAGCTCCCGTGACTTGCCCCAGCTTCTGCCAGCCTAGCAGTTCGAAAGCACGTAAAAATGCTAATAGAAAAATAGGGACCACCTTTGGTGGGAACATAACAGTGTTCATTGCACCTTTGGCATCTAGTCATGCTGGCCACATGACCACGGAGAAGTCTTCGGAGAGCGATGGCTCATCGGCTTTGAAACGGAGATTAGCACCGCCCCCTAGAGTCGGAAATGACTAGCACATATATGCAAGGGGAACCTTTACCTTTCCAATACCCACAAGCGGTGCATCCTCCTCCTCCTCCTCCTCTTTTAACAACCCCATAATCCCTTGGGGGGGTGGACTCTGGGTAAGTGAATGGAGCTGCGTGTTTACTGGCCAGATGCCCTTCCTGTCACCAATGCGGAGCTTTGTTCAGCAGATCTATTCTCATTGTGCGCAGAGATAAAATTATCTACTTAGGATCAAACTCGCAGCCTCTTGATTATGAGTTGAGGGCTCCACCTCTAGGTCACCGCACCACTCACCCACAAGCGGTACATGTATACCCCGCTAATCAAATACATTCATGCGTCCATCCAGGTGCACTTCCCCCCTCCCGCAGTGCATGCAAATAGCACCTCAGCCAGGTTAAATTGTAACAACTTTTATTGTACAAGGATTCACCATAGCACTGACAGCAATAGGCTTGGCTCTTTTTTCATTCCAGAGTTGCTTTTATTTTTATTTTTTTGTGTGTGCACAGAAGTTTAAAAGAAAAGAAAATAATACTTCTGGGGCTCTTTTCCTTGATGGCTTTTTCTTTCTTTTTCTTTTGCAATATAAAAGGCTCTTCCTGGTTCTGTTCACCAGACCCACTCTTCCCTCCCGTCTCCACGCATTTCCCCCTTCCCCATGGTATACAGAGCACGTAACCAAAGCTGAACTCCTACCAGCATCTCCGAGACATTGGCAAGTCCGTTTAAGTTACTGTAGAAAAAAAAATGACCCCTCTTGGTTTCCTCTCTGCTTTCCATTAATATAACATATATATGTATTTTTTTCTAAAAAAAATATATAAATAGGTGCAGGGAATCTCAAGCGCCCTGCACCGTTCCCTGTTGAAAGAGAGTACGCCATCTCAGGATGGGAGCTGCTTTTGCCTTGCCAGGTGTCCCGGGGGGAAGAAAACTGCAGCAAAGAAGAAACAGAAGCAATATGAAGTTGCATTACTAGCCTGTTCCCGCAGAATAAAAATGGGGAGCAGAGGGAGCAAGTCAGAAGAGATGCAGCATCAGGTTCAGCTAGGACAGGGGTCGGCAACCTTAAACACTCGAAAGAGCCACAAAGGTCCTAACCCGAAGCTCCCCGTTCAATTCTGGAGCCGACCGGAAGTCCAGTTTCCCCACCATAGAGTCTCCTAGCGCAGCGTCCTTTTTCTTCTACCTGTCCTAACCGAAAGCCCTATCAATTGTAGAGCTGACTGGTTTACAGGGAGCCGCAGCAGAGGGATGAAAGAGCCACATGCGGCTCCAAAGCCTCCGGGTTGCTGACCCCTGAGCTAGGACCCTCGGGTTCTGACCACAAAGGTCCGGAACTGGAAAAAAAAAGGCAGTAAGGTGTGGAGTTTTGTTCTGCCTCCCCCCCTCCCTCTTCTTACCTGTTTGCATTTGAGCGGCTCTGATGCTCTGGCTAATTTCAACTCCCACACGTGATTTGACATTTTGCATTTATTTAAAGGAATGAACATATCCAAAAACAAGCGAATCGCAGTTCGCACCCATGATGATGTGTATTCGGGAGAGCTGCAAAAGAGCTTTCCTGACCTTAACGATACTTCCACCCGCTTCTGCTCGCTTCCTCCCTGTAGTTCCCACTCCATCCCATGATATTTGCTGCAAATGTGGAACAATGGATGGGAAAGGGGGCTTTTAAAAAGAGTACTTGTCCACTCTGCAGTTTACAAATTACGTTTCGTGTGAGATAAAAAACAGGATTCCCCCTATCCTGTTGTTCCTCCTCCTCCTCCTCCTCCTCCTCCTCCTCCTCCTCCTCCTCCTCCTCCTCCTCCTCCTCCTCCTCCTCCTCCTCCTCCTCCTCCTCCAGATAATCTATTATTTAACTTAACCCTCTGTAACACCCCACCCCCCTGTCCCCTTTCCCCACAAAGGCACAAAGATAGTTGGCTCTAAGAATCATTCTATAAAAAATATATATGCTGGAATCGTGTTTGCTTCCTATTTGGCAAAAGGTTTCCCCCCTCCTTCTCTCCGCCTTCTTTTTGTCCTTTTTCTTTATATGTACACACATTGTTCCTTATATAATGAGACTTCCCCCCCTTTAAAAGCAACAACAATGAAAAATATATCAATTTTGTTAATATAACTGTTCCATAAATTCTCTCTCTTTCTCTGCCTGTCCCTCTCTGCTCCTCCTCGGTTGCTCTCTCTTGGAAGGGTGGATCATGCTGTCATCTTTCCATTGGTTCTTGACCGAGCCCGTGAGCTCCTCTTGTGTAGTCTGCGCTTATAGGTGGAGGCTGTGGGAGGAGAGAGGGAAGAAAGGAGACCTTGTTACTCAGGAAGGGTGGCTGCAAAGGCCTGGCTTGAATGACTTTTCCCCTCCTGCTGTCTCTCTCTCTCTCTGTGGAAAAACACCACAGAGGCTGCAGCATGTTATTTCTCTGGCTGCCCATGGGAAGTGTGTGACCGTGCCAGATTTCTTTCTCTTGCACAATTATGCTTTTTTCTTAATTGTGGACCCCCGGGAGTTGATGTATGAGCAGGGTGGGGATTTCTTCGTGCACTTGGGGGTGGGGGTGGGGGCAGGTCTTGTCCTGCCTTCCTCCTGTCCCTCCAATCTTCCTCCTTCCCACAAACAGATTTCGGGCACTGCCAGAGAGAATTCTGTTCCTGTCCCCTGGATGAGCAAGAGAGCTGCTTGAAGGGGACCCAGATGGAGAGGGGGAGCTGCTTGTAAATGAAAGCCTTGTTAGCATTAAGAGTTAGGAAAGTTTAATCTTTTGACCTGGTGGCTTAAAATGAAACAGGAGCTTCTCCCCCCCCCCTTTTTTTTTATGATGAAGATAAAAAATGGTCCAAAACTTTCTTGGAGCCTTGAAATCTACCTCATAAGATACGTTTAGCCTATCAACAAGAATGTCAGGGGAAATTTCACCCTGAACTAAATGAGGTCTAGGAGTCAACGCCTTTTCCAAACAGGCATATTCTTCAAGAAGCGAAAATTAAAATAAAACCCGAGAACGTGTTCAAATAAAAAACAAACTTTTCATATTAAAATAAAACGAAAATAGAAATAAAACAAATCTATCTAATTGTTACATTTTGGCAGAAGCAGTTTGTCTTCCAGCTTCCTGGCAGACAAACAAAGATCAAAAAGGAAAGAAGTCTCTGGAATGTGTGATGTATATAAACATGTTAAGCATGCGCAATAAATCATTGCTGATAAAAACTTATGACCTGGCGCAGTAACTCTTTCAGTTCAGCTAGCAAACATTTAACGCAGTGACAAAGAAGGATTGTTAGTTGTGAAGTCAGGTCCGATCCATTGCCACCCCATGGACAACGTTCCTCCAGGCCTTCCTGTCCTCTACCATCCCCTGGAGTCCATTTAAGCTCACGCTGATTGCTTCGGTGACTCCATCCAGCCACCTCCTTCTCTGTCGTCCCCTTCTTCTCTTGCCCACCATCGTTCCCAGCATTCGGCTCTTCTCTTTCTCATTAGGTGGCCAAAGGATTTGAGTTTCAAGAAGGATTAGGGGGACATGATAACTGTCTTTTAGGACTTGAGAAGGGGGGATTGACTTACTTTCCAAAGCACCAGAGGGAAAGACAAAAAGCAATGGGTGGAAGACCGTTAAAGAGAGATCCAACCAAGAAGGAAGGAGGAATTTTCTGACAGTGAGAACAATCAATCAATGGAATAGCTTGCCTCCCAGAGTTGTGGGTGCTCCCTGATTGGAGCTTTTTTTATGATGAAGATAAAAAATGGTCCAAAACTTTCTTGGAGCCTTGAAATCTACCCCATAAGATACGTTTAGCCTATCAACTGAAAAATAGACTGGAGAACCATTTAGTTTATTGAACTTATTGAACTTAGTTTATTTGACCGGGATGGTACAAGATCTCCTATCTTGAGCAGGGGGTTGGACTAGAAGACCTCCAAGGTCCCCTGTAGCCCAATCATTCTATGCTCTACGAAGAAGGTTATGCTACCATTTCTAATAAAAGAGTCAGTTCAGATGAACTATACAGATGCACACAGGTTGGGCACTTCTGTGGTATAGCTCAAATTCTCCAGCTGGGTTAAACAGACAGTCAGTTTATTGTAGAGGTTGAGCCATCAGGTAGAGACCGTGAATTCTACTCTTGCTTTAGACACAAAATTAGTTGGATAACCTTGGGCCAGTCCCTCTCTCTCAGCTCCAAGAAGGTGGAGCCAATAGCAAAACACTCCCCAAAATCTTGCCTAGAATACTGCAAGGACTTGTCCAGCCATATTATCAGGAGTGAACAGTGATCGAAGGGTGCATATGCACTCAAACACACCCAATGTAAAAAAGATGTGAAGACTCCAGAAAGAATGCAGAGAAGAGGAACAAAGTTGATTAGGGGACTGGAGGCTAAAACACATGAAGTACGGTTGCAGGAACTGGGTATGACTAGTTTGATGAAAAGAAGGACTAAGGGAGACATGATAGCAATGTTCCAATATCTCAGGGGTTTCCCACAAAGAAGAGGGAGTCAAACTATTCTCCAAGGCACCTGAGGACAGAACAAGAAGCAATGGGTGGAAACTAATCAAGGAGAGAAGCAACTTAGAACGGAGGAGAAATTTCCTGACAGTAAAAACAATTAATCAGTGGAACAACTTGCCTCCGGAAGTTGTGAATGCTCCAACACTGGAAGTTTTTAAGAAGATATTGGTCAACCATTTGTCTGAAATGATATACAGATTTCCTGCCTAGGCAGGCGGTTGGACTACAAGACTTCCAAGGTCACTTCCATCTCTGTTATTCTATTCTATTCTATTCTATTCTATTCTATTCTATTCTATTCTATTCTATTCTACAGCAATCTTATGTTGACCCCTGAGTGTGCAACATTTGAAGAAAGGAAAAACTGCATGAATCAAGCAGGAAAATAACCACGTTCTGCATCTCAGGACCATTTTTCTTTGGCTCTTGGTTTGTCCAAAACAAATCCATGCATCAAAAGATCAGGCTTTTAACTTGTGGAGTAGGAACCGACTCCTGTCTTTGTCCTTCTCCAAAATGCCATATTGCAACCGATTTTTGCTTCAGTTTGGACTCTTATTCCCTACTACATCCATCTTTTCGGATGTCTTTCGAGATGGTCATGCGGCTTGCAATATGTGCTTACATGACCCTTCCAGGAAATGTTGAGGGTACAGTAGGAGAGCAGAGAGCTTGGACTAGAACTTCATATCCTTCTACCGCTGACCAGTTGGCTGGGCTGAAAGGTTGAATTCCAAACCCCTGGAGGCCACTACTATTACCCTTCTTTAATTTATACTCATCCTGCCTTGCGACTTCCTCTTCTTGCTCTGTGCTCTTGTACAATTCTGAGAAACCCAAGATTTATAGAAATTTGCTGAGGACCATATGTGGTCCAAGAAGACCTTGCCAACTATTGGCAATCCTTTAGTTACTGTATTATTCGGAGTATAAGATGCAACAAGGTTTTGAAGAGGCAATTTTTTTAAAAAAAAGTTTTTGCAATCTGCAGACCTCCCGAAAACGGCCCGTTTTTTGCAAAAACAGGCCTGTTTTTTTTAAAAGGCATGAATAGCTTTAGGGAGCCTTGTAGAGTGTTACTGCGGGGTGGGGGGTGGGGGGTGGGGTGGGGTGGGGAAACGAGCACAAAATGGCCCATTTTGTGACAAAAAAAGGGCATGCGTAACCTTTAGGAGCTTTGCAGAGTGTTCCTGGGGGCTGGGGGAGCAAAATTGAGCAAAAAATGGCCTGTTTTTTGCTCATTTCTGCCCTCCCCAGCCCCCAGGAGCACTCTGCAAAACTCCTAAAGGCTGTGCACGCCCATTTTGGTGAAGGGGGTGGGGTTTCAGGAGGTGAAAAAATGCTGTATTCAGTGTATAAGATGCACCCAGATTTTTAGCCTCTTTTTTGAGGGAAAAAGGTGCGTCTTATACTTCGATAAATATGGTAATTAAAGGGCTCGGGGCTCCATTTACCAGCCAGCCCCTGCAGTCCAGCTTTCCTAGGAGCTGTTTGTATCTGTGATCTCTGTCGGGGTCAAGCTACTGTCAAGGAGCGTTTCCCCACGTGGCGAGAGGTTCGGTGGAGCAGCTTGAATGTTAGAATGAATCATCCGATCGCGGCTAACAAGGAAAGAAAGCTAGGACAGAAACGTGGGTGCACAA
Organism: Natrix helvetica; assembly: GCF_964273705.1. Taxonomy (NCBI): domain Eukaryota; kingdom Metazoa; phylum Chordata; class Lepidosauria; order Squamata; family Natricidae; genus Natrix; species Natrix helvetica. The sequence continues at coordinate 11,030,257 of NC_138556.1, read as the reverse complement.
GGGACGATTGTGTAACAGTGCGCAGGCATTGTCTTAATCGAAAGCAGGTTTGAATCTCATTTGTGGAAAGTCTTTCAGGGATTTCCCTCCTAATTAAAAGAACGTTACAAACGAGTAGGTGGTTTGTACAAATAGTGTGTAGGAATCTGTTGCAGCTCTAATTCTATCCCGAGGAAAGGCAATATCTCTCCTTCGACTTGATTTTCTCCCGAGTTGTCTACTTCACTGAGTCATCCCAGGCAAATAATAACCACACTTCCCCTCTCCGCCTTTTTATTTTAATCCAAAAATACTTAATATAGATTGTTGCAGACTAACTGCCTCATCAGAACTAGCCACCTTAGTTTATGAACCAAGGTAATGCAAACCCAGACAATTAAATTCATCAATATGACATCATGCCTATATCTAATCCAGTTGAATAAATATAATTATTGTAAATTTCCATTTAGGCTGCTATCCTCCTCCTCCTCCTCTTTTAAAAACCCCGTAATCCCTCGCGGGATGGAGTCTGAGCAACTGAATGGAGCTAGCAGAGTATTTACTGGCCGGATGCCCTTCCTGTCGCCAATGCGAAGTCTTGTTCGGCAAATATATTCTCATTGGGCCCAGAGAGCGAAATATCTGCCTCTAGGTAGGATTGAACTCACAGCCTCCTGATTGTGAGGGGAGAGCTCCCCCTCTAGGCCACTGCACCACTCTCTATTTGGGCTGCTATGTCTTCCCTCTATGGTGAAAGTTCATCAGAAAACCTTACGTACGGTCTATGCAGGCTATCTGAGGCTCTTCCCACTGCCCATTTGACTGGCATCGGATGATGGGCAGATGGCGCTGTAGGTAACCCTGGCTGCACTGGTAGCGCACCATAGCGTTGATCTCGTAGCGGTCTTTCTTCTTGCCAAAGTGCCTGGCATTCTCAACTGCGGGAGGGTCTCCACAGGCAACTGGGGGAGAAAAGGAGATTTGTTTTCCAAACTGTTTTCTGCTCAAAGCAGCAGTCAGCCAACAGGATGCTCCTAGCTGCTCCCATAGTTATAATTTCTGATCATCAGAATGCACCAGACTATATAAAGGCTTGAAAATGTATAGTAGTATCAATGTGACTTTGTGTCCGGACTCTAAACCATCTTAATTTCTTGGGAATGTCTCTGTTGTTGTCCGCTGGTGGCCTGCGGAGCTGGCAGCAGACAGTGAGGAGGTTGGGGAGGAACATGGGCTGGTCCTTGAGTCTGGGGAAAGTTCAGACGAAGGCTCTGCGTCGGAGGCAGAGAAGGGGGCCAGGGCCATCTGGGAGTGATGTGCTGCCTCCGGAGCCTCTGGAGTCTGACATCCACGAGGCAGAAGAACAGTTTGAGCCTGTTCCCAGCGTGCACGTGCGCAGAGCTGTCAGAAGGCAAAAACAATTAAGAAAAAAGGAGCGACTCGGGAGTAAGGCTGGGAGATGATTGGCCCCTCCCATAAGACATAAAAGAGGAGCAAGGGGACGTGAGCTTTTGCAGGAAGCAATTAGTTCATATGATCAGTTTTAAGCTCTGAGAAGTTCTGTTTGACTCTGTGCTACGTTTGGCCTGGCAAAAATAATTGGCAATTAGGTCTCTGGCAGCGTTTCAAGGGAGATAAAGGTGGGTGCTTATCAGCATTAACCTGAAAGACCGTGGCAGACATCTGTCGGACTTTTCACAGACTGTTTGTGAATCATTACGGGCTGTGAATGGCCATAATTCACAGCGGTTTAAATAAAAGAGGGTTTGGGGGACTAAGCGTGTGATTTATGTTTTCTCAGGAAACCTAGGTCAAAACAGTCTGACTTTTACTTCCACTGGTTAACCCCTTGCTGCTTAACCCTGAAAACTGTAATTTTTTCATGTTTATGTTTCAACTGCTGGATTTGTTTTAGAATTATAGTTTGGCCCGCTGACCTTACTACAAGTGCATGGTGCTGGTTTTTTAATCTGATCTTGCTACCCGAAGGTAAATAGGATAATATTGAGCTGTATACCAAAATATCAGGGCAACTTTGAAGTAATAAGGCACTCTAGTGGGAATTGAGTCAGTGGTAAGAACAAAGTGACTTTGTTATAAAATACATGAAGAAGCTCCTTACATATTAGAGCCACGGTGGCGCAGTGGTTCGAATGGAGTACTGCAACGCTACTGCTGCTGACTGCCAGCTGCCAGCAATTCAGCAGTTCGAATCTCACCAGGCTCAAGGCTGCTTTAGCCATCCTTCCGAGGTGGGTAAAATGAGGACCTAGATTGTTGGGGGCAAATATGGTGACTCTGTAAACCGCTTAGAGAGGGCGGTAACGCACTGCGAAGTAGTATATAAGTCTTAGTGCTATTGCTATATTACAAATAATATTTGTATTGCGTAACACAAACAATACTGGCATATGGAGGAGTGGTTTGAGACAGACGTGGGGAAACAACTGCCTGAGGACTAGTAGCACTGCAGCATGTGGTTATGCTTAAATTTCCCATGGTGTCAAAATCCAATGTGGTATGGAAGCATTGTAGGACATTTAAGTAAATATTAGACCCAGTTATGTGGTGCTGATTGAAACAATAGGCCAGAAACTACAGCTTGGGAGAAGTGCTATGGCCTTTCTTTATTAATTCCAGGAGACATGGATTATGATCTTCTCAAACTGTCATCCCAGGAAGGAGAACAAACAGGCACTAAACAGGCATAAAGATGTGCAGAGAATTGTACCTGAGCAATGCATGTACCCTGGAGAAGTCCAAATGAAGGCATGTTAAATTACCTGGAAGAGACCCATGAATGTAGCACTTGTAGCAATACCCTTAGAGTGAATTATTGCTTCCCAGAGGCTTGTTTTCTGCAACTGGTTATGATTAGCATGTGTTGCACTTGCAACAGGGCCAATAGCTTTCAATATTTCATGTTCAGCTGCTGGGACAGCCTGTCCTTGGATCTGCCATGTCTTTCCTCGAGTCTTGCCTCACTGCTTAGCACCTTTTAATTATTGCTCAGTCCTGAGAGTCCTCAGGATCTGGACTGCTGAGTTGCAAGCCTTTTGCAGTCCATCATCTTGGACTGCTTGATTGGGGCTGTGAATCCTTTTGATCAGGACATTGAGCCTCACCTCACTGGTGGAATTCATTTTTTTTTACTACAGGTTTTGTAGGCATGGCTTGGTGGGCGTGGCAGGGGAAGGATATTGCAAACTCTCCATTCCCTCCCTGCTCCAGGGGAAGCATACTGCAAAATCTCCATTCCCTCCCGACTCCAGGGGGAAGGATACTGCAAAATCTCCATTCCCTCCGCACTCCAGGGGAAGGATACTATAAAATCTCCATTCCCTCCCCACTCCAGGGGAAGGAACCTGCAAAATCTCCATTCCCTCCCTGCTCCAGGGGAAGCATACTGCAAAATCTCCATTCCCTCCCCAGTCCAGGGGGAAGGATACTGCAAAATCTCCATTCCCTCCCCACTCCAGGGGAAGGAACCTGCAAAATCCCCATTCTTCGGGGAAGGATATTGCAAAATCTCCATTCCCACCCCACTCTGGGGCCAGCTAGAGATGGCATTTGCCAGTTCTCCAAACTACTCAAAATTTCCACTACCGGTTCTTCGAATTACTCAAAATTTCCGCTACCGGTTCTCCAGAACCTGCTGAATTTCACCCATGCCTCACCTGTTCCTTTCTTGCAAGTGAACGGGAGATGGTAATTGCATGGCACATCATTCCATTCACCCTTCTCATGCCAGATCATGACCACACAGTCTTCGTCTTTGGCAAAAAAGTTATCCGGTTGGTTAGGTCGCCAATTCTCATATTGCTAAGGAAAGAGGGAAAAAGATCTGGAGTAAAACAGAGAGCCAGATGAAGGCGGAGGGGGCGGGGGGGGGGGAGGAAGGGGAGAAGGGACAAAGACATTAGACCTTTCACAATTCTCCATTTTTTTTTCAAGTTAGAATCTTAAGTCTTTATTTATTGATTAGCCATGCGTGGGGCCATATCAAAGTGCAAAGTTCCAGCAACAAATTATTACTAAAATTGGATAAAATGCAATTTAAAATGGAATTGGAATAAAATGCAGTCTAAAATGAAATGGGAATAGAATACAATAATTTAAGATTTAATTTAAGATAACACTGGAAGTCTTTAAGAAGATGTTGGATAGCTATTTGTCTGAAACGGTATAGAGTTTCCTGCCTAGGCTGGACTAGAAGACCTCCAAGGTCCCTTCCAACGCTACTATTGTATTGTATTGTATATAGTAAAATATGATAAAGTTATATTTCGGTATCACATTTTTTTTAAAGTTAGCAGCAGTTGCCACTTTCCCATAAAGTGGTTTTGCTCTATAATGCTGGAATTTGAGGGTCATAACCTGCTTCTTAGCTAGGGGTATACTTTCCCCATCAAACATTCATTTTCCATTATGGATCACAAGCAACTTTTGAGGAAGGAAGGAATTTTAATTAAGGAAGATGCCTAATTCATCCTGCTTTGAGATGCCCAATCTCTTTTTTGGACCATGGACTATCTTGGCTTCATGAGAGCTGCATTCTAAAGGGGGCATTGCTAAGATTAAGGATGGAGCCCTTAAGATCAATACTGATTTAATTTGATCGCCCTCTCAATATTAGTACAAATGGAAAGGCGCTATGAGTAGTATTACTCCCTGCATATTTAACCATTCCCCTCCTGTAACATAAAAAGTAATTATTTGGTGGGTTCTGGAAGCTGTAGCTAAGACTTTGGGTTGCTCTAGGACCACCTGTGAACCTATGGCACATGTGGCTCATGGAGCCATATTGCCTGGCATGCGCGGTATCTTCCAGGTGACTGGCGTGCATGCACAGGTGACAATCAGCTGGCCTTCATTCGTGCGTCAGTGCCAGAAACTGGAAGACCTGATCTTCTGTTTTCTGGTGTGAGCATGATTTCTGGTGCCAGCTGATTATTGCACATGCATGCGCGCCAGTAACAAGAAGATGAGCCGGACAGTGCGCATGCGTGCATCGGAAACCGGATGTTCATTTTCCGGTGCCCGCAATGTCCCCTGGGTCGCTCCTCTTCCAGGTTGCAGCCCCAATGAGTGCGTACACATGCTCCTTTTTCGGCACTCGGTGTCGAAAAGGCTCACCAGAAGATCTGGAGACTTGGATAATATACTTCTAGGGTAAGAAAGATGATTTGTAGTGTTTTCTCAAATTGGCACTCCCCAAATAGAGGTCCTGTTGGATTCTTGGATTTCTGAAGCATTGATTTCCCAACAGTCCAGAAACATCTCTATATTTGATATCTTCCAGAGTCTAACTTACCAGAGAATGTCCATCTGACCAGCGGAAGTCATCTTCTACAGCTCGGTCACTCAGCCCAACCCACTGGTAGTTCTGTGCATTGCCTAGATAACACAGAGAGAAAGAGAAATTAACAATGAATGCTGGTTTATTTGGAGGCAGAGGATGACTCTCTAGACTTTGAGCTTAAGGAGCGAGATTCAAACTCAACTAAGGAGCACTTTAAATTCAATGCAAAAAGGAGCTTTGGAACACCCAAACTGCCTACAGTTCTTTAAAGCAGCTGCATGTTTTCCCAGCAGTGCACATCTGTCTCTTGAGTTGCACAAAGATCCCTGGAAGAGACACACAAGGTTTAAGGAGTTATCGAGAGATGCTGCGGTATGCCTCTACAGATTCTGAAGCACCTTCTTGCTTTTGAATCCAAAGTACTGCACAGCTCTAGTTTAAGCAATGATCACTTTAAATGAGGAACAGTTTCTTTCATTCAGTAAGTAATAATGAGCTATTTATTCTGGTTTAGTTTTAGAAAATACTGCATAGAGGACTGGAGTGATTCAGTCTTCACATACCCTTAAAAATTATTCCCTGCCCTGGAAAGTAATTAATGGTAATGTGTTGCTATCAGCAGCTATGGGAAATGGCTTTATTATTGATGCACAAGATTGCTACACAACCTTTATTATCGTCCCAAAGGTGCTTTTTCAAGAGGCAAACTAGACCATCCAAGAAGCTTCTTCAGCTCTGACTGGATGGTGGGGAATGGAAGTTGGTCATTTGCATTCTTTTAGGGAATCCTTGAGGAAATTTCCCCCCATATTATCGATCTGTAGAGACCCAGGAATATATGGGATTCTGTCCCAAAGGTGCTTTTTTAAAAGAGGCAACTGGACTTTCTGATTTTTCTTTGAAGACATTTCATTTCTTATCCAAGAAGCTTCTTCTGAGCCACCAAGGAAAGCCTCTGGAGCCTGAGGAAGGGGAACATTCCCCCTCCTCCCTGCCATGGTGCAGGAGGCTGACTAGACCATGCCCACCATGGCCACGCCCACCATGGCCATGCACACCCAGCAACCGGGCACAGAACCTGCTGCTGAAATTTTTGAAGCCACCCCGATGCAAACATTCAGTTTAGAAATGCAATTCGTTGATTGGAATCTGAAATGATCTGAAGCTTCGAATTGGATGCCTCTGAATTGATGTGGATCTTAATCGGCAATTCAAGGGACCTTTTTTTGCATCTGGGGAAAAACCCTTGTTCCAAATTATTTCAGACGTCTGAATGAGGTCAAGTCAGGTCTTTGAATCCATTTGAAAATCCAAATTACATTGTGAATGATTTACAGACCTCTAGTACACCATTACATCCATATCAAAGAGTTTTCTAAAAGGGTCCCATTTTTCATTACCAAGAAATGAAAGATCTCTTTAAATTGTATGTTTTTTTAATAGAAAAAAATAAACACCAGGCATCCTCATATAGTATCATGTGGCCCAAAGGTGTACTAAAGTACCTAATAACCAGGACCATTTTTTTAAAAAAAAATCAGCTGCATTGTCAAATGCAGATATTCTTAACCTTTCTGATTTTATTATAGACTACTAGCTGTTTACTTTTCTTTTTTGTAATTGCATATATTTTGGGAATCTTTCTTGTTAGACTTTACTTTAGAAATCATTGATTTCTCTAAATCTAATCTACTTACTAATGGCGAAGTTTTAACTGGACCTCTGTGGTTTATATATTCCCTTTATATAAGAGATTTCATAGCCTCCCACCTTATTATCAAGTTTGCTTGACTTTCTTTTTAAAATAAAATAAAAATTAAGCTCTGAAATGCTTGTTTTGCTGCTTGATCAATGTTAATATAGAATGAACACGTCCAACTATTTTGGCTGTGTTAGTGATCTATCAAATTTCCATGCAGCTTTTATTTCTAAAGCGGAAATATTAGGAATTCACTAAGCAGCATTCAAAGAGATTGAAAAAAAGCAAGAGAAAAAAATGATGAAATGAATGCAGGAACTAAAACCCAAATTTGTTATTAATGATGAATTTATGATCCCCCCCCAAAGTTGTGCATGCTTCAATTTTCCATAGTAAATAAAACTAATAACTTAATTTCAAGTTGCTTGGATATTCTAAGGACATTCAATACTTAGATTTTAAAAATTCCAAACATCTCCCTCCAGAAAAGTAGCAGAGATTGCCAGCAATTTACATTTTACAGTTTAAGAATCTATAGTCTAATCTAGTTTGTCCCATAATAACTACTGAATATCAATTGAATAATGATATGTTTAGCACACTTACAATGCACCCAATTATTTACTGAAATTCTTTGGGTAGATTAGAACATGAATAAAATATTAAACTTCTCCTTGAAGTAGAATTTGAACATTTGGAATATAATACAACTGAAAAGATTACTGAAATGGAAATACAAGAGATAAATCAAGAAAAGAACAAGCAGCAGTTATAACAAGGAATCCTGGGCAATGCCTCTTTATTGGATTCACAAAGTAGTTTGATAAAGCTTCTGAAAATGTTTTGGAATATCAAAGAATGCTGGAAGACCAAGTCCTGCAACGCAACTGGAATGAATCACAGGCTAAGATTGTGAAGCACAAAAGGAAGGAATATAAAGTTGGATCATTTGATCAGGGCTAAATTATTTGACATTTCTATGGATTCTAATGGTATTTTGATTAGATTAATTTATGGCTCTGTCAGCTGAAATATTTGGATTTAACACAGCTTCTGTGAACTACAGTTGATGATAATAATATACAGCGGCACTGGTGCAGTCTAATTAAAATATACCACTTAACCTGTCTAGACACACCGTTTCTTCTAAGTGAAATTCAGAATCAGTACTGTATTCTGTATCAGTGTTGTAATCCTAGAAGTCCATTGGTTTGGGGTATTTTTTATTTTTTTAATAGAAATATCAAGTTGCCATTCTTACTGTTCACAAATTCTTGCTCTTCGGGTGTGATGATACTGCTCAGGTGGGATTGATGTTTTCGGCATAGTTTCTCTGCCTCCATCCAGGTGAGTTTCTCTTCAAAATGCTTGTAGCAGTTACCTTGAAATTTAGTCCAGCCCATTTCACATTCTGCCAGATCTAGACATGAACACAAAAAGATCACATGAAGAAGAATCAAAGCGGAGAGTGACCTTTAACCCCTTCCAAATCCCTTTGTAGAAAATGTGATGGTTCTTGACTCGGATGTTGTGTAAAACTTACCTGTTTCTCCAAAAACAAAGCATTATTGATTTCTTGCCAATGAATGTCATCACTTAAAGTAAAGGGTACTGAAGAGTTTATCAGAACTGTCAAGATGGATGAAAAAAAAAGTGTTTTACAGTCATCTAAACTATAGAGCTTCTATCTAAGGCAGGGGTGTCCAAACTTGGGAACTTTAAGACTTGTGGACTTCAACTCCCAGAATTCCCCAGCCAGCCAACTTTGGACACCCCTGCTTTAAGGTAAAGGCTGGCTGGGGAATTCTGGGAGTTGAAGTCCACAAGTCTTAAAGTTCCCAAGTTTGGACACCCCTGATCTAAGGAAACATTAAGATTATGAGCTAGTAAAAAAAAATCCTGCAAGATATTCTTTCGTCGTGTATAGCTTGATACCTGTTTTGGAGAAATTCATCCATACAATTTCCTTAAGAGGGAATATGACATTTTAAAAAATCAGTTCCTTGTGCTCGTGGTTTAATTGTTGTGCCCTCCTATGCATTTTCTCACACACAAAGGACAGCCAAAGTTTTGTGCTGCATATGCATGCATTTTATCAGATAATGTGACTGCCCAACTTGCAAACTGTGACTGTGGGATCCATGATTGTCTACAACAGATGAACACAACAAAGTAATACAAATGTAAAAAGAATAGTAAGAACATAGTAAGAACAGTGTGCCTTCAGAAGTTGTGAGTGCTCCATCACTAGAGGTTTTTAAGAAGAGATTGAACAACCACTTGTCGGAAATGGTATAGGGTCTCCTGCTTGAGCAGGGGGTTGGACTAGAAGACCTCCATGGCCCTTTTCAAATGTTGCACCCTTCCAACTCTGTTATTCTGTTATATACATCTAAAGTTATTCTCTTAATCTAACATCCTAGCTCAATGCCAGGACAGACCCAGATTTTGAAGGCCTTATGAAAGCCATTAAAGTCACATCCATCTGAATATGGATGTGGGGTATGCCATGCCATGGGGCAGAGACGACCTGCCATCTGATGGCAATGTTTCATTGAGGGATCTGGATTTTGCCAACTATCTAAAATATACTATTTTATGCTTATATACTTTGCATTGCATAGAGTTATGCAGCATTCTTGTCATATATATCTATATCTATATCTGCATCATCTACATCTATCTATCTATCTATCTATCTATCTATCTATCTATCTATCTATCTATCTATCTATCATCTATCTATCATCTATCATCTATCTATTTCTATCTCTCTAACCCCTGCTCTATCTATCTATCTATCATCTATCTATCTATCTATCTATCTATCTATCTATCTATCTATCTATCTATCTATCTATTTTCGTAGATTTTCACGGGTGTAGGTACGCTGGTCTTGTTGTATTCGGGTCTTTTCCCGTGTAAGATTGAGATTGTCTTGGCAACGTTTCCTCCCTTTGATGTAAGGGAGGAGGGCAATGCCGTTGTCCTGTTCTGTGTCTTGGCTTTTTGGGGGAGTCTCCCTTTGGATTAGGTTGGTAATTGTTTTTCTTTGGAATCCGTTGGAGATTAATACCTTTGTGAGAGACACAGAACAGGACAACGGCATCGCCCTCCTCCCTTACATCCAAGGCACCACAGATAAAATCAGCAAAATTCTCCACAAACACAATATCAAGACAGCCTTCAACACTGACCAAAAAATAGCCAACATCTTAAGAAACCCCAAAGACAAAATCCAGCTAGAAAACCAAAGTGTCTATGAAATACCATGCAAAACCTGCCCTGCAACATACATAGGACAAATGAACAGGAGAATAAATGCACGCATCGCAGAACACAAGAACGCAGTAAGAAAAAAAGAAAAAACTTCCTCCTTTTTCCAGCACTTTAAAGCTACAGGACATGAAATTAATTTTGAAGGAACCAGGTTAATCTCCAAAACTGAACACTTCAAGAAGAGAATAATTATGGAAGCTATCGAAATAGAGAAACACCCCCACAACATGAATAAACGTGATGATAGCTCCCGCCTACCAGACATCTGGAAACCAGCCTAGTCAACAAATGAGCCCTACCCACCACCCAGGCCGTTACAACACAAAACAACAACGGACACACAACCAGCACCAATCAGCACCAATCTACCAATCATGATACAACCACACAACCAATCATATATATAAGGGCTGTACGTATGTTCCAGTATAACTTAGGAGCGCATTGAGCAATTTCAACCAAACGGTACACAAATGACTTACCCTCTGGAAACAAATAGTGTGGGAGGGGGGTTAAGACACCCCTGGTGTGTGTCTCTCTGTGTGTGTCTCTGTGTTTATGTCTCTCTGTGTGTGTCTCTCTGTGTGTGTTCTGGATTGCCTGGCCTGTTAAAGAGAGTGAGTATGGCATCCTAGAGCAGCAATTGTTTGTGATGTCAGTTCCTTTGCAGCTTCCTCTGGAAAGCCAGCAGTGGAATTCGCCTTCCAGTGGACCAATGAGGAAGCGCCTGATAGATTTGGGGCAAAGTTCCAGGATCGTAGACAGGGCAAGAAAGAGGAGCACATGGGAGTGGGGAGGGAGAAGGCAGGGATGATGGGCATGGGAGTAGAGGCAAGAAAGGCCCCTCTCAATGGCTCGTGGTCGCTTTGACGTCTATAAATACCCAGGCAAAACTGGGTTATCAGCTATTTTTTAATAAATAAACCTTTTAATTTTGTTCTGAAACCATAAATGGAGAGATGTCAATATATTTGATTTTGTCTCCAAGCAGAAGTCAGAGATGAGTCTATATTTCCTGCCAGGGAGACAAATGAATAGGAACCTTTTGTAAGGAGAAACGAAAGTTAAACACAATCATCACATTATTAATGCCAAGTAGAACAGAATAAGTACGTGTTTTCTCTCCTCTTTATTTTCTACTTCTAAAAATAAGTACCCTTTTATAGTAGACCAGCTGAAGGACCTAATATATACATCTCAAGTACATCTGACACACACAGAGGTATTTTTTGGCTCTGACTCTTCACAACTTTTTCCCCTATGAATAATTGCCAGGCAGTTTTGTCCTTCTGAATTCACCATGGTGCAAAAAATAAAAATAAAAGCTTGAATACAAATAATCCTCAACTTACAACAGTTCTTTTACAACAAGCATTGAAAAAAAAAGTGATTTATGACCCTTTCCCCACACTTACAACCATTGCAGCCTCCCCATGGTTACGTGATGAAATTTCAGACCCTTGGCAGCTGACTCGTATTTATGACAGTTGCAACATCCTGGGGTCATGTGATCACCTTTTACAACCTTCTGACAAGCAAAGTCAAAGGGGAAGCCAGATTCACTTCACAACTGTTCAGAAAGGTTGTAAAATGGGGCAAAACTCACTTAACAACTGTCTCCCTTCACAACAGAAATGTTGGGCTCCGTTGTGTTTGTGCGTTGAGGACTACAGATAGTTCAGATTTCATTTTTCTGTAGGGAAGCTTCCAAAACCTGCTAGCTGAAGACACATTGAAGCATCCATACATTGTTGTGGCTTGCATTTGAATACAAACCAGTCTATTTTGCAAGGTAAAGGTAAAGTTTCCCCTCGCACATATGTGCTAGTCGTTCCCGACTCTAGGGGGTGGTGCTCATCTCCATTTCAAAGTCAAAGAGCCAGCGCTATCCAAAGATGTCTCCATGGTCATATGACCAGCATGACTAAATGCAGAAGGGGCACAGAATGCTGTTACCTTCCCACCAAAAGTTGTTCCTATTTTTTGAACTTGCATTTTCGAACTTCTAGATTGGGTAGAAGCGGAGACAAGTAACGGGAGCTCACTCAGTTACACAGGGCTAGGGATTCGAACCACCGAACTGCCGGGCTTTCTGATCGACAAGTTCAACGTCTTAGCCACCGAGCCACCGGGTCCCATAATTTGGCAAGACAAAGGGAAAAGCAATTCTCTTTCTGTTTTCTCCCACAACTTTCAGGTCCCACAGCTTTGATCAAGGTATGCCAATGGAAATAGATGCTTAGGGAACGAAGAGTGCCAAAAAGAAGCAGCACTTGAATAAAATGCATATTTTTCAGGGCAAATTGCCTCTAACAAAGGATATGATTTTTCAAGTGGCAGCTGTAATTGAGGCTGAGGGAGAGTCGCCTCCAGATTTAGCTAAAAGGTTTTTCTTTGCTTACGAAAAATGATAACACAAAAAATTAGGGTATAGTTATTAATAACACACACACAAACACACACACAACACTAAAGTGGGGACTGCTTTTGGATAACAGTGTAATAACAAACATTTCCTTTGTTTTCAGTTCCCTATCCTATTGGCCTTTAAACTTTGAATTAAATAAGAAATGGGAAGGGCAGGTTTATTTCCAGCAATGGCTATTGCAGTGGTGGGATTCAAATAATTTAACAACCGGTTCTCTGCCCTAATGACCAGCTGGGTAGGCGTGGCTGGGTGGTCATGTGACTAGGTGGGCGTGGCCGACTCAACATCACTCACGTTGAGGGGCGCTTCTCCTTGCTTGGCCTCTTATGACCATGGGGATGCTGCAACAGTCGTAAGTGTGAAAAAAATGGTCATAAGTGACCGTTTCTCAGTGCCACTGTAACTTTGAATGGTCAGTAAGTGAACCGTTGTAAGTCGAGGAGTACCTGGACAAAAATATAAAAATCTTCTTTGCTTGCAAAAAGCTGCCCTAAATACCAATCATTAGATTTGAAATACCTGCAGCCCAGAGTAACCAATCAGGCCGGGCGCCAGAGCACCTCGAGGAATTAAAATAGTTAGAATGCAATCATTTCTTCCAACAACCGGTTCTCCGAACTGCTTAGAAAGTTAACAATGGATTCTAGTGATTGGTGAGAACTGAACGAATCCCATCACCGGGATTTATTTGCATCCTGGGCCACATAGACATTCTTAGAAAACAAAGATGTCAACGAAGATGATGGCTATGTTTGAAAATGGGCCTCTCTGTCCACAAAAATGGACACAGGCATGCTGGGAACATCCTATATATCATGACGTACCAACCTTGGCAACTTTAAAGACCTGTGGACTTCAACTCCCAGAATTCCCCAGCCTGCATGGTTGGCTGTGGAATTCTTGAAGTCCACAGATTTTAAAGGTGCCAAGGTTGGACACCTTTGCTGTATATGCTAGCTATTTTGTAGTCGGGCTTATTTCAACTGTGGCCGTCAGTTCTAAAGTTGGAGGACGTCAAGCTCTCAAGTGTGCAAGGAGTTCTCCTCTACCACCCACAATTGGGACTGGTAACTCTGTCACTACGCGATGCACTTGTTTTTTTTTTTTAAATTAAAGTTTTTTTTATTGTTTTAATTAAACACACACACACAAAAAAAACCATTCTTCATTACATTTTCCAGAAAGCATGTCGATTGGTTACAAATAAATTTCGTGCGTTACTACCACAATCATTCTTTATACTTCATTCATATTGGATTATATATTTTAAATGAAAAATCTTTATATACCATCAATGTACCATCACTCTCATTTAACTATATTTGTTTAAACGTGCTTTTATCTAGAATCATTTGTATTTAAGGACACAACCACATACTGGCATTCATTAGGTATTTCTAATAAATTTCAGGCTTATATCCAATTGCTTTCACCAATGCAACTCATGCACTTGTTAAGTCACTAACTGCAGCTTGCAACTTGCTGCTGGCTTCCCCATTGACTTCATTTTAGCCCTGGTGGCACGGTGGCTACAATGCAGTATTGCAGGTTAACTCTGCCCACAGCTAGGAGCTCAATCCTGACCGGCTCAAAGTTGACTCAGCCTCCCTCCCTTCTGAGGTGGGTAAAATGGGGACCCAGATTGTTGAGGGACAAGATGCTGGCTCTGTAAACCACTTAGAGAGGTCTGTAAAGCACTGTGAAGCGGTATATAAGTATAAGTGCTATTGCTATTGCTTGCTGGAAGCCAGCTATGAAGGTCACCAATGGCAATCACGTGACTGAATCATAATCATATGACAGCAGGGATGCTGCAATATCTTCACCCCAAGGGCCAATTGTAAGAATTCTTCTTCAGTGTCCTTTTAACAGTGAAAGCTCCCTGATGAAGTGGTTGGTAAGTGAGGACTAGCTCCATCAAATGGTAAAGATTCCCCTAAGTGACGCTGTATTCCTCGTAATTTCACAAACACATCACAGTTGTTTATTAATTGGCAATAATATAGAAATGGTGTATTATTCTGTGATGACAAAAAGAATGGTGGAACAGTTCGGGGACTCTGTCCATCTGCAGCGGGATACCTTTGAAAACAGAATCCTTTACGGGAGAAGAAGCTGGCAAAAGAAAGATCAAATTTAGAAGTAAGCCGAATGAGGTTGAGGGCTGTGGGGAAAAAAAGAACAATCCTCAGTTTCTCCCACTCTTTCCCTGTTAGACCCTGTTGTGACCCCTTCGGCAGCTGAATCAGATGAGGAGGAGGTTTGGGAATCATTATCAATATGAAGGCAACCTGAGAGCTCCGAGGGGAAAGAGGAAATGGGGATGGCAGATAGAGAGATAGAGGCAGAGCCTGGGCCATCCATCAGCCCTCAGATGGAGAGTCAACAGCCCCCAGGTCTGGAGGTGGCTGATGAGGAAGAGGAGGAACAGCTGGGTCCAGTGTCTGACATGTGGATGCACAGAAAGCAGAGGAGAGGAGAGCAGTGGAAATCTATGGGCCGGTCCTTGGGACAGAAGAGCCATGGCTGCCAGCAAAGCCCCACCCTAGCTCTGGGGATAAAGGCCAGGGGGCGAAGATGAATAGATGTGGCAGACAGCTATTCATCCCACTGCCAGACAGACTTGTTAGCTTGTTGTGAGAGAGAAACTTTTGCCGGGGCTGTTGGTGCTCCTAATAAAGGAATAATTGATTGATTACAGAGGGTTTGTTGTGTTTAGGAAACTGGGTCAGAACAGATCCATGACACACAAACAGAAGCAACTTGTATACATCCACTTGATTAGAATCTTCTTTGCAATACATACTCCAATTTGCAATATATACTCCAATTATTCCCTGGAGAGAAAGTGCACACAAACACGAGATGCTTGTTCATTACACAGAAGAAAATACAGATCTTCTCTATGGCCTATATTAGTGAAGGGATTGGAAAATTCCCCATAGAAGC
The DNA here is from genome assembly GCF_964273705.1 of Natrix helvetica. Classification (NCBI taxonomy): domain Eukaryota; kingdom Metazoa; phylum Chordata; class Lepidosauria; order Squamata; family Natricidae; genus Natrix; species Natrix helvetica. Next base: position 11,014,618 of record NC_138556.1, on the reverse strand, counting down.
TATAGGTGTTTACTTTGTATGAGCTTAGAAGAACTCTCAACATTTACAGATGGTTTTCCATGGGTGGCCTAACCAGGCCAGACTCTGTTTAACTTCTAAGCCTTCACGTGTTTGACTGAGGTCAATGGTAGGTAGCAATAACACTTAGACTTATATACCACTTCACAGTGCTTTACAGCTCTCTCTAAGCAGTTTACAGAGTCAGCCTCTCGCCCTCAACAATCTGGATCCTCATTTTACTGACCTTGGAAGGATGGAAGGCTGAGTCAATCTTGAGCCAGTGAGAATCGAACTGCCTAATTGTTGGCAGCAGGCAGTCTGCAGAAGTAGCCTGCAGTACTGCATTCTAACCACTGTTCCACCATGGCTCATGATAGATCATGATAAGAGCCCTGTTGATGCAATGGTTAGAATGCGGTATTGCAGGCTAACTCTGCTCACAGTCAGGAGTTCAATCCTGACTGGTTCAAGGTTGATTCAGCCTTGCATCCTTCTGAGGTCGATGAAAATGAGGACCCAGATCGTTGGGGGGCAATATGCTGACATTGTAAACTGCCCAGAGAGTGCTGTAAAGCACTATGAAGCAGTGTGTAAGTCTAAGAGCTACTGTTGTAAGAGAAAATAAATCCCCCCCCCATACCCTGAGCAACAGATATTTTAGGAATTAATTGTGATGAGATGAGAAAAGGTTGCAATACAATAATACTGGGTGTATGTTAGATTATCTTTTTTTTCCCAACTCCCCCAGGAAAAAAAAGGGGAATACAGTTAGTAGAATTAGCTGAAGCTGGGTAAGGTAGCAGGCCATACCAATGTCACAGCGGTTCCCTCCGTAGCTGGGAAGGCATAAGCATGTGAAAGTGTGGATGCCATCAACACAGGTCGCTCCATTCAGACAGGGGTTGGAGTGGCACTCATCAATGTCTGGAAGAAATCAAGGGCTGCCATTAGGACTTCGGCTGGGCAGAAAGTCCACAACAAGAGACTCCGTTTTCTTGATTTAACCAGAATATAGAAGGAGACGGTGAACTAAAGGATGCATAGACTCAACGAGACCCATTTGGAGATGGGGGCAAAGTGAAACTGCAGCCACTGGAGTGGAAGAAAATGAGTGGGAAATGGAGGAACTTCCCAACCGTAGGACAAAATTTAAAAAAAGCTTGGCAACTACCTGGCTACCTGGCTCAATGACCACCAGGATGAGAGTCAAGCCCAGATGAGAGTCAATCACTCCAAATTATGGGAAGAATGGGATATCCTTAATTAGTAAACATAGCAAAAATATGGAGAACGGCCACTTTCTTATGTTTGGCCCATTGAGGGAGTCTAATTTTCTTGGAGCTCAGCAGAGGAAATTCAGTAATCTCATAAAATAAAAACTCAATAAAAAAACCTCATGAGAACGTATGCACCAGAGACAAATTCTTTGTATATCCAATCATGTAAGGCCAATAAAGAATATTCTGCTCTGCTCTGCTCTGCTCTACTCTATTCTATTGTGGGATTCAAATAATTTAACAACCGGTTCTCTGCCCCAATGATTTTTTCTAACAACTAGTTCACCAAACTGCTCAGATATTTAACAACCGGTTCTCCCGAAGTGGTACAAACTGGTTGAATCCCACCACTGATTCTATTCCTGTCCTGTCCTGTCCTGTCCTGTCCTGCCCTTCCCTGCTCTGTTCTACTTCTGTTCTGCTCTGTTCTGCTCTGTTCTACTCCTATTCTATTCTGTTCTGTTCTGTTCTTCTTTTCTCCTCTCCTCTCCTCTCCTATTCTAAAGGCATTTAGCCCAAAGACTAATGCATAAACCATCTTCTGCTCAAGCAGCATTAGGACTAATAGCTGAAGCTCCCCAACACAGTTCCTGAAAAGACTTAACTGTTAACTTGTGACCAGCCCAATGACAGGAGAGCTGGGCTAAATGAATGATCATTGATGACTGCCCATCTGAGAAGAGAGCTAAATGTGTCTCTTAGGCCTTTATAAAACTACTTTTTGACTGAGAATTTCATACATGCAGATCAAAATTGCCTTCAAAATATCAAGATAGTTGTAGTCAGATTGGTGTTCTGTGAGTCTGAAGGCTTGAGTCCATTAGAAGTATCCTTTCCTGCTGCTTTACTGATTGATGAAAAAGACAGTAAAAGTTGCCTTGATGGTGTTTTCTTAGCTCAAGAAAACAAAACCAACATGCATGGAAACAATTTTAATTGTAAGAAGAAAATATTCAAGGCTATCAAATGGAATTTGCTCTTGTTTATGTTTGTTAACGAAACTGTACCTTCATCCTTGAAAGATTTGTCCTTCAGTTTCTGAGGGAGCGAAAAGCTTTAGAAATGTTGATCCTGAAATAGTGATAATCTAGAAATTATCTCTGCGGTAGGGCTAAAAAAAAAAAGATTAGCATTTGCTGCAAATGTACAAAGATGGTGACCTAGATAAGAAGAATGTTTTGCAGCAAAGAATAATAAATGGATATGTCTATATTTCACATTCATTAATGCTGGCAAGGCACAAGGTTGGGACCACTATGGAAAGTCTAGGACAGGAAATAATCAGGACTAGAAGTTCTCTAAAAGTTTTGTTGCGGCATTGATACTAGTCATTACTTGTAATGACCTGTCCAGGGTGCTGAAAACATTTTCCACTTGATATTCTTGACCATGATTCTGGCTGTCTTGACATTTCTCTTCTGGTATCTAAGATTTGAATTTTGAATGCAGTACAAGGTCTTGCTTTCTTTATCAGCTGGTTGTGCCATTTGCCTTCTACAAATTCTGCTTCCCTGAGGTAGATGCATGGACATAAAGATAAAGGTAAAGATTCCCCTCGCACATATGTGCTAGTCGTTCCTGACTCTAGGGGGTGGAGCTCATCTCCGTTTCAAAGCCAAACAGCCAGCGCTGTCCGAAGACGTCTCTGTGGTCATGTGGCCGGCATGACTAAATGCCGAGGATGCATGGAATGCTGTTACCTTCCCACCAAAGGTGGTACCTATTTTTCTATTTGCATTTTTACGTGCTTTCGAACTGCTAGGTTGGCAGAAGCTGGGACAAGTAACAGGAGCTCCCTCCATTATGCGGCGCTAGGGTTCAAACCGCTGAACTGCTGACCTTTCTGATCTACAAGCTCAGCATCTTTTCCACTGAGCCACCATGCCCCATGGACATAGGAGGCTGCAATTTTCTTTCCTGGGAAAATTATCACCAAACATACATGTTTCCAACCTGACAGCCTCCAGATATGTGAGCATATGTCCCAGAATGATCAACAATGCCTATGGAATTCTGTGTGTGTGTGTATATGTGCCATATCCACACATCTGAGGGACATCTAAGTTCAGGAAAGTTTTTATAATAAGAAAAATTCTAGAAAAATTGTGCCTTTGCCCAAGACTGCAGAGGTGATGAGTTATCAATTAATGTCACATATTTTTATATGTGACTTGGGATTCTGCGACTTGCAAAGTACTTTTAAAAAGTAAGAAATTCTGATAAAAAGTATTTTGCGAACAGTGCAGCAGCATATGAGTGAAGACCTCAAGCATCAATTTTGAGTATGTGGACTATACTGTCAGAAGTAAATCTCCTCTCTTTTTATCTGCAAAGCCCAATATCTATAAAATACCTTCCTAGCCATAGCTCATGTATTTTCTTCAAATCAACAAAAACAGAAATGGAGAGTAGGAATTTTCAAAAAAGTGATCCACCAGAGTGTCAAACATTCAACAAAGTACGTTCCGAACCAACAGACCAAAAATTTTATTATCTTTATAGTTTCCTAAGCAGTGCCCAGCTGGATTGGATCCCTTACTCAATTAGTTTCAGCAGCCTTCAGAGTACCAACCAACTGTACAAGAAAGCCAACTACTCTCCCAGAAGATGTCATTCAGAGTCAGGCATTCTGCCCTCAAAACTAATACCCATTGATCCCCATGCCATCCATAAATTGTCCCATGGCTTTTGTGAAACTTGACCCAGAAACACAAAATGAAACAATTAATTGCAAAACAAGATTTGAAATTTGCAAATACCTCCCCACATACTCTTCCAATCACATTCCATCCAAGATTTGCAAGATCTTAAGGTTAGACTTGACATTTTATTCTTCCTACCAACCTGTTGTCCTTCATTTCTTATGTTAGTTGCCTGGCTACTTCTGGATCCATCCTTACTAGTACATTCTTGTCCTCATGTTTCTGTTCCTGGGTCTATGACAATTTGCTGCAGCCAACTTGTCACAGTCAACTCACCATGGCCAACTCACCACAGCCAACTTGCCATGGCCATCTTGTCATAGTCAACTCATCACGGGACAACTTGCTGCAGGTTAGCAATAGCATTTATATTAATAATGCAATAGCAGAGTTGGAAGGGACCTTGGAGGTTTTCTAGTCCAACCCCCTGCCTAGGCAGGAAACCCTATACCGTTTCAGACAAATGGCTATCCAACATCTTCTTAAAGACTTCCAGTGTTGGGGCATTCACAACTTCTGGAGGCAATTTCTGTTCCACTGATTAATTGTTCTAACTGTCAGGAAGTTTCTCCTCAGTTCTAAGTTGCTTCTCTCCTTGATTAGTTCCCACCCATTGCTTCTTGTCCTGCCCTCGGGTGCCTTGGAGAATAGTTTGACTCCCTCTTCTTTGTGGCAACCCCTGAGATTATTGGAAGACTGCTATCAGGTCTCCCCTAGTCCTTCTTTCTATTAAACTAGACATACCCAGTTCCTGCAACCGTTCTTCATATGTTTTAGTCTCCAGTGGTATTTAGACTTACATATCACTTCACAGTGCTTTACAGCCCTCTCTAAGTGCTTTACAGAGTCAGCCTATTGCCCACAACAATCCAGGCCCTCATTTCACTGACTAAAGAAGGACGCAAGACTGAGTCAACCTTGAGCTAGTGAGACTCAAACTGCTGAACTGCTAGCAGCCGGCAGTCTGCAGAAGTAGCCTGCAGTACTGCATTCTAATCACTGGCCCCTAAGGCTCTTACACTAATACCAAAGAAATGGTGGAATATAATCATTAAGGAAAAGATGCAAAAGGAGGGACAGAATGAAATCTGAATGACAAAAATTAAAATAATGTTTTATTTATTTTAAATAATTAAATTGAATTGCCCTGTCGCGAGTTGTCCCACCTGTGGTGAGTTCTCCCATTCCACCGTTTTTGCCTTCTTCTCCCCAATTCTCTCCTAAAATTTACTATTCTGCTTTCCTCGTATGTTGCAACAACATGAGTGGGGAGGAGCGAAGATGAAAGTTGAAAGTATAGCAGGTGAGATGAAAGTTAATCCTGACTTCCAACCTGCCACTTCATTTTCAAATTCCTACTATTGAGAAGAGCTTCACAATTGTTCAGTAAGAAAGGCAGACCCAGCATTCTGGGGATGTAATTCTGCTGCTATTTACTTCTTCTGACAGAGTTCTTCATCGGAAAAGTTCTAGATATAATGGAGTTGAGATCAGATCAGATCAGTACTTGGAATTCAAACATGCTTTCGGAAAGCTGACCTGTCATGGTTAATGTTTTTAGCCACTTAGCATCTCAGTGGTTAACAATGAACTTGGAGATAAGAAGAAGAAAACAACGGACTTATTTTATTAGCTTATAGCCCCATGCCCAAAACATACAATCTCCCTGTCTCCAAGGTCACTGAAGGGAGTATAATATATTAAAAGTCAGAAATCAGCAGCAGCAGCAGCAGGAGAATCTTGAATTTATCCACTGCAGGATGAAAGTTTCTTCATTAAAGGTCAAGGACTTTAACCTACCATGCTAATCCAGTGTGCGTAAGTAAACAGGTGTTTTTGAATGATCTAGTAGCAATTGCAATTGAGTGAAGCTTTTGTTCCATGACTGAAAATTTCACTGGAGAAATCAGCAAGTAAAAGGTAGGAAACTTGAACTCAAACAGGCAGCCTCGTGGGTAAGGCATGAGTTATGAGCTCTGCACACCAAACACAATAGAGAGGACAACAAAAGAAGAGCTGGAAAAGAAGCAGGAACATTTTGCATGGGGGATATGGTTAGGGTCCCCTTTATTAGATTGAGGGTAAAACACTGAACTTTGCTAATGTGAATGTGCTTCTCTAGCATTAGTCCTATATAACACATAACACTAAAATTGACAGGAAATACATAGTATGAAATATTCTATGAATATCTATCTATCTATCTATCTATCTATCTATCTATCTATCTATCATCTATCATCTACCTATCTATCTATCTATCTATCTATCTATCTATCTATCTATCTATCTATCTATCTATCTATCTATTTATCTATATATCTATATCATCTGTCAATATCTATCTATTTATCTATCTATCTATCTATCTATCTATCTATCTATCTATCTATCTATCTATCATCTATCTATCATCTATCTAGCTATCTAAAATGACTGTTTGGGTGTATGTTCCAGCATAACTCTGGGATGCCTTGAACAATTTCAACCAAACTTGGTACAGAGATGACTTACTCTCTGGAAACAAATACTGTGGGGGTAAGACACCCCTAACACACCTCAGGATGTGTGTTCTGTTATGATACAGCCTGTTGTGCCTTAAAATGGCTTCTATTGTACAGCACAGTGGAGTTGCCAAGGTAATGGCTTCACAGTACTCCACAAGGGGGCTCCCTCTGGTAAGGGGGAAAATCCAACATTAGAAATTATGTTTTGTCTGGACATTTTCTCCCTATAAATAAATACCCGGACATTGGCTGGGTTATCAGCTAGTTTAAATAAAAAATCTATTATATTATTGGAATTCCATTAAATCCTTACTAATATGCCTTCCCCTTCCTTCCCCATGGTTATAACGTTAATCAATTGCAATCAAAGAAAGAAAGAAACAACAGCAGAAGCTGAAATAATCAAAACAATAGTCACTTTTCCTACATTGCTTTTGTGTAATGAAACAAAGCAGCAAGAGAGATAGAATGTGTGACAAAAATTCACTTTCCTAGGATCGCAAATTGCTCATAATGGTGAATGCAGCCCAGAAATAAAATGTTGGCTTGCACTAGCCTGCACAGCAATGATGGAAATATGGAAAAGCAAGGACATCAGCCTGCAACCAAAAATAGGTTAGTCTGCTCTGTTGTGGTCCCCGTAGCTACCTACGATTGTGAAAGTTGGACCTTAAAAAAGCAAGATAGGAAGAACATTAACTCATTTGAGGTGTGGTGCAGGGGGAAAGCTCCTGCCTGTTCCTTGGACAGCAAAGTACTGGAGTGCCTAACACCAGGCATGTCTCTGGAAGGGCAAAACCACAAAACTGCGTCTCACTTATTTTCGTCATGTCATATGGGGGATTTTACTGGAGAAAGCAATTACCGTATTTTTCAGACTGTAAGACGCACTGGAGTATAAGACGCACCTTAGTTTTGGGGGAGGAAAATAAGAAAAAAAAATCTGCCTCTGCCTACCAGCATCCATGATATTCATCTGGCTAGCATCCTGTCAGTGTGTGAGAGAGTTGAGGGCTGTTTGGAAACAAACAGTATTTGCTATGTGAGCAACAAGGAAGGAGATAGCAAGGAGCCTGGGTGTGGCTTGTTCGGTACTAAAGCTGCATGCTGTGCTAATATCTGAAACTAAAACTGCAAGTGAAACTTCTCTGCTGAACTACCACGTTGGAAAACCTGCTTTTGGTACTGTATCTTTACTTAATATGTTATGTTATATATATACAGAGACGTTATTGAATCCTGCTGAAACTTGTGTGTGCTTTCTGAGTGTGATGCTGCTGCAAACTCTGCGAACAGCCAGGTCAGTTTATGCACGTTATTGCAGCCTGATTCAGTGTGAGCAGCTGATTGGCGGGTAGATTGGCCTCCTGGAATATGCCTAATCAGCTGTTCCAGGCTGCAGGGATTGCCACAGACCATTCCTCCTCCATGCCTTGCATTTTTGGCTACATTTGGTATATATTGGCCTGGCCCAATCATAATCATAATCTAATCCCGACCTTCCTGGCCGGTATTTTAAATTTTAAACTTTGGGGTATTTTAATTGGTTTTAATTATTGGCTAATTTTATGATCATTGTACAGACTTTTTGTTCAATTTGTTTGTCTGGGGTTTTGTATTTCTGTTGTTTATAGTGCATTTTATTTCTGTCTGTACACCGCCCCGAGTCCCCTCGGGGAGAGGGGGCGGTTTATAAATTTAATAAATTGAAATTGAATTGAAATTGAATAAGATGAACCCAAATTTCCACCCTCTTTTAGGGGGGAAAAAGTGTGTCTTACACTCTGAAAAATATCATCTGTTTGGAAAAACTAGCAATAATTAAAAAAACCAGACCGCCAAAGAACAAATGGTGGCTGTTCTTTGGAAGATGTGTCGACACCTTGCCCATAGAATCATCAAGAGTCAGACACAACATCATCATGATTAAGAAGAAATCAATACTCACCTATCTCACAGTAATCACCCATAAATCCAGTTGGGCATAGACAGGTGATGTTTCCTTCTTGTTCGTGGCAGGTCCCACTTCCACATAGTTTCTCCTCACAAGTCTTAGGAGTAGCTGCAATCAAAAATATTTTTTTCTTTAGCTATTCTTGAGGGTCATCAAGCTGAAAGTTACTTTGAAAGACAAGCCCCCTTGTTGATGAGACTTTCTTGTCCCCCAAATAAGGGTTCAGTTCCAGCATGGATTAAATAAAACCACTGGCATCTTAGCACAATCCTGAAAGAAACTCCCTTTCCCTAGTAAGGCGACATTGCTTGAATTCTACCTCACTCACTCTTATTGCCCCTGTGGGTTTTAAGGATTGTAGAAGTAAATTAAGGATTGGATTTGGTCCAAAGTTTGGGCAGAAAACGCTTTCAATGCCTATGAACTTTGTACAGCGACCACATGTGAGATAATATGGAAATAACACAGAGATGGTATTCAGCTGGTTCGCCCCAGTTTGGGCAAACTGGTATTGGTGGTGGTGGGAGGCTCTGCCCACCCACCCAGACATTATCATGGATGCTCTGGGCATGCGCAGAAGTGCCAGAGGCGTGCACACTCCCGGTACCGAACTGGTAGAGAAGATTGGAGCATTTCATGCCTGAAATAATAGTTCATGGGTTTTGGTGAGACAGATGTAATTTTATAACTACGTGCCTTTATTAGTCAAGATACAAGTCCTTTCTGAGTATAGGGTTCAAAGAACTTTGGGTTTTTCATCAAACTGAGCATTTTATTTCCTAGATAGGTAAAAAACATTTTTTAAAAACAAATCAGCTCGTGTAAGGGACAGATATACAGTTATATTTATTCCCCCCCCCCTCTATTTGGAAAGTTATAGAATTGATGAGTCTCTCCGACATTACAATGTTCTAACTTCTTTTATCTCCCAGCTGTGGCAAAAGAGGTGAGATAATAAGAGGAGATCAAAATACAGATAATTTTAAAATAAGTGTTAGTACCCCTCACCCTTACACACTAGCGCTTAGACTTTCATACCACTTCATAGTACTCTACAGCCCTTTCTAAGAGTCAGCCTATGCCCCCCCCCCCAACAATCTGGATCCTCATTTTATCACCCTCAGAAGGATGGAAGGCTGAGTCAACCTTCAGTCCTGAACTCCTGGTAGGGGGCAGAATTAGCCTGCAATACTGCATTCTAACCACTGTGCCACCAGGGCTCCTTAAGTAAAAGGCATACATCTTTGTGGAGATAACTACTATTACTAATTGAAGAATTGAATGCTGCCTAGGCTAGGCTTACTGCATTAATTTACGGGACCGAACCATAAGCTTAAAATAAAGATCTTATTATACACTTAATTTTAGCAGCCCAAATGATAATTGTGCAACTTTGGAAAACTCTAGAGAATGTAACAATTGGGTTCTGAATTAACGAGGCCTCTTCAATGACTACATTGGGAAAAAAAAAATCACAAAATTAAATGAATGAGATATCAGAGGCAGGAGCTACAATTTCATCAAATCTGGATGGATTTTGTGGTTTATCTCAATGGCTTATAATCCATTTGAAAACTTCATATATACATGGCAGTACCTGTCTATTCTCATTGTAGTCAATCTTTTTAATATTTTATCTATTTTTCCTCCCCTCTCCCTTTGGTACCTTGAATTTATGTCAAAGCAGTTGCCTGACGTCGTCTGTTAAAAATGGATCAAAACGTGCTTAAAAAAATTATTAAACAATAGGTAAAAGATAAAGGTTCCCCTCGCACATATGTGCTAGTCGTTCCTGACTCTTAGGGGGCAGTGCTCATCTCCGTTTCAAAGACGAAGAGCCAGCGCTACCTGAAGACGTCTCCCTGGTCATGTGACCGGCATTACTAAATGCCGAAGGTGCACAGAACACTGTGCCTTCCCACCAAAGGTGGTTCCTATTTTTCTACTTGCATTTTTACATGCTTTCGAACTGCTAGGTTGGCAGAAGCTGGGACAAGTAACGGGAGCTCACTCCGTTACACAGTGCTAGGGATTCAAACTGCCAAACTGTTTGAAAGACCTTTCTGTTTGACAAGCTCAGTGTCTTAGCCACTGAGCCACCACATTCATAGGAGAGAGGGACAAAACTGTGCAAATGAATGTTCACTATCTTTAGTTAATCAACCAGTTAGATTACCCTTCCCGAGAGTCTACGTTTGAGAGTCACTATGTCATGGGAGAAATAAGAGAAAGATCAGCAAGGGTGAAATTTTAGCCTAATGCCTATTGGAAGCTCCATTGCATATATGCATTTCCCAATTTACCTTGTGTCATAAGCTGTATCCCATCAGTCATCTCCGATGAAACGTTAGGAAGGAGAGCAGTAGCAGTTGGTGATGGTAGTGGAATCACTGGAGCAGCAGCATCTCTTGTTTCCAACTCTGAAGTTGGATATGTACTGGTCTCTCTCTCAGCCTGAGTCTCTGTTAGAAGCCTTGAATGTTCAGTTAGTTCAACACCTGGACTGCTGGTACTAAGTAGGGCATCTTTCTCTGGTGTATCTGACACTGCCTCAGGTGCTGGACCTGAACTGTCTCCATTAAACTGATTCCTTTCATCGTAAGTCCCAGAGGGTAAGCCACTGATGAATGGTGCCCCAGATGTTTCTGAGTAGCTTTCAGATAATGAAGATGTTTCTCCACTTGGTTCATAATGGGTTGAAGTTTCTAGATGGCTTTTTGATGAGACTGGTGTTTCATCCTTTGTTTCATTAAACAAAGGGGTTTCTACACTAGTTTCATGAAATGTGGATGCCTTGCTACTGATTTCATGATATTCTGGGGGTGATATGGTACTTTCAGGATAGGTAGAAACTTCTGCCCCAGACGCAGAGGCTTCCACACTGGGTTCATGAAAATGGAAAGACTCTGTTTGTCCAATCAGTTGCTGTTGAACTGTTGGTCTTGTCACTGTTTCTATGGAATCAGTTATTAGGATAATTTCTGGGATTCCAGAGACATCACCACTAGCACTGGCTGTGGTTGAAGATGCTCCACTTACATCAGTGAGATCTTCACTTTCTGTACCAAAATATGGAATGCCAGAGGAAGTCCCGCTGAAGTCAACTTTATCAGATGATACTCCGCTAGATGTTGTCACATCATACAATGCTCCAGATGTTTCCTCCTGTCCTGAAGGAAGCCCACTTATTTCTAATATCCCGGATGTCCCTTCTCCTAATTCTTGTGCAACAGATGGATGTGTTACAGCTTCCACCAAAGTTGTATCCACAAGGGAAACTGTAGGAAACCCTGATGTGAGACCACTATAATCATATGTTCCAGATGAAATGCCACTGACAGGATCAATGCCAGAGCTTTCTCCACTAATGTCTGTTAGTCCACTAGGAAGTCCACTGACTTCAGTAACTCCTGAAGCCCACCCACTGAAGTCCACTTGTCCAGAAGAAGGCTGGCCACTGACATCTAAAATTCCTGGTGTAGTGCCTGATAGATCTTCCTCTCCTGAAGAAAATCCACTTATTTCTACAAATCCTTTCCCTTCTTCTTCTTTAGATGAAGGAGTTGTCACTTCAAATAATTTAGTATCAATGAAGGTAACACCTGAAGGCTCACCACTCCCATCAATACCTGAAGGCTGGCCACTTAATTCGACATCACCACTTAGATCAGGTGTCCCAACAGATGTTCCATTGAAGTCAAGTCCTGACGGTAATTCACCGATATCAGGTGTGCTGGACGGTTCCCCACTGATATCACTTCCTGAAGAAAGCCCACTGAAGTCAGTGGTCCCATAGGCATCAGCTCCGGAGGGCAATCCACTGGTTGTGCCACTAACATCCCAGTCAGCAGAGGGGAAACCTGATACATCTCCATCTCCACTGACCGCAATTGTCCCTTTCCCTTCCATTTCCCTTTCTGTTGCTGTGGTCACAACTTCTGTCAAAGTGGCATTCACCAGGGACACAGTAGGAAATGCAGATGTGAGACCACTATAATCATACTCTCCAGAGGGTGAGCCACTGGGATCAATACCAGAATGGTCTCCACTAAATCCAGAAGGCGATCCACTAAATTCTGGGATCCCTTGGCCTTCCTGGAGCCCAGGTTCTTGGATTCCTGAACTAACCACTTCTTCTTCTCCAGGAGGTAAGGTGCTGACTTCAATAACCCCAGAAGATAGGCCACTTAGGTCTCCTGAGGGTAACCCACTTTCTCCAGAAGGCAGCCCACTTGTTTCAGGGACTTCAGAGGGGAATTCTCCAAATCCTGAAGGTGTTTCACTAGGTTCGACGGTTCCGGTTATCTCTGGGGCTCCAGAAGTCCAACCAGAAGCAGATGTCTCTGTGATTGGAGCTTCTGAACTTGTTTCATCAGGTATTGCATCAGTGGGAAGAATGGTTGATTGACTCACAGCTGGTGGACTCACTTGCATGAAAGAGAAACAGAGAGCATATAGATGCAAGGGTGAATACTCAAGCAATACGAAAAGGAACATCAACATTAGGCTACGTTCAAGCCCCTTTCTTTAAAAAAGCAACATTATTCTGCAATGCATGAAATATATATTAGCATATAGATACAAGTAGAGGTGGTTTTCAACCTTGTTCTGACCGGTTCTGGCAAACTGGTAGCGGAAATTTTGAGTAGTTCAGAGAACTGGGAAACTGGCATACCACTCTGGCTGGCTCCACCCCCATCTAGTCGCTGCCTCCCGAATCCCAGCGGATCAGTTGGGTATTCTTCTATTGCCCTGCACAGGGGAATGGAGCTGGAAAGCAGGTTAGTGGGGTGGGGCAGGAATGGGGATTTTTCAGCATCCTTGCCATGGGTGGGTTCCTAGCTTTGGGCGTGTGCAGAGAACTTTGCTCACACGCGCGCCGGCCTCACATTGCTTGTGCATGCGCATTTGACTAAAAATTGCTCTGACTATGCACAGAACCATGCTGGCAATGGCAGAAGACACCGGAGAACTGGTTTGGGGGGCGTGTGAGGTCTGGGTCACTGCTAGTTCTGCAACCGAGGCCTGAATTCTACTACCGGTTCGGCTGAACTGGGCTGAACCAGTAGCAACCCACCTCTGATCCTTGCCCTGGAGTGGGGTGGGAAGGGAAGGGAGATTTTACAGTATGTTTCCCCCAGGAGTGGGGAGGGAATGGGGATTTTGCAGTATCCTTCCCCTGGCACATCCACCAAGCCACGCCCACCAAGCCACGCCCACCAAGCCACACCACGCCCACAGAACTGGTAGTAAACAATTTTTGAATCCCACCACTGAATACAAGGCTACAAGCAACGATACGTACCTTAAGAAAAAAAGGTTTGTCCATTTTGGTAATCAAAACTGGAATAATATACCAAGAGTGAAATCTATAATTTTTCTCTAAATGTAATATTCAGAGTAAATTTTACATTCTTCCACTGAAGTTTTCATTGTCGCACATCTGTTACTACATCTATAAGTTCTGTATCCTTTTAATTCTATGGTATCATCTTCAACCTGTTTCCGAATCAGACTTTATCAGGTTATAAATAAGGCTACACAGATATTCTGAGTGATGCATTATAAAATGTTTAAATTCCGTGGAGTCTCTGTGTTTCCCCCTTTGTTTCTGCAATTATTTTTGTACTCTATTTTTATGAAGATAAACTCGGTGAAGTGTACTAGACCATTGTGAAGAGTCTCAAAAGATTTTATCTTTGTCTTGTTAGTAATTAAATATTGCAATCTAAACAGATTGTTCTCTCTCCACTGAATGAATTTCAGTGTTTTGCTCGTCATAAAAATAAACAGTTAATAACAAAACAACAGGGGAACAATCAGGACTTATTATTTTTTTGTTTTATCCTAGACATTTAATATATTACTTATTACTGCATAATGTATTCTGCAGTTTGTTTCTATTTGTATCAGATTAGAAATATCTACGAATGCCGTCCTCACTCTCTTTAATTTGTCTCACCCTTTTGAATCCTGTAACATCTTGAATTTAATCCTTGATCTTTTATTGGAGCATATGCAATTCATTGCTCATTGATGCCAGTTGCTTAAAATCTTTTCAATATGTACTGGAATCATACAGAATAGCAAGTTAAGTCTTGGTAAAATATTCATTTTGATAGAGGCAATTTTTCCTAAGCGGAAAAGGTTTAATTTTTCCCATCTGGAAACATCTGCTGTATTATTTCTCCATCTCTGTAAATAAGTATTTTAAACTGAGTTCTTATTATTTTTGTCAAATAGATTTCCAAGAGCTTAATTTTTTTGGCAGTAGTGTTAATGCCCATTACTTGATGCAGATATAGCTTTTCTTTCTCTGCTAAAGTCTATGTCAGGGGTGTCCAAACTTGGGAACTTTAAGACTTGTGGACTTCAACTCTGATTCCGAAGGCAACTGTTAACTGTTGGACTGTTAAGTCCTCGAGGCTACGATGCCATTGGCTATCATTGCCACCCCCTGATTGGTTGAGACGCAGCCAGCTGGCGGGAGAATGCAGCCATTCTATTGGTTCAGCGTCTGACAGCTCTGGTATAAAAAGGGCTGTCAGCTGTCAAATGTTGCTGTTTGCTGGGTCGAAATTTGCCTTACATTTTGCTGTGTTATACTGTTAATAAAGGTTGTGTTAGCTTCAACCTGCCTTGCCTATCTGCCTCGTTCTCCCTACAGAACGGGGCTGCCCTGGCCCCATCTCTGCCTCTGATGCAGAGCCTTCGTCCGAACTTTCCCCAGACTCCAGGACTGGCCCATGTTCCTCCCCAACCTCCTCACTGTCCGAATCTGCTACCAGCTCTGCTGGCTGGCCACAACACAGAAACTGCCTAGATAAATCCCTGTAGTTTTCTTTGAGAAGGCTTTTCCTAAAGTGGTTTGCCATTTAATTTAAATATAAAACTGGCACCAAAAAGAGCCTGGGTTGACATCACACACTAAACGCTCAATCTAGAGACCCCTAGCATAAATGTGTGTCATTTGTATCATGTAGTTACAAGTGAATAAAGTACATTATAAAGGCAGTAGATATGTGCAAACAATGTCATTTTTTTTTTACATATAGACAAAAACCACATTTTGAGATTAGCTGGACTATGTGCATTTTGGGGGAGTGGGGAGAATTAGTCTGGATTTAGATTTTATACATTACATTTGAAGCCTGTTAAATGGGAATTCATTTCGAATCTACTAGAGTTGAGCTACTAATCACTTTAAATATTCAAAGATTAAGATGATTTACTATGTTCTTATTGTTAAATATATATCCAGTGTTTCCTAGACTCTTTGCAGCGGCAACAGTTTATTCTGAAGTTGAACCAATGGAACCTATTTACCAGATAACAGTGATGTATCAGTTGGAAATACTTCTGTTCCCCACTCAGTTTGATGGTCAGAATCAGTGGTAAACGTTTCTTCCCCAGAAGGAACTTCTTCTACACCAGGGACTGTCTGGACTTTAATTAAGTCTTCTTCTAGTTCCCCATACAAAGATGGTGTTGCTGAAAGACAGAAATCATTGTTCAGAATATCTAAATAGGGAAAATCAAGGAAGATGTATAATGAAATCTTCGTGATCAGGGGTGGGTTCCTGCCAGTTCTAACCTCTTCTATAGAAGAGGTTCCACAAATCTACAGTGCCGTTTAGAACTGGTTCCAGCTCCCTCCCCTCCGCCCGTCCGCACATCATCAAGATGAAGAGCGAAAGGAGGAATACTGGGAGTTGAAGTCCACAAGTCTTAAAACTGTCAGGTTTGAACACCCCTGGGTTTTTTTTCTAAAGGTTAGAGGTGCAAGGGTTTTGTAACTTGACAGCTTTAAGACTTGCGTGCTTCAAATGCCAGAGTTTCTGAGCCAACATTTTGGTTGCTAAGCAAGAGCGTTGTTAAGTGAGTTTCACCACATTTTACAAGTTGGCATGCCCACCCAGTCACATGGCCGGCAAGCCATTCCCACCCGGTCACATGGCCAGCAAGCCACTCCCACAAAGCAGGCCACACCTACAGAAGAGGTTCTAAAAATTTTGGAAACCCACCACTGTTCATGATGGTGTTGTAACTTCGAACAATCACTAAACAAACTCTTGTAAGTCAAGGAGTAACTGTAATCAATTCTGGCTGACTGGAGAATTCTTGGAATTTGGGTCTGGGAGTCTTAAAGTTGCCAAGTTTGGAGACCCCTGGTGTAGCAAGGGGTTGGATTAGAAGACCTTCAAGGTCCCTTCCAATCCTATGATTCTATGTTCTATGATATAAACAGGGATGGGAGTCAGCCGGTTTGCACTGGTTCAGTTCGGTAAACCAGTTGTTGTAAGGACCGGTTGGCCCCGCCCACTCTGTCAGTCCCCTTCCAGGAGTCTCCATGTGGCCCATTCATCATGCAAAGCAAGTGCAGGACCCACGTGGAGGCTCTGGGAAGGCAAAAAATGAGCCTCCTGGAAGTCCGGAAATGTGCCCATTTCCAACCTCTGGAGAGCCTCCGGAGCCCAGGGGAGGCTGTTATTCCCCTCCTGGAGGCTCCAGAGCATAGGGAGGGTGACCTCCCCCCTCCACCATGGTGCAGGAGGCTGACTGGCCACACCCATCATGGCCATGCCCACCCAGCAAACGGGTAAAGAACAGGTTGTTAACATTTTTCAATCCCACCCCTGGATATAAAGCAGGGGTTTCCAAACGCCATGATGGCTGGGGAATTCTGGGAGTTGAAATCTACAAGTCTCAAAATTTCCAGGTTTGGAGACCCCTGATATAAAGGATTGAAGGTTGAATTCTGGGTGGAAAAGGTTGTTTCCCTAGTTCTAGAGAGACGAGCAGGTTCCTTACCTCTGAAGCAAAAGACGTGATGCTTCGATTGTGGGTCAGGGAATCCTGTCTGATTGGAGTACAAGTAAATCGTCCTCACACCGGGCTTGTCTCCACCACAGGTAGGGCGGGGATGAACAATGGGATATCGGAGGCTTCCATCAGCCAACCAGCTTGCCTGACAGTTATCTTGGCCTAGTCTCCAGGCAGCGTAGAGTTGTCCAGTGGAAGCCATGGTCGCATTTTGACTCTCACAGTATCTTTGGGCTTCCAAGAAGGTGAATTGTGCTGTCTGAGTTGCAAAGAAGACCTCACCTACACATAAATGAATGAAAGGCGGTGAGATCCACTTTCATTAGAGCTACACAGTACTTGGGATTCAAGTTTCCCCATATTATATAGAGCATAGGTCTAGCATCTATCCATAACACCTCCAAGCAGCTGACAAATCCCGTAAAGGGATGCCGTTGGTGTTGTGGGAGGTTCACATCCAATGCGTTGATTCATCAACACTCCTTGACCTACTGATAACAATAGGTCCTCTTGACCTCACCTTTTGCTTGCTCTTTATCGTTGCATTTCTCAACTTTACCAACTTTTAAAATATGTGAATTTCAACTCTTAGAATTCTGGGAGTTGAAGTCCCCTATGTCGTAAAGTTGCCAAGGTTTAGAAACGTGGGTCTAAGAGTGTTTGCTAACCTGAAGTCACTTACTTCTGTCTTTCTTCCAGGACATATTTCTAACAAAGCTCAAGGCTTTGAGTTTTTTCCTAGTGGACTCTAGGGTCTAGGCCAGTGATAACTAACCTTTTTGTCATTGCGTGCTGAAAGTCCGTGTACATAATGCAATGCCTGCATAACCCCCCTGTGCCCATTCCCCCATGCATGTATGCATGACCCCCTCTGCATGTGCCCCACCCCTGTGCATGCATGGCAGAGATCCAAAAACCAACTGGCTGGTGGGAGGTGCATGTGCATGCATGGTGGACCTGAGCTGGGGCGATGGCTCATGCTCCTGTGGCACACGTGCCATAGGATCCCCATCGCGGGTCTAGGCTGTGTCTATCTCTACAATGCTTTTCCTGAAGATAAATATCCTCTCTGCTATGAAACCCACTTCATGAACCTTTCTTCAGGTCATAGTCCTGCTCCCCCAAAAAGTCACCCCCACAGAGCACTTCAGCCGTCAACACCTTAAGATGTTGTAGACTGCTTCTACCTTCCTTCATCTTTGGAGATTGAAACTAAAATGTTGTCTAACCCTATTTCCATGATTACATCAGATATGAATAAAGCACTTCTGCAGAAGGTCCCATAAGTGTAAACATACCTTTCAGTCTTTCAATATAACAGTAGACATCAAACTTTTCTGATGCTGGGCGCATGCCATATGACCTCACTCCAGGTGAGTTCTCTTTGTCTCCTGAACATTTGCTGCGTGGAACGACAATGGGATACCTGGACAACAGGGATGAATCTCATCAAAGGTTCAAGAATTTTTCACTAATAGTTGAGAACTGCTTTAGGTGGGCTAAAAGGTAAAGGTTCCCCTTGCTCATATGTGCTAGTCGTTCCCGACTGTAGGGGGCGGTGCTCATCTCCGTTTCAAAGCCGAAGAGCCAGCGCTATCTGAAGACGTCTCCCTGGTCATGTGACCGGCATGACTAAATGCCAAAGGTGCACAGAATACTGTTGCCTTCCCACCAAAGGTGGTTCCTATTTTTCTACTTGCATTTTTTACGTGCTTTCGAACTGCTAGGTTGGCAGAAGCTGGGACAAGTAACGGGAGCTCACTCTGTTATGCGGCGCTAGGGATTCGAACTGCTGAACTGCCGACCTTTCTGATCGACAAGCTCAGCATCTTAGCCACTGAGCCACCACGGCCCTTTAGGTGGGCTAGGATCATGTAACTGTTTTCAGTGAAAGGATTATATTTACTGTAGCTTTCTGGGAATGTGTTTGGAGCTACATTCCCAAAGTAAAGGAGGCTGAAACGATTTTATAAATTTATATTTCATTAACTCCGTGAATTTTATGATCACTTCATCATGTACTTAATGGATAAAAACGTTAAAAGCTGTAGTTGGCTGACAACCTTTGGAAATACTTCATAGTCCACCCAAAGCTTTCTGTTCTGGGTATCTGGCAAAGTCACAATGGGCAGATTTGAACCAAGTTCCTCAGCTGGCACATGATCACATTCACAATCTCTTTGTTGAACAAAATGACAACGAATGTGACAACAGCTTTGCATGAGTCCAAAACCATTGCGAACCTGCATTGAGATTCAAGTTTATAGATTCTTCCAATCCTATTAGTCTGCATTGTTTCTTAGTTTTTTGTATTCCTTTATGTGTGCTGTTGTCATTATTACTGATTTCTGTTTTGTTTTATAATATTTCTTTAAACCAGTGGTGAAATTCAATTTTTTTTACTACCGGTTCCATGGGCGTGGCTTGGTGGGCGTGGCAGGGGAAGGATACTGCAAAATCCCCATTCCCACCCCACTCCTGGGGGAAGGACATTGCAAAATCCCCATTCCCACCCCACTCTGGGGCCAGCCAGAGGTGGTATTTGCAGGTTCTCTGAACTACTCATAATTTCCACTACCCGTTCTCCAGAACCTGTCAGTACCTGCTGAATTTCACCCCTGCTTTAAACCAATTGTGAACCACTTAGAGGCTCCTTGCCATCAAACAGCCTTAGACATTTAACAAAACGGATAAAAAATAAATAGAAGCAGCCTTCCAAATGTGCGCGGGAGAGAAAATGTACTTTGTAATCAATAAAATGTTTAAGAACAGAACAACGCATTTCCTTTCAGGTTTGCAAACTACGTCATTGGCAGCCTCTTCACTGCAGTTTGAAGAATTTGAAACTCCCCTGTGAGCTGACAAGTTCGGTGTAAATGTTTTGATGGAGAGAAAGAAATGGGAGGGTTGATAACTCTAAGGTAGCCAGAGTCTCATACCAGTGCTTCAAACTGGTATGGCTTTAGAAGTATTATGTCTTTGAGGGGTCCTTGGTGCTCTCTGAGCTTGGTTGTTTTCTTGAAGATGAGGCATTAAGAAAACAAGCAAAACCCAGGGAGCACCAAGAAACCCTCATTTCAGCCCCAAGCTACAAATATTGTCCTTTATTCAGGGATGGGTTCACCCCACCCCTGGCTGGCCCTTCCCCTCCCACCTCTCCCCTCCCAGGAGTCTCCATGCAGCCTGTTTTGGATGCAAGATAAGTCCAGGGCCCACGCGGAAGCTCAGGGAGGGGGAAAAACAGGCCTCCTAGAAGTTCCAGAAGGCCTCCGGAGACCAGGGGAGGCAGTTTTCATCCTTCCAGAGGCTCAAGGAAAGCCTCCAGAGCCTGGGGAAGGTGAAAGTATCCCCTTCGCCGTGGCGCAGGAGGCTGACTAGGCTCCGAAGAAGCTTCTGGGATGAGAAGCAAAACGTCTTCAAAGAAAATCAAGGAAGTCCAGTTGCCTCTTGTAAAAGCATCTTTGGGACAAAATCCCATATATTCCTGAATCTCTATTCTTGGAACCAGATAGATAATATGGGGAATTTTTTCCCCTTGGCATCCAGAATCTATAGAAATTAGCGGTAATCCTGTTTAGTGGGGGATCCCCAGAAGATGATTAAAGTAGACAGGAAGATCTGATCTGTAGACAGGAAAATCCCTCTTTGGGATACTTTCCTTCCTTCACCATCAGCCCAGAGCCTTACCTGACTGTCTGGTCGTTCAGCCAGCCAGCATCACACTGCTCGTACCCTTCTTCATAGGCAGCCTGTAGTTGTTCCGGAGTAGCAATAACAGCGTGATTGTTTAGGCAAGCTTGCTGAGCTTCAACAAAAGTCAGGGAATATCTGTTGGTGGATGGCCGGTAATGAAAAACAACACCTGCAGAGAAATCAGCAGAACACCAAGTGGAAGTAGGTTGAAAAAGAAATAGGACACACAGGTGGTAATTAAGGAAACAAGATAAAATATTTTGCTGGGAGGTATTCCTGTATTCCGCACAGTTCTTGGCATCTGATTCGTATGACCCAAGGGAGGAGGGTGGAGTCTCTGCGTGGACCAAACACTCAGAAAAAAAGTTTGTTTAAAAAGTCTGTTTGGGAGTGGGCAGCAGCTGCCAAAAAAGCCAACACAGTTCTAGGCTGCATAAACAGAGGGATAGAATCAAGATCACCTGAAGGGTTAATACCACTTTATAAGGCTTTGGTAAGGCCACACTTGGAATACTGCATTCTCAGGGACTTCACTCCCACTCTGAATCTATAAGCAAAGACCCCAAACTTTTCTCTCTGGCCATGCTTTTGAGTGATATTTGTTTGGTTATTGAACAGATTTTTTATAGCTGCCCACTCACTCTCAGTGACTCCAGGCAGCTTACAAAAAGAAAAATCCATTTTTATATATCTATATCTATATCATCTATCTATCTATCTATCTATCTATCTATCTATCTATCTATCTATCTATCTATCATCATCTATCTATCTATCTATCTATCTATCTATCTATCTATCTATCTATCAATGGTTAAGAGAGAGAGTGTGT
Organism: Natrix helvetica; assembly: GCF_964273705.1. Lineage (NCBI taxonomy): Eukaryota > Metazoa > Chordata > Lepidosauria > Squamata > Natricidae > Natrix > Natrix helvetica. The sequence goes on along the minus strand of NC_138556.1, from coordinate 10,992,830 downwards.
GTGTGTGTGTATTCCAGCATAACTCTGGAACACCTTGAGCAGTTTCAACCAAACTTGGTATACAGATGGTTTATTCTCTAGAAACAAATACTGTGAGGGTAAGACACATCCCTGGGGGGGGGGGGGGGGATTCTGTTAAGATACAGCCTGTTGTGCCTTAAAATGGCTTCTACCGTACTGCCTTAGCATGGCTTCTTCTGTACAGTGCTGTGGAGTTGCCATGGTAATGGCTTCACAGTACACCACAAAGGGGCTCCCTCTGGTAAAAGGGAAAATCCAACCTTAGAAATTGTGGCAACATTCATGGAAGGAGGGTTGGGATAAATAAATACCCGGGCAGTGCCGGGTTATCAGCTAGTATACAGTAAAATCCAAGAAACAATAAAAACAATAACTCCATTCCACCTCCCTGGTGAAAACACTAAATCAGATAATCCTCTTGTTGGACTCTATCCCACTCTGGGTTTCCTAGGCCTGTTGACCAAACCACGTCTTCAGGACTTTGCAAAAGTGTGTCAAAATGGGGCCCAATCTAATTGCCACGGGGATAACGAAGAAGACCGTTCTTCTGGGTCCCACTTACACCAGATGTACCTCATTTGGAGAGGGGACTTGCACATTCCCTGCCTCCCTGCTCTGAAGGGTTAGGTAGATGTGATTGGGAAAAAAAATTATCCTTCTGATAACCTGATACCAAGCCATGCAGCATAATAATAATAATAATAATATGCTACTAATCACTTCAGTGCTTTTGCTTATTGTTTTTGAATTCTCTATTGTTTTTGTCCATTAATCAGCTTGATGCTTCACCTTAGCATATAGGAAGGACAATCTGGAACTGCATTGCCTGTGGTTCGATCTAAGCATAGTACACACAATTGTCTGTTACAATGTCTTACCTGTCAACAACTTCTTCAGCTTCATGTGCAATAATACACGGGCAAACAATACATACAAACTCAAGGTAAACCCTTCCAAACTTGATTGCAGAAAATACGACTTCAGCAATAGAGTGGTCAACACCTGGAATGCTCTACCGTGCTTACAACCTCAAACCTCACAGCTTCAACCTCAAACTGTCTACCGTGGACCTCACCCCATTCTTAAGAGGTCCTTAAAGGGGGCGTACATAAGCGCACCAGCGTGCCTACCATCCCTGTCCTACTGTCCCCATTTATTTGTACTCATTTCCCTTGTTCATGTCCATGTTTATACTTCTACCTGCTATCTTGTACATGATTGACAAACTAATAAATACAAACACAAAGGTGAAATATTCATTGAAAAACAGAGGATAGCCTTGGTTGTGTACCTGTGGGAGAAGTGGGTTTCTGAGGGACTTGATCAACAGGAGAAGCCACTGTCCCTGGCACAATTTGCTCTTCTACTGTAAACGGTGAGGCTGATTCAGATTCAGTTGTGGCAGTAGACCATGAATTATATTCCTCTGATGTTGTTTCTGGGATATCGGTGGGGAAGAGTGTCTCCAGGGTTGAGATCGTACCGTTTTCTAAGTCCTCCCAGATCCCAATCTCAGTCCTGTTCTCTGTCTCACTCGTGAAACCTGTTGGAAAGAGATCTGGAGTTTCTGTGATGGCTTCATCCACCTCTAAGGTGGTGGCAGTAAAGTCAATAGGTTCCAAGGTTGCAATGCTTCCTCGAGCTTCTTCTTTGGTAGTGGTGTGTGAAAGCTCCAGCTCAATATCCGTCTCAGTGAATGTCTGGATGGGGAAGCCACTGCCCACTTCATCGACAGAGTCCTCTGTGATATTGTCATGGATGACATGAATGCCAACATCTAAAGCACAAAAGAGATAACTGTCGGGTTATTCGTTTGGTGAAGGCAAATCACAATAGGGAGCACACCCTTTTTAGGGATGTTTCCAGGACTTTAGCAATAGCAATAGCACTTAGACTTATATACCGCTTCGCAGTGTTTTACAGCCTTCTTTAAGTGGTTTACAGAGTCAGCATATTGCTCCCAACAATCTGGGTCCTCACATTACCAACCTGGGAAGGATGGAAGACTGAGTCAACCTTCAGCCATTCAAGATCGAACTGCTGGCAGTGGGCAGAGTTAGCCTGCAATACTGCATTCTAATCATTGCGCCACCTTGATTTTTGTTTATAAATTTAATAATAAGCGATGTAGTTACCATGATTAAATTTAATAAAACCATTTACAGATCTCTAGTACCTGTTCCAAAGGGTTTCAAGAGCCTAAGGCCGCGAATTTGGCTCACTTGTAATAGAGAATTAAATTGACTTGGGCGGTAAGCATTATGCACATAGCAGAGACTACGTTTTAAGAAAGTTGCATGGGTTTACCTTGTTAACTAGCACTTTAATTCTGATCCCAGACTTGGATCACACTTTGCACTAATCCCTGATATGATTTATTCATCTTTGATTGAGGGCTGTGTGTGATTCCAATCGTTATGGCTTGTAATCATGGCTTATGGCTTAGCATAGTCTACACCAACCATTGTCTTGTTTCACAATGTACAGTTCAAACAAACCATGGCATATAGCAATGTATATGTTTAGCCACAGTTTCTCTTCTAGGATCATCCTACAAAAGTCAGTGGAACTTGATCTTCCTAGGGTACATTGGCGAAACATGTGCATTTTGAACAGCTTTGTTATGGTAATTCTAGTGAAAGTGATGCTGGGCACATTTGTTTGAACTGTTTTTTTTTTAATGTACAATATTTGCACTTCTCACAATGAGAGCAGAAAGATGATTCTCTAAATCTCCTAAATGATGCGTGTAGTTTTGTAGATGAAAGAAAAGAAAACTTATAAGGCTGTGTATTTTGGAAGGATGTTGACACACAAATGCATATTTGAGAGGAAGAGAAATGCACATCTGTGTGTGTTTTAAAGAGGGTGGGGAGCAGAAGGTAACATAAAATATAGAGGGGGAAAGAACTGCCAAAATAGAGACAGAATGGGGGGAAAAAAGGCTCAATGCCTCTTTCTGTTTCTACTCACCAGTGTAGCAAATGGCATCGTAGCGGGAATGAGGGTAAGGATACCCTGTCTGATTGACGTAAAGATACACCGTACGTACGCCCACTAGGTTGCCACCACAGATGGGACTTGGTTTGTTGATGGGATACCGGACACTGCGGTCTGCCAGCCAGCCAGCGCTGCAGACGTCCATCCCATCCTTCCAGGCCAGATATAACTCTCCTGTGGTTGCCAAACGTGCCCCGAGACTGTGGCATTTCTCTGCTGCTTCTGAAAAGGTGAACTTCTCAGCCGAGGTGGCATAGAAGATTTTGCCTGCAATCACAATGCACAATTATTGCCACTGACGAGCTGCCCAATGGTGCCCTTTCTATCTACTGAGAAGCTTCATTAGACTCTTCTATCCATTATCTGTTGTGGCCCGCCAGTGGCCAGTGGAGCTGGCAGCAGAGTCAGACAGTGAGAAGGTTGGGGAGGAACATGGGCCAGTCCTGGAGGCTGGGGAAGGCTCAGACGAGGGCTCTGCATTGGAGGCAGAGATGGGGCCAAAGCTGTCTGGCAGTTCTCAGCTGCCTTTGAAGCTAGACAGCAGTGAGGCAGAGGAACAGCTGGAGCCTGTTCCTGGTGTATGCATGCACAGAGCTGCCAGAAGAAAAAAGAACACCTAAGAAACCAGGGCCAACTTGGGAGTAAAGCCACAGGTGGGCGGTGAATGGCCACTCACATAGGAAATAAAAGAGGAGCGAAAGGGGAGTGGCCTTTTGCAGAAAACAATTCATTCATTCATTTCAGGAGTGTGAAGATCTGTCCGTGAATCTCAGAGACTCTGTGCCAAGTCTTTCCTTGCACAGCATTGCATTTGGAAAATATTTACTATGGCAGCTTTCCAAGCTAGATGAGGTCTGTGGTCATAACTTCACCTTTGAAAGCCTGTTTACCAGGCTTTTGCTGAAGGTGAATGAGAGGAATTCACATTCGTTTAATAAAAGGGATTTTTGTTAGGATCAGGAATCTGCTTCGTGCTTTTTGGGGAAGCCTAAGTCAGAACCTTATCTTTGCTTATATGCAGGGACTGGAGAGTCCAGAGGGAAAACCCGTTGGAGGGGAAAATGGATTAGAAAACAAATTTCTGAGAATGGATCTAATAGAAATTGGAACTCTTGGGGTGTGATGCTAGTTCCCCTCCTCATGTTACATGCCCTTGCCATCCCTGGATAGCAAGGACGTGTGAACCAAATGACTAACAACCATTGGAAGTTAGACTAATGGGCAGTTAATGACAGTTGGCAGGCTGACATCTTTGTAGAACACCTGGCTCTCTCAATACATGGCAATGGGTAAACAAAGTGGCCTTGTCAAGCCCAAAGTGTTAGATCAGGGCAATGAGAGGACAGACTCCAGACTGAAGGCAACAACAGCTCTTTATTATCAGACAAGTATGTACAATCCAGCAACTGTGAGGTCTGACAGCTCCCCTTTTATAGGGAGCTGTCAGGCCTCTTAAACAATCAGCTTAAACCTAGGTTCCCGCCTAAATGGAGGACTGGAGTGGAAACTACTGTAGCTTGTGTGGATATCTAACACAAAGGACAACAAAGGAGCTTACAGCAACCCAATGTCTGTTTTTTTTTCCCAACATAGTCCAATCTGTCCTTGAATGGCTGGGTGGACGGGATATTAGCATTTGAACTGCTACCCTGTTTCCCTGAAAATAAGACCTCCCCAGATAATAAACCCAATCGGGCTTTTGAGTGCATGCACTAAAATAATTCCTCCGCCAAAAATGATCCCTCCCCTAAAATATTTAAACCCATGCACAGCCAGTCCCTGGCATTTAGCTGTGGGGGGGGGGGGGAGACATGCCCCACACATCCCACTTGCACCTGCCATCCACACAGAATGGCCTCACAGAGACCACTCCCACAAACCCTCGCTATCATACCCCTTCTCTTAGGGGTGACACAGAAAAAGTGGTAGGCCCAGTGGCATTAGAGCTGGCAAGAGTGTGCCAGAAAAAAGACAAAACTTCAGGCCCTCTCTTGGATCAGCAGATCTGCGGGCCACAGGCCAAGCTTAAGGGGTCTCTTGCACCTCAAAAATAATAAGACCTGCTCGAAATAAGGCCAAGCGCTTATCTCTGTCAGGGGAAATTTCACCCTGAGCTAATGAGGTGTAGACCGTCGGCTTTCCTAAAAAGTATATCTTCAGAAAAAAATGAAAATAAAACCCGATAACAAGTTCTAATGAAAACAAACTTTAATATAAAAAAATAAAAATAAACAAATCTATCTAATTGTTACATTTTGGCAAGAGCAAAATATCGTCCACCTTCTTGGCAGACGAACAGAAGAACAAAAGTACAGAAGTCTCTGGAATGTGTGATGTATATGAAACGTGTTAAGAAGCATGCGCAGTAAATCATGGCTGATAAGGGCCTATGACCTGCGCAGTAACTATTCAGTTCAGCTAGCAAACAATTAACGCAGTGACAATCTCGGGGGGGGGGTCAAAAGAAAATAAGACCCTATCTTATTTGGGGGGGGGGGAAACACGGTCTAAGTCAATGTATTTGCCATATGGTAAATAAATAAATAAATTGGAACTCTTGGTTTCTGAAGAACTGGACCATGGAAAAATTACAGTCCCTATCATCTAAAGGCAACCCCGCCTATTTTTTATCAGTCATGGCCACAATGAAAAATGTGGATAACAATTGAGGTTGTTCCCTGTTGGATCCATTTGAAAAGAATAACAGGTGTCCCCTGTCTTTTTCTCTTAAGATTTTCCCTCCTCAGCTTGTTCCTTCTTTCACTTATAATACATTTTCATTAACTACTCAGATGCTACACCGTAGAAGAGAATTATGTCTCCCTGGGAATAGTCTGAAAATTGCTCCCTCCTCCCCAAGTTTGCTACCTGCAAATTCAACCTTTTTCATTCAGTCCTAAAGATAAATCCAGAATATTAAACTATAAAGCCCATCAGTCACCCCCTACAATTTTGACCAATTTTTCTCTCAGCATAATTTATCTCCATGGGTTGCTGAGAGGATTAAATTAGAAGCAGGGTATCAAATCTGCTATTTTCAGATTCTTGAGTACAGGGGTTTTAAAAAGTAAGGAAATAAGAGTTTTGATAAATCTAGAAAATGTTCTGAATAGGGTTGGTGTTGAAGGTACAGTTATTATAGCACAAATTTACTTGTAATAACTAGTTGATACCAATAGACCCCAAACACTTATTAAAGAGCATTTGCCTTAACGTTAGAGGTAGCTCATTTTCCAAAATAATTTTGGAATTCAGAATTCGGGGAGAGGGGGAAAGAAATCTAATTAAATAAATAAATTAAATAAAAGGGAGGTCAGTTCCTTCAAAAAAAAAACTTGCTGTTCTCCCCGACCCAAAGCACAGAATAACAGACTTGGGACCTTGGAGGTCTTCTAATCCAATCCCCTGCTCAGGCAGGAAACCCTATGCCATTTTGGACAAATGGTTGTCTTTCTTGAAAAACTCCAGAACTGGAGCACCCACAACTTCTGGAGGCAAACCATATCGCCCTTTGGAGAAGTCACCCAGAAATTAAGTTTTGATATCATTATTATCTAGATAAGATGTGACTCTAGTTTCGAATTCAAGAAATTCTGTGGAACTCGATTCTAGGGAACTCTTGAATAGGTACCTATGGATGGATAAGGGGAATGGGCAAAGAAGAACAAGACAAATCTTTGCTTTGTCGGTGGATCAAACTGGTTGATCTTAACAGCTGCTCTGTAACTGCTTCATTGACTGACCATCAACATTTCCTCTTCTGCTATTGCCTTTAATTGTGCTGATTAAAATATCCACAGTACCCTTCCTGAGTAGCGTGGATATTCCCAATGTTTTAGATGACAAGAACTCCCATTTAATAATCGTTGTACACGTTGGGTTGAGAAAGGCACACAACCCTAAAAAGCATCTAAAAGAACGTCCAATCAATGTGTTTATTTTGCTGCTCAAATCATTGAGCCATGTTTTAAACCCTGCACCAGCTATCATTAAGGCCTTCTAGCTGAAGAATAGAATACAAGTGTGTTGAGTATAAAAAGAAACCATTACCTTCCATTTCCTGTGCATAACAATAGACATCATAGGTCTCATCTGTATCTCGAACACCATATGTTCTCACTCCAGGAAAGTTGTCCTTGTCACCATAACAACCTTCCCGAGGATGGTGCATTGGGTACCTAGTTTAATAAAAGAGTTAGGGAGATGAAAATTTATTTTCACAGGGAGAGGACAGAGAAAGGAAATAGTGTATTCTGAGATATAAATAATTTCCAGAAAAAATATGATTGAGACCGAAGGAGCATTCGGAACAATAGCTTTAATTAATGGGTATGCCTAGTTCAAAGGTCAGCAACCCATGGCTCTGGAGCCGCATGTGGCTCTTTCATCCCTCTGCTGCAGCTCCCTGTCGCCGGTAAGCTCCACAATTGATAGAGCTTTCAGTTAGGACAGGTAGAGGAAAAAGGACACCGTGCTAGGAGGAGACTCTATGGTGGGGGAACCGGACTTTCAGTCAGTTCCAGAGTTGAACTTCCAGTTAGGATCTTTGTGGCTCTTTGAATGTTTAAGGTTGCTTGCCTCTGGTTTAGTTTAAAGAAAATAAGGACTAGGGGGTGACATGATAGCAGCGTTCCAATATCTCAGGGGCTGCCAGAAAGAAGAGGGAGTCAAGCTATTCTTCTACCTGAGGGTAGAACAAAGAAGCAATGGGTGGAAACTACGCAAGGAGAGAAGCAACTTAGAACCAAGGAGAAATTTCCTGGCAGTTAGAACAATTAATCAGAGGAACAACTTGCCTCCAGAAGTTGTGAATCCTCCAACACTGGAAGTTTTTAAGAAGATGTTGGATAACCATTTGTCTGAAATGGGATAGGGTTTCCTGCCTGAGCAGGGGGTTGGACTAGAAGACCTCCAAGGTTCCTTCCAACTTGGTTATTCTGTTCTATTCAGTTGTTTCGGGTCCCCCCCCCACTTGGCTAAGCCTCTTCTAGGGCTTTTACTGTAGCTCAATGGGTACCCTACCTTTAACTGATAGGAAACCATGACAACTGGATTCTGGAGGTGTAAATCTCAGGGATGAGGCCTCGAGTTGCCCATCTCTGCCTTGCAGCAGAGTTATACAAAACGTAACCTTCTGGAAGTCACTTAACTACTACTCACAGCAAGCAGGCCAATCTGTGAGGGATGGTGGGAGAAATAGTTCAGTGATCCCTGCAATTTTTTATTTTTCTTTCCTGAATTTCTAATACTATCCAGGACAGCAGAATCGTGTGGAGAGAGAAACCCGATTCCTCACCTACTATAAAACCTTCAGTTCTCATCATATGGACAGGAGGGAGTTAGTCAAGTCATATAATTTCCTACTCCTTCTCTACAGCACCACTTGATATTTCAACATTATTAATCTCTGTGTTTGCATATCGCCCTACTTCTCCATACTGACCACCCTGGCTGGGGAATATGGAAATGTATTCTCGTTTACCCAGACGGTGTACGAGAAGGGCAGGAAGAGCCAGGTGGTGGAGTCAAGAATGGAATCAGCCTAGAGTCATTACATTCCCACAAATGGTCTAACTCCAACCCCTCTTGAATTCCACTGACTCTGTCTAGTGCCAATTTAGTGATGACTGTTTGTTGACTAGATTCTTGTGTATCGACATGAGCAATACATCGTCTTAACTGGAAATTAATGCGTGGTCCCAATTCTTCATGCCTGACAGATGTGTTGTAAGAAATGGAACACAACGCCCCACCATCCCCCCTAGCTATTGCTTACCTGACGGTTTGATCAGATAACCAGCCAGCATCGCATTGGTCAAAGCCATCATCATAGGCAGCCTGGAGCTGCTCAGGAGTTGCAATGACTGCACTGTTCTGGATGCATGCCTGCTTCGCCTTCTCAAAGTTCAATGTGTAGCGTGTAGAAATGGCTCTGTAATGGAACACGATCCCTGGAAAACACATTGGTTCAGTTCACACCACAGGCTCCACTTGGCTTCTGAACTTACCCACTTTCTGGATTGCTGCAATATTTTGATGCTTAGCTTAATAAAAGGGTTGAGTATCTACACGATGCTAGTTCCCCCCCCCCCCAAAAAAAAGCAGCCAAACTTTGTATGATGTGTGCTTGCAGTTTGAGCCGTTCATATCCATAGAGGTCAATGACAAAATGTAAAACCATTTTCGAATAAAAATGGGTCAAATGGAAGTGCTTTTTAGTTCGTTTTAACCTTCTTTTTAACCTCCTCCATATCTATCTATCTATTTAACAATTTTAACTGTTTAATTATTTAATTATTCATATGTTGTATTTCTTGTATGGACTGTACACCGCCCCGAGTCCCTTTTGGGAGAGGGGGTGGTCTAGAAAGCACAAATAAAAGTAAAGTAAAGTAAACTAGGAGAAAAACGTGATCTTCATTTCGCACTTCAAGTTTGACATTTAACACTCCACAAAAAAGGATGAATATTTCTGACTTCACTCAATGACATCATTTCACCCAAAGAGCATGGTGACGTCAAAGGAAGTCAAAGGAAGTGAAACACACTGAAATTTCATGCTGTTTATACTGAAAGCAATCACTTTATCCTTTGTCTGTGCCTATGGTGTAGTTATGCTAATCCCTTTTGGACTCACCAATATCAATATAATATGTAGGAGCAGAGAGGGTGGAATTTGCCAAAACAGACCATTCCCAGATAGAGACCCAGATCAAGGGAATGTGCAATCCCAAGATGGATGTGGGAGGGGAAAGAACTTCAGGGTAATTATACTCTAGAATCTTTCAGGTTGTATCTAGTAGCTTAGCAGGTTATACTTTAATTTGGCAAGATTGATGTCAGGGCCAAGACAAGAGATGAGAGAGTGAGATCCAATCCTTATAACCAATAGGCAGAATCTTGCCAAGCAAAAGGTATAACCTTCTAACCTTCAACAGTACATTAGTAATGCTTTTAGATTTATATTTGCTTCTTTGACACATTCAAATGAATACATGTTCAGTGTAAACAGACTCAGTGCAGAGATCTAAGAACTTGGTCATTCTTAGATCTCTGAATAACTCATTGTTCTGTGTGCTATCTCATCTCATTCCCACCCATCCATTCAGGCTTCTTAGCAGAATATTTTATCATGCTGGATCAGAGAATATTGTACATTTTTCCCCCTGAAGCTCATCTGTAGTCCTTTTATTATCACTAAAGCGCAACACACAACAATTGCCATCTTTTACATGTTCACCCAGAGCAATCTAAACGACACTAGTTCATACTTTCTGACTTAAAATTTAGCCTTCTGATTCATAATTAAACATATACTTTCATCAAAATAAATGAGGACCAGTAAGAATAAAAATGGAGGTACCAATAATGAAGAATATTTGTAGCCCAGGGATGAAATGAGAGGTCCTTGGTGCTCTCTGAGCTTGGTTGTTTTCTTGCAAATGCTTCATTACCCAAACAATTTAACCAAGCTCAGAGAGCATCAAGGACCCTTCATAAAAATGGAAGAGAAAATTGTAGCACATGCTCCAATCAAAACATGGCCCCAAAGCAGTAAAGAAGATTTTCTTTTTCACTGTTGTGGTCCGTCAGAGGCCAGCAGAGCTGGCAGCAGATTCGGACAGTGAGGAGGTTGGGGAGGAACATGGGCCAGTCCTGGACTCTGGGGAAGGCTCTGATGAGGGCTCTGTGTTGGAGGCAGAGAGTGGGCCAGGGCCGTCTGACAGTTATCAGTTGCCTTCAGAGTCAGACATCAGTGAGGCAGATGAGTAGCTGGAGCCTGTTCCCAGTGTGCACATGCGGAGAGTTGCCAGACGAAGGGAACAGCTAAAGAACAGGGGTCGATTTGCGAGTAAGGCCACAGGTAGATGGTGAATGGCCCCTCCCAGAGGAAATAAAAGAGGAGCGAAAGGGGAGTGGAGTTTGCAGGAGATAATTAGTTCATTCCTGCATCCTTGCCAAGTATTGCAGCGTCTAAAAGATATCAGCTTAGCCACTCTCCAAGCCTGATAAAGATCAGTAATTGTGAACTATCTTAAAAGACTGTGGGCAATGACTTTGCTGGAGAGGAATTCACGGTAAATTAAATAAAAGGGGTTTATCGGGATGAGGGCTTGGCTTCGTGTTGCTGGGGAAAGCCTAGGTCAGAACACTCACCTTTAACTTTCACCTCCACCGTGTCCTGGCTATCCTCGATACCATGAATGACTTCACAGCGGTAGATCCCAGTGTCATTGGACCGGAGTGTCTTGATTTCCAGAGTAGCATCAGTTGGTATGGAAGGATAATTGGGTAGAGAGATAGACTCCTTGTAGGGACTATTGATCCGGACCTGCCCGTCCATGGCCACTAGAAGGTCAACTTCTTTCCCTTCTGATAGTTTGCTCCATTTGATCCTTGGGGACACTGGTGGGGTGTTGGGAGCTGTGGTGACCGGCCCCAAAGTGTCGATAAAGTAGCAGGGAATGGTCAAAGTTCTTCCCAGGGAAACCCGCAGAGGAGCACGTAAAGGTATGCTCACACTGAGTGTGCCACTGTGATCTACTGATCCCCAAAAGAAAAGGAGAAAAGAAGAGTGAAATAACAGTACCGCAGAATCATCCTTGTTTGTTAAACAGGCAGAATCATTTCCAAACCAGGCCCCATGGAACAACTGCCTGTATCCTTTTATTGGCAAACATGGCCAGCCCTTAGACACAACTCTAAATGTTGGTGGTATGGTTTCCCCACCCCCCAGTGCAATTCAATCTTTAATATTACCATTGCCAGGCGTTTCCATATATATATAAACCTTGCATTTAATTTGTTTATGTAAAGAATACAATAACATTTACAAATACAACTTTTGCAAACTAAGGCAAAATACTTCCTTGAACACTATAAGTATCCATGTTCGCCAGACTGATGCCAAAATGACGTAATGTACGTTGCAATATTGAACAGAAGATCACAACACACATTTTGTCACTCCCCCTCCCGCTCCAAACTTCTAGGCCAGTGATGGTGAACCTTTTGTGGATCGCGTACCAAAAACAGGGGGAGCGCAGGGGGGGTCATGCATGGGTGTGCCACAGCCATAGTGTTATGCGCGTGACCCCAGTGTGCATGCGCGCACGACCAGCATTCCCCTCCATTTTTAGTGTGCTTTTTTCACCCTTCCCAGGCTCCGGAGGCTTTATAGGAGCCTGGGAGGGCGAAAACAGCCTTCTCTGCCCTCCCGGAGGCCCTATATAGGGGGAAAAATAAAATGCACCATAGCAGTCTATATGATTTCATAGTGCTGGAGAGGCTATCAGTCTTGTCCCACTGCCAGGAAAAAAATGAAGTCTGAACTGCAAAAACAGGCTCAGTTGAATCCAAGCAATATGGCGGTATTATAGTCCACCAAAACTCTTTGTTTGTTCCATTGTTGTCACTTAGTGGGAAGCTCCTACCCATGAAGAAGCAAGTCTGCAACTTAAAGATCCTCTTGGACTTCTTCTGAAAGAGAAGGTGAAGACTGTAGCCATGGAGGCTTGGTTTGGCTTTGGTTGGTACACTAGCAAAGGCCCTACCTGGGATGAAAGAACTTCGCTAAAATGGCTCATGCCTTTCCCATTAGCCAACTAGCCTTCTCTTGCATGCTGTACTTGGGATTGTTTAAAGACCTACTTGGAAGCTGCAGAGGGTCCAGATTGCAGCAGCCTTTATATTCCTTAATTTATGTCATTGGGAGCACATGATGTATGTGCTACAACCCTTACACGAGTTGCCAATAAGCTTCTCTAAGTTCAATTTGAAGTACTGGTTTCAATCAGTAGAACCCTCTATGGCTTGGCACTTGGTGGCTTCCAAGACGGCTTTCTCCAGTTAGAATCAGCTGGAGCTGCACAACTATTCCAGAAGAAGCAGCCTGTGGTTCCTCACTTCCAGGAGGTGAAAAGGATTGTGGTTCCTCAATTCTGGGAAGTTGCTTCTTTGTGGCAGTGCCGCCTCTTTGGAATGGACTCCCAGTTGACATTAGTTTGGCGCTCTCTCTCTCTCTCTCTCTCTCTCTCTCTCTCTCTCTCTCTCTCTCTCTGCCTTCTGCAAAAAACTTAAAACAGAGCTCTTTTGTAGAGCATTTGGGGACTGAGCCCACTTATTGTTACTTCGGTTGTTGTTTCTCTACGATATTTTCTCCTCCTTCTTCAGTTTCTACCATGAGTGCATCTGTAAAATGCCGAAAGTTCTTTAGACAAGGGCAGAAGGGATGGAGTCTTCTGGATGTACAATAATAGCTAAACCACGACTTGCATAAACTCATTACTCCATTACTTCCTAGAAAAGGCACTGAATTGCTTCTGTTTTATTTTACATTTCATAGTAAAGGTGAGCCCCAGGTGTGACATACCTAAAATTTCCACAGAGGTGGCTGCAGCGATGACAGGCAAACACACAAATACTAGTAGTAAAGTGGTCATGTTTTTCCTGAAATACAAACAGAGGATAGTGAATTAGTATTTTTGGTAGGATGAACAAAACAATAACCAAGGATCGTGTAACAGTCCATATCAAGTACATAGACAGACAGCAAGAGTTTATACAACGACACATTTAGGATTTCACCTCCTGTACCTGGCAAGGAAGAAAAATACTCTGCATTTCAATATTTTGGATGCGCTGCCTATTACAGTCAATACGGAATTTAAATGAAGAGGTGACAATGCTCAGCCTTCCAGATGTTGATGAGTTAGAATTTCCACTTCCCTTACCATTGTTCAGACCAGCTGGAGTTGCTCAAAATTGGTGTTTAGTCACAGCTGGAAACTGGACATTGTCACCTCCTAATTAGCAGCTGCTAAGGTTTATTAAATCACAGTTTTTCTGATGCATCTGAACAAGGAAATTGGCTTACACATGGCGCAAACGATACTTGCATCAATTCTTCAGTGAATTGAAATTGCACTATAAAAGCCAAGTACACCGAAATGCAGGAGCTCAGCTGGCTTCATATCCAAATATCTAATGAGGCACAAGTTGATATTAAAGTAGAATTGGCTTACGAGCATAAGTGGAGAGGAATAGAAAGTGGGTCAAGCTGAGCCAGACAATAATGTGTACTTAATATACCAAGTCATACATTATTGGATTTCTAGGAAGGGCCGATAAAAAGATGCAGAAATCATCTTTCAAAATTCTCCAATTTAGTTCTGGTCAGATGGGGAATGAAGAAGGGAGAAAGTAGAAGCAATTTCATGGAAAATTTTCAAAGACCAATGAAATTCTCCAAACATTTTACCATTAAGATTCCCCCCCCCCTGTCTAGCCTGTTATATCCATCACAATTGGTTTCTTGATAGCAATAGCACTTAGACTTATATACTGCTTCACAGTGCTTTCTAGCCCTCTCTAAATGGTTACACAATCAGCCTATGGCCCCTAACAATCTGGGTCCTCATTTTACCTCCCTCAGAAGGATGGAATGCTGAGTCTACCTTGAGCCTGGTGAGATTTAAACTGCCAAATTGCAGGCAGCCAGCAGTCAGCAGAAGTAGCCTGCAGTACCGCATTCTAGCCACTGGGCCACTGCAGCGGGAAAAGAAACAAATGGATTATAGAATAAACTAATCCTCAATTTAATCCAGCACAAATGACCAAGACTGAATTAGTCAAAGAGGGATGCATTATACAAAGATCTAGCTTTCTAGGCTCTAATCTGAGAAAGATGGAATGAAAATCAGGAAGAGGCCAACTAGTCACAAGGTGGATTGGTACACCATTGGAAGGCTTGAAGGGTCAGGTTAGGGACAACATCCTGGAGAAGATCTATTTAGATGTCTTCTAAGATTCAACATCTAATTGATGGCACACAATCAATCACCCATAGTTGGAATATCAAACTGCTGTCCTGCTCTATGTGGGTCTAGGACAACTCACCATGGCTAACACATTGGGATCATTTGTCAACTTGCCACAGTTAACTCAGCACAGAGCAACTTGCCAATCTCGTTGCAGGACAAATTCAAATTCAAATTCAAATTAAAAGCCTTTCTTGACATCATGTATACAAGGAAATTGGTTTAGCCTCTACTGGTGCAGTCCATACAAAAATGGAAGACAACATGAATAACATAAAGAATAATCCTTATACAAGTAGTTAGGAAAATTACTTGCCATGGGATAATTGAACACTGTATTAATCGTTTCATTCAGTTACTTTTCTATTGGTGACCACATTTTCATTGAAATGATTGTAACTCTTGCATTTCTGGGTTAGCTTATCTTTCTTTTATGATTATAGGCCACAGTCCTGTAGAAATTAATTTAACGTTTCTTTTTTTAAAAAATGTTTTATTTATTTTATTTATAATACTTTTCAGCTCCATCAAACAGTGTGTGAACTTGGTACGATTATTTGAGAATTCATACTTGTTGTTATATTCATTACAATAACATTTATAACACAACTATATATCAAGATAATTACAATAATACATAATATCATCATAAACGTTTCTCCAAAGTAACATTTTCTCTTCTTATATCTCCTCCTTCCTAACTTCTGTTTCTATTCTCCAGCCATTGATAAAATACATCCCATGTCAAAAAATATTCACTTTCTTCTCTGTCCTTGATAATAAGTGTTAATCTGTCCATTTCTGCACATTCCATTATTTTCTGAATTACCCTCTTGTCTGACAGGATCTCCTCACTCTTCCACTGTTGCGCAAATACAATCCTAGCCGTGGTCGGTATATGTAAAATTAAATATGTAGTCTTTTTGTCGTATTTTTCCAGTAGGGTGCCCAACCAGATATGAATTTTCAACAGTATTTTTTAGTTTTGGGACATGTCTACCACATATGGTAATATGAACCTGGTGTTTGGTTACATTTCCAACATTTGGCTGATCTTTCTTTGTACATACTAGCCAAGCTTGCTGGTGCAAAGTGCCATCTATAAAACCATTTTGTACAAGTTTTCCTTATACTGCATATAAGGAAAACGTTTCTTTTTGTTGAATTGTCCCACAGAAAGTTGGCCCATTTTGGCTATATATTGTGATAAGATAAATGTACAAAAGACACCTTCTTTATATTTTGCAGCACAATTGTGCAAAATCAAATAGTTTGTTCATTCCTAGTGATATAGCACGTCGAGTCAGATTTAATCTTGGTTTCTTCACCTTGTTGCTTAGAACTTTGTACAAAGCTCCAGTTCAGTAGGTTAATTTAGAGTTTGGTGTATTGTACAAAGCCAGAAGAACAGGAGTTATTCAAGAAACAGATTTAGTGGTGTTCCCCAATGTTTGCCTACATGTGCCTGATGCACTTCATCCCACTTAAAGGTAAAAGTTCCCCTCGCATATCCGTGCTAATCGTTCCCAACTCTAGGGGGTGGTGCTTATCTCTGTTTCAAAGCCAAAGCCAAAGAGCCAGCGCTGTCCAAAGACATCTCCATGGTCATGTGGCCGGCATGAATAAATGCCAAAGGCACACGGAAATGCCAAAGGTGGTCCCTATTTTTCTACTTGTATTTTTACACGCTTTCGAACTTTGGTCCCACTTAGCACGTCAAAATTTGTGCAGGTCTGCTGAACTCAGTGTATTTCAGCCAGTCTTGCCTCTTTCTATCCATGGGCCTGGGAAATAAATAATTACTTTGGATTAAGACTGTTGTTTTTTGGTGGGAGGGGTGGGGGAAGAGAACATTGAAAAAAAATCTTCTCTTGTTTTGCTGCTATTCTCTCCTGGACATTTTTGGAATCAATCAAACTGTGAGAGCACAAAAACGTCAAAAATCAAAAAGGAGAAACTTTATAGCTATTTGTTCTGGGTCATGGAGGGAAAGAACATCAGGTGCCTCCATTATTTCAGGGAAATCCTTCCTTACTGGTCTGTCAGCTACTTAATTGCAGAAGAAAACAGGGAAGGAAGGAGATAAAAAAGAAAGGCAGAGAATGAAGCATTGCCATGAAAAGTGCCACCAGTCTTGCCAGGATCACTTAATAAATTAACTTGCAGCTTGGGGAAGCCAAATCAGCCTAGGGAGTTTTCTCCTGCATTCTGTCTGTTAAAAAGAAATATGCAAAAGAGAGACAATTTAAAAAAAAACCGTAGTTTTTGGAGTATAAGACACACCGGAGTATAAGACACACCAAGGTTTTGAAGAGGCAAATTTTAAAAAAGGGCATGAATAGCCTTTAGGAGGCTTGTAGAGTGCTCCTGGGGGGTGAGATGGGGGCAAAAAATGAACAAAAATGGCCCATTTTTTGTTCATTTCTGCCCTCCCCAGCCCCCAGGAGCACTCTGAAAGCCTCCTAAAGGCTATGCATGGCCATTTTGGTGAAGGGGGAGGGGTTTCAGGAGGCAAAAAAAATGCTGTATTCAGTGTATAAAACACAGCTAGATTTTCAGCCTCTTTTCTTTGAGGAAAAAAGGTGTGACTTATATGGTATTTATTATTTATTTTATTTATAATTGAATTTATATTACACGCCTATTCGCCCCTGATGACTCAAGGCGGCTTACAAAGTATAAAACCTCATTTAAAGCAGTAAAACTAATAAAATGACCCCAATAAGTTAATATAATAAAATCAGCCACCCCAGCAACAGCAGATCACAGAAGCCATTTAATGGCCTCCATCCCGCTCTGGGTTCTCCAAGCCCACTGGCAGAGCCAGGTCTTCAGAGCCTTCCGGAAGAGTGCTAAAGTGGGGGGCGTTCTAATCTGTGGGAGAATGAGGTTCCACAGAGAGGGAGCCACCATGGACAAGACCCTTCTTCTGGGTCCCAACAGGTGCATCTCCCTCTGGGATGGGACCCGCAACATTCCCTCCCTCCCGCTCTGATGGGTCGGGTAGATGTGACTGGCAAGAGACAGTCCCTCAGATAATCTGGTCCCAAGCCATGAAGGGCTTTAAAGGTGACAACCAGCATTTTGAATTGCACCCGGAAGCAAATTGGCAGCCAATGCAGTTCTTGCAGGAGAGGTGATACATGCGCACACCGGGGTCTGCACAAAACCATGCATGCTGCTTCATTTTGCCCCCACTGGAGCTTCTGGAGTGTTAATTGCACATTCTTAAGTCTTTTGCAAATGTTCATTAGACCTTCCTTTTTAAAAAATAATAATAATTAAATCACCCCTACCCCCATTCATTTTGTTCCTTGTTATTTCAGCTTCTTAGCAGTTAGGAACGTGATTGCAAGCAACATGACAAACCTGAAAAGCAATAATAATTTAAAAACAGCAGCAACCCAGCCATTACAGAAAGCACACAATAAAAACACAGCTGTAGCAGTCAGTGTGAATATCATTTCAGTACAATACCACCAATCTTTCCATAACTAACGTTGAATGAGTACGTTCTTATTCAAACACAACACAAACGTTTCAAGGCGATGTAAGTTTAATCGTTAACATAGTTGCTACACGACATCGTGCTGCCCTTTGCTGCAAAGGGACCATACAGATATGTTATAAATCACTGAACTCTATAACTCTGATATTTGAATTATTCATCACAATATCACTAACCTTTCCATAACTAATATTGAATAAGTACACTCTTACAAACACAAAAAATCCAAGCTAATTCAGCCATTAACTACACAGGTAATCATAAAGCACTGAGCTCTACAATTCTGATGCTTGAAACTGTTTATTTGTAGAATAGAATTCTTTATTGGCCAAGTGTGATTGGACACACAAGGAATTTGTCTTTGGTGCCTAGGCTCTCAGTGTACGTAGAAAGACAAGATACTTTCGTCAAGAATCATAAGGTACAACACTGTTTATTTGTCACTTGGTTAATTTGTTATCTAGATTGCAGTCTGGATCTGGTTCTATTGCCTCCATCTTTTTTCCTGAATAGCCTTTCTTAACTAGGACACCTCTGAATCAGTGGTTGGGTTTCTACCAATTTGGACCGTTTTGGCCAAACCGATAGTTATTTGGCGGCCTGGGTCGCTGGAACCTGCAGCGACCCAGGCCTACCACGCCCCAAACAGGTTCTCCAGGCAGCGCTATAGGTGTGGCCATCTTGTTTTTCAGTTCTGCGTATGTGCAGAACAATTTTAATTGCACTGCGCATACGTGCGCAGCACACATCAAGGGCGCACCCAGGGCGCACATGAGCAAACCAGCAAACCAGCAGTAGTGCTTGCCGGAACCCAACCCTGCTCTGAATGTGTGGAGTCTGAGGAGAATTTAATTCCAGAATCTTTAACGCTGCCCAAAATGGCTGATGATTATGGGAGATGAAGTTTATCTATCTGGGAGCATCCAGATTGGAGCAGAGTACCTGGGAGAACTTTACCATTTTCGAAAAAACAAGATGGCCGTTGTTATGTCAAATGACTCATAGAGATGCTTAGAAGAACCATTTTGTACAAGGCTGAAAGTGAACGGAACAACCTTCTCATTTCAGGTTTTTTTTTTTAAAGAATAAATTATTTTCCAGTGGGCAGGCTCCTGAGTAAAGAGCGGAATGAGTCACATCTGCATTTAAACAAGACCACAGATGAACGAAATGGCCACACCTAGAATTAAAACTCAACTTAACTTTTTCATAGCTTAACCAGGGAGGCAAACACGAAGGTTTGTTGATTCACAAAGAAGCTTCTGTCTGCTTCCCCAGTCCGGGCTGTGGTTTGGGTGGATCCCAAAGCGCCCTGCCCCTGGGTGCTCTTTCTAAGACCCCTTTGTTGTAGAAATTTCACACCTCTCTGCATCTCTCATCTTGCAGACACTTTTCCCACTCCTTGGTTTTTATGGCAACTTTACTCTTCCATGAGCCCCGAAAGGCATCACATTTATCAGGTTTTAGATAAAGTCACACCCTTCTCTGACATCTTAAACCAAAGAGTAGCAATTTGTAGAAATTGTTCAGTATTGCTAGAAATATTTCTCAGGCTATTTCATGCCCCCAGAGATTCCGCTTATTCCAACACTGGAGGTTTTTAAGAGGAGACTGGGCAATCATTTGTCTGAAATGGTATAGGGTTTCCTGCCTGAGCTGGAGGTTGGACTGTCCCTTCCAACTCTGTTATTCTGTTATCCTCTGTGAAAATGTTTTTGGATGCTTTCTCATGGAAGATTACAAGTAGAATAGCGTATAACTTTATTACGGTCATAGACCAGCAATAGACAGCATTGTTTACAATATATTAAAAAATAGTACTGACATTAATAGTGGATAATAACATCCCTGTTAAGAAAATGCATGTTCTCCAACCATTAGGGTCACTCCCTAGTTTACGTGAGTAGAGAGCCGATAAGTATGTGAGTAAGTATAATTTTTCAAAAATTGTTAGATCTCCAAAATATTGGCACAAATTGACAGTTATAATTTTGTATTCATTTTTTTTTCTTGTGGACATTGCAGCAACACAGAAGTTTGCCACTGCACGCATGCTAGCCAGGTTTGAGTCCTGGAGGAGAAAGCCTACATAAAAGTTGTCTGCTTTCCTGGCAACCTCTCTAATAAGGGGAGATTATACTGTATACTGACCTATAAACTCTGGAATTATACAAGTAGAAAGTGGTCTTCTGTGATGTTCAGGCATCAGACCAGTTGTGGCCTGCTTACTAGAGCCAATAGGATTTCAGCTGCAATATCATATTTCTTTAAATGTCATTCCTAAAATTTACCAAAGGACAACACTTGCTCTGAAAATGTCTTTTCTTCTCGAATTTCTCTCCTTGACTCAGCTGCTCTTATTCTTTTCATTTTACATTACTGATGTGTGCGTGTTTTCCTTTCTCTCACTCCCCAGAATCTGAAGCTAATCACTTTTCAGCCACTGGAGGAAATACAGCTTTCCTGGTGCCTTAACAGCCATAGAATTATCTTTTCCAATGCTTCTGGTGCCAATCATTGGGTGAAGAGGGGAAAATGTCCTGTTGCACCGATAGTAAGTGAGGACAGATAAATAAGCTCATTGTTAGTTGACTACTCAGTCAGAAGGCAGATGTAGGTCAGAGATAAACTCTAAACAACAGAAGAGAAACTCCAAGGAAATCAATCAAAGCCTTAAATAGAGTCCAACATCAGGAAACTGAAATAAAATCAAGACTAGCAAATATTCTGTTTAATGAGATTACCTATTTCACACATTAAGCTAAGATAGAACAGGGGTGTCAAACTTGCATTGTCATGGCGGCATCATCATGACTTTTCACCCCTTCGCTAAACCAGGAGTGGCCAACATGTGATGCATCTGGCCAGAAGGCCATGAGTTTGACCACCCTGCCATAGAACTAGAATAATAGGGTTGGATGGGACCTTGGAAATCTTGTCGTCCAACTCCCTGCTCAAGCAGGAGGCCTTTACCATTACGACAAATGGTTGCCCAGTCTCTTCTTGAAAATCTTCAGTGTTGGGGCACCCACAACTTCTGGAGGCAAGCTGTTCCACTGGTTAATTGTTCTCACTGTCAGGAAACTTCTCCTTAGTTCTAAGTTGGATCTCTCATTAATGACCTTCCACCTGTTCCTTCTTAGACCCTGGCAAGGTTCCCAGTGTACTGAACCCCAAGCCATCCAGTCCCACTGGAGCATAACCTGGTGTTCCATCTGAAGATAGATGGCCTATTGCAATCTCATGAGCTACCCCTTGATTTTCTTTAAAGCCCAACAGCGTGTTATCTGAAGAAGACACAATCCGTCCCTTTTGTGTGGAAAAAGAGGAAATCTCCATGAGGCTTACTCTCAGAGGTTGGTGTGTATGTGTGTGCAGTTGCTATGAAGAGGTTTTTTTTTAAGCTGGATGATCCCCATTATAGAGTTTTAAAAAAGGGCCCATCTATTCCATGGCTCAACAAAAAAGCTTCTATATGTCTGCACTGTAAGTCTATTGAGGGAAGATGGGCAGAAACAGCTGCTCACACCCGTTTGCCTTGTACACACAGATGGATGGAGACTGGAGTAGTTCTAGTTACACACACATAGGATGAACTGTTCTGCTCCCCTCCAAGGAGAACAGGGAGTTTTTCAAAAGCAAATGCTATGATTTCCGCTGTTGCATCTTGCTTGGGTTAATTTCGTATGTAATGACTTGCTTGGTTTCTCACTCCACCTCAACACCCTCTCGGCCAGCCTGCCACCCTACTCTCTTGCCCTCTTCAGAAAGAGTGTGAAACTTTTTAATAAGCTTCTTTATTCATAATAATGACAATGAAACGTTTAAAGGGTCTTTGCTGCTGCGTGGCAGCCAAAAGCTGGCAGCGTGTGGGCCGTGAGAGGAACACAACTTTTGCTGCTGCTGCAGAGACGTTGGCTGTGGAAAGGCAACTTGAGGGCTCCTTGGTGCACTCTGAACTTGCTTCTTTCCTTGCAGACATTTCATTACCCAACTAGGTAACTGCATCAGTGCTAGTAAGGAGTGTGATTTGCGCTCAGTTTATATTCCGTTTGCCCTGTCAATGCTGATAGGGTTGATCTTAGAGGTTCTTTGATTGGGGTGCTTACTGTTGGCTTCTTTTGAAGTTTCTTGATTGGAGTATTGTTGACTTGTTTGTTGGCGGGGTGTTAGTCTCCAAAATTTATCTTTGGAGGTGTGTAAAATATGCCCGTGGGAGTGTTTATGAATCGTAAAATGGAAGATTCGCCTTTCCTTTTAGCATACAAGTTGACTTGGCTTATAACTGTTGATCTGGGTGCTGATTGCTGGCGGAGAGGTGGGTGGGTCTTTTGTTCCCCTTTTAGCTGGTTGATTGTCTTTTTGCATAGTCTGTAGATGTTGTTAATGTCTATGTGTATCATCATCATCATCTTCATCATCATCATTTTGGCCATTGTCTGTCCACTGCAGGATGAAGGCCTCTTCTGCATGTTTCCAAACTATATGGTCTTTTGCCAGTTGGGCCTGCAATAGTTGATGATGTGGTTGATCCATCTCGTTTTAGGTCTCTTTCGTTGATACTTTTGATCAAGTGGGATCCACTCTATGACCTCCTTGATCCATCTGCCGTCACTTCTTGCTATGTGACCAGCCCATTTCCATTCCAATTCTTTTACTCTCTTGATATTGTATAGCTTTGTTTGTTCTCTAATCCATGTGCAGATCTTTCTATCTTGTCTTGTAATGCTGAGCAGGTATCTTTCCATGGCTCTTTGTGCCACTCGTAGCCTTTGGATTGATTGTGAGGTTAGTGTCCATGTTTCACCAGCATATGTTAGAGCAGGTAGCAGACACGGATTTTCCTTCAAGCCATAGGGAGAGGTTAGTTTTGAAAATTATGCTTAGCTTGCCTGCCAACCACATTTAATACGCCATTCAATTTCCTTTACTGTATCATCTTCCACTGAGATCCATTGGCCAAGGTATATATAGTGGTCTACCATGTCCACTACATGGGCCGCGGTGCCTCAGTGGCTAAGATGCTGAGCTCGTCGATCAGAAAGGTTGGCAGTTCGGCGGTTTGAATCCCCAGCGCCGCGTAACAGAGTGAGCTCCCATTACTTGTCCCAGCTTCTGCCAGCCTAGCAGTTCGAAAGCATGTAAAAATACAAGTAAAGAAATAGGGACCATCTTTGGTGGGAAGGTAACAGCGTTCCGTGCCCCTTTGGCATTTAGTCATGCTGGCCACATGACCACGGAGATGTCTTCGGATAGTGCTGGCTCTTCGGCTTTGAAATGGAGATGTGCACCACCCCCTAGAGTCAGGAACGACTAGCACATATGTGCGAGGGGAATCTTTACCTTTACCATGTCTAATTCTTCTCCAGATATAACATTTTTTATTTCGTTAGTTAATTTATTAAACACAACCTGGCTCCTTTTTGGGTTTATTTTTGAGCCAAATGGTTCTCCTGCTTCGTACTGCTCTTGAATGTGTCTTTGTAGCTCATCTAACATCATCTGCAAATCTAAAGTGATTTAAAGAGGTGCCATTGATTTCTATTGCATCTTTTGCCCTGTCTAGTTTGAGAAATACTTCTTCAAGGCAAGCTGAGAAAAAGACAGGTGATATTTCATTGTCTTCTGGCACACCTCATTCTATGTTGTTTCCACTTTAAGATCATTAAGGCAATTTTTTCCCTTTATTTTTATGTGTCTTCTAGCCGATAACCTGGCGTTGCTCGGGTATTTATTTATAGGGGGGAAATGTCCACACCAAATGTAATTTCTAATGTTGGATTTTCCCCTTTACCAGAGGGAGCCCCCTTGTGGAGTACTGTGAAGCTGTTACCATGGCAACTCCACTGCTCTGTACAGTAGAAGCCATTTTATGGCACAACAGGCTGTATCTTAACAGAACACACACCCAGTGGGGTGTTAGGGGTGTCTTACCCCCCACAGTATTTGTTTCCAGAGAGTAAGTCATCTGTGTACCAAGTTTGGTTGAAATTGCTCAAGGTGTTCCCGAGTTATGCTGGAACACACACACACACACACACACAAACACACACACACACACACACACAGAGCGATGATAGATAGATAGATAGATAGATAGATAGATAGATAGATAGATAGATAGATAGATGATAGATAGATGATAGATGATAGATGATAGATGATAGATGATAGATGATAGATGATAGATGATAGATGATAGATAGAGAGATAGAGAGATAGAGAAATAGAGAAATAGAGAGATGATAGATAGATAGATAGATAGATAGATAGATAGATGATAGATAGATAGATAGATAGATAGATAGATAGATAGATAGATAGATAGATAGATAGATAGATGGCTAATTTATCAAAGCGCCAGGCTTCCAGAAATTCCTTGGAGTTTTTGGACTTGACTTGATCTAGGATGGTCATATTTTCCCAATTGAAGAAGAAGCTATGGTTAAGTCCGTTTATATGTTGTGAAATTAAAGAGATTTCACCGTGTCTTCTGGCCTGATGAGCAACATGGCAGGTGGCTTTTTCAGGGCAATGGAAAGCTGTAGTGGAGGCCTTTGAGGAGATGACCAAATTGTGGGAAGGGGAAATTTTCCAAGAGCCAAGTGCTCGTCTCCAGTGCAACTCTGGGAAAGAAGCAGCCGCCGCAGAGGACGACAGACAGATTGGAGAATTGGAAATGTCTTATTTAAAGCCAATGAACCTGCCTATTGTCCTCCAAAATGAGATGAAGACGCCGGGGGGAGTTGACTCCAGCTGCATACCAATGCGCCTCCTTGTGAAAAAATAAAGGCAGGGCTGTGCCAATGTTATTTTTGTTTGAAGCCAAGCACCAAGGAAACTTACACAGGGCTCCCCCACATAAAGTGAGCAAATAATGGAGGCTGGGATAGATGCAAATCACCTTGTTGCGTTTGTCTGGCTGTGTTTGAATCGCTACTGGATTGGGAAGAAATGCGCATGGGACAGGAATCAAGAAGGCTAGATTAACAGCCATCCCGATTTTTAATTACAGACTATAAACCGGGGAGAAGGAAGCGTGAACTGAATGATGTTTCCATAAAAGTCCACGGATGGTGTTACATAAAATCGAACATAAAAGTGCATCCTGTTGTTTTTTGGCCCCAGTTTTCTGTGCCTGGCATCGCATTGTCTCGGCTTGGTGTGTGGGAATGGCAGAAAAGATGGGCCATTCCGATCTTGAAAAGTTTGCTTAAGCAAAGCCGGCCTTGAATCATAACCTCGGCGAGCATCTACTCCTATTGTGCCCATGAACATTGGCATTGTTCTGGAGCAGAATGATCAGGTCTGAAATGAGCCAGATTTGTCGGGACTGGCAGTCCTGCAAAGTGAGGAATCAATTGGAAAAGCCCGTTGGAGCTCGCGGGAGCTCGGGTTGAAGCAACATGCTAAATTGTAAATCTGGATGAAGAAAAGATGACTCCTCCATTGGCAGAAAATGGGATAGCTCAATGGGAAAAAAAGGGGTGGGGGCACGATGGCGTAGAACAGGGGTGTCAAACTCAATTTCATTGAGGGCTGCATCAGGGTTGTGTTTGACCTTTGAGGGGGGGCGTGGCATGGCCAGGGGGCATGGTCAGCTCAATGTCACTCATGTTAGGGGTGCCTGTGGTGGCCCAAGCGCTCTGCCAGCAAAAATGGGTTCCCGAGCTCCTTTTTCACTGCGGGCCAGATCTAAGCACCCCGTGGGCCAGATCCAGCTGCCCGGCCATGAGTTTGACACCCCTGGCCTAGAACATTAAATATGTTAAAATAATGATCAATTAATTTAGCATATTGGATGAACAAGGCCAGTGATGGCTAACCTTTTTGCCATTGCATGCCTAAAGCAAGGGGAGCGCAGGGTGGTGGTGTCGTATGCGGGCATGCCCACACCCATAATTCTATGTGTGTCACCCCCCACACATACAGGTGTGACCCCCCACCCCACCCTCCCCCCACTTTTTGCGCACAATGGACCCGTTTTCCGCCCTCCCCAGGCTTCAGAGGCTTTCTAAGAGCCTGGGGAGAGTGAAAATGGCCTCCCTGCCCGCCTCCCCATGGAGGCCCTCTGGAGGCTTTAGGAGGCTTCCTTGATGCCTCCGAGGGCAAAAAAATGGCTCTATGGGCAACCTGGAAGTCTGTTCCCGAAGCCTCCTGAAGCCTTCAGAGGGCAATCACGCAACCCGGAAGTTCGGGAACGGACTTCCGGGTTTCCCATAGGGCCGTTTTTCTCCCTCTGGAGATTTCAGTGAAGCCCCAGAGGGCAAAAGATGGCTGAAAATGAAGGTCAAAGTCAGGTAGCCAGCACCCACATGCACACTGGAGCTGACAGGGCAACGTCTTGCACGCACTAACAAATGGCTCCACATGCCACCTGTGGCACATGTGCCATAGGTTCACCATCCCGGAACTAGGCCATCGTGCCCGTTCCCATAATACATTGATGACTCAGTCCCATGTGAAGATCCAGCCATTGTAAGAGTAGAGCAGACTTGCAGGTTATATTGGTGTAACATTCAGTAGTTGTAAGCAGCTCCCTGGGTGTTAAAGATTTATCCCTTTTGTGTGAATCAGATTGGTATAGGGCAGGGGTGTCCAAACTTGGGAACTTTAAGACTTGTGGACTTCAACTCCCAGAATTCCCCAGCCAGCATGGCTGGCTGGGGAATTCTGGGAGTTAAAGTCCACAAGTCTTAAAGTTCCCAAGTTTGGACACCCCTGGTATAGGGTCTCCTGTTTGGGCAGAGGATTTGGACCAGAAGATCTCCAAGGTCCCGTCCATCTCAGTTATTCTGTTATTCTATTCCAGGTGTGTCAAACTCGTGGCCCATGGGCCAAATGCATCATGTGCTGGGCTCCACCCCTGCCCAGTTTTTTGAAGGGGAAAAAAGTCCCTGATACGTCACACGCCACCGCCATGACGACATGAGTTTGACATCCGTGTTCTATTCTGTTATTCCCATCCATTATAAAGGTGGTTGAAATGACAGTCCTTAGAAGAATAGCACTTAGACTTATGTACCGCTTCATAGTGCTCTACAGCAGAGTTCCCCAACCTTTTTGGCTTTGTGGACCAGTGGAGGGTGGGGGGGGAGAGAAGGGATAGTTTTGCATGAGCAGCAAGCAAGCGCACAGGTGCACACAGCTCCCTTTGCACGAGTGGTGTGCACACTCTTACCTGCTGCTCACGCAAATGAGGCAGGTGTGCATGCACTTGCCCGCTGGTGGAGGCGCACATGGGCATGCTCGCCCACTGTTTTGGCTTCTGACAGCTCACGGCCTAGTAGTGGGACATGGCCTGGGGGGTTGGGGGAATCCTGCTTTGCAGCACTTTCTAAGTAATTGACAGAGGCAGCCTCTTGCCCCCAACAATCTGAGTCCCCATTTCACTGACTGCAGAAGGATGGAAGGCTGAGTCAACCTTGAGCTGGTCAGGATCGAACTCCTGGCAGTGGACAGAGTTAGCCTGCAGTACTTCATTCTATCCACTGTACCACCATGTCTCTTGGTGGGTGTTACATCCTTCAGGATTGTGAAATTTTTTAAACATTAAAAAAAAAGATTATCGTGGTAGGATGGAATGCTTTATCTGCTATTTTACCTGCTCTTATTTTCTCAGACATATAATTGAAGAGCAATTCTAGAGCAATCCTGTCTATTTCTGTAATGTAGGAAAGGCCTTGAGAGACTGGGCAAAGAGCTGCTGTTAAGGGAACGGTCAGATAAGAGACAACGTAGCCTGCAATTGTATAGTGGGTGGAAACTGTTTCCCAGGCTGCAAAGGAGACAGGAAGGAGGGAGTTTTAGACTTGCAATGTAGAGGTTGCCCTCGCAGGGTAAACCAGATAAGGAATATCAACCAGATGAGCTAATTCTATAGTACTTAATTGGGAAGTGACACTGAGGGGAAACTGCTGGCCTTTCATATCAAATGGCAGTATAAAACCAACTTAGTGGGAGAAAGCTTTGTTGCTTTCCCGGCCTGCTCAAGGTTAATATGCAAGAGCGAGGTGAGGACAAAAGAGGAAGGTATGAGAGAGGCATTGCATATGAACAAAGGGTGTCACAGATACATGCATGTCAACCCAATCCTGTGCTCACATACAATAGCAGAGTTGGAAGGGACCTTGGAGGTCTTCTAGTCCAACCCCCTGCCTAGGCAGGAAACCCTGTATCATTTCAGACAGATGGCTATCCAACATCTTCCTAAAGACTTCCAGTGCTGGGACTTTCACAACTTCTGGAGGCAAGCTGTTCCACTGATTAATTGTTCTAACTGTCAGGAAATTTCTCCTCAGTTCTAAGTTGCTTCTCTCCTTGATTAGTTTCTACCCATTACTTCTTGTTCTACCCTCAGGTGTTTTGGAGAACAGTTTGACCCCCTCTTCTTTGTGGCAACCCCTGAGATATTGGAACAATGCTATCATGTCTCCCCTAGTCCTTCTTTCTCTTAAGCTAAACATACCCAGTTCCTGCAACCGTTCTTCATATGTTTTAGTCTCCAGTCCCCTAATCATCTTTGTTGCTCTTCTCTGCACTCTTTCTAGAGTCTCCACATACGATGCAACTTGCAGGGATTTGCAGCAGTCGTGGGATTCAAAAAAATTTAACTACCGGTTCTGTGGGTGTAGCTTGGTGGGTGTGGCAGGGGAAGGTTACTGCAAAATCCCCATTCCCTCCTGATCAGCTGGGATTCGGGAAGCAGAGAATAGATGGGGGCGGGGCCAGCCAGAGGTAGTATTTGCTGTTTCTCTGAACTACTCAAAATTTCCGCTGCCGGTTCTCCAGAACTGGTCAGGACCTGCTGAATACCACCTCTAACTTGCAGGGTGCAAAAAATATCAAAATTATTATATAGGTGTGTGCCATGAATGGAGCTAAATGAGATGAAGCCCCAGAAGAAGGCTTGGCACCCTGATAAAGGTGGAGACGGGACAAGACAGTGGTGGAGCAAACAAAATGGGGAGAATCTGATAGGTAGGGCAGGGAACTGCAAGAGCAGAATCCATTCATATTACTTTTTCTAGAGGCGTAGAAAGAGGAGCTTCAGCAGGTGCAACATGTCACTTAATTTTCTAGGGAAATAAAGAGCTGGAAGCCTGCCAGCTTTGCTTATTCTTGCTCTATTGGCATGGACGATGCCAAGTCTGAGGACTGTGTGATTTCTTCTTAAATCAGAGCTTTCCATTCCCTTAAAGCAAAGCTGGGCAAATCAACTATTTCCAGCCAAGGGGTTGTATACTTAGTGGGATTGAAATGGATTTTTCTAAGCCTTTGAGGCAGAGGAGGTATTCAACAGGTTCTGACCAGTTCTGGAGAACTGGTAGTGGAAATTTGAGTAGTTTGGAGAACCGATAAATCCCACCTCTGGCTGGCCTCGCCCACATCTATTCTCTGCCTCCTGAGTCCCAGCTGATCGGGAGGGAATGGGGATTTTGCAGTAACCTTCCCCTGGAGTGGGGAGGGAAGGGTGATTTTGCAGTATCCTTCCCCTGCTACGCCCACCAAGCCATGCCACGCCCACCAAGCCATGCCATGCCCACCAAGCCAAACTCACAGAACTGGTAGTAAAAAAAAATGAATCCCACCACTGCTTTGTGGGGGGTTGGGGAGCCCAATTGTGTTGTCTTTTTGTTCTAGGCCAGATTGAGAGTCAGCAGGCAGGCAAGCAAGCAAATGAAGAAAAATCACTAGAAAGGGCAGCTTTAATAAGTCGTTTTGCTGCTGAGGTTTGCGTGTCTGATCTAGGAGCATTCTGGGGACAATGCAAATGAACCTGGGCTTTAAAGCGAGGATTGCAAATTGCAGAGAAATCCAAGACCATATGACGCTCCGATAAGATGACACTGCAAAAAAAATTTTTTTACTGGAATCTTTTTTGCTGTTTCGTTTTAGAAATGACAATGGAAGGAAGCCTTCTGTGCTCCACACACTCCCTGGAGCCCTGCCAGAATGAACAGAGTATCTCTGCATCTCACCCATCTCAGTGACCCTGAAAAGACAGCAGCTGCGTGGATCCTTCAGCATTTCAATGTCATTTCATCAGCAGCATGTTGTCACTATCCACCAGCTAGAGTGTGATCTTAGCTACAAAGGAGTCAGCCATCGTTGACTTAGTAGCCATGAGAAATGAAAATCTAAATCTCGTTAGGCAGTCATTGGACACAACCTGACCAAAAAAAACACCCAACCTACAGTAGGGGTTGGCAACCTTAAACACTCAAAGAGCCACAAAGGTCCTAACCGGAAGCCCCCCGTTCAATTCTGGAGCCGACTGGAAGTCCGGTTCCCCCTCCATAGAGTCTTTTTCCTCTATCTGTTCTAACTGAAAGCCCTTATCAATTGTGCAGCCAACTGGCAACAGGGAGCCACAGCAGAGGGATGAAAGAGCCACATGCAGCCCCAGAGCTGCGGATTGGTGACCCCTGCCCTACAGCATAAAAAGCTTGTAAATTTGCACAGTGCCTCACATGTTTGGAATTAATGATTTAAATAACAGAATAACCAAGTTGCAAAGGACCTTGTAGGTCATCTAGTCCAGCTCCCCACCCAAACAGTAGACCCTACGCCATTTCTGGCAAAGGGAAGTCCAGTCTCTTCTTGAAAGCTTCCAGTGATGAAGCTCCCATTGTCAGACCCGGTAGCCATCTTTTACATTGCTCCTTCAGGCTTGCCACATTTTTTACTGTGGGAAAATGGGCGGGGGGGGGTGTTATATGGAGTATGTGGGGGTATAGTCAAAATAACATCCCGTTCTCAGAGAGTCAAGGACACCTTGCCTTGCAGCTGCAATGGTGTGACCTGGAGGCATCTCCAGTTGGGACAGTGCCTGATTGGGCCATGGGATGGACATGTGGGTGCTGGGCAGGGACTTGGACTTTCTTTTGGGTGGGGCAAACCTGGAAGCTTTCAGATTCGGGTTTTCCCAGATGTGCCCATAGGACATCTCTAATAAAATGGAACTTTGAGGAACCTCAAGGCTCAGAGTCTTCTTTTGTTGGAGGTGTTACTTGGAAGCCTATTTCTGTGATTTTTTGCCTAGTTAATGGCATGGATGGATCTAGGCTTGAAGTCATCAGATTCAAGAGCATTTCTTTGATTTCATATACTGTGTAGTGGTTAAGGCCCCAGTCTAGAAAGCAGGAGACTGTGAGTTCTAGTCTCACCACAGGTGCAAAAGCCATCCGGGTGAGCTTGGGCCAGCCACTTTCTCTCAACCCTTGGAAGGGAGCAATGGCAAACCATTTCTGGAAAACCTCGCCAAGAAAACGGCAAGGACTTGTCAAGGCAGTTGCCAGGAGCCAACAGACAGACAGACAGACACTCAAATGTTGAACAGCAATCTGAGCAATTTCCACCCACCCCATCCCCCACAATTTAAAATATCCCAATAACCCAGCAACTTTTAGAAGTGTGTTAGATTATACACACCCGGGCGAGAGTATTTTTCTTTGTAAAATCCGATTATAGAAAATGGGCAAACATTTTAGGCTATTCTATAAGCCAAGATTCTTTTTAAGAAATGAGGAACCGTCTCTACGGCTTTAGAATAATAGAATAGAATTCTTTATTGGCCAAGTGTGATTGGACACACAAGGAATTTGTCTTTGGTGCATATGCTCTCAGTGTACATAAAAGAAAAGATACATTCATCAAGAACGTTTGAGAGTTGCACTGCGTAAGAACTGTGGTAGTCATTTCATGAGAAAAATGCACATTTTGAACATCTATTGAACCAAAATGCGATGGTGCTGTAGGTGTAAACATTTGTTTTATTGTTTTATTCATATAAACTGCTGGTTTCTATCAAAGTGTGCACCGTGGGTGGCTTTAGGGTACTTCTAAAAAGTTTGTCAAACTTCTCCTGACGCTGGCAGCATGTCTCATCTTTAAACTACTATGGTCAGCGAGGACTGATTTATTCCTGGAGAAAAGCAATCGCCTTTAACCATAGAAAAAAATAATAATAATTACATGTATTCTGGCTCTTACCCATTAGGAATTAAAAGAAGAAGTTTAAAGAACACACAAAGAACCAGACTAATAGAATAAAGGAACAAAAACCATGCATGTTCCTTGTTCCTTCTCCCCCCTCCCTTTTTTTTTTTTTAAATGTATGTGGTCACATTTTTTCTCTTTGGGCAAAGCCTAGTTCTAATTGGCCAAGGCTAAAGTTTAGGGGTTTGGCATCAGGCAGAAAATACAAGCATTCAGGATTAATGAAGGGTTTGAAAACGCCGATGACACACTCTCTTTTAAAACGAAACCACATTGAAGAAAAAGAGAGAGAGAGAGTTCTGTGCATTCATTCAAAAAGAAAGTAGGTCTTTAGCCATTCTAAGCTGATCTGTTGGATTTTTTTTTAAAAAAAATCCCTAGTCACTCTAGACTGTGTAAGAAGTCACCGGAGACTTAGGATCAACTTTTCACAGCCAGAAACTTTTTTTTTTTAAAAAAAAATGCAGGATCTACAGCCACTGTTCTCCCCCAGCTCTTAATGCTCTCATTCATCATTTGTATATGGTTTAAAAAAAAAACATTTGCTCAATATTCCATCTTTCCAAACAGCTTACAGGCTGCAGTAAGATCAAAGAATGACATTCTAAGAACAAACCTCCAAATATTACGGGTTCGTAGCATGAAGGGATAATAGAACTCTTGGTTTGCAGATGTAAATCTATAATTTCACAATTTTTAACACTGAGCCTTAGTCGCTGAGTAATGAATAGCCAAGAAAAATGGAATAATGATCAAGCACTATGACACTGAATTGGGAAGATTATTTAGACATAGAAAAACAGAGTCGGAAGGGACCTTGGAGGTCTTCTAGTCCAACCCCATGCTCAAACAGGAAACCCTACACTATTTCAGACAAATGGTTATCCAACCTCTTCTTAAAAACTTCCAGTGTTGGAACATTCACTACTTCTAGAGGCAAGTTGCTCCACTGAAATCCTCATTTGTTAATAACGGCTTCCCCCTAAGTGATCCTACATTGCTGCCTATATTCACACAAACTCCTTGACCTAGCTGGTGGATGAACCCATCTTTTAGGTTCCAACAATGTAATAAACCATCAAGAAAAAAGATGGTATGCGGAAGAAATTAAACCAAAAGCGCATAGAAAAACCAAAACTAACATTAAAGGTGAAGGTCCCCCTTGCACATGCGTGCTAGCCGTTCCTGACTCTAGGGGGCAGTGCTCATCTCCGTTTCAAAGCCGAAGAGCCAGTGCTGTCCGAAGACGCCTCCATGGTCATGTGGCTGGCATGACTCAACACCAAAGGCGCATGGAACGCTGTTACCTTCCCACCAAAGGTGGTTCCTTTTTTTCTACTTGCATTTTTACCTGCTTTCGAACTGCTAGGTTGGCAGAAGCTGGGACAAGTAACAGGAGCTCACTCCATTATGCAGCACTAGGGATTCAAACCACCGAACTGCCGACCCTTCTAGTGGACAAGCTCAGCGCCTTAGCCACTGTAACTAACATTACTAAATCTTAATATGATGTTCTAGTTCAGCTCCGCAATTTCTACTTGACCTGAATAATCTTGTTATGCCAAGCCAGTCATCATTCCTTAGTGTAACAAATCTCATAGGGTTGCTGTAATAAAGGAAAAGGGGAAAAATCTATTTTGACTTTTGTGATCCTTTAAGACAAAAAGCATGTTGTTGTGTAATTAATAAGCTTAGTCATTAGTGCTACTTTGACAGCTTAGCTCATGAATAATGCAAGTAGCTATCCGACCGATGAAGCCATTTTTTTGGAAATGCAGATGTGCCTGCATCCAAATTGCATATTTGCAAACTTGTTAACTTCTTTACTCCCTTATCTGCTCGAGAGAGAGCTAATTCCAAAGCATCCGTTGCATTTAGTGACATTCCTCATTCCATCTCTGCTTCCCCACTTTGCAAATATACATTACGCTAAGCTGTAATATTTGATGGACCACTTTGGTAAACTAGGGTTTCATGCGTTGTGTGAAGCCGATGAATTTGTGATTCAGTAAACTGCAGTTAAAGCAATGGATGCTTAGTATGATCCTAGTCCAAATGCAGATTATTTGGGAAAGGACGCATGTATGGTGCTTCTGTAAATTGGCTACATGCCAAATAGATTAACAGAGCAGGGGAAATGGTGATATGATAATAATAACAAGAATCTGCAATAACCGGCATAACTTTCTAGTGGATTGGTCCTAGACCTGGACCAAATCAGTTTTCTGCAAAAGAACACCCCCACCCATACTCCCTTAGCTCAATTTAATGGGATGCCACTTCTAACCCTCCCTCATAAAAGCAATATCATCAAATTATCCATTTCTCCCTGTCTACAGATCCATCCCCACTACCCCCAAAACAAAATGAGGGAACAAAGTTGGATGTAAGTTTTGTTCCTTTTCTTGGTTGCCTGGTAACAATAAGCATCAGTCTACCCAACCATTCATCATGAACAAACTTTTTTCTGTTGAGGCAGCCGAATGCTCATGGATGCCACTTAATTGGAACAGTTGGCAAAGGGAATAATTGCTCCCCCTTCAAGGTAGGCATTACAAGGCATTCTGCATGGCTAGATGGAAAAAGGTTTCCTCTGTTTAATCCAGCATCCTTTTTTTTTTTTTTTAAAGTGGAGCAATTTTACCAGGAAAGCATCAACATGACCTCAAGGCGTTCGCTCCTGCTGTGTGATCCCAATGCTGTCTAGCAGAGAGAAAGGATGCACCCAAATTCCCTTATCAATTTACACACCTGAACATGTAAAAAGCAGGAAAGAACAGGCGACATCTTACCTTTCACAAATCAGTGCTTTGAGAAGTTAAGTCCCATACGCCCCAACCAAAGGCTAGAAGTCTCGTAGTTGTGTCCGAGGGAATTCAGGAAGGCAGGATAACTTCTGGCCAGCCCTGCTAAGGCTTCTTCTTCACAGCCTCCAGATGTCCTTGCTTTTCTCTGGGGTCACCTTGTTCTTGATTTATTCCCCCTACACCCTCCCCCCTCAAAAAAAACCAAGAAGTTCCTGCTACTGGTGTATCGAATTTTCAGTCGGAAAGCAGCAAAAAGCAGCAGCAGGGTTAATGCTAGAATGAAAGTCGAAATGAATGAAGAAAGGAGGGAGAGAAGTAACAGTCCTTGTTGAGCTGCAACCGGCTCCAGAGAGGCTCCTCCTGTTCTTCTTTAGATACCTCTTGCTCTAGTTGGTGGATTGCTAAGAGGACTGAACTGTCCTATGAAACTTTGAGTCAGGTAGGCAAAGATCCAGGAAAAATAAGGCATGGGCTGGAGTGGCAAGGGGGTGGGGTGGGGGTGGATAGGAGGGAAGGAGGGAGGCAGGAATGGGAGAAAAAGTAGGAGCCAAACCTCTTGGAGGAAGGGAGAAGAAACAGGGAAAGGAAGAAAGCTTTTGAGCAAAAAATGAAAGATTTTTCCCCCCTAAAAAAACCAGGATCATCTGGAGGGGAAACCAGCCAGATTGTACATCACAAGTGGTTGAAAAGGAAGGTGTGAGCCAAGGAATAAGATGCAAAGGACCACGGCTTAATTTAAAAGGGAAAAGAAAAAGCAGCTACATCTAAACCTCAATCTCTCAGCAAGAAGGGATGAGTGAAAAAAGAGAGTGTCTGCAATGCAGTCAATATTACTGCAAGCTGGCTATAAGCTTTTGAAATAAATATTCAGAGCATCCTACATAGGAGGTTGCTGCTCCGATCGGGCAAGTCAAATACAATCCTGGGCTGTATCAACAAGGGCATAGAATCAAAATCACCTGAAGTATTAGTGCCGTTTTATAAAGCCTCAGTAAGGCCACACTTGGAATACTGCATCCAGTTTTGGTCGCCACAAGATGTGGAGACTTTGGAAAAAGTGCAAAGAAGAGCAACTAGGATGATTAAAGGCCTGGGGACCAAAACATATGAAGAACAGTTGGAGGATTTGGGTTTGGCTAGTCTAGAGAAGGGAAGCGAAAGTTAGAATACTTTGGACATGTGATGCGACACTCAAATGACAGCATCCTTCACTTCATCCTCCAGGGAAAGATTGAAGGCAAATGAAGTCCAGGAAGAAGAAGAACATCATGGCTTCAAAACCTAAGGGACTGGTTTGGAGAAAGCCTGGCAGCACTTTTTCATGCAGCTGTTGACAAAAATAGAATTGCCAACATGATCGCCAATGTCTGATGACGGATATGGAAGAAGAAGGAGAAGGAGAAGGAGAAGGAGGAGGAGGAGGAGGAGGAGGAGGAGGAGAAGAAGAAGAAGAAGAAGAAGAAGAAAAGGAAGAGGAAGAGGAAGAGGAAGAGGAGGAGGAGGAGGAGGAGGAGGAGGTGGTGGTGCAGGAGGAGGAGGAGGAGAGGAAGGAGAAGGAGAAGAAGAAGGAGGAGGAGGAGGAGGAGGAGGAGGAGGAGGAGGAGGAGGAGGAGGAGAAGGAGAAGGAGGAGGATGACGAGGAGGAGGTGGTGGTGGAGGAGAAGGAGGTGGAGGAGGAGGTGGAGGTGGAGGAGGATAGGGGGGACATGGCAACAGTATTCCAGTATTTGAGGGGCTGCCCCAAAGAAAAGGAGGTCAACATATCTTCCAAAGCACCAGAAGGGAAGTCAAGAAACAATGGGGAGAAGGAGAGAAACAACCTGGAATTAAGGAGAAACTTCCTAACAGTGAGAACAATTAATCAGTGGAACAGCTTGCCTTCAGAGGTTGTAGGTGCTTCGTGACTGGAGTCTTTTAAGAAAAGACTGGATAGCCACTTGCTTGAAATGGTACAGGGTCTCCTGCTTGATCAAGGGGTTGGACTAGAAGACCTTCAAGGTCCTTTCCAACTCTATTCTGATTGATTGATTAATTGATTAAAGATAGACTAAAGGAAAGCTAGCAGAATTTCTTTTGGTTGGCTTCAAGAGTCTGCTGATGTGGATGGCCTCACTTCTAAGAAACAATTTCTCCCCCAAAAGGATGCCATCTTGTATCCGATTAGGCATCTAGTAATGTGCACATACGAAAGCATGCAAGCATAGAAATAATGTTACCTATGAAGACAATACAATATATCTCATTAAACTAGGGAGGTTTGTAAGCTGTACAGTGGCTGTGCATTTATCCACCAGTATTAATACTGAAAGGGACACAGTGGCTAAGATGCTGAGCTTGTCAATTAGAAAGGTCTGTAAATATCCTTCTTCAACTCCTTAAAGTAATGGGATACTGCAAGGATCATAGTTACCACTGGTTCAATGCTGTCATAAATTTGAATGGTTGCTGGACAGTTGGTAGTCATTAAATGAGGACCACCTATGAAAAGAGAAGGGAAGGGAAGAGAAGAGAAGAAAAGAGAAGAGAAGGGAGGAGAGGGGAGCAGGGGAAGGGTGAGGTGGGGAGAAGGGAAGAGGGAGGGAAAGGGAAGGGAGGAGGGGGAGGAGAGGAGAAGAGAAGGAAAAGAAGAGAAGGGCTGGGAAGAGAGGAAAGGGGAGCTGGGGAGGGGAGTGGTGGGGAGAAGAGAAGAGGGAGGGGAAGGGAAGGGGGAGGAGTGGAATGGAGTGGAGTAGAGTAGAGTAGAGTAGAGTAGAGTAGAGTAGAGTAGAGTTGAGTTGAGTTGAGTTGAGTTGAGTTCTGGGT
Organism: Natrix helvetica; assembly: GCF_964273705.1. NCBI lineage: Eukaryota > Metazoa > Chordata > Lepidosauria > Squamata > Natricidae > Natrix > Natrix helvetica. Next base: position 10,954,872 of record NC_138556.1, on the reverse strand, counting down.
ATTGGTTCCATGTCAGGGCCATCCACACCATACCAAGCATGTTAAAAGGGGGTGGGGCTCTGTACATTTGCAGCCATCATCTGGACTTCTTTTTCCATTCCACCGTAAACAATCCTGCTTACCCATCGTTTCCTTCAGCTCACCTGTCCCATCACCTCAACAGTCATTTCCTAGGTAATTCTCCCTCAAGAGGAAAATGGTAAGCAGGTCTGTCCTTCTATCACTCCATAAGAGGAAGTCATCCGATGGGACCCCCCAAGCCATAAAACAATCAGAAAATGCATTCTGAAACAGGATGACAATGGCGGTTGAAAGAATCCAGAATCCTGTTTCGCAAGGAAATTAAAAATAGTCTAATAGATTCATAACAAATCCTTGTAACGTTTATGGAATTTTCCATGTCAGTTTTCCAAGGTGATGCCAACTTGGCTAGGTTTTTTTTTTACACAACTTTAGGAAGAGTGACAAAGCCTCTAATAGTTCTGAAGCTTATCTGGAATTTTACAGGAGTTGAGGTTCATATATTTTTTTTGGAACTGTTAAAACTAACACAGAGATGTGGATGATGCAATGACAACGGAGAGAGAAGAGGAAGAACATTGATCTTCCTTTCTAAGCGGCGAAGTTTTGAGAAAGGTTGTGTTTTTTTCTTCTTCTGATTTTTTGGGGTGGATGAATTCCATAGATGTGAATTGTGGAGGGAGGGAGGGGGCAGATAAGCCAAAGACTGGAGTGCAGTCTCTCAGTGGCTGCTGACGGGATGCTTAGCTTTGCTTGGTTCAGGGCTGATACACTTCCTAAATATTAGAGTCCCTTGGGCAGAAATGAGCAAGTTGACACCCGTTTCCCTATTTCTGCAGACTTCAGGAACTTCCATCTTGGTGCCATTGAAAATTAGCTCTCAGCAGCACAATTTTGGTCATGTTTTCATTCAATCAAAAATTGTATAGCTGCTTTGTTTCATTTTCCTCTCCCTGAAATGGGGTAAGGAACTGGGGGGTATTTATTCCACCTATTCTGACAACCTCCTGATGTCACCACTGATAGTTTTTGATGCTCACTTTTGATAGACCTCATCTTCATTATTTGGAGTGCACTGAAGAAAAAGGATGGCCCAGATTGCTATCTCCATACATCATTCATATGTGGGCATCCATGTAAAGACCGAAGACCAGCAATCAACTGATCAATTTTTTTTATTACGGCCACAGACCAGGACATGAAAGCATTAAAACCATAATGATGCTAACAAATAAAAATAAAAGGCAGAATAATATATTGCATTTGATGGTGGATGAACAGTGAGCAGTTAAAGTTTGCCTAATTTTGCACACAGCCTAGTAGAATAGCAGAACCCAGGGTGACACATTGACTCAGTGGTTAAGACACTGGGCTCGTTGGCTGGAAAGTCCATATCTGAGACCCCAAGTGCCACATGAGGGGGTGAACTCCCATCCTCGCTCCATCTCCTGCCAACCTAGCCGTTCGAAAACATACAAATGCGAGTAGATAAATAGGGACCACTTTGGTGGGAAGGTAACAGCGCTCGATGATGTCATGCTGGCCATATGATCGCGGAAATATCTCCGGACAACGGCCTTGAAACCGAGATGAGCACTGTCTCCTAGAGTCGGGAACAACTGGCTGAATAACATCTGCAGGGACTCTTTTTACCTTTCCCCATCACAGAATTTGGCCACACTCAAAGAAACCATTTCATACCGATCTGATCACAGTAATTCCGTGTTAAAAAAGATCAGTGTTTCCCAGATGTTTTCTTAGGTAAGGTGTTATAGATGGAGTCCATGAATCCGCGGAGAAGACCAACAAGGGTTTTGGTCCGATTGGATTGGATTCTTCTCAACCTCTTGGGTTGCATGCGCTGGAGTCAAAATTGAAATCTCCATGTCATGATACTTACAACAGATTTATGCTCATATCTGGGACAGATGGATCCGTCTTCGTTAGCCACAGGTGGGTTGGGCCTTCAGGTTGTTAACACCATTTTGTTGTCAGCCAAAAGGTTCTGGGACAATGTGTCTATTTAACCTGCAGTGGTTGGTTGAAAAAGAGACTCCTTCTCATTGCAGGCGGTGTAGACTGGGCCACTTTACATAGCTAGTTATAAACACCCTAAGCTTTCTTTCCCCTTCTCTCCACCCCCCCTCTCCCAAATATTGTGGCTTATTCATCAACTGGCAAAAATAGCAGCAGACATGTCCAAAAAGGACGAGACTGCCTTACAAAGTGAGCTCTATTTAAATGCTATCCCAACCCCAGCTGTCTTTGTAACCCCTTCTGTATCTTTCCAGTTAGTCATCAAACCTGCCAGAAAAAGGATGCATTAAAGCCAACAAGGCTAAGAAACTAAGTTACAAATCAGGAAATCCCCTGTTCCAACTATACTTTTTCTGTGAATGCATTGGGAGGCTACAGGGGAGCCTTTCCAGCCTTCCACTTAGGTAGTTAGCACCAATTGTTACAGGTAGTTCTTGATTTACAACTTTTTGTTGTAAATTCAAAGCTACAATGGAACTGGAAAAAAAGTGACTTACAACCAGCACAGCATTCCAACGTTCTTGGGTCCAAAACGTGAGGTCTTGGGAACCACCATGTAGAATAGAAGAGAATGAAGAGGGAAGGAGAATAGAATAGAATAGAATAACAGAGTTGGAAGGGACATTAGAGATCTTCTAGTCCAACTCCCTGCTCAGGCAGGAAACCATATGCCATTTCAGACAAATGGTTGTTCAATCACTTCTTAAAAACTTCCAGTGTTAGAGCATTCACAACTTCTGGAGGCAAGTTGTTCCACTGATTAATTGTTCTCACTGCCTGGAGATTTTTTTCTTTAATTCTAGGTTTCTTCCCTCCTTGATTAGTTTCCATCCATTGCTTCTTGTCCTGCCCTCGGTTGCAAACATATTCCCATTGCAAGATGTTAAGGAAAGAAGGAGTTTGGGTTTACCAGATTTGAAACCGTATTTCGATGCTTGTTGTTTGGTCTGGCTAAAAGAGTAGGTGAACTTCCAGAATAAGACGTGACTTGATTTAGAAGGTCATGAAGTAAGGTTTGGATGGCACGGTTATTTATGGTACAACAAAGTTAAAGTAAATGTTGATTTTTTTTAAACAACTGTTTTGTTCGACGTGCCATTCTAAGAGGTTGGAATAAATATAAAACAAGGTTCTTCTTTGAGTGTCCCCACCCCACCCCAGGAAGCCTTTTTCAGAAAAGAAATAGTGGACTTATGATAAAATATTTTCGTTTCGGTGATCCAAAATTAATTAATTTTGGTGATCCCTCCCTCAAGTCTAAGGGAGCGTTAGAATCAGAAGGTCATTTCTGCTATTGATTTATATGTTTACAATTGAAAGAAAGATCTAAATTACATAAAAAGAGTTCTGGTTTGACTTCCTTAAAAACAAATTGGAAAGCCTAATGAGTGGTAGCGATGAACATATTATTGCTAAGGTCTTTTTCCAAAAGTTTTCTTCTCCTAAGTAAAAGTAAAGGTTCCCCTCACACATAGGTGCTAGTCGTTCCCGATTCTAGGGGGCGGTGCTCATCTCCGTTTCAAAGCCGAAGAGCCAGCGCTGTCTGAAGACGTCTCCATGGTCACGTGGATAGCATGGCTAAACACCGAAGGCATTAGCCAGAGGTAGGATTTGGCGGTTCTCCGAACCAGCCATAACATAAGACGATTAGGGGACTGGAGGCTAAAACATATGAACAACGGTTGCAGGAACTGGGTATGTCTAGTTTAATGAAAAGAAGGATTAGGGGAGACATGATAGCAGTCTTCCAATATCTCAGGGCTTGCCACAAAGAAGAGGGAGTCAAACTATTCTCCGAAGCACCTGAGGGTAGGACAAGAAGCAATGGGTGGAAACTAATCAAGGAGAGAAGCAACTTAGAACAGGAGAAATTTCCTGACAGTCAGAACAATTTATCAGTGGAACAACTTGCCTCCAGAAGTTGTGAATGCCCCAACACTGGAAGTCTTTAAGAAGATGTTGGATAGCCATTTGTCTGAAACAGTGTAGGGTTTCCTGCCTAGGCAGGGGGTTGGACTAGAAGACCTCCAAGGTCCCTTCCAACTCTGCTATTGTATTGTATCAGGTATAGTTTCTCCTGAACCTGGGTGAATCCGTAGCAGCCCACCCCTGAATCCGTCACAATAACTAAACAAAAGCTACAACATTTTCTTTAGCAAAATGCAGAGCTTTGAGAGTTTGAAAATGCTACACAAACGTTAAATCTGAACTATAATTCTAGCCCCGGAGCTATTACTGGGTAGAATTGACGTTTCCATTAGCATCCCTATTATTTCACTTGGGAAACGCTTGTGTCTTTTTATTAAACATAAAGATCTTTCAGGAAGTAGTAGGGCAACCCACACGCTACAGTGAATACCAACTGCCATTTGGGCAGCTTTGATTGAAAGATGGCACGCTCAGATTCCAAATAAACAAATGTCAGAAACTCTTGATTTGATCCACTTCATTTAAAGGAAACAACCTCAGAGGACACTGTTTTGAGCGGAGTGGCTAGAGACTAAAGAAAACTTCATTTTATTTTTGTTTGCTTGGCTCTGTACACTTATCTCTCTGCTTCCTTCCTGGGTAGCCCGAGCTTTTTTAATCTTTCATCTTTGTAAATCTTTCATCTTTGTAAAACTAAAGACTCACCTGTTTCGATTAGCCGGCTTGGCCCACTCATAGTTTTATCCTACCTCCTGGCAGATATTTTAATTGGGAATTTTATGGGTAACTATTTTAAATTTAATTTTTTGGGGGTATTTTTAGGGATCGTTTTTAAATACTGTTTTTTAATTGCTTTACTTGAAGGTACAGTTGTATATAGCCTCCTCTATTTAAGTATTTAAGTATTTGTATATTTATGTATTCATTTTTATGCATTCCGTTTGTGTTTTAGCCTGACTGTACACCGCCCCGAGTCCCTTCTGGGAGAGGGGGCGGTCTAGAAATATGAAATAAAGTAAAGTAAAGTAAACTAAAGGATCTGGAAGCTTTATCTGAGAAATGCTTGAGTTGCCGGCGTAACCACTGGCTGCATTCATGCAACATCCAATATCGCCCGATTGTTGGATTTACCCATTTTCTGGATTGGCACAATACGTTGTGTCTCGAAAGAATCGTATAGGTTGGGTTCAAACAACACCTTAAGCCACAAAGAAGCTAAGCAGAATTAATACTCTCTATGGTTAGTGTCTCTCATTTATGCCACGTAGGTGGATACAGCCATTGTTTCAAAAATGAGAACAAGAGAGTAAAGTTTTATATAAAATGCACACATCCCAATGTTTGCCCAATGGCAATCTTAGAAATAAAGATGTAGCTACAAGTTACATTATTAATTTCACATCATTAATTCCCTTCCAAGATATAACTGAATAATGGATATATACAGTATGGATATATACAGTATCTGTGTATGTTTGTGTGTGTGTGTGTGTGTGTGTGTGTGTGTGTATTTTGCTTTATTCAAAAGTTTTTTTCTCTCTCTCCTCCTTCTCCTTCTCCTCCTCCTTTCTTCTTTCTTCTTTTTTCTTTCTTCTTGCGTCAAAGGAGATACAAAGTTCTTCTCCCATTCCCCTCCAAAAAGATTCTTATTCATGAAGTGCTAGTATTTTGTTTTCTATTGATGCTTTCATTTCCTTTAAACTCTGGAACAAGACAGTATGTACCAAAGAAGATACCTTGGATGGATAAGGTTAGCTTGCATTACTTTACCTAGTTTAAAATGCTTCCATCTCACTCCAGCTCCAGCATCGCCTCTATTCTCTAGCTGCCCATCCCTTGCATTTTAACTTCTCTGCTAATCACAGGGCTGAAAATGCAGCACAAATTTTAAAAAAAGCGAAGGTGTTAATATGGACAAACAAATGAAAATTGAATGAATTGTCTGTTCCTTCTGATGCTCCATGAAACTGGGCAATGGAAGAATGTTGCGACTATTGTATGGGTGAATACAGAATGTCTCCCGTGTTGATTTTTCTGCCAGAATTTTGTGAGTTCAGCTCTTGACAAATAATGCTCTGTTGACCTTGCAGATGGACAGAGGGAATACCTCAGGTGATTGACAGTTGCTGTGCTCTGGGTTCCCACGAATGTTTCATGGCAATGCTTGTTCTCATGAAATGCTTCTCTTTTCCTCTGCAAAGGTAAAAGCTGGGGGAGGCCTGAAACACAGACCATTGTTCTCATGATTCAGACGTTCCCATCTTGCCCCATTCACTCTTAAGCAGCCTTTGCACAACATGGTGAATAGATTAGAATAGAATAGAATTGGCCAACTGGGATTGGACACACAAGGAATTTGTCTCCGTGGCATAAGCTCTCAGTGTACATACAAGCAACAATGAGACAAATCGTGATCGTAATCATAAAAGGCTTTCATCATAAATCATAAACTACAACACTCAGCGATAGTCATAGGATACTAAATAAGCAATCAACACAAATCATATTAGGATACTAAATAAAACAATGCAAATCATAAGATGCAAGGAACAAAGTTATAGTCATAAGAAGATAAGGATCGTTCCCGTCTTTAGCGGGCCGTGCTCATCTCCATTTCAGGGCCAAAGAGCCAGCGCTGTCCGAAGACATCTCCGTGGTCATGGGGCCGGCATGACTAAATGCCAAAGGAGCACAGAACACTGTTACCTTCCCATCAAAGTGGTCCCTATTGTTTTACTTGCATTTTTACATACGTTCAAACTGCTAGGTTGGCAGAAGCTGGGAGAAGTAATGGGAGCTTACTCTATTACGCGTTGCTAGGGATTTGAACCACTGAACTGCCAACCTATCTGATTGACAAGCTCAGCGTCTTAGCCACTGAGCCATTGTGTCCCATACTTATGAACCTAATATAAGCCTAATCATGATGAAAGAAGACTTTTCTTTTAAATCTGAGTTGATTTGGTAGTATGAAATGTACAGAGAGAAAGAGAAAGAAAGACAGGACACACTTGTTAGAGGTCCTATTTTAAAATAAATGGCAAGGTAAACATTTTCCAACTAATATTCTCTTACTCCATAAATGATTGCCCCAGAACATTGGTCCCTGCTTTTAAAGCCATATTTTTTGATCGAAGGGTTTAATCCCAAATATGAATCGAAATTCAGGGAAAATATTGCAGGTTCTGTTATTCGAAACCAAGAAGATGAACTGAGGGCAAAGAAGTGAACATGGAATTAGCAAATAAGATGATGGGTGAACTTTGATTTAAGAATCCACTTGTTGACTTGTTTGTTTTCCAAATAAAGATCCTGTTCAAAATCGCTGCAAACCTCATGCCGTTATTTCTGTTTTTCTGACATGCTATTTGGGAACAGTAATGATGTAAGTAATGGGATATACCCTCCCTTCTCCCCAGAACCACAGTTTCCTTTAATATATTTTATGTATTAAAAAATAGGCACATCGGAAACAAGAAAAAAGAAAGGAGGGGAAGGAAATATCTTTCATCAATCTGGGATTATTTATGTTTACAGAGGTGGGGTTTGCCAACTGTTTTTCAAGGCTTAGACTTAGAAGACAGAATAACTTTATTGTCACTTTGAATGTCCACTAATAGCCATACATTAAAATGAAATGTCATTGCATACAGCTCTCAAAGGCTCTCCACCTCTAATATACACTACATAAACATGACAAAACAAACAAACAAACAAACAGACAAACAGACAAACAAACAAACAAACAAACACATGAAGCATTCCAAGATCATCTCTCTACTGGTTTTCATAGCTTCTTCCAGCCATTGCTGAAATGATACGAAGCTTATCCTTATTGATATTGATTTATTTATTAAATTTATATGCCCCCCCCCCCCGACTTCTCCTTTTTAGGCAACTCTGGGTCGCTAAATCATGGTTCCTTTTATCGCAATGAAGGTCTAACAATTCTTGAAGATGCTGTCAAGTTGCGAGTGGAGAAATGGGAGATGACAACCTGGAGTAAGTTATCAATTGGAAGCCGAAGAAAAGAATTCGCACCAAATCAGACTGGGATAAAATGGATTGGAAGACTGGAAGCCTCCCATCGCAGTTTTTCCAGGGAAAAAAAAAGTATAAAATACCATTGTGGGAACCTATATAGAAACATTGGGATACATGCCCTGCCGATACCACATCCATGTTATTGATACGTATTAAGTTCTGCCAATATTATAACCAGGGGTTCGCTGCTGGGGGTTCGCAGGGGTTCGGGAGAACCTCAAGCTAAGATTCTGTTCAGTTTGGAGAACCCCCAAATCCCACCTGGCTGGCCCCGCTCACCCCACCCTGCCCCTCCTAGGAGTCCCCATGCAGCCCGTTTTGGATCCAGGTAAGTGGAGAGCGCGCATAGAGGCTTGGGGAGGGCGAAAAATACCCCTAAGTTCAGGAAGGCCAAAAATGGGCCCCTTTCTGGCCTCCAGAACCTGGGGAGGCTGTTTTCACTCTCCCGGAGACTCAAGGAAAACCTCCAGAGCCCAGGGAGGGCAAAAACGGAGGGTGACTAGGCCACACCCAGCATGGCCATGCCCACCCAGCAACCAGGCAGAGAACCCCTTGCTAAAATGTTTGAAGCCCACCTCTGACGATAACCATATCATTGATACAAATTGAGCTACAGCGTATTTGCCTAAATAAATGCGGAATGTCAGTTTACTCATATACACCAGTTCCGGTGTCCTTTTTCCAGGCTTAGTCGTTATATATTTTCATAAATTTGAAAGAAGATTCCATCCCTCTCGTCATTTGTTAAATTAGCTTACTGAGATGATCTCTAAGGAACTCCTGTGGTTCAGGACATTTCCAGACTACGAGATGGCGAGAAATAGAGGTTAGGTTTATTCTTAGACTTTCCTTTGGTTTAACTGCACTCTTTTTTTTTTTGAAGGAACCTGTGCTCCTCTTTTCCAAACTTTAAAATAGTTTTAAAAAATTATTTCCAAATGCTAGGATTGCAAGAACATTTTTTCCCATAGAAGGTGGGGTATGAGCGTGTGTAAAACCAACCAGAAAATTAAGGGGTGTCTGGGGTGTTCACGGAAGGGTAGCACCTATAGTGTAGGGGCATGTTGTGTCCTTTGAGGGCAGCTCATTTTAGGGCATCTTTTAGGGCAGCTCCTCCACCTTTGGTCCCTACCTGTCACTCAGCTCTCACCTGTGGCTCCTAGTAGCTGTAGCATGTGTAGCAGCCACACCCCGGGCAACAGCTTCAACCGGTTGGCCAAACCAGGTTGAGAGTAGCCGTTGGGTCGTTGACCTTTGGTGAGATAGGGACTTGTCTATCCTGAGCATGTGAAGACAGATTCCGGGGGATCGAGTGGATGAAACCTACTAGAATAGGACGGCGGTCATGAAGGCGGTCTCTGCAAGCGATGTGGTACGCTAAGAGCACGGCAAGACACGGAAGACACCCTGGTCAACCCTTGCGCCCAGCCCATCTCCAACTGTCTCGACTCTTGTCCTGCTACTGGAGCAAGATGGAATCTGGGAAGAGAGAGTGAGGCTGACTCTGCGCACCTCTCCCTCACTCGAGTCCAATTCACGCGCAAGTCTTGACATCCCCCCCAATTAGATGTCAAGATCCTCTTCGAACAGGATGGGTGAAATCAGAAAATTAAACATAAAAAAAAAAAAAACCAAGACACCAATGCCTTTAGGTGTATTTTACTGTTACCTTGTTCTTATGAGCCAGCCATCATTTTTAAGCTCGTAAAGCGATTTATTTGGCACTCTCAAGTGGCTTACAGCCCAAGATAAAATGATATTAACGACCACCAGCAATCATAAGCAACAACAATATAGCAGAACACATATAATAGAAAAAAAGATGTCAAATGATGGATTTAGGGAGGAGAGAGTCAACGTGTGTCGTCTCTATTAAAATACAGGTTGGTTCTTTTCCCACAGAGGGATTTTCAGGCAATTTTCTCAATATGGACATGTGTGTATCTTTCTAGTTTCTAAAAGTCATAGGATATGCTTCTATATCAGTGACGGCGAAGCTTTTCGGGGCCGAGTGCCCAAACTGGAACATGCGTGCATGCATGTGCATCAGAGCAACAGAAACCCCCAAACAGCTGGCAGGTGTGCACATGCCTGGTTTTTGCCCATTTTTGCCCATTTTTCAGGCCATTTTCAGGCAGTTTTTCAGGCTGTTTTTCAAGCCATTTTCAGACCATTTTAGGCCACTTTCTAGCTGTTTTCTGGGCTGTTTTCAGGTTTTTTTTGTCTTAGCTGTTTTCAGGCTGTTTTGAGGCCATTTCCAGACCATTTTCCAGGCTGTTTTTGGCCTAAAAACAGTCCAAAAAACAGCCTGAAAATGGCCTGAAAAACAGCCTGGATTTCAAGCTGTTTTCTAGCAATTGTTAAGACCAGCCAGTGTGTGCACTGGAAACCAGAAGAGCAGTGTGCCCACAGAGAGGGCTCTGCGTGCCACTTCTGGCACGCGTACCATACATTTGCCATCACGGTTCTATATTGTAGGTTTCTTGAAGGTCTTTATGCAGAAAATGGACATCATCTAGTCATTTCTCCACTAGTGAATTACAGGGTTTTTGAGAGACATCCAGCATTGTTATGCCCAAAGTATTTATTTATTTGCTTTTGTCTCTTTTCACATGACAGCTCAGTGGTTAAAGATGCTGAGCTTGTCAGCTGGAAAGCTTGACAGTCTGCATTCGAGACTCGAGTCCCGTACGACAGGGTGAGCTTCTATTCCTGCCTCAGCTCCTGCTCACCTAGCAGTTTGAAAACATGCACATGTGAGTAGATAAATAGGTACCACTTCAGTAGGAAGGTAACAGCATTCTGTGCATCGTCATGCTGACCTCATGAGCACAGAAATGTCTTCGGGCAATGCTGGCTCCCTTGGCCAAGAAACAGAGAGGAGCACCGCATCCTAGAGACAACTGAACAGAAAAACATCTTTTCCTTTATCTTAGTCTATATAATGTGCCAGCAATTTGGAACAATAAAAACAAATGTAAACCATGATATTCATTATAAAGCCTTTATATCAGTGCAGTGATGTTTGGGTGATGGTGAGAAGAGGCTGTAAGTCACAAGAGGATAAATGGTTTCTACTTAGAATATCTATATTCTAACTTTCTGGCATCACCAGTATTGAATTGGTCAAAGATTAAGCAAACTGTGGCCTTTTGGGGATCAATGAGTTATCACTCTTAGCTCTCAGACCTGGACAAGTATGACTGATATTCAAACTGAACTTCATCAGTATTTACAGAGTCAAACCTTGCCATGCCCTGGTTTAAAGGACTACAAGCCTTCTTTTGATTGCGATCCTAAAAACATGTTCGAATGACTGATAGCACCAGTTCCCTCCATCTCCTTTTGCTTCTGCAAAGATTGGTCTGATGAAGCTGCCCTAGAAGTGTTATTCTTAGCACTGGACATGGCGATCTCTGGGTCAATATTTGTGAACAGGGATGGGCCGTCCTAACTGCTAGTGCTTATACAAATGAACCGCTCCAGGAGAATTCTGGAGATGCTGAATCATCAGCTGGGAGCTTAGAAAAGAGTATCTAGTCTCACCCCCCCTCATCCCTGCCCTAAAAATGCCACCCTAACCACTACTCCATGTAGGTCAGCTAAGGTCATCCTAGGTGTCCACTGTTGCAAAGCAAACAGATGGACCACATGGAACTACTGTGTCATGATTTATAAGGGTAGGTGAGCATTCCAAATGGATTGGTGGAATTTAAATATAAATACAGTCCTTTTTAGGGGTACAGTGGCTCAGTGGCTAAGATGCTGAGCTTGTCAATCAGAAAGGTTGGCAGTTCGGTGGTTCAAATCCCTAGGGCCATGTAACGGAGTGAGCTCCCGTTATTGTCCCAGCTTTGCCAATCTTAGCATTTTGTCCAAATCTATAAAATTTGGATGAGTCGTCCTTTCTGTTGGTGATAACCAATTCGGAATTTTCACATAGTGTTTTTTTTTTTTTTGAGCCATTTTTGCAATAACGCTCTTCTAATTAAATGATTTTGAAAGTGTTTGTGTGTTTTATTTTTATCATCCCATAGGAAGGTGTGCCAGCCTGCTTGCAAATCACGGCCTTCCAAAGTCAAAATTCTTTTATTCTTTAGCTCTATCCAATCCTTCACCCATGTTATTGATACTGCCGATGCGTATAGATCCCAATTTGGTAATGCTAAACCTCCCAACCGAGCAGTTCTAAAGCACGTAAAAAATGCAAGTAGAAAAATAGGAACCACCTTTGGTGGGAAGATAATAGCGTTCCGTGCGCCTTCGGTGTTTAGTCATGCCGGCCACATGATCAAGGAGACGTCTTCAGACAGCGCTGGCTCTTTGGCTTTGAAGCAGAGATGAGCACCGCCCCCTAGAGTTGGAAACAACTAACACATATGTGCAAGGGGAACCTTTACCTTTATCTTGACCTTTACAGTCCCCTTTTAAGGGGAGGATTGAGGCAGCATGAATTGTGTACCTGTTCAGCCAACTGTTTGGGTGCCAAGTGCAGGTAGTCCTTGCCTTACAACTGAGCCATTTTTTTTGTTGGTCCGTGAGATATTTGTTAAATTAATTTTGCCCCATTTTACAACCTTTCTTGCCTCGGTTGTTAAGTGAATCAGTGCAGCTGATCACTTGGCAACCCAGTTGTTAAGTAAATCTACCTTCCCCATTGACGTAGCTTGTCAGTAGGTCGCGAAGGGGGATCATGTGATCTTGGGACACAAGAACGGTCATAAATATGAACCAGCTGCCAAACATCTGAACTTGGAAAGGTTGTAACGGTGAAAAAAGGTCACAAGTCACTTTTTTCCAGTGCCGTTGTAACTTTGAATGGTCCCTGCAAAAGGCATCAAGAGTTGTTAACCTTTTTATAAGGTTTGGGATTTGTTTTATCAATGGTTAGATAAACAATCATGGTAACGGAAAATATTGAAGAATTTTTTTATATTTTAAGAATAATAGAATGATACATGTGATACTATAAGGGTTTAGCATTGTTAAACAGATTAGAATGATGTAATGGAATGATGTTGTATGCATGAATTCAATATTTAGAATATTCTATTTAAAATTAAGGAAGAATAAATTATAGTTGAAGACTTGATATATAACGATAAGGTACTTATGTTTCTCTATTGAACAATTTGTGATTTGATATATTCTGAAGGGGAGAACAATCTACCAATGCAATCCACCAATTTGCCTTCAGAAGCTGTGGGGGCTTCATCACTAGTGACTTTCAAGAAGAGATTGGATTGCCATTTGTCAGAAATGGTGTAGGGTCTCCTGCTTGGGTGGGAGGGTTGGACTTGATGACCTACAAGGTCCCTTCCAACTCTGTTAATCTGTAATCTGTAATGACCACGTTTCTGTGGATCTGTAAAATAATCTTGGAATCTTACAGGTTAATCAGTACGATATAAAGAGCTACAAAATGAATAAAGTCAATCAAATGGCAGAAATGTTCCAGAACTTCAGCACAGCTCTGTCCTAGCCCTTCCTTAAAAATGGCAAAAGATTGAACCTTGGGTCCATTGGCTTGGAGAACACCAGATTTGTGGTTATAAAAAACCACAAATATTGTGGTTTTGCAAAAATCCACAGGAGGCTGGGGACACAATGCATCTTGGCTCTTTCTTTTGGCCCCATCCCTCAAGATCTGTCAACAGAAAGGACTCCAGTATGTCGATTTTCTTTTTGAAAAAAACTTCCCTTCATTTACAGAGGAAAACTATTTCACACCTCATTATAATAACTGAACATAGTATACAAAAAAAAAATGGCCTTACTGGAAATGTTAAAGAAGAAACAAGGGAAGCTCTGTCTTTTAATTGCAGCAATTTGTTGAAAGCCTCCAGACTGCAAGTGATGGAATAGGACAATATGAAGGTTTACGCTGTAAGAAAGAGCTCCTTCAGAAGCAAGGCAGGACTTCCAGGTGTTGGGAGAAATTGGCCAGAATGGACCACAGTATATTTTTCCAGGTTTACTGAATGGCATTTGTCAAGGTGACTCCTCCGTCATGTTGATGTGAGAATAACAAAACTGGTTTGGGGGAAATATTGGACCACAAAACAAGGCATTTCACATTATGGTAGGCCCCTTTCCTTCATATATGACTCACTATAAGGTATATGATTCACTATAATGTCACCGGCATTCCCTATGACTCCATTCACAAAAAATGCTAGGCTGGGTCAGTTGAAGATTTATTCAGTTTTGGTCGCCAAAATGTAGAAAAGATGTGGAGACTCTAGAAAGAGTGCAGAGAAGAGCAGCAAAGATGATTAGGGGACTGGAGGCTAAAACATATGAAGAACGGTTGCAGGAACTGGGTATGTCTAGTTTAATAGAAAGAAGGACTAGAGGAGATATGATAGCAGTCTTCCAATATCTCAGGGGTTGCCCCAAAGAAGAGGGAGTCAAGCTATTCTCCAAAGCACTTGAAGGCAGGACTAGAAGAAATGGGTGGAAACTAATCAAGGAGAGAAGCAGAACTAAGGAGAAATTTCCTGACAGTTAGAACAATTAATCAGTGGAACAACTTGCCTCCGGAATTTGTGAATGCTCCAACACTGGAAGTTTTGGATAACCATTTATCTGAAGTGGTGTAGGGTTTCCTGCCTGAGCAGGGGGTTGGACTAGAAGACCTTCCAACTCTGTTATTCTAAATTATTTCTAAATTATTTCAGATCCACTCAGGCAACATAACAAAGTGATTAATGGTAACTCTGACTAGAGGTAGGGTTATTTTGTTCGTGATGGCAGACCAAATCCCTCAAAGGTGGGGGTTGGCATGTTTCTTTGATAGTGGTAGGCCAGTGCCTCCACCCTAGAGCTAAGAGAGAGTGACTAGCCCAAGGTTGTCTTGTTGGCTTTGTGTCTAAGTCAAGATTAATGTCAGGGTTCCAAGTAACACTCCCGACAGAATCAAAACTCCGAAGCAGGCATCTTCGTCAAGGCATGAATTTATTAGAGATGTCACATTGGCACTTCTGGGAAACCCGAATCTGAAAGCTCAAGGGTTTTCCCCACCCAAAGTAAAGTCAAAGTTCCTTCCCCTCCATCCACATGTGCATCACATGGTCCAATTAGGTCACTGTCCCAACTTTGGTTGACCTCCAGTCACGCCTCCCCAGGTGCAGGCTGAACAACCTTGACTCCCAAGGGAAAAATGTTATGATTACACACCCCACATTATCTTCACCTCCCCCCTCCCATTCCCACAGTTTGCCATCCACCTTGCAACAACTGGTTCAGCTAACCAGATGCAAAATTAACATCTGGTTAGTCCGAACTGGTACGAACTGGCTGAATCCCACCCCTGCAACTAGGACTGATGTTTTCCTGGCTTCTAGCCTGGTGCCTTAACCCAACACCAGGGGTGGGCACTGTGGCCCCTTTACAACCTGTGGACTTCAACTCCCAGAATTCCTGAGCCAGCCATAGAGGTCCAGAGGTCATAAAGGAGCCATAGATACTCCCCTTACTCTATACCAGGGGTGTCCAAACTTGGGAACTTTAAGACTTGTGGACTTCAACTCCCAGAATTCCCCAGCCAGCATGGCTGGCTGGGGAATTCTGGGAGTTGAAGTCCACAAGTCTTAAAGTTCCCAAGTTTGGACACCCCTGCTCTATACCAAAAAGGTTCTCAACAAGGGCATTATTTCCTATTAATTTGCTCTGAAAAATAAACCTAAACTAAATCTATAAATTGCCTCTTTCCAGTGGCTCACTTAGAACACAGAACAAATATTTGCAACTCCTTAGATCAATCCAGAAACCCCATCCTTTCCTACTTGTATGGCATTATTCTTTATCCGCTGTAGCCCTTGGAGCCAAAGCACTCAAAGGTCTGACCGAAGGTTCACCAGAGGTTGCTTGTTCCAGCATGTAGCTATCTAGCTGCTCTGGTTAGCCACAACTTCAGAGGTGGAAGCATTCATCATGAGCTTGGCTGGAACAGAGGTGTCTTCTCTTGTATCTTTTAAACAGTTTTAGTCAACTGGGTGACATCTCAATGAGTTTGGTCATAACTTCAAAGCCTCCAGGCCAATATCATCAAGTACAGTATATGTGTTCCAAAGGTGCTTTCTTTCAAAAGGCAACTGGACTTTCTAATTTTGCTTGAAGACGTTTCATCCAAGAAGTTTCTTCTGTTCTGACTGAATGGTGGAGAATGGAAGAATTTATATTCCTTGTAGTCACTTTATTTATTTATTTATTAGTACAAGGTAGCAGGTATAAGTATGATAATGGATATAAACAAAGGAAAATGAATACAAATAAATGGGGACAGTAGGACAGGGACGTTAGGCACGTTGGTGCGCTTATGCACGCCCCCTTTATGGACCTCTTAGGAATGGGGTGAGGTCCACACGGTAGACAGTTTACGGTTGAAGCTGTGATGGTTTAAGGCTGTAACAATGCAGTCGGGTAGAGCATTCCAGGAGTTGACCACTCTGTTGCTGTTCTGCAATCGAATTTGGAGTGGTATAGATTGTTTGTCTGTGTGTTATTGCAGTTGAAGCTGAAGTAGTCGTTGACAGGTAGGACGTTGTAGCAGACAATTTTATGTACTATGCTTAGATCTTAGATTTGTCATTAGCAATCTTTCTGTCGTTGAGGCCACTTGGAGGTTCAGTGCCCTCAGGGTCACCTGAATCCTGTAGTCTGCAATTTTTTTTGGAATCTGTTCATACTTCTGCACCATTCAAAGGGTTTAGAAACCTGCTCAAGGCTAATTTCAAGCAAAGTGCCTTCACAAAGTCCTTTGCTTGAGGGCTTCCTTGAATCACAGGCTGGCCTTGAATAAGCCTCAAAGAGGCCTGACAATGGAAGCAAAAAAAACAAGGACGTTATACTTTTTAATTTATTTAAAATGCAGTGTGATCATTGATAAAGTAAGAGGAGAATGTGCTCTCAGAATCTATAGGTAACGTACACACCATGGATAAGGTCTGCATTTCTTAGGTGTACCCCACACCTGGATTGCAAAAAAAAAAAAAATCCAAAATATTGGGTGATCCAAGCTGTACTTCTTGCATTCCTTGGTATGCCAAACAAACAAACAAGCAAAAATGTAATTAAAGTGCAACTTGATATCCTGGTTCATGCAACTCACTAAGACAATGTAGCTGAATTTCATAGTACAGTGAATTACAGATTTCAGCCTAGTCTAATATGAACAAATTCAGTATCTGTTTCTTTATAATAAATCACAAATTCCCCTAACCCGCAAAACTTTAACCCTAGGCTGTCTACTGTTGACCTCACCCCATTCCTAAGAGGTCTGTAAGGGCCATGCATAAGCGCACCAACATGCCTACCATCCCTTTTTATTTGTATCCTTTTCATGTATTCAAAATCGTGTTTATACTTTTATCTGTTATCTTATATATATACTTGACTAGATAGATAGATAGATAGATAGATAGATAGATAGATAGATAGATAGATAGATAGTTAGATAGATGATAGGTAGGTAGGTAGGTAGGTAGGTAGATAGATAGATAGATAGATAGATAGATAGATAGATAGATAGATAGATGATAGATAGATGATAGATAGATAGATAGATAGTCCAGTTGTGAGGGAGCTCTGCTCATCTCCATTTCCTAATTGAGGGAGTCAGCATTGTCCGAAGACACTTTCCATGGTCATGTGGCCAGCATGACTGTACACCAAAGCATGGGGAACACAGTTTCTTTCCCACAAAGCCACACTCACAGAAAATTTAAAAAAAATTTTTGAATCCCACCTCTGATCTACTTCCATCTTAAGGTACAGCTGGATGAAAAGAAAGCAAAAAAAAAAAAAAGTAAAATGTAATGAAAATGAAAATAAGAATGATCCTTTGAGAGTTTCTTTGTATACTTGCATCTTTGGACAGCTGCGTGCTATTGATCCACAAGGTGGACTGCACTGAAATTCATCCACAGATGCACCCTAGGTGCCACAATGCTATCGTGAACAATGTGAGGCTACCGTGCAAATGATATAACTTGTGATACTTATGGCTCCCTCTGCTGACCCTTTTCACACCCACTTTTGCTCTAGCAAACTTTTCGTTGTGTTTGTTCAGGCTAATTTTGTTCAAGGCTGTGGTGGTGCAGTGGTTAGAATGCAGTATTGCAGGCTAACTCTGCCCACAGCCAGCAGTTCAATTCTCACCAGGCTGAAGGTTAACTCAGCCTTCCATCCTTCCGAGGTGGGTCAAATGAGGACTCAGATTGTTAGAGGCAAGAGGCTGATTTTGTAAACCTCTTAGAGAGGGCTGTAAAACACTGTGAAGTCGAAGTGCTATTGTTATTGCTAATTTTGGCATGAAATATTTTCCCTCTGGGTTCATATGTATCTTTGCCACATATTAGCACTTCCATCATTACAGCAGTAGTATCTATTTTCACCTTAAGCATTTTCTCCTGGGCTCAAGTCCCAGGCTCACTTTATGTGGCAATAAGTAATTTTCCATATGCAGGATGCTCTTGTGCGCTAAATCCTGAAGCAGAAAGATCTTAGCCCATTAGCCATGACAATTTCCTACTGTGTGGGCGTATGTTGGTGATGGCACAGGAGTTAGTCAACTAGAACTGGCTGCAGATGGCTTTTGCCGTAAAACTTTACAGGACTGGTATTTTCCAGTACATTATCCAAGAGAGAGAGAAAATTTAGAGCTACATCAGGTGAAGAGACAGATTTATCTTGATTTGTGTTAAACCCACCAACATTCTGATGCTAAGATTAAGGGCAGCGGAGTAAATGGTAGAATTTTCCAATGTGAGCATTTTCCATACTGTTCCTTTAAAGGAATCCTAAAATGCAGAGCCATGTACATAGATACCTACATTGCATGGGGAAGGTCTGAAATGATTAAACACGTTGTGCAATCCCAACCAGACATTAAACTCTTTGTACCGTAAAGATAGATGCGTTTTTTTTTTTTAAGAAACCAAAAGGAATCATGTTTCTGCAGCCCCAAACTTGAGAAATGCTGTCACAGAAGGCTTCATGTCATGTCACAGAAAGCATTACTCTACTTTCCATTAGGACAATTTCTGAAAGTAGCAAAGCAATATATATGGCTTCTGTGGTTCCATAGCTCTTCATTTCGAGTATTTTGGGACATCTTGTTTTAGGTGCTTCAGCCAGAGAAGTTGTTGTCCACAAGAATCTGGCAGGCAAGCAGTAATCCCTTAGGACAACATATTGGAGAAGCACTGGAAGTTCTGGTACACTCATTTCACAATTAATGTTTGTTGTAGGACCTTAGGACGTGTTCTTTGCCATCTGCACTTCTTGTTCATCACCTATTTCTTCCCAATACTGCCCCCCCCCCAGTGCAATCAATCATTTTGGCTTCCAACTATATGACCCAAAGCACATGAGTTTCCTATATGAAATAGAAGGACTGTGGCTAACTAGACAAAAACCTTCTGCCTCCTCTATTTTTTTCTGGCAACAGATGTCTAGTATAGTGATGGATCAAGATCCCCTGTGTGTTGAATATTTAGAATAGAAAAATAATAAGAGTTGGAAGGGACCTAGGAGGTCTTCTAGTCCAACCCCCTGCTTGAGCAGGTGTACCATTTCAGACAAATGGCTGCCTTTCTTTTTGAAAGCCTCCAGTGATGGAGCATTCACAACTTCTGAAGGCAAACTATTCCATTGGTTGATTGCTCTCACCGTTAGGATGAATATATATCTTTCTAATTAGTTCCAAATTAGATAGAGTCATTTAAATTTAAAAAAAAAATGAACTCCTGAGATTAGAATTGGAATTCTGATATACTTGTTGTAAAACAATTTCCATGTGGGCTCATCTACTTCTCCTTTCATGTCCATCCTGACATTGGAATTATGTTGTTGAGATACAATGTGTTAAAATGTTGGATTACAAATGAGGAAGTCCAGGTAAAAAATCCAGTCTCAGCAATGATAGTCTTTAGGTCATTTCAGAATACACAATAACAGGGACCTTGGAGGTCTACTTGTCATACCTTGTCTAATCTTAGAGGTCTTCTAGTCTAACCTCTAAGCCATTCCAACTGGCTGTCCAGTCTCTTCTTAAAAGCCTCCAGTGTTGAAACACTCACAACTTCTGAAGGCAAGTTGTTCCACTGGTTGATTGTTCTTACTGTCAGTTGGTTGCTTCTCTCTTTGTTCAGTTTCCATCCATTGCTCCTTGTCTTGCTTTGTGGTGCTTTGAAAAATCAGTTGTCCCCCTCTTCTTTATGGCATCCCCTCAAATATTGGAACACTGCTATCATGTCACCCCTAGTCTGTCTTTTCACTAGAAGATTTCTCCCTCATTAACTCAACCTAACAACCTGGGCTTTTATTACAGGAAATAAAACTGGAATAGAGACTACGATGGAGGAAAAGTAGGACAGAAATGTAATGGATCTAATAAATACAGTAATAAATAAGCACATGAGCCCTGGTGTTTGGCTTCCTCAACTTTGTGGAATGTGCAAGGGTCTAGGTCGGTAGAAGACATTAAGCTAAATCAAAACCCCTGTGGCAAATTAGTTGTCCCTGTGGCATATTACTTAGCTCCATTGACCATGTTCAACATTCATGCTCCATTGCTCTGCCTGTTCACTTTGTTTTCATTTCCAGCTTCAGGCCAGGGAGAGTCTCTGGAATGCAATCAACTTGTGACTTTACTTCTTTGTAGAAGTGAAGCCGCCTGTCGCAGAGAGGACTGCGGAGAAGAAAAGGAATTTAGCAAGTTAGGAATAGAATTTATCCCATTGGAGGGATTAAGATTTTATCTGTAAAGATACCAAGGATCTTTCCGCGTTGACTTCCAAGGCTGTAAACATATCTGTGGCATGTGTTGTCCCTATAATTGGCTGTTTCCTTTTTCTTTTGTAAATGCAAAAAAAAAAAAAAAAGGTTAACCAAGAAAGTTCAGGAGAACAAAATAAATCATATCCATTTACTCACCTCTCCCACTCTTTAAAAGTAAAGGTTGCCCTCGCACACATGTGCTAGTGGTTCATAACTCTAGGGGGGGGGTGCTCATCTCCATTTCAAAGCTGAAGAGCCAGCGCTGTCCGAAGATGTCTCTCATATGGCCAGCATGAGTAACCCTAACCCTAACCCTAACCTTCCCACTCAGGTGGTGTTGTGGCTCACAGGCAATCTAAAAAGCTGGCAGCTGATTAGGACAGTGAGGAGGTTGGGGAGAAACATGGTCCAGTCCTGGAGTCTGGGGAAGGCTTGGATGAAGGCTTTGCATCAGAGGCAGAGAGCGGGCCAGGGCCATCTGGGAGTTATGTGCTGCCTCCGGAGCCTCTAGAGTTGGACGTGCGAGGCAGAGGAACGTGCTTCCCCTGTTCCCAGTGTGTGCATGCACAGAGCTGCCAGAAGGCAAGAACGGAAGGGACGACTCGGGAGTAAGGCTTGGGGGTGATTGGCCCCTCCCATAATGGACATAATGGAGCAGCAAAGGCACATGAGCCTTTGCAGGAAGCAACTTGGGTCATGCTGGTCAGTTTACCTTCTGAAGCTCCGTTCTGACTCTTTGCTCCATGTGGTTTGCCAAGCTAATTGCCAATTAAGTCTTTGGCAGTATTTCAAGGAAGATAAAGGTGGGTGCTTATCAGCCTTATCCTGAAAGACTTTGGCAGCCTAATGTAGAACTCTTTACAAACTATTTGGGACTCATTATGGGCTGTGAATGAACATAATTTACAGCCTTTGAAATAAAAAGAGGGTTTTTGAGACTAAGCGTGTGCTTTTTACTGTATCAGGAAGCCTAGGGCAGAACGGGTGGTCTCTATTTTTCTACTTGCATTTTTACATGCTTTCAAACTGCTAGGTTGGCAGAAGCTGAGACAAGTAACGGGAGCTCACTCTGTTATGCGGCGCTAGGGATTTGAGCTGCTGAACTGCCGACCTTCTGATCAACAAGCTAAGCATCTTAGCCACTGAGCCACCCATCCTTCATTACAAATATGTCCTGCCCGGAAAGGGAGCGGCTAATAAATCCAAATTTATTATTATTATTATTATATTTATTTTATTTTACCTTTCAATACAGGAAGTCCTTGACTTACAATAGTTCATTGAGTGACCGTTCAAAGTTACAGCGGCACTGAAAAAAGTGACAGATGACGATTTTTCACACTTACGACTGTTGCAACATCCCCATGGTCACGGGATCAAAATTCAGGCACTCGGCAACTGATCCATATTTACAACGGTTGCAATGCCTCGGAGTCACATTATCCCCATTTGAGAGTTCCTGACAAGCAAAATCAATGGGGAAGCCAGATTCACTTAAAAGCTGGGTTACTAATCTGGTGATTCACTTAACAACTGTGGCAAGAAAGGTCATAAAATGGAGCAAAATTCAATTAACAAAGGACTCGCTTAGCAACAGAAATTTTGGGCTTAATTGTGGTCACAAGTCGATGCAGTAAATGCTGATTCTGTTCTAAAAATGTGTGCACTTACATTGAATAACTGAAGTTATCAGTGAAACATTAGTGGGAAAAAAATGGATGCTCTTTGACTCATATAAACCGTCAGGTTGACAAGGAATGACTTAATAGGAAAAAATCAGTTTAACCACAAGCAGGGAATGCCTCCATCCTGATTTGGATGGGGGAAAATGCAGTTAATTTTTTTTTTTGGCTAGAATGAGATAGCTCTACACCTGAAGCCATTTATAAATAGAAGGACACCGGCACTGACATTACCTAAACTCCACTGAAGATGTTACCTAGCCCAAATATTCAGAAACCAACCCATAAGCTCAGAGAAAGAACCTCCACCTCCATCCTACTTGTAGTTCCCTGCCTGTGGAATTATTCAAGCACAAGTAGGGAACAAAATCCATCAGAGCCATTTAAATGGACATCACCACAGGATGTGTCAAGGAGTGGTTTGGTGGCCTAGAGGTGGAGCTCTCACCTCACAATCAGGAGGCTGTGAGTTCGATCCTAGGTAGAGGCAGATATTTCTTTCTCTGGGCACAATGAGAATATATCTGCCGAACAAAAAACTCCACAGTGGTGACAGGAAGGGCATCAAGCC
The DNA here is from genome assembly GCF_964273705.1 of Natrix helvetica. Classification (NCBI taxonomy): domain Eukaryota; kingdom Metazoa; phylum Chordata; class Lepidosauria; order Squamata; family Natricidae; genus Natrix; species Natrix helvetica. Next base: position 10,931,805 of record NC_138556.1, on the reverse strand, counting down.
AGTAAAACACCCAGCTCCATTCAGTTCATGTGTCTCTTACATTGCTTCCACAAAATTTCATTTGTATTTATTTTGGAAAAGAGGCCCGTGTTCGGTTATATTTATAGGTCTCCCATTTTGTTTTCTATCCTCAGGTAATTAGCTATCCTCAGGTAACTCCATTTGATATTTTGAGACCAGTGTTGGATAGGAGCTGTTTATTCTAGGCGATGTTTGTCATTGAGAAGGCTGTTGGCCCCTTGGCCTCAACGACGATGAAAGGCCTCCTGTAGCAATGAGATATGGACATTTTTCTTCTGAACTGTCAGTCCACCACTAGGAGCTATATCCTTTTTTTCATGAATCAAGGGAGCAGGCAGCTGAAAGCCGGCCTCCTCCTGGAACTTCTGTGGTATTGGCAACATGCTTCCCAGCTGGAATAGATATCCACGAAAGAAGAAAAATCCTTTCAAAAGCTTTTGGGGAAGAAGAGCTTATGAAGAGGGATGGAGAGAAAAAGTGCAGAGGAATGTTTAAAGAGTCCATAAATAAGAAGTATTAAGAAGTACGGTGGTGCTGCAGGGATTAGAAGGCGGTATTGCAGGTTAATTCAGCTCACTGCCAGGAGTTCGGTCCTCACCAACTCAATGTTGAGGTTGGTAAAATGAGGAGCCAGATTGCTGGGGCTAAGAGGCTGACTCTGTAAACCACTTACAAAGGGTTGTAAAGCACTGTGGAGCAGTATATGAGTAGTAGGCTTCTTCCTTCCTTCCTTCCTTCCTTCCTTCCTTCCTTCCTTCCTTCCTTCCTTCCTTCCTACCTACCTACCTACCTACCTACCTACCTACCTACCTACCTAAATGCCGAAGGTGCACGGAATGTTGTTACCTTCCCACCAAAGGTGGTTCTTATTTTTCTACTTGCATTTTTATGTGCTTTCAAATTGCCAGGTTGGCAGAGGGTGGGACAAGTCACAGGAGCTCACTCCGTTACACGGCGCTAGGGATTCGAACCGCCGAACTGCCGACCTTACGGATAGACAAGCTCAGCGTCTTAGCCACTGAGCCACCACATCCCTCAATGTTGGGCATACCTGTCAATAATCAGTTATTGGTTTGATTCTTTCTGACATTTTATGTCCTACTTCAAAGTACCATATTTGGCAAAGTGATAGAAGAATAGAAAATGAATTGGCAGAAAGTAAGGAAACATCACATAAAAGTTGCATGTATTCAAACTATATTTAGAATGCAAGAGGAGGTTTTATTAGCAGTTGGCATATTTTTTAAAAAGCAAATCAAATTTCTCCCTAATTTGGTCCACTGTGGTCAAAATTCTCAGCATTTGACCAACAGGATTTCGGTTAAATATAGAGATTAAATATATAGCGGATTGATTTAATTGGCATATTAGGTTAACTCTGTTAGCCTTTGAAGTTCACGGGAGCTCAGCTTCTTAATGTTTCGCATTTTTTTTCATTTAAAAAATCATTTTAAAGATGCAAACGCTCTAACTTTGTAAGGCATGAATCCCGCGATTCTTTGGATAAGACAGGATAAATTTTATCTCCTTTGAATTGATTTGTTCTTTCGGGATTTCTAGATCCATTGCCAAAGTGAAAACTGTAACTTTAATCACCGAATGCTGATTCAAGGGGAAAGAAAACATGGAATCTTACCCAATCATTATGCTTTTTGGGTTATGGATCATGCATAACTTTGGCTTCCAGTTGCCAGGCCCTTGTTCCATCAAAGAAAATCTGACAAGACCGCAGTTAAAAATCCTGCAGACTTAAGGCTACTAACAATGAATTCTGAGCATGTGCTTCAAACCACAAAACTAGTATGTTTAGTGAAATTTATTGAACTTAACTGGGCCATAAAAATGTGGTCACTGGATTCTCTCCTTTATTACTAAAACCAGATGCGACAAGGTCTGTTGGCAGGCATGGACAAAGGAAGAAAAGAGGGAAGGAAGGAAGGAAGGAAGATTATGTGTTATTATTTCGTTATTCTTTCTGGCACGCATACAAGGTAACCGTATAAACCTGGGAGATAAATTATTTTTATTTCATTAAGGATTTTAAGAAGATTAAAAAAAAACTAACAAGGACTACTATTAAAGGAAGAAGGGGAAAGAAAGGAGAAAAAGAACAAAGAAAAGGCTAGATGTCTAAAAAGAAAAAAAATAGTAAGAAATAGAAGAGCTTCCAATTTCCTTTACATATACAATTAGCTCCTACTATATGTAGTTTCAGGGATGCAGTGGCTCAGTGGCTAAGACACTGAACTTGTCAATCAGAAGGTCAGCAGTTTGAATCCCTAGCACCGCGTAATGGAGTGAGCTCCTGTTACTTGTCCCAGCTTCTGCCAACCTAGCAGTTCGAAAGCACATAAAAATGCAACTAGAAAAATAGGGACCACCTTTGGTGGAAAGATAACAGCGTTCCGTGCGCCTTTGGCGTTTAGTCATGCTGGCCACATGACCGCGGAGACGTCTTCGGACAGCGCTGGCTCTTCGGCTTTGAAACGGAGATGAGCACTGCCCCCTAGAGTCAGGAACGACTAGCACATATGTGCGAGGGGAATCTTTACCTTTACCATGTCTAATTCTTCTCCAGATATAACATTTTTTTATTTCGTTAGTTAATTTATAGGGATAGGGAAGCATGAGCCTAAATGGACTCTGGGGGATGGTAGAGGACAGGAAGGCCTGGAGGAACATTGTCCATGGGGTCGCAATGGGCTGGACATGACTTCGCAACTAACAACAACAATAGTTTAAAAATCATAATATGTGTAATTTTAATGCTTTTTAAAACATATTTTATAACTTGTAAGTCACCCAGAGTCACTTGATAGGGTAAACATGTTCAAATGCTATTGGGAAGAATTGGCACCCGTCCCAACACTCCCCCCCCCCATTTCATACCACCTATTCACACACATGCTCACACACAAACATGTTGTGTTTTTCCTAATCCTGTTGATACTTCCCACAAATGGCCTTATTTTGGTTCCCATCCCTTTGGCCCTTACCAAGCGAGTCACTTCCTTCCCAAGTTGGGTTGATTAAATGACTTAAAGCAGGTACTTAGTAATTAATGGAGCATTTATAATAATAATAACAGAGTTGGAAGGGACCTTGGAGGTCTTCTAGTCCAACCCTCTTCCCAAGCAGGAAACCCTACACCACTTCAGACAAGCTTCTCAGCACGTTTAGCAACATTGGCTTTGCTGGATATGGGGGCACTTTAAAAAATGACAATGCCCCCTCCTCCCCACCAGAGAGTGCAAAGGAACCAGCTGGACTTCTCGCAGTCTTAGCGGTACTGCCATTGGGAAATCCGAACCAGGAATTCAAGATACTGGCCAAAGAATTCCAGTTTGGGCTTGGCATGTTCAAAATGTAGACCGAGACTTTCTGTTGAAAGATGAGGAAATAAAAGAGCCCTCCCTTTTTCTTTTTCTTCTTCTTCTTCTTTTCTTATTCTGCCTGCATTGCAGGATTTATGCTGCCTTTCCTAGCAGAAACATGAGCAATGAATCATGTCGGATTGGGGTTTGGATATCCTTCTCTGTGCAGGACAGAGCTGCTTATTCTCTTCAGCATTTGCTTCCTGAATCATACGTGGCAGTGATTATGGAATATTCTCAGGCCGAGGAGCTAAACAAGCCAAGCGGGAAGGCATACGTCTCCCCGTATTTCAACCAGACCTCTTGCAATAGGCTCCCTTTTGTTCCAAGTGGCTGCAAAAACATCGCTTCGAGTGAAAGGTAGAATGAAAAGAACTCTGATGTAAGCTGCAAGAGGTTTCAGGCAGCGAAGCAGACCATAATTTTCAGGGCAGTTCTAATGTTTCCCTTCAGAAGACTTTTTGGGTGTTTTTTTTTTCCCAACTATACTAAACTGTCAGCGTGCTCATCCATCACCCCAACTGGAAAACTCCCTTATGGACAAGAGAAAAATCCAATAAATAATAGTAACAAGAACAGTTTTAAAAAATGGTGGTCCTTCAAAGATAATTCTGAAACAAAAAAGGTGGATTTTTATCCCAGAGAGAAGATGCATCAGATAATCCCTCTCCGTTCCTTTTGTCCCTGGAAAGCTGATGAAGGCAGACCAGGGGTGGGTTCAGGCAGACACTACTGCCGGTTTGCTCATGTACATGCTTCATGCGCGCTGCGCACGCATGCACATTGCAATTAAAATTGTTCTGCTCATGCGCAGAACTGAAAAAGAAGATGACGCCGCTGTCGCCACTGCCCAGGGAACCAGTTCGGGGGGCGTGGCAGGCCTGGGTCACTGCCAGCGACCCAGGCCGCCAAAACACTACCAGTTGAGCCAACCTGGTCCAAACTGGTAGGAACCCACCACTGAGGCAGACTAACCTAGCCATGCACAAAGAGAGTTGTAGTGAGTTCTTAGTGCTCTCTGAGCTTCCTTTCTTGCAGGCGTTTTTAATTTGCACCCCACCTGACGTCAACTGACTCTGGGCAATTATGTATGAGGGAATAAGAGAGGTCAGTTCCTTGATTTGGGAGTACAAATCAAGTTGTTTATCAGAGTTTATTGGCATTAGTACATTGATAGAATTTCTGATGTTTAACACACACACACCCCGAAAAACCCTTTCCTGTTTATAAACAAAACGCTACGAAAAGAGGAAGCTTGGGCCCCTCCTTCCCGTACCCCCCAAAATGTAAAAAGCACGAAGTGTTATATGATGGTTGAAATAGATTTGGTGGTGGATTGTTTTTTATTTTGGGGGGATTGTAGATACGCTTCAAGATCAGCCTGGAAGAAAACAAGTGGGGGATAGCAGAGTCAGAGAGAGATGGATTCACGCACATACATTCAGCAATTCGGGAAGTGTAACATCATTGCTACTCATGCTGACCTTGCAAAAGGAGGCTGGCACAGGTGAAGCTTCTTTAACGTTAGGGGTGCATGCCTCATCTCACAGAAGGCATGACATAATCACATGTTTGCGGAGGGAAAAGCCAGAGAGATTGGCGCTGGAGGAACACTGTTTCATTTCTCCCCAGAACAAGACACTCTTTGGAAGACTCTGGAGAAGTCACAGAGTCTTACTATTCAAACTGCGTGGCTCTCTTCTTGGGAGTGCCAAAAAGGCCAGGAGGAGCACTCTGGATGCACCTGAGGTATCCCTGGTTAGGTGGTCCAAAGGAAGGTGGCCAGAGGCTTTGCCATCTGTATAGAACTCAGGAGGAATGTTCTCCAGAACAGCGGTCACCAACTGGTGGTCCATGGACTACTGGGGGTCCGTGAGAAAATTTTGGTGCTCCGCAGAAAAATTATTTGCACTTTTTTATTGCATTAAATTAGGGGTCCTTAAATTATTTAGTTGTGAATGCCCCAACACTGGAAGTCTTTAAGAAGATGTTGGATAGCTATTTGTCTGAAACGGTATAGGGTTTCCTGCCTAGGCAGGGGGTTGGACTAGAAGACCTCCAAGGTCCCTTCCAACTCTACTATTGTATTGTATTGTATTGTATTGTATTGTATTGTATTGTATTGTATTGTATTGTATTGTATTGTATTGTATTGTATTGTATTATGGCTCCTGGACTGGATACATGCAATGTTTGTGTTGTTGCAGCGAGTCTCCCCCTTCGGGGTCTTTTTGTGCTGGTCGGGGGGACAGAAATTCTGACTTGGGGTCTGCTTCAGCTTCCTGTTGCGGGGCTTTGGTCGAAGGCTGGAGAGAAGCATCGCTGGTGGCAAAGAGCCGGAGAGCCTCGTTCCAGTGGGACTGCATCATGGCCTGGAACTGGCTGACCATCTCAGCCTGCTGAGTCTTTAAGTGCCAGTACCTGGCCTTGCACTCCCGCAGGTCTTCCCTCTGCTTGGAAAGCCTATGCTCGTAGTTCTCAGTGAGGTACTTCTGCTGAGCCTCCTTCTTGGTCAGATCCAATCTGAACTGAGCCAGCTGTTTTGCCAACTCTTTCTCATGGTGGCTGCTTAGCTCCAACAACGGCATCCTGTTAGGGCCTTAAGGAGCCCAGACAGTGAGCCGAGGAATGGCTGGGAGGCCGGCGAGGCTCCCCTTCATGTGAGTGACATCAAGTTGGCCATGCCCACCCAGTCACATGATCATCTAGCCATGCCCAACCAACCGATCATTAGGTAGTTCATATTAGTGGTCCTGGGGATTTAAAATCATGAATTTAGTGCCCCCTGAGGTCCAAAAGATTGGGAACCCCTGCTCTAGTTCTTCTTTGTTGGAGAACCAAGAAAACTTCTCTTGGATGCAGGTTTAACCCCTTTCACTATGAACCCAACCTGGTTTGTTGGCCCCCCCTGGAATTTCAGAGCTTTAAGCAGAGATAGTTCATTAAAACCACTGCACCATTCCAACTGCTTGAAGGCAGTAGGCATCCATGGTGGGAGGGGAGGACAAAAGGTCAAGACAGAACCTACAACTACACAAAGCTGACACCCCATCTCTTTTTAAAGGCATGAGATATTTGTGAAAAAAGGAAGGGGCTCCATTGCGGCTGCCATCTTGACTTTTGTTGACCCTCCCTTGCAGACGTCCTTGGTTGCAATTTTGGAGAAGCAGCAACCAAAATTAATATTAATGTTTTGCTGGCATTTTCTTTCCTTCCCAAGACCAGATTCAGGTTTCAAAGAGCCTGGTAAGTCCAGCCCAAGAGACAATTTTCTGATGGTAGCAGAAACAAGTTCTCAACAAGTTGTAGTGGCTCAGTTGCCATGGAGGTAGATAAGGTTAGATCACTTCTTCATCATCCTGTCTGCTCATCCTTGAACTGTTCCATATGAAATTACTGAATGTCCACAGCAAAATGTCAAATTTGAACAGAAGGCTTTTTCCCGTCTCCCTAAGAATCTATCTATCTATCTATCTATCTATCTATCTATCTATCTATCTATCTATCTATCATCTATCTATCTATCTATCTATCTATCTATCTATCTATCTATCTATCTATCTATCTATCTATCTATCTATCATCTATCTATTATCTATCTATCATGTATCTATCTATCTATCTATCTATCTATCTATCTATCTATCTATCTATCTATCTATCTATCTATCTATCTATCTATCTATCTATCTAATCTACCTACTTACCTACCTACCTACCTACCTACCTACCTACCTACCTACCTACCTACTTACCTACTTACCTACCTACCTACCTACAGAAAGACCAAAAATGTCTACCCTCTAGTTCCTCTGATGACACTCTGCATCTCTCAATTGCCTCTTTATTGAAGACGATCTCCCCATCATCTAAAAAAGAGTTGCCTTCACCACACCCTTAGATATTGATAAAATGGGTTTCTTTCCATTCAGTTCTGGGCTAGTAAAGCAGTTTTGTTCTTCACGGAAGCAGTTTCTACTTCGTAAGCCTCTCCACCTCAAGGATGGTCTCCCTAGGCTCCATTTCCTTGAGCAGAAAGAGCGTCCCCCAGAGGAAGCCATGATCTCTTTAAAGCCTGAAAATCCAAACTTCAGAAATAACTATTTAACAACCAGTCTAATAATATGGAACAAATATCTATTAGAGGTGCCATCCATGGGAGAATTCTTTGGCCACCTGTAACAGCTGAGATGTCTGTCTGTCTGTCTGTCTGTCTGTCTGTCTGTCTGTCTGTCTGTCTGTCTGTCTGTCTGTCCGTCTGTCTGTCTGTCTGTCTGCCTGCCTGCCTGCCTGCCTGCCTGCCTGCCTGCCTGCCTGCCTGCCTGCCTGCTGGCCCTTTACTGCATCTTTTTGTGCATTTTCCTACAGCTGGAACAAAGGCAAAGCAGCAAATGCTTCCAAAGTTACTTTCACTCCTTGCTTGTTTTCATGCCTTCTGTTCAGTTTCTGCATCAGTTTGCCTTCCCAGTAAAAATTAAAAGACAAGCGCGCGCGCGCACACACACACACACACCTAAAGTACATTTTGTGTATGCCTCTGCTCAAATATCCATTTCTTCTGCTAACAGACTTATTCTGGGCTGATGAAACAATTTCCTTCTCCTGGCTTCCTCACTGTGCTATTGGATGCAACAGATGTGCTTTTCATTACAGCCTAAAAAAGCCCCATCTATAATTGCAAATTTTAACAGACATTGAGAGGGAAAAGTTTCCCTGCTCATCCGCTGCCAGAATCAACATCAGGACCCATCACCTTAACAGAGTCCATCAGTGCTACTTGTCCTCACTTTCTTTGCCCAACACATCACATGGCATCAGGAAGTTGAATCTCAACATGGCTTTGACTTCCAACAATTGATACGATTGAGTGGATCCAGAGGTATTTCACAAGAAGAGTACCCCACTTCTCTACTCATAATAGAATTCCCTATGCCACCAGGCTTGAAATTTTGGGCTTGGGCAATCTGGAACTGCGCCGCCTGTGGTATGATCTAAGCACAGTACACAAAATTGTCTGTTATAACGTCTTACTTGTCAACGGCTACTTCAGCTTCAACCACATTAATACACGGGCAAACAATCGATAAAAACTCAAAGTAAGCCGTTTCAAACTCAATTGCAGAAAATATAACTTCAGTAACAGAGTGGTCAACGCCTGGAATGCTCTACCTGACTCCATTGTTACATTCTCTAACCTTCATAGCTTCAACCTTAAACCATCTTCTCCTGTAACCCTGGTAAGGGGCCCTTACGAGGTGCTACCAGCCAGGGCAGCTGGACCAAGTTTTTTTTAAGGAGGTGTTACTCCTCCATCACTCATTCTTTGTCCTTTGGCTTGTAACAGGCAGAGCCTGGCTTCCCAAACATTGGGCCCAGGATGGTGGGTTTTATCTTGTATGTATTTGACAAACTAATAGATACAAATACAATGGTCTTTGATATCATTCATTCTGTAGGCACTATGGGAAACTGTAACTAAACTATATTTTTCTGGCCACGGTTTGTATTCATGTCACTTGTCCACAAAATCTGGAATTCGTGGTCAAGGGCCTGAGATAGATGATTGCTGATAAAGGAGACTATTTGTATCTCAGGGTTGAAATGAGGGGTCCTTGGAGCTCTCTGAGCTTGGTTGTTTTGCAGATGTTTCTCCCAAAAGTGCTTTTTCAAGAGGCAACTGGACTTTCGCTGTTTTTCTGTTGCTTCTCATCCAAGAAGATGAATGAATGGTGGAGAATTTACATTCGCTGCAGTCATCTGGTCATTAGCACTCCCTCTGCAGAGGGACCTGATGACTGCAAGAAATATAAATCCTTCCATCCTCCACCATTCAGTCACAACTGAAGAAGCTACTTGGGTGAGAAATGAAACATCTTCCACGGACAACAATAAAAGTCCAGCTGTCCCTTGAAAAAACACCTCTGGGACAACCGTGACCTGGATGACTGAGAATCTCCATAGACATTTTGCAGACATTTCATTACCCAAACTGGACAGAGAAGGAACCTTTTCAGGAATCCGGAGGACAGATTTTGGTGCAAGGTCGTAACAATTCATGATGCTTCCTCTTTTCCATCTGTATATTTCCAGCAATCCAGAGAAATTCTTGTAACTTAAAGGAGCAGGCAGGAGTAATCTATAGGGGGCAGAAGCTTAATTACACTGACCTTTTAAACCCAAGTTGGTATATAAAGAGCTATTTCACTGCTCTGTCATGGAGTTTGTATAATTTTTTTAAAGACCCAACTATGAATAGATGCTTTGTAGGAATGCCCTCAGTGATCAATTCACAGGGCTTCTTTCTGTGGGCCCTTTGAGAGCTGTAGAAACTGGAAACAGGAGGTGAGAAGTATAGTATCGGCTACCAAAGGTATGAATGGATGGTCACATCTGGGACCTGGGAAAGGAAGGGGTGGTTGTAGAAAAAAAAGAAAAGAAAAAGAAGTTTGTTCAACAGATAAGGACACAAAGTATCTTTCAACTGGGAACATACAGTAGCTCCTTTGGATTTTATTTTATTTAAGACATGATATCTTTCTTCCATCATGGAACTCTGGATGGGCTCCATAGCAGTGCTATGGAAAACAACAACAACCTTCTTGACGTTTATGCCACCAACTCTCATTCAACTTCACAACTGAGCTCAGCCCCACCAGGAAGACCCAAACCAAGAAATCAACTTCACAAGAAAACTAGAACTACTTTCATTACTATTGGCTGTGTTAACTGACTATTGCAAGTGTGATTTATTCCTCCCCTCCCTTATGCACCATGTGAATTAAGGTGGGGTCTGCTGGAGTCATTTGTGTCTTCTTGTTTTGGATTTAAGCCATAGTTTTCCTCTTCTTCCTCTGGTAACAGACCTGGTTCATCTCAATCAAGGTCAATTCTCTATCACTGTAAATTTATTCCCACAACCTGGATGGATGGATGGATGGATGGATAGATGATAGATAGATAGATAGATAGATAGATAGATAGATAGATAGATAGATAGATAGATAGATAGATAGATCAGATCAGATCAGATCATAGATAAATATAGATATAGAGGTAGAGGTAGAGGTAGGTAGGTAGGTTGGTAAATAGATTGATAGATAGACAGACAGATAGATAGATATGACATGGATAGATGATAGATAGATGATATTTATTTGATTTATTTATTTTACCGTGCTTCTAGACCGCCCCCTCTCCCAAAAGGGACTCGGGGCGGTGTACAGTCCATGTAAAGAATATATCACAATACAATAAATAGAATTAAATATGTACAGTTAAATATGGAGGAGGTTAAAAATGGAATTAAAAAGAACTGTACAGAGCCAGTATATATAAATATAATTTTAAACCCCTAAGACACACACAAATTAAATTAAAAACAATACCCCTAAAATAACCAGTTAATAGTACATTTACCAGGAGGAACAGTTGTAATTATGCCAGGCCTGCTATTCGGAACAGGTGAGTCTTCAATTTTTGCCGGAAGGAGCGGAGGTCAGTGGTGGTTCTGATGTCGGGGGGGAGGTCATTCCAGAGGGTTGGGCCCATCACAGAGAAGGCCCTACTCCTTGGTGTCGCCCGTTGGCATTGCCTCGTGGATGGCACCAGGAGAAGCCCCTCCCTGTGTGAGCGAATTGGCCGCAGGGATGTATGTGGGAGGATGCGATCCCGCAAGTAACTAGGTCCCGTGCCATGGAGCGCTTTAAAGCTGGTAATCAGGACCTTGAAATGCACCCGAAAAACCACAGGTAGCCAGTGCAGCTCACGCAGGAGAGGTGTTACGTGGGAGTACCTCGTACTCCCCATCACAGCCCGCGTGGGTGCGTTCTGAACTAACTGCAGTCTCCGGGCGCGTCCCAAGGGCAGCCTCATGTAGAGAGCGTTGCAGTAGTCCAGGCGGGACGTCACCAGCGCATGAGTGACCGTGCGTAGGGCATCCCGGTCCAGTAGGGGGCGCAATTGGCGCACCAGGCAAACCTGGTGGAATGCCCCCCTTGCCACGGCTGCCACATGGTCATCCATTGACAGCCGGGCATCAAGGAGGACACCCAAATTGCGTGCCCGTTCCACAGGGGGCAATTGTTCACCCCCTATGGCCAGCGATGGAATCAGCTGGCTGAACCGAGGTGCCGGTAGCCACAGCCACTCAGTCTTGGAGGGGTTGAGTTTGAGTCTGTTGTCCCCCATCCAGACCCCGACGGCTTCCAAACACCGGGACATCACTTCGACAGCCTCGTTGGGGTGGTTTGGGGTTGAAATATACAGCTGAGTATCATCAGCGTAGAGGTGGTACTCAACCCCAAAACCACGGATGATCTCACCCAGCGGCTTCACATATGTGTTGAACAGGAGAGGCGAGAGGACCGACCCCTGTGGCACCCCACAAGTGAGTGGCCTCAGGGTCGACCTCTGTCCCCCTGTCAACACACATTGCCTCCGGTCGGAGAGGTAGGAGCCAAACCACCGCAAAACGGTACCTCCGACTCCTATCCCCTCCAACCGGCGCAATAGGATACCATGGTCGATGGTATCAAAAGCCGCCGAGAGGTCTAATAGGACCAGGATAGAGGAACAACCTCTATCTCTGGCCCTCCAGAGATCATCAACCAACACGACCAAGGCTGTCTCCGTGCTGTGCCCGGGTCGGAAGCCGGACTGGTGTGAGTCTAGATAATCGGATTCGTCAAGGTGTCGTGGAAACTGCTGCGCCACCACATTCTCAACAACCTTCGCTAGAAAGGGAAGGTTGGAGACTGGACGATAGACCAGAAATGATAGATGATAGGTAGAAAGATAGAAAGATAGATAAATAGACAGAGACAGACAGACAGACAGACAGACAGACAGGCAGGCAGGCAGGCAGGCAGGCAGGCAGGCAGGCAGGCAGGCAGGCAGGCAGGCAGGCAGGCAGGCAGGCAGGTAGGTAGGTAGGTATGACATGGATAGATGATAGATAGATGATAGATGATAGATGATAGATGATAGATGATAGATAGATAGATAGATAGATAGATAGATAGATAGATAGATAGATAGATAGATAGATGATAGATAGATAGATGTGTATGTATGTGTGTTTTATTCCAATTATCCTCCCTAGCTTCCCACAATTCAATTAATTCCCAAGATAAGACTTTAGCAGGGAATCTGTTCATGCTAAAGTATATGGCATTGAATTGGATTTATAGATTCAGAATTGAGAAACATCCACACAACCAATTTTGTGCCGTGTGTAAGGATAATGTAAAATGTTAAGAGTGTCAACCCCACTATCTAGACCAGACCGGGAAATCATTTCTACAGGAAGGCTAAAACTATTTTTATTGAGATTATAATAATAGTATTTTGCCAGTCTCATTTTGTTACGCCTTCTTCCCCTTCTGTGAAATAGGACGAGACCTGCTTGATCCATTTCTGAATCTTATCTTGTTCTGGACAAATGCTTCAACCCCCTTTGGCCAAGAAACAGATCCTGTGTATTTGCATCGAGGTCATCTTTCTTCAAAGATTAGAGAAGAAGAGGTGATTGTAGCCTAGTAAAACCGCTTGTGTAAATACATGCCCAACGTTTAGACATTTACATCAGTTTTGCTATAGTCTACACAACTGCATTCTGGGTTATGCTGTTAAGCTCTTGAGAATATAGTGCAAAGTTAAGAGAGTTAAATAGCATTATTATTATCTGTTCACAATAATGTGAGGCCACAGCTGCCAGTTATTAAGTGGTATTGGCCTTCGTACGCATTGAGTTCTTCCCAAAAACCTAGGATATTGTAATATATTAGCGTAAGCATGGACCCAAGCACTTTTGCAATTGACAGATGGAAATTTGGTTAAGGCACAGATTATTTTTAAGTTCCATCCAAGGAACTTTTTTTTGGGGGGGGGGAGCAGCCAGTGTGCTGATAACTACTACAATCATCACAGCTGGTTTATGCCATCTTCTTTCCATTTCAGTTTCCAGATCTTGATACTTGATGATGATGATGATGATGATGATGATGATGATGATGATGATGATGATTTTATTATTACTATGCCAGTTCCCCTCCTCTTCATCTTGGTTTTCTTCCTTTCATCTTTTTTAGGGGTATTATTAAGGGTAAAGATTTCCCTGTCGGTCATGCCCAATTCTAGGGCCTGGTGCTCATCTTGGTTTCTTGACTGAGGAAGCCAACATTGTCTGAAGACAATTTCTGTGGTCATGTGGACAGCATGGCTATATGCCAAAGGCATACAGGATGTGGTTAACATCCTACTATTGTGGCCTGACAGTGGAGCTGGCAGCAGACTCGGGCAGTGAGGAGGTTGGGGAGGAACATGGGCCATTCCTGGAGTCTGGGGAAAGCTCTGATGAGGGCTCTGTGTCTAAGGCAGTGGGGGGGCAGAGCCGTATGCTGGTTATCAGCTGCCTTCAGAGTCAGACATCAATGAGGCAGACGAACAGCTGGAGCCTGTTCCCAGTGTGCGCATGCGCAGAATTGCCAGACGAAGGGAACAGCTAAAGGACAGGGGTCGACTTGAGAGTAAGGCCACAGGTGGAGGATGAATGGCTCCTCCCAGAGGAAATAAAAGAGAAGCGAAAGGGGAGTGGAGTTTGCAGGAGACAATTAGTTCAATTAATTGGTTCGTGACTCTCAGAGACTCCTTGCCAAGTTTTGCAGATATCGGCCTGGAAGCTCTCCAAGCTAGATAAGATCTGTGACTGTAAATCCTCCCTTGAAAGACTTTGCTGGATGTGAATGAGCAGAATTCACAGTCAATTGAATTGGGTTTTTTGTCGGGACAAGGAGTTTGCTTCATGCTCTCGGGGAGCCTCGTCAGAGCACCTACTAAAGTGGTCCTTATTTATCCACTCTCATTTGCATGATTTTGAACTGCCAGGTGTGCAGGAGCTGAGGCCAATAACGGGAACTCACTCCATTGTGTGGAGCTCGGGTCTTGAACTTGAACTGTCACAAGTTCAGTGTCTTTAACCATCGCACCCTTTGTATTATTATTATTATTACACCCCCTGTCATTCTTTTGCATTATCATCAGCATCATCTTGTGACCTTTTATACAATGACCTGAGCAATACCTAAGGTTTTATGACAGATTTATCAAATCCAAATTCATAGTTTGACATACTTTTTTTAAAAAAAAAAGTAGATTAAAGGATAGTTACCGAACCTTCAGGTGCTTCAGTTCAGATAAATGGATGGAATTATAATGTCACTTTGCAATCTAATTTCCCCATTTACTGTAAATTGTCTTCATCATCGTCCTGCACTGCAGAACGAATATGAGCATTTCCTTTCGCGGCTAATAAGGCTCTTAAACTTGATCAGAGTACATAAAGCGCTTCAGCCTGATAGTTGCAATCCGGTCCCGAAATTATTTTCCCGGGTCCCTTATTTGAAAATTAAATTCCACGTTTGAAATAGAAATTATCCTGGACCCCTTCTTGCTATATTTGACAGTTTTTCAATGGGGAGAAATCAAGCATCTTGAAAAAAAAAAGATGAATCTCATTAGAGCTATTGTTTAATTCCTACCCTCAGAATAAATCTCCCATTATTTGGCGTTGTTAAAAATGGGTTTTAAATTAATACTATTGTACGGAGTCTTTACAGCCTAAAAGATTATTAACTATCTGTTTTGCCAGGTGAGCATAAGAAGGTAACATTGAAATCCTGCAATATCTTTCCTCCAGGATATCTTAGCTTACAATGTAAGCCTTACATATAT
This sequence comes from Natrix helvetica, assembly GCF_964273705.1. Classification (NCBI taxonomy): domain Eukaryota; kingdom Metazoa; phylum Chordata; class Lepidosauria; order Squamata; family Natricidae; genus Natrix; species Natrix helvetica. The sequence goes on along the minus strand of NC_138556.1, from coordinate 10,916,680 downwards.
ATCATGATTGGGGATGTGGTGGCTCAATGGGTAAGATGCTGAGTTTGCCGTTTGGCAGTTCGAATCCCTAGTGCCACGTAACGGAGTGAGCTCCTGTTACTTGTTCCAGCTTCTGCCAACCTAGCAGTTCGAAAGCAAGTAAAAATGCAAGTAGAAGAATAGGAACCACCTTTGGTGGGAAGGTAACAGCGTTCCGTGTGCCTTCGGCATTGAGTCATGCCGGCCACAAGACCACGGAGACGTCTTCGGACAGCGCTGGCTCTTTGGCTTTGAAATGGAGATGAGCACTGCCCCCTAGAGTCAGTAACAATTAACACATACACTATATTGCCAAAAGTATTCACTCACAACTGAGTCTGATTATGTGGATGGGTGAGCTAATACTTTTGGCAATATAGTGTATGTGTGAGGGGAACCTTTACCTTTTGTATCATGATTAAAATTTTATTTTACTTTAAAAAAGAAAATCCCTGGCATTAGGAAATCACGGCGCTGTAACTAGACTGGGAAGTTTTAAGCAACTCTCCAAAGGCAGTAGTGGTGAACCATTTCCAAATTGCTACCCTGAAAATTACAAGGATGTGCCCCTTTAATCACCAGGAGTCAAACTGAATCAGAGGGAAAATGTAAACGTTCCCTTTTATAAAGTGGGATTATTCATGCTTTCAACACTCTTCAGCCAATTGTAAGAAATAAAGGTTGAGGATGCCTCATTCAGCAAGTTGAAGCTGGTGAACTGCCAGTTCTCCACGGTGGGTGGGAAGAACCAAAGCAGAAGGAAACATAGGGAGGAGGGTCCTGTCCCATCCCCCCCCCTCCAATGTGGAAATATGCACAGGTTGCATCTCAAACAGTGCAAAAACACCTTATAAGGTACAAAAAGTTATGCAAAGTGTGAGTTTTGGCAGACGCCGCCTTGTTTCTCAGGGTAACCCATCAAGAGAGGAGTCAGAATGTCTAGGGTTGGGAAGGAAGACAGTGGCAATATATTCTGAAGCTGATGTGACTTACTCCGAACAAGGGGGAAAAAAAACCCATAATCTGACTCAGCATGCTGGAGTTTCCAGGACATCTCCAGCCCTGTGAGATGGAACAAATTTGTTAGGTTTCATGCAGGCTGGATTCGTAAATGGATGAGAGGGCCTGCTGCTGCTGACGTTTTGTGCATTTCCAATCCATGGACATAATAGAAGAATGAACAGGAGAGCAGAGTTGGAAGGGACCTTGGTGGTTCTTCAAGGCCAAGCTCCTGCTTCAGCAGGAGACTCTACTATCAGGCTTTGTTTTGAATCTTCCAGATCTATTTGGAAGAGGAAGAAAGACCTATATGGCGTAGATAACTTTCCTTCCTTCCTTCCTTCCTTCCCTCCCTCCCTCCCTCCCTTCCCTTCCCTTCCCCTTCCTTCCTTCCTTCCTTCCTTCCTTCCTTCCTTCCTTCCTTCCTTCCTTCCTTCCTTCCTTCCTTCCTTCCTTCCACTTTTTGTCAGGCTGTTGCCTTGGACTCGAATTTAATTTTGGATGCTACCTGGAACGCTGACACTTTCCTTCCTTCCAACTTTCCTTCCAACCTTCCTTCCTTCCTTCCCTTCCTTCCTTCCTTTTAATCTTCTTCAAATCTTCCTTCCTTCCTTTCCTTCCTTCCTTCCTTCCACTCTTCCTTCCTTCCTTCCTTTCCTTCCTTCCTTCCTTCCATCCTTCCTTCCTTCCACCTTTTGTCAGGCTGTTGCCTTGGACTCTAATTTAATTTTGGATGCTATCTGGAATGCTGACACTTTCCTTCCTTCCAACCTTCCTTCCTTCCTTCCTTCCTTCCCTTCCTTCCTTCCAACCTTCCTTCCCTTCCTTCCTTCCAACCTTCCTTCCTTCCTTCCTTCCACCCTTCCAACCAATCTTCCTTCCTTCCACCATTCCTTCCTTCCTTCCTTCCTTCCTTTCAATCTTCTTCCAACCTTCCTTCCTTCTTTCCTTTCAATCTTCTTCCAACCTTCCTTCCTTCCTTCCCTACAGTAACAGTACAATTTTCATGTACTTTCTTTCTCAAAAGTGTCAATTCTGAGCCATTACAGCAGGGAAGTTTAGTAACATCTTTGAAAAGGGTTCAAAGAGTACAAGAAGGTTGTTAGTCTACCACTAACATGGCCAGCCTGTCCAATTCAAACATACTGACCACACCAATTTAATAGCGCAGCAACTGCTTTAAAGTGATGTAACAATTCAGAGCAAGAATCTGAGCTTTAAAAAAAAGAGAAGAAAAAGAGAAGCTGATAAAATAATCCGTAGACATTTACAAGATTCTGGTGAAGACGATAGAACTAGCAGAGATGGTAAAATATAATTTGTTTGCTTAGAGAAAGATCAATGACTACATTTATTAGTGACTGGAAACCACTTATGGACTATTTTTTTGCTTAAAAATAAAAAAAATGAACTGGTGATTTATGAGTGTGATGATTATAAAGGAAAGATTATGCAAAGAAGAAAATTATAATGTAACCTTAAAACAGAGAGGTTAAAAGATAAATGTACTTACAACTGCTGTTAACCAGATTAGTAGCCATCTGTACTCTTTGTTTCCTTTCTTCTCCTCCTCCTCTATTTCTGTCAATTTCTTTCTTTTACTTCCTTATTACTTTTCCCTATTCTCTTTTCTCTGTAATTCAAGCTTTATAGTGTTTTTATTCTGTTGAAAACCTCTTTAATAATAAAATCTCTATGCAAAAAAAAGATGTTACAAGTTACAAGACGCTATGCAGATTTCTTTAGGGATAATGTCTAATTCCTGCAGTGTAAGCTATAAATGTAACGGTATAGTAAATTTAAGTAATTTATACAGTGTTTTCCTTTCTCATTTACATTAAGGGTAAAGGTTCCCCTCACACATATATGCTAGTCCTTCCTGACTCTAGGGAATGTTTCAAACCCAAAGAGCCAGCGCTGACCAAAGATGTCATATTTCACTTGGTCAAAACTTGGGTGGGGACCCACAAGTTGATTCGGGGGTCTGGAGGCTAAAACATGTTGCAGGAATTGGGTATGCCCAAACATTCCCGTGCTGTCTGAAGACGTCTCTGTTGTCATGTTGCTGGCATGACTAAACTTTGAAGGCACAAAGTGCGCTTCCCATCAAAGGTGGTCCCTATTTTTCTACTTGCATTGTTTACGTGTTTTCAAACTGCTATGTTGGCAGAAGCTGGAACAGGTAACAGGAGCTCACTCCGTTACGTGGCACTAGGGATTCAAACCACCAAACTGCTGACCTTTCTGATCAACAAGCTCAGTGTCTTAGCCACTGAGCCACCGCGTCCTCTTCATTTACATTAGGGATAGTTTATGCTCTTGAGAAAGTGCATCTCAGGATATTTCCATGGCCTTCTCCTCCATTAGGAGCTAAATCTGTCTTTCCACGCTGGGCATAAGCAGGTAGGACTAAAAAAGAGTTATTATATTCAGAAATTGAGAGGGCAGGATGTGAATTTAGAATGTTTGCATAATTGTTTTTCGGTCACATGGCCAAGTATTTCTCTAAAAGGATCACCTTGGTGTTGCCCCGTTTAACAACAATTTGGATGATAGCTAGTTTTCTGTAGCAACAGGTAAGCTGTTTGCATTAGAAACAACCCCTTTTAGTAATTTTTTCCTTTGGAAGACATGGAAATCTTGAGCAACAGTCTGGATCATAGAAGCTTTCCCATTCCAACCAATCTGGGGGGTGGGAGGAGGAGGAGGAGGAGGAGGAGGAGGAGGAGGAGGAGGAGGAGGAGGAGGAGGAGGAGGAGGAGGAAGAAGATGAAGATGATGAGGAATCGATTTGATGCTGCCCACCTTTAAACCACTCTGGGGGGCTCACAAAACACCATACAATTAAAAAGCTATGTAAGAGAAGCAAACAGACAACTAAACCAGACTGGGACAAGAAAAAGAAGAAAGATGATGAATCATCTTTTGCACCAACCACTACCATACAGCAAGGTGGGCATCAACCACAGATAAGTTGCAGAGAAGAGCAACAAAGACAGTTAGGGATCTGGAGGTTAAAACACAAAGAACAGTTGCAAGAATTGGATGTGTCTGGCCTAGTGAAAGAAGGACTAGGAAAGACATGATAGCCGTGTTCCAATGGTTGAGGGTCTGCCACAAGGAAGAGAGGAGGCAATATCTTTTTCCAAAACATTAGAAAGCAGGACAAGAAGCAATGGATGGAAGCTAATCAAGGAGAGAAGCAATCTAGAACTAAGTAGAATTTCCCTAAAAGTGAGAGCAAGCAACGGATGGAACAGCTTTCCTTCAGAAGTTATGGATGCTCCAACAGTGGAAGAAGAGATTGGAGAGCCATTTGCCTGAAATAGTGTAGGTCTCCTGCTTGAGTAGAGGGTTGGGCTAGAAGACCTCCAAGGTCCCTTCCAACTCTAATATTATGTAACCATCTGAACATGAAGTCTGGAGAACAACCAGGTCTTTATGGTCCTTGAGAATGCCAATAAGGCAGGGGTCGGCAATCTTAAACACTCCAAGAACCACAAAGGTCCTAAACGGAAGCTCAATTCTGGAGCTGACCGGAAGTCCAGTTCCCCCACCATAGAGTCTCCTCCTAGCAAGGCGTCCTTTTTCCTCTACCTGTCCTAACTAAAAGCTCTATCAATTGTGGAGCCAACAGGAGACAGGGAGCCGCAGCAGAGGGATGAAAGAGCCACATGTGGCTCCAGAGCCATGGGTTGCCGACTCCTGCAATAGGGTAAGGGCCATTTGGATCTCAGGGGGAGGGGACCTCATTCCAGAGAGCAGGGCCCATGACAGGTTTCTTTTATTTCTTTTGGTTGTTCTGTGTCAGGTTTATACCATTTTCTCCCCTCCTTTCCCCCCCACCCCCTGGAAAATGAACACTATTTCAAGAGGAGAAGGACAGTCCTGTGTTCCAAATGGGTTTTCAATTTGGAGCAGTCTTAATAAAGAACATATTGAGCAGACTGTTAAGCAGCCCAATAGTTCCACCCAGTGGCTTTTTGTGGGGGGGAAAAAGGAGAGAAGGAGAATTTAAACAGGTTAGCCAAGAACAAGCGCTGGGCATAAAAGGACATTTTGGACATTTTACAAGAAAATTGTGGACAGGGAAATGAGCTGGAGGATTTTTTTTTCCCCTCCCCATATTTCTTCAGCAGAAGGAGGAATTTTCCAACATTTCTCAAGCGCAGGTCATGTCCTTAGTGGAAACAGCCACATCGTATTGCAAAACCCAATGGGAGATGTTCCCTCGGTTAGCTTTCCATGGACTGAACGGAAGGTTGGGAAACCAAGAAGGCTTATTAGAACAAACCGCTGGAGAAATTATTATATAAAGGAAGGCAAGGCAGCTGCATAGTGGCACCTTGCCTATTGTATTGGCATTCTTTTAATTCTGCTTTTGCCTTGAGTTACAGCGGCTTCGTTATTATATTATTTTCGTGGTTAGGGCCCCCAGGATTCATAGCTAAGACGGGAGGAGGGTGTGTACATATTTATAAAACAAAAAAGTCTTTTTTTATCATTACATTTTATTGATATATTTATCATTACATTTATATTGCCGCCAATTCACCCATGGCGACTCAAGGTGGCTTACAGAGTATAAAAAAAAAACATATCTAAAAACAGTAGAACTAATTTTAAAAATCAAATCAATTAATGTAATAAAATCACCCCCTCACCTCCCGCCCCAGCGATAGCCGATCACACGACCCGTTTAATGGTCTCCATCCCACTCTGGGTTCCCCAGGCCGGCTGGCAGAACCAGGTCTTCAGTATTAGAGTGAGGACCATTCTAATCTCTGCGGCAATGATGTTCCGGAGAGAGGGAGCCACCACGGATAAGACCCTTCTTCTGGGTCCCCCCAGGTATATCTTCTTAGGGGATGGGCCTGCAGCATTCCCTGGCCCCGCTCTCTGATGGGTCAGGTAGATGTGACCGACAAGAGACAGTCCCTCAGATAACCTAATCCCAAGCCATGAAAGGCTTTAAAGGTGACAACCAGCACTTGAATTGCACCGGGAAGCAAATCAGCAATTAATGCAGCTGCAGCAGGAGAGGTGATACATGTGCATACTGGGGTATGCAGAAAACCGTGCATGCCACTGCATTTTGCACCAACTGCAGCTTTCAAGATGCTCTTTAAGGACAGCCAAATAAAAGTCTTCCAGGACTTGAGGAGCTGTCACAGAGAAGAGGGGATTGTCTTGTTCTCCAAAGCACTAGAGACAAGAAGTAACAGGTGAAGAGTTTGAACCTAGAAGGATGACGTTTTCTGACAATGAAAATAATTCATGAATGAAATAACTTGCCTCCTGGAATTGTGGGGGCTCCATCATGGGAGGTTTTCAAAAACAGACCGGACAACCATTTGCCTGGGTTGGTATCCATTGTTGCCTTGAGTTATTTGTAAAAATAATAAAGGCAGGATAGAAATAAATGAAAGTAAAAAGTAAAATAAAATTCATTTCCTGCCTTGAGCAAGGGGTTGGACTAGAAGACCCCCGAGGTCCCTATGATTCTATTTTTCTAGAATAAAATTAAAATGTTGTCCACTTTGCAACTACGTAGGTACAAAACCCTAATGCTTTGCCATGGGAATGCCAGCCAAATTCTATTCTTTAAAGACCTGTCTTAAAATGCCAAAAGTCGTTTCTCTTTCATCAAATTTTAATGAAAAACAGTAGGGGAAAAAATATTTGCCAGGAGAATTTTCCACGTCAGGCAAGTTAATGTTGCAACATTTGTTTGTTTGTTTGTTTGTCTAACATGTACAAGGAAACAAGTATAGGTATGAACATAAACATGAACAAAACAAGTAAAGGGATAGAATCAAGATCATGTGAAGTGTTAATACCACTTTATAATGCCTTGGTAAGGCCACACTTGGAATACTGCATTCAGTTCTGGTCACCACGATGTAGAAAAGATGTGGAGACTCTAGAAAGAGTGCAGAGAAGAGCAACAAAGATGATTAGGGGACTGGAGCACAAAACATACGAAGAATGGTTGCAGGAATTTGATATGTCTAATAGAAAGAAGGACTAGGGGAGACATGATAGCAGTGTTCCAATATCTCAGGGGTTGCCACAAAAAAGAGGGAGTCAAACTATTCTCCAAACACCTGAGGGTAGAACAAGAAGCAATGGGTGGAAACTAATCAAGGAGAGAAGCAACTTAGAAATGAGGAGAAACTTCCTGACAGTGAGAACAATTAATCAATGGAACAGAAGTTGCCTCCAGAAGTTGTGAATGTTCCAACATTGGAAGTCTTTAAGAAGATGTTGGCTAGCCATCTGTCTGAAACGGTATAGGGTTTCCTGCCTAGGCAGGGGGTTGGACTAGAAGACCTCCAAGGTCCCTTCCAACTCTACTATTGTATTGTATTGTAAATACAAGTAAATGGGGACAGTAAGATGGGGATGGTAGGCACTCTGCTGCGCTTATGCACGCCCCCTTTATGGACCTCTTAAGAATAGGGTGAGGTCCACAGTAGACAGTTTAAGGTTGAAGCTGCGAAGGTTTGAGGCTGTAACAACGGAGTCAGGTAGAGCATTCCAGGCGTTGACCACTCTGTTGCTGAAGTCGTGTTTTCCGCAATCGCGTTTGGAGCAGTTTACTTTGAGTTTGTATCGATTGTTTGCCCGTGTATTATTGTGGTTGAAGCTGAAGTAGTCATTGACAGGTAGGACGTTGTAGCAGACAATTTTGTGTGCTATGCTTAGGTCGGACCGTAGGCGGCACAGTTCCAGATTGTCCAAGCCGAAAATTTCAAGGCTGGTGGCATAAGGGATTCTATTGTGAGTAGAGGAGTGGGGGACTCTTCGTGACCACAACTACTCCTACAAGTCCACATGACACCTGCTGACTCAAGAAAGAACGTTGTTGAATTCAGTCTGATTTACTCCTCAACAAATGTTGAAATGTTGGTAGCCTTAATAGACATCGCTTTTTTTCCTCTTTCTCCTCTTTTCTCTTGATGCACTTTATTCTGAAATACAACCCGAAAAACACTTAAAAATGGAGTATATGGATTAGAAATAAAATAAAAACTTCCCCCACGGTAACATTGACTCTTCAGATGGTTTTTAAAGGCGGAAGGCTGGGTTTTGGAAAAGAATGTAAGAGCTACATAAGAGTACTAAGGAAAGAATCAAGAGGAACTGTATTGATGGGGCAAAATGTGTTTTACATTTCCCTTATGTAATATTATTGAAAGAAAAGAAATTGTGTATCCGCTTCCAAGAGTACATACAGGGAAGGGCACTGGGGATCAAAATATTTGCAGGTAGTTCTTGACTTACAACAGTCCATTCAGTGACTGTTCAAAATTGCAATGGCAGTGGAAAAAGGGACCGATGATCATTTTTCACACTTTGGCAGCATCTCCATGATTGCATGATCAAAGTCCGGACACTTGGCAACTGGTTCATATTTATGCCAGTTGCAGTGTCCCGGGGTCATGGGATCCCCTTTTGTGACCTTCTGACAAGCAAAGACAATGGAGAAGCTGGGCTCACTTAACAACTCTCTTACTCACTTAATGAAGGCAATGATTCCCTTAAAAACCATGGCAAGAAAAGCCATAAGATGAGAGAAAATTCACTTAAGAAATGTCTCACTTACCGTAACAATATAAAATTTGGGCTCAATTGTGGTCGTACGTTGAAGACTACCTGTACTGGGAGAACTTGCCTCTCCCAAGCTAACACTGAATAAAATTGGCATAAAAAATAACATACAGTATAAAGTCAAGAATGTTATCAATTAATGTATGGGGAAAGGTAACACAATCCTGCCTGCAAGATCATCCGTGGGTGAAAAGATCAAAAACTGAAGATGGTGTCCACAACCTCAGGAGGTAATGGACATAAAAAAGGGATTAGGGCTTTGACAGCATGTTCACATTTGCCATTTGGGCATTTCGTGGGTGCCTGTGTCTGCCACTGAGATGTTAATAACAAAAACACCCAGTTTATTTATTTTTGCTTGTCAGGACAAAAAACCTTTGTTAAAAAAAACCTTTGCAATCTTAGTAATAAGAAATCACCTTAATCAAAAAAGAGAAAGGGGTGGAGGGAAGGAGGGAGGGAAGTAATAAAGGAAGGAAGGAAGAAAGGAAAGAAGGAAAAGGAAAGGAAAGGAAAGGCAGGCAGGCAGAAAGAATGAAAAAAAGAAAGAAAGAAAGAGAGGGAGGGGAGGGAGGGAGGAAATAAAAGGAAACAAAAGGAAAGGCAGGCAGGCAGAAAGGCAGAAAGAAAAGAAAGAAAGAAAAAGAAAAAAGAAAGAAAGAGAAAGAGAGGGAGGAAGGAAGGAAATAAAAGGAAACAAAAGGAAAGGCAGGCAGAAAGGCAGAAAGGCAGAAAGAAAAGAAAGAAAGAAAGAAAGAAAGAAAGAAAGAAAGAAAGAAAGAAAGAAAGAAAGAAAGAAAGAAAGAAAGGAAAAAGAAAGAGGGAGGAAGGGACGAAGTAAAAAGAAAGGAAAGGAAGGAAGGAAGGGAGGAAGTAAAAAGAAAGGAAAGGAAGGAAGGAAGGAAGGAAGGAAGGAAGGCAGGCAGGCAGGCAGGCAGAAAGAAAGAAAGAAAGAAAGAAAGAAAGAAAGAAAGAAAGAAAGAAAGAAAGAAAGAAAGAAAGAAAGAAAGAAAGAAAGAGAAAAAAGAGAAAGAGGGAGATAAGACAGAGGAGAAGGGGAGGGGAGGGGAGAAGAAAAGAGAGAAGAGAGAAGAGAAATCACCCTCTGTTCTCTCTCTTTCTTTCATAAATGCTCTGATTTTGTTGCTACAGGATCAGGTCCTTTCTCTGAGGATCCAGACAGACTCATCAAGCCTTGGGTGCTCATTAGTGAAATGTTGTTGCTAGGACGCAGACTGGCCCTGTTCATTGGTCCCCAGGATACGTTTGAAACCAACCAGACGCCAGACGGTCTTGCCGGCTTTTACGCACACAGCAACAAGGTAGTGGTTCATTTTGAGCTTATAAGGCGTTGATGACTCTCCCCGCTTCCCTTCGTCTGATTCCCCTTCTTTCCTTTCTATTTTTAACCGGATAAACTCATTTGGTTGCCACACAGCCACATGTGCAGGCACATGTGAAGGATGCTTGTTTGTGCATTCAGGCTTGCTCACATAGGGAGGAGGGAAGCTGTCGTACATTCATAGGAAGGAGACAAGTTTGGCGGGAGGGGGGCTTTAGCAAAATTTAGGAGGAGTGGTTCATTTGGATGGCCCCCACAAAGCGACTCTTTGAGGCTGCTATGCCAAGCAAGCAGAGGCCCCACTTCTAAAGCATTATCTTGAGGGTCACGGCTAGGAGTCTCACAAGCCTGAAGAGTTTTGACGTTGGGCTACATCAGGGGTGTCCAAACTTGGGAACTTTAAGACTTGTGGACTTCAACTCCCAGAATTCCCCAGCCAGCATGGCTGGCTGGGGAATTCTGGGAGTTGAAGTCCACAAGTCTTAAAGTTCCCAAGTTTGGACACCCCTGGGCTACATACACAACCCTCTTTGTGCTAATGAACGAAGCCTCGGAGCAAAAGAAGGAAACTTGGAGGCAACTTTCATTTCCTGCAAAACAGGGACACGGTGACTGAGTGGCCAAGAGGCTGAGCTTGTCGATCAGAAAGGTTGGCAGTTCGGCGGTTCGAATCCCTAGCAATGTGTAAGAGAGTGAGCTCCCCTTACTTGTCCCAGCTTCTGCCAACCGAGCAGTTCGGAAGCACGTAAAAAAATGCAAGTAGGAAAATAGGGACCACCTTTGGTGGGAAAGTATCACTGTTCTGTGCGCTTTCGGTGTTTAGTCATGCCGGCGACATGACCGTGGAGACGCCTTTGGACAGCGCTGGCTCTTCGGCTTTGAAACGGAGATGAGCACCGCCCCCTAGAGTCAGGAACAACTAGCACATATGTGCGAGGGGAACCTTTACTTTTACCTTTACATTGGATTGGATGGAGCTGAGCATTTATTACGAGATGCCCTTCCTTGCCCCACATGGAGGTCAGGAAGAGCATCTTACCTTTACCTTTACACCTAAAGTAAAATTATTCTAGAGTCAAAAATTAACTCTCGGTTAATTTTAAAAGTCTGAAACGGTTTTTCAGCTTCCCAGACTAGTCCTGAAGCACTGAAATATCCTGTTGGTTTTCAATTTAAATCCTATCGTGCCTGATTCTGCTTTGCTCCTTTGACATCAGGCAAAGTTAGTCACTGGCTGCGGTTATAGTGGAGTTCCTGTAAATGGAAGGAAGGAACATTATCTTGGTGTTGATTAGAAATGTATGTTAGCAAACAATCCCTCCACCATAACTGGGTTTTTTTGGTGGTGTTGGTTTTTTCTGATCCAATTACATTTCATGGAGCGATTCTAAGTCCGACGAATCAGCCTCGGGGTTGAAATCCATTTTGTGAGCCTTGCCACTTACTGGAAATTGCTGCTACGAGATAAGAGGTGAAGTTTGGAATCCGAATGGTGGTAGGTGGATGATCAGGTTGCTGTTAAACAGAAAAGCAATTCAGAGGATGCCAGCCTTCTTTTATTGCTTGTGGGGGTGGGGGGTGGGGCGCAGCGAGGGAGGTAAGGAAGGAAAAGGGTCACTTCCATGACATCACCATCACTTATCAGCTGCAGCAGCTGTGATAATATATCTCAATGATAAAAGCTCTCCTTCCCCCCCTTTGTTCCAATTCATTATACACAAGTAAGGTAGTTACTTTGCCCATGCGAAGCCCATGCGAAGCCAATATTTACATAAAATCAAGGCACAAACATACAAATTACTCTCCCGGACTTGATGTAAGTGATGTCCTAGGATTATAAATGTAGAACTTAGCAGAGCGTTGAGATGATGTCATATTTCACTTGGTCAACACTTGGGTGGGGACCCACAAGTTGTTTAGGGGGTCTGGAGGCTAAACATGTTGTAGGAATTGGGTATGTCTGAACACTCCAGCGCTGTCGGAAGACGTCTCCGTGGTCATGTGGCTGGCATGACTAAACTTCGAAGGCACATGGAGAGCTGTTGCCTTCCCACCAAAGGTGGTCCCTATTTTTCTACTTGCATTTTTTACGGGCTTTCGAACTGCTAGGTTGGCAGAAGCTAGGACAAGTAATGGGAGCTCACTCTGTTACGTGGAACCAGGGATTCAAACTGCTGAAATGCTGACCTTTCTGATCGACAAGCTCAGCGTCTTAGCCACTAAACCACCACGTCCCTGGTTTATATTGTGTAGGTGGGTTCAAATGAAAATCAATTCTGGGAGTTGAAGTCCACATGTTGTCAAGGCGCTACAGTGGCCCATCCCTGCCCTATATTGTCACTCAACAGTCTTTGCTTCCCTTCCTTCTATTTTTCAGGGGTCCCCAACCATGTCAAGTGATCTTGCAAAATTAGGTGGAATGGGGATTGGAGTCATTTTATGATTAGAAGAAGAAAGGAATAGACACCCACCAATAAGAAAAGATTACCTTGCAACTCATTTGCTTTGGTTCACTTTGTCCTTGGTCACGTTGATTTCCTTTGTCTTCTCACAGAAGGAAGGCCACTAGACTGGAAGTGGAATCTGATTTTAATATCGATGGTGGGGAAGGAATCTTACTTGACAGAGCAGTTTAAAACGTTCAGGGCGAGCCACAAGATATTCACACCTTTGCTTTCCGACACCTTACCTGCTCTGAATCCATCAACGTCTTCTGCTTAGCAGCTGCCTCACTTTGCCTAAGGGGACGTGGTGGCTCAGGTGCTAAGACGCTGAACTTGTCAATCAGAAAGGTCGGCAGTTCGGCGGTTCGAATCCCTAGCACCGTGCAATGGAGTGAGCTCCCGTTACTTGTCCAGGCTTCTGCCAACCTAGCAGTTCGAAAGCATGTAAAAATGCAAGTAGAAAAAATAGGGACCACCTTTGGTGGGAAGGTAGCAGCGTTCCGTGCGTCTTCAGCATTTAGTTATATTGGCCACATGACCACAGAGATGTCTTTGGACAGCGCTGGCTCTTTGGCTTTGAAACGGAGATGAGCACCATCCCCTAGAGTCAGCAACAGCTAGCACATATGTACGAGGGAAACCTTTATCTTTACACTTTGCCTAAAGACACAGGTGTCCCGGTTCACTTTCTTAAAACAAGTTCCAGAGGAAAACATTGGAAGAATGAAATACCGAGCTAAAACAAAGAGTGAAACTAAAAGTAAGCTCCAAATAATGAAACAATTTCTTTAATGTGGTCTTCTCTTCATCCATAGGATGGGCAGTTCTGAACATACATTTTGACCAGCATGTTCTCTAGGAATCTTGGGAGTTATCTTCCAAGCCCACCTACGCAATGTAATTTAGCAGAAACTGTTATAATAGTACTTAAAGGAAATGCATTTTGGAGATCCTTGCGTCAGAGGAAAATGCTGTATTCCAATTGTTTCCTTTTCAACAGCTGCTACTCAGAGGTTGATTTAATAGCAATGCCCCCTGCCCCCCCCCCCAGCAATGAGTTCTAATGATGAATAAAATGTTCAATTCAATTTGGTCACCAAGCTGGATGTTTGCTCTTAAAGAATATTCTTTCAGATAGACTTTCAAAGAACCTTGAGGCAAGTCAAGCAATAGAGTTTGAAGAGGTCTCTGCAAAGAATAGGTGATAATCTCAGATTTTTAAATTTCATTTCCAAGGCCTCTTCCCACACAAAGTTCTTACTGGAAAGCGGGTAGCTCCAAGGCTGAAAGAATGGGTTGGTTCCCTTCAATAACTCAGGAGGGCTTCTTTGAAAGTAGAAGGTCGACACAGTAGAAGTTCACCAAACACCCACTAATTGTGCAAACTTTGGAAACTGCCCGGGGTTTGCCAAAGGTGGGGGGAGATGGGTGCTGGAGTGAGCATTGATGAAGGCTGCAGCGTGGCGATGAGAGGAGAGGATGAATTGCTATAGGCTGCAACCTGGCCACTGCACAGCCAATCGGGGCTATCGCACAGCTGATCGGGGCCGCCATGCAGCTGATCGGGGACTGCATGCCAGAAGCTGAGCTGAGAACCACCGCACAGTTGATTGAGGCCTCCACACAGCTGATTGGGGCTGCCGCAGAGCTGATCGGGGCCGCCATGCAGCTGTAAAAACATTCTTAGGATATAGAGGTCAATAAATACTCTGGTATTCATAAAGGCACCAAATTTGGAATTCTAGGGCAATGCCAAGCTTCCTTAGGGCAACCTGGATTTCTTTTTTTTTTCTTCTTTTTGCAAAAATCCAGACAGAAAATTCTTTGTTAATATGTAATCATTATCCAAGCCTAAATCCTGTTACTCTAGGTTCCCCAGGCTGGGTGCTCTTAGATGGATTAGGACAGTCTTCGGAATTCCAGGTCTACGTGACCAGAGTTTCCCCCCCAAAACACTTTTGCTTATTGCTATCAAAACATGAACATGAAAGGACAATCAAAATATTTTTGACAGTCTCCCACATCACACCATCAATGGGGCTCTAATTCTCCAGGCACTAAGGCGAACACTGTTAGGAGTTTGAAAACATGAAAATGTGAGTAGATAAATAGGTACCACTTCAATGGGAAAATACCAGTGTTCCATGTGCTTTGGAGTATAGACATGCTGGCCACATGACCACAGAGGGATCTTTGGATAATGCTGACTCCCTCGGGTCGGAAATAGAGTGTCAGGATTCTGATGGATGCCCTAATTAATTCATTAGCCTCGAGCCAAGTTTCAAAATAAATCTAATTATTTATTAGGAGCAACATGTCAGCACCTACCTGAGTAGAGTCAGCTCTGCTCCACGTGATGTAGGGCCCAACCATGACCTTGTTTCCCCCCTCCTTCCAGGGTGTGCCATAAATCACATTCTCCAATGGAGCACTTTTGCGGGCTGTAGAAAACACGCTTCTCCAGCTGGCTCTGGTAACCTGGGATACAATCTGGAGAAAGGAATGCTTGGAATGTGCTTCTGGTTGTGGCAGCCAAGCTGCTTCATCAGTTCTCCCTCCTCCTGCCTATGGCAACTCGAGAGCAGGCCAGGAATACTTTATGAGTTGACATAGAGATGAGCACCGCCACCTGAAATCAGACTCAACTAAACAGGGGAAACCTTCATTCTGAAACAGCAGTCATAACATAGGTGAGTGTATTGCAGTATTTGTAACCAATCCTACCTCCATCCTGTATAGGTTTCAGAACAGGATACTCTTACTACTACTACTAATAATAATAAATATTTATTTCTTAGCCGCACCCTCTCCCGAAGGACTCGGGGCGGCGTACAACAAAACATAGGAAATAAATATATCGACATACATATAACAAAACATATACCAAGACATATACACGACATATACAAGGAGGAGGTGAACTGATAGATAAAAACAAGTAAAAACACAATGTTTAAAAACCCCTAAATAAATTGAATGCAATTAAAATACCCCAAATAAAAAACCCGTCAGGAGCGATATAGTTGGATCAAAGTTGAGCCAGGCCAGCAACTTGAAAAAGGTGGGTCTTGAGCTTTACACGAAAGGAGCAGAGGTCAGAGGTATTCCTAATATCCGGAGGGAGGTCATTCCACAGGGCTGGGCCCGCCACAGAGAAGGCTCTACTCCTAGGCGCCGCCCCTCGACACTGTCTGGTGGACGGCACCTGGAGGAGGCCCTCTCTGTGCGAGCGGATTGGTCGCAGGGATGTATGGGGCAGAATACGATCCCGCAAGTAACTAGGTCCTGAGCCATGGAGCGCTTTAAAGATTGTTATCAAAACCTTGAAACGCACCCGATAGACCACAGGAAGCCAGTGCAGCTCGCGCAGGAACGGTGTCACATGGGAGTACCTAGTACTCCCCATAATTACCCGCGCGGCTGCGTTCTGGACCAACTGTAGCCTCCGGGTGCATTTCAAGGGAAGCCCCATGTAGAGAGCGTTACAGTAGTCCAAGCGAGACGTCACCAGCGCATGAGTGACTGTGCGTAAGGCGTCCCGGTCCAGTAGACTAAGAGGAGAAAATTGTCAGGCAGGTTTCGTGGTAGTAGCTTGGGGAAATAGGAAAAGCTTTTGATATTTCATCTTGTCCAATCTATTTTGTGCTATTTTTTTGGGGGGGGGAATCTCGATCTGCACCCAAGACAACCTTTGTGCTAGTAGGAGCTCTGATCTCAAATTTGAGCACTTCTGAGCCGTTGCTCCATTCTGTCTCTGATGTGGCTATTTTGAAATGTTCAAAAAGCTTTGTATAAATTCCCCTCACGCTATCCTTAAAAATATTTATAGTAGGCTGGTAAACCCGCCATCCTGGGCCCAATGTTTGGTAAGTCAGGCTTTGCCTGTCACAAGCCAGGACAAAGGGTGAGTGATGGAGGAGTAACACCTCCTTAAAAAACCTTGGTTCAGCTGGCCCAGCTGGTAGCACTTCATAAGGGCCCCTTTCCAGGGTTACAGGAGAAGACAGTCAACGGTTTTGAAGGCGGAAGAGGGCTCTACGCCCCAATGGCAGATAAAGCAGCAGAACCATCTTCTAGGAGAAGGGAAACTCTGATGACAAACCTCCACTACCTTGTGGGCTCTATCCACTCCTGGAAAAAGCTTCAGGGGTCAACCTCGAGGCAAAATCTGGAGCCGGAGTCCCGGAAGCAGTTCGTGACTGTGTACAACGACGTTCTGGTAACTCCTGCGATGCAGCTGGAACCAATCGTATTGACTCTGCTGTTCCATTGGACTATTTCAGCAACATGGAGAAGGGGGATCTGCTGCTTGGGTAACAGTCTATCCTCCATATTAATCTACCCAGACCTCGTGCTCTGGAGAGGGCACTCCACCTTTGACCTCTTTCCAGAACACGATACCAGTGTCTTTTGAGACTGAAGGATGCTAGTGCAATGCAATAGGCTGGTAATCTGATTCACTTGGGTTGCCAGTTACCAAAGCCTAAAGTGCAGCTTTAACCCTTAACCACAGACATACTATTCCGGCTATGCTATTACAGACATGAGGTCATAATGACTGCTCTAGATGCTGGCCATAGACCAGGTAATTGCACTACAATATTGTGACTAGTGGTCTGGAACTATTGCTTCCAAAAGGTGCAGGAGACCACTTGCATTTGTTCTTGCCATATAAAGTATGGCATGATGTAGATTGTACCTCGTCATCGGGAGCTTCCTCATCACTAATATCAGAATCGGTGCCAGTGGCTGGTTCCTCATCGTCCATTACAAAAAATATATATTGCAATCCAATTCCACTTCACTCAGATCGCTCTCTCTGCTTCTTCATACCATGTTAGAACAGTTTCTTCAAAGTTTGGATCACCAAATCACCCTCTTTTTGGGCAGAAAATGTGGCCCTGACATTATTAAAAAATATATACATTAACAAAGCTCTGCGGTCAAAATGACCCCAATACACTCTTATTGGAGGGAAAACAAAAGCTATTCGCAAACCAGAACAGTCCATTTCTAAAAAGAGGTGTGTTCTGAACATTTTGGAAATCTGTTGCAGTCACTATGACCATGGGTCTGTGGTTATGTGTTAAAAGGAAAATTAGAATGATTTCTAATTTTGGACTTGGGAGTTGCACAGAAACCCTATGGATTGTACAAACACTAGGAATTGAGATCCTCCTTCTTGTCTCCTTGATGTCCTCTTCTTGATGTGAGCCCTGAGGGCGTGTCATAGCATAATGAGGAAAAATCCTCAGTACCACGGACAGGTCCTACTTGACTCCAGAAGCCCCTGTGAAAGATGGAATAGACTGTAGCATGGTCTCTTCATGATGTTGGCTCAGTGTAATGTGAATCTCTTTAGGATAAATATGTTGACCCACTCTTGGAAGCGTATGTTGGGCCTCGAACCTCTGGATCTTGGGGACATTAAAAAATACCCAGTTACAGTCTCTTTCCTTTATGCAGGCTGCCTAATTCTTTGATTTTCTGAGTTGGGGGCAGAGGTGGTATTCAGCAGATTCTGACCAGTTCTGGAGAACCAGTAGAGGAAGTTTTGAGTAGTTCGAAGAACTGGTAAATACCACCTCTGACTGGCCCTGCCACCATCTATTCTCTACCTCTCAAGTCCCAGCTGATGGAGAGGAAATGCGGATTTTGCAGTATCCTTCCCCTGCCACACCCACAGAAAAAAAAATTGGGGGGGGGGAGGTTATAATCAGATGATTGAACTGTTTTTAATTCCACTTTGGAGGAACAGTAACTCATTTAAGGAAACAGATGAAATTCTGAAGGCTGGGTGTTGTACAGTGAGCGCTCTTTCATTCTTACAACAATTACCAAGAGAATCATTCACATATTCAGTCTATGTGCTAATTAGAGGCTGCATTCATATCCCAGCTGTGGTTATTTTTACCTTAGATTTTATTAAATTAATCCAGTTTTATGGGTGGAATTTGATGCCCTGAATCCTGAACTAATCCTAGATCTTGGGTTTCCCTATTTAATATTTAAGGTGATAACTGAATGAATGGGTTTGACAATATAAAGAATCATAAATCAAACAAAAGGGCTGAGTTCATAAAGAAAGCCAAACTTCAAACAAAAAAAACCCGGTTTAAAACGAATCCAACTTCACATGCTGCTCAGTTACAAAGGGTATATCCATAGGGGTCAAGCTATTCTCCAAAGCACCTGAAAGCCGGACAAGGAACAATGGATGGAAACTGAAGAAGGAGAGATTCAGCCTAAAAACAAGGAGGAAACTTTCTGACAGTGAGAATAATCAACCCATGGAACGGAAGTTGCCTTCGGAAGTTGTGGGAGCTTCATCACTGGAGGCTTTCAAGAAGAGACTGGACTGCCATCTGTCAGAAGTGGTATAGGGTCCCCTGCTTGGACAGGGAGGTTAGACTAGATCAATGCTGGCTAACTTTTTTGTCGTCACATGCCAAAAGTGCCCTCACCTGTAATACAATCCACCACCACCACCGTGCTCCATTTTTGGGCCTGGAAGGCCTTCTGCACCAACCTGGAAGCCACAGCAGGATGTGGGGGCTCTGTGTAAGGCCCCCAAATGCAACACGACCCCCCGTGCATGCATCCCCTGTGCATGCACATGCATGTCTCCCCCATGCGCCCCGCCTCCATGCATGCATGGCAGAGATCCAAAGACCAGCTGGCCGGCAGGTGGAGCTGGGCTGGGGCAACAGCTGGCATGCCCATGATAGGTTCGCCATCACGGGACTAGATAAACTAGAAGGTCCCTTCCAAGTCCGTTAATCTGTTAAATCTCTGACTAGATTATTTCTGTACCTGTACAATAGGCGTCAGCAGCAAGGTCTCCCAGTAACCCCAAAGCTCCACCAGCATCATTACTTTGGATTCCCATCTTCGGCTAGGCAATTCTCACTTAAACCACCTCCTCAAATCCCGATACTGTGGCATTGCTATAGAGAACACTGTTCGACTTATTAAAATGTGAGTTTGCAAACCTAAGGGAAAACATAGTAAAAACCAGCAGAGTTTTCCATCTGCTTGGCTCAACCTTTAAAAGAGGGAGGGGGAGGGGGAAGAGGCCAATTTGCTATATATATATAAAAAATAACAACAACAAGAGTTGTTAGAAAATAACACCAGGAGTGTGAGAGAGGGAGAGAGACATAATGAAAGAATCAGTCACTTGACATGCCAATTTTGTTTGCATAGACACAGCAGATGGCACACCAGTCTCAGTCAGGGTCTTACAAGACAATTTGGGAGGTGTGGGGAGGGGGAGATTGGGGTTCTTTATGCTGTCATTGAGGAACAGATTTTCTCCTGGAAGAACTCCAGGGTTGGGTTTTTTTTTTGGTTTTTTTTGCATATCATTGGGTAGGCGCCACGGTGCCACGGTGGTTAGAGTGCAGTACTGCAGGCTACTTCTGCTGGCTGCCTGTAATTTGGCAGTTCGAATCTCACCAGGCTCAAGGTTGACTCAGCCTTCCATCCTTCCGAGGTGGGTCAAATGAGGACTCAGATTGTTGGGGGGCAAGAGGCTGACTCTGTAAACCGCTTAGAGAGGGCTGTAAAGCATTGTGAAGTGGTATAGAAGTCTAAGTGCTATTGCTAAGTAGGAAGGAAGGAAGGAAGGAAGGAAGGAAGGAAGGAAGGAAGGAAGGAAGGAAGGAAGGAAGGAAGGAAGGAAGGAAGGAAGGAAGGATTGTAATGGCACCATGCTTAGAATGCAGTATTGCAGGTAAACTCTGCCCATAACCTGGAGTTGGATCCTGGCCGGCTCAAAGTTGACTCAGCCTTCCATCTTTCCAAGGTTGGTAAAATGAGGACGTGGATTGTTGGGGGGCAAGAGGATGACTCTGTAAACCATTTAGAGAGGGCTGTAAAGCACTGTGAATCGTATAGAAGTCTAAGTGCTATTGCTGGGAAAGCTGTAGGTGATGGAGAAGATCAGGACACTTCCTTCCGAGTTAGCCTTATCATTTATTTATTTACATTTCACATTTCTGAACTGCCCATTTCCTTCAAAGAAGGACCTCGGGTGATGTACAATAAGACACATAAAATATATACAGGCATTCCTTGACTTACAGCAGGTCGTTTTAGTGGCCATTCAAAGTCGCAGCAGCACTGAAAAATGTGACTTATGGCCGTTTTTTTTTTCAGAGTTATGAAATTGTATACATTTTAGCAAGAGACGCATCATTGAACCCCATTAAAAATTAGTTGGCAAGGGCGGAGAGAGGGTTCTCGTGACACCTACCAACCCCATGGCTGGATGTTCCTTGGGGCTCCTAATGCAATGTCGTGTTTTAAACCTTTTTTGGGAAAGCCAGGAGAGTGGAGGACGACTTCACCTCTGCAGGGAGGGGTGGGGGAGATTCCATAAGACAGGGCAGGGCTGGGCTCCAGCTGCTGCTACTGCCAGTTTGCTCATGCGCCCTGCGCACACATGCACAGTACTATAAAAAAATCCAAAAACAAGATGGCACCGCCATAGGCGCCGCTGAGAGAATCAGTTTGGGGGTATGGTAGGCCTGGGTCGCTGCCGGTTCCGGTGACAGAGACCGCCAAGTTACTACCTATTCGGCCGAACTGGTCTGAATTGGTAGAACCCCCCTCTGAAGCAGAGGCAATGGCAGAGAAGGCTGTCTCCCTGGACCCCATCAGTCAAGAGTTCTGCAAGATACCTTCTCCGTCTGGCTGGCTGGAACAGACTGATGTCCTTGAACGAAAAGGGACATTTTCTTCCCGGCACGCATATACAATCCTTGGCATTAGACAGAGCGAAGTGGCCACTTCAAACCACAAATGCCAGCTGAGCCTCCTGAATATTGGGTCTCTGCTTCCGCCATTTTCCTGGGTTGGAAGAGAGCGACATTTGTGCTCTGCCTGACTGCCAAGGGCCACCTAACTTTCCCTGCTGTTGTCAGGTTGAGAGAGAATCAAAATGCTTTGAAACAAGTATTAGGTTCTGCAACGCAACAAGGGCCTAAACATTAACACATCAAATAGCTGTATTTGACAGGAAAGTGGAACCAACAATTGCAAGTTACACACCAAAGGTGGCAAATTAGAGCAGAGGTGAATTTGGGTATCATGGTGGCGCAGTGATTAGAAGGTAGTATTGCGGGCTAAGTTGGTTGACTGTCAGCAATTTGGCAGTTCGATCCTGATCGGCTCAAGGTTGACTCAGCCTTCCATCCTTCTGAGGTCGTTAAAATGAGGACCCAGATTGCTGGGGACAATACGCTGGCTTTGTAAACCGCTAAGAGAGGGCTGTAAAGCACTATGAAGTGGTATATAAGTCTAAGGGCTATTGCTATTTGAGGCAGTCACGCCATGTGGAGGAGATGGCTATCCTTATAACTCTCTTTAAAGTAACCTCCAATGGATCTCATTTGAAGAGTTTAAACTTCAAATTTCCATGGCAAATCTTTCTCTAAAGCTACCAGATATTTAGAGCTCTGGGTGTTGCAGTGGCTAAAACGCAGCATTGCAGGCTGATTCTGCCCACCGCCAGAAGTTCGATCCTGACTGGCTCAAGGTTGACTCCACTTCCAATCTTTGGAGGTCGGTAAAACAAGGACCCAGATTGATGGGGGTAATAGGTTGAATCTGTAAACCACTTAGGGCTGTAAAACATGATGAAGTGGTATAGAAGTCTAAATGCTATTGCTATTCTGAACCAGCATTTGACATTCATGGATTCTCCCCCCTGCCCCTCCCATCAAAGTCAATACACTGATAGCAATGAGGACTCAATAGACAACTGGATGCAAAACTTTATTTATTACTGGTATGTTCAAGGTCATCCTTTGACATAAAACTGGTGGGGCAGTCAGTTAGTGTGTGTGCGCCTGACCCCTTGACCCATAACCGGACCAGCTGGAATACATATATCATGCCAAGCAATAATAGCGACAAAAATGCGGTGTCTCCTTTGCAGTTTCCAGAACGCTCGGTATTGCACAAATCCATCTCATATTCAAAAGCTAACACTGCAGGACTCTTCATATTTGTTTCATAAAGGCATCATTAACCTTCCCTTAAGCAGATGGGGGGGGGGGAATAAAACCCCATGAAGATCAAAATCACTTTTCAAAATCACTCTACAGTATTCAAAACATATTGATTGCAACTTCGCAGCAATGGCAGGTTCAGAGTTGCCATTGCTGCGTCTTTTGTATTACTCCTGAATCCAAGACCTCAGTAATCTCACACTGTTCCGAATCTTGAGCCCCATTTTTGACAATTCAGATAGAAGATCTCTGGAACCGATGAATCACATTTTGCAGTTCAAATTGCCCCGAGTTCTGCAAGAGAAGCCATGAGAAACCCAGTACGAAACTGAGTGAAAACCCATTTCATCCTTATCCCGAAGGTGCAGTTTCAAAAGGCAACGGGACTTTTGTTTTTCCCTGATGACGTTTCGCTTCTCGTCCAAGATGCTTCTTCAGTTTTGAAGAATGAAGGTGAATTCAGATCTGAAGTAGCTTCTGGGATGAGAAGCGAAACATCTTCAAGGAAAAACAAAGAAATCCCTGTTGCCGTTTGGAAAAAAAAAACCATCTTTGGGACAACGAAGACCTGGATGACTGGGAATCTCCAGAGATACTCATTGCATCCTTGCTTTTAGATTGTGCCCTCCGTGTACAGAATTTAAGTCATCTTAACTTTTCATTCATGTTTTTCCAGGCACTTTTAAGTACAGGGATCCTAACTTTTCAACTAATGACCCCTCATCCTGAATTAAGATAGTTGGAAGGACAGGAGAACACTTGACTTAATTGTTTTGTGCACAGCATTGATCAGGAGGAGGGAGAATTTACGAAACTTCGTACCATTCTGTGTTGTGGTTGGTAATAATGCAGGTGACATACTTCGGTTTGGAACTGTACTTGAGATTTGAGAACAAAATCCCAGTGGTCTTGAGGTACCTCTTTCTCTTTTGATACAAACATAAATGCCTTTATTTACTCATTCAACAAAATTATTTGTATGTATGTATGTTTACATGCACAAAATATGAATAACATGTACAATGTTTAGTGAAAGTAAAGGTATTTTTGAACATAGTCCTAGATATCTCAAGAAGACCCGAGCCCCCCCCCCCCCCCACTGCATGAATTAAGACTTTCGTTTATACAAATGTAAGGAAAGGAAGTAAGCTTGTTTAGGGACCTCAAATTTCCGAATCCAGCTGGGAGAAACTTATGGGCGAATACTTCATGCATAAAAAGATACCAAAGAAGACATTCAACTCAACACACCAAGATGAAGCTTTAAAATAATAATAATAATAATAATAATAATAATAATAATAATAATAATAATAATAATAATAATAATAATAATAATAATAATAATAATAATAATAATAATAATAATAATAATAAATAAAGGGTGTTAAAGCCATGTTAATCCTCATACCAACGTTTGACCAGTGGGAAATTTGGGACAGAATGCAAAGAAATATTCCTCATGGAATACTTTGTAAAACAATGGCACTCTTTCAAGAAATTGTGTATCTTCCCCACCCCAAAATACAAAGAGGCCAGTGGTTTAGCTAGGATAAATTCTGATGTGCATGCAGTGTTATGTGGAAACAGTGACTATAGTGCAGTTTAATTTAAAGGCATATGGACACATGAAAGAAGTTTGTTAACCAGGAATCCAGTTCCAGGTAGAGAAATCATTCACACACACACAGACACCCCTCCAAATAAACAATCAACCTCAGAACTCTCATGCAGTATTTGCCAAACATTTGGGATGTTGGGAATTGTAATCCTAAAGCAAGTGATGACGCACCTTTTAGACAACGAGTGCTGAAACTGTGCGTGTGTGTGCATGCCCAAAGTGAAAAGTGCGCACGCACGGATTTGCATGCATGCGTGGGCATGCACACATGCACAACGGAGACCCGAAGATCAGTTGGCCGGTGGGAAGTGGGGCATCCCAACACCGGCAGCGCAGCAAGAGGGAAGATCTTTTTCTTTCGTGAGCTTGTTTTGTCGTTTGCAGGGAAACAGAAGCTCACGAAAGAAACGCCACGGAGACCTGAACTGGGGCAATGGTGCACATGCCAGCAGAGAGGGCTCAGCGTGCCACCTCTGGCACAAGTGCCATAGGTTCGCCATCACGGTTCTAAAGCAAAGCCGGTTTCCCATTTCTGTTCGAGTAACGAAAGGAGCCTTGACACAATCAGATGATGGCATCAGAGACTTCCGGGAAAACATCAAGCCGTGAGCAACTGTCAAAAGCAGTGAAGCAGACTCCTTTCTACCTTTAGATTTCAGATAGAAGAAAGGCATGATGGAACAAGAGAGGCACTTTTCCCTTAACTCCTAGTTGCTTTTAGAGATGACTAATTCCTGCTTCTGTTTAATATTCTAGAGAGCCTAGTTTAGCTTTGAACATCTGTGGGGTTCTCCTCCCCTCCTGTGTGTGTGTGTGTGTGTGTGTTTTTTGTGTGTGTGTTGTTCAGCATCATAATACTTCAACTGGAATTCGCAACAACTGAAGCTGGGCAGAGTTCTATTCTTCCAAGCAGTCCTTATTTGCTGCAGAAAGATATCAAATGTTTTGCCCTAAGTGGTCCCAAATTCCCTTTGGATGCACTCATAAACAGGGAAAGTTTCAAAATATGCAAATCGGCCCATCGCTAACACAATTAGAGATAAGAACTCTCTCTCTCTTCCACCCCCCCACCTATTATCCCTGCAAGAAGGGTTACTGAAGGTAGCCACGATCAATTGGTTCTGGTTACATTTCAGGATGTGAATGTATTCCTAGGTGATTTTACGCAGAAGGAAAAAAAGTATTACGTAAATCAGCTGGAATGTAACACAGAGATGTGTAGAAACACACACACACACACACAGTTGTAGGGTGGATAAAAATCATAGATTTTTTTAAAAAAATCAAGATTTTTTTGGGTGTAAATCGGATTTTCTTTAAAAAAATCAAATTTATTTTAATAAAATGCTTTTGGAGTAAAAATCTACCTAAAGGCAATTTTCTATTTAAACTACCTTAATAATTTAGTTTCTTCAGCATGAAATGGAGCTTAGTGATGTAGCATGAGGAGGCTGTATATTCTGCCGTATTGGGACTGTCGGGGAGTCAACAGTGGATCAGAGGAAGAGCCGCTGTGGGACAGAGATGACAGTTGCTCTTCAAAAATTACGATTTGAATCAAGTTGATTTAAATCAAGCCTTTTTACCAGGGATTTAAATCGCGATTTAAATTGACTTGATTTAAATCAAATCCACCCTGCATAGTAGACACCTACACTACACCTATAATTCCACAGCATGAAGATTGGATACGCATCGCCTTTTCACTCAGCATTATAATCAGAGAAGTACCGTATTTTTCAGAGTATAAGACACACCTTTTCCCCTCAAATAAGAGGGTGAAAATCTGGGTGCGTCTTATACACTGAATACATCATTTTTGGCCTCCCAAAATGGCCGTGCATAGCCTTTAGGAGGCTTCCAGAGTGCTCCTGGGGTGGACAGAAATGAGCGAAAAATGGGCTGTTTTTTGCTTGTTTTATCCTCCCCAGCCTCCAGGAGCACTCTGGAAGCCTCCTAAAGGCTATGCATGCACCTTTTTTGATGGAAAACGGGCCCGTTTTCACGAAAAACGGGCAGTTTTTGGGAGGTCTGCAGAGTGCAAAACCTTTTTTTTTTAAATTTGCCTCTTCAAAATCTTAGTGCATCTTATACTCCGAAAAACACAGTAAATCTAAAAATAGGCCTGGAGTAAAAGGAAAGAAATTAAGCCAAGCTTGAAAAGGATCCACCACCATCCCGCTCCTTCCCCCACCCTCAGGTCATGGCTGATTCAGCAATTCACTCCTACGTCATTCATTCATTCAGCAAGACAAGGATGGAGAAGGGTGCTTTCTAAAAAGGAAATTGCTGTTCTGAATAGACTGGATCTACGCAGCTCAAGTTGCCAACTTCTTTAGCTCAAACATCTAAGGCTTTAAGGCTGGAGGTTCTTCAGGCGCCACTTTCCAAGGTCCAAAACTGATAAAGCTAATTTGGGCTCGAAGTTTTATTCTTTGGCATGTACCCATTGAGGAAAACAGATGTCAATAATGCTGCTTCATTGATGCCAGAAGACACGAATCCCGACTCTCTCTTCAGAACAGCGGCATAATTTCTTTACCAACTTCCTAAAACCCGAACCATCATTTGCAGTCTACGTCAAGGTCCTTGGGCCAGTATTGATCATCCATGTAGCAACTGTGATCGGCATCACCATCCGGGGTGCCGGCTGAAGGGCCCGTGGGGTGACTCGGGGTCAGGAGTTCCTCCCATTGAAACTCTACCAATCTGTAAAGCTCCATAGATGCCTGGGCATCTTCGACAGATGAATGCCCACGTTTGCCAACCTGGGGGAGGGAACAAATAAACCACAAAACATTGCAAGTAAATCCTCCATTTAGAACCATCCGTTGATCGACCATTCAAAATGACAACGGCACTGGAAAAAATAAGGCTTTCAAGCAAAATTAGTCTTAGCGATTAATCTACTGGGTGATAAGAGATGGTTTTATATTATCTATCTATCATCTATCTATCTATCTATCTATCTATCTATCTATCTATCTATCTATCTATCTGATCTATCTATATCCATCCATCTCTCTATTTATTTATCTCTATGTCAGAGTGCACACAACGTGATTACTATTTTGAGACAATCCAGGAGCTAAATACAGCACAGAGGTTTTGTCTTTCAAACAGTGGTTTATATACAAGATTTATATATACATATATACACGTGTTAGGCAAATACCAGGCAATCAATCAACCTACAACTCTACCCGGGAACCACAATGCAGATAGAACACAAGGAGAGAGATACACGAGGAGAGACAAATGCCCTCACATTGCCTTCCTTATATATACAGTTTCCATCTGTCTTAATTTCTATCTTCTATCAATATCCATCTATATCATCTTCTATCAATATCTATCTTCATATCATATGTATGTATGTGTGTATGCATCTATCTATCATCTATCTATCTATCTATCTATCTATCTATCTATCTATCTATCTATCTATCTATCATCTATCTATCTATCTATCTATCTATCATCTATCTATTATCTATCTATCTATCTATCATCTATCTATCTATCTATCTATCTATCTATCTATCTATCATCTATCTATCATCTATCCTATCTATCATCCATCTATCTATCATCATCTATCTATCATCTATCTATCTATCTATCTATCATCTATCTATCTATCTATCTATCTATCTATCTATCTATCTATCTATCATCTATCTATCTATCATCTATCTATCTATCATCTATCTATCTATCTATCTATCTATCTATCTATCTATCTATCTATCTATCTATCTATCTATCTATCATCTTCTATCTATCTATCATCTATCTATCTCATATAAAATAATTTCTTATCACCCAGCAGATGAGTTTGACACACATACACACACACACACACACACACACAATTTGCTAAATCCCCGAGAGATGATTGGGCAATCACGGCACGTAATTACGTTCATTAGGAACCAAGAGGCA
Source organism: Natrix helvetica (assembly GCF_964273705.1). NCBI lineage: Eukaryota > Metazoa > Chordata > Lepidosauria > Squamata > Natricidae > Natrix > Natrix helvetica. The sequence goes on along the minus strand of NC_138556.1, from coordinate 10,888,681 downwards.
CTACAGGATATTCAAGGATCTTAAGGAATATCCCTTGAACTGCAGAAACGACCTCACATCAAAATAACCCTAGACAAGGTGCACTTAACAACTTTCAGATGTAAGGCAACCGGGTGATATTAGGGTTTTTTCTTTGCAGGGTAATTCTGCTTTTCAGTGCTCTTGAGGAAATGAAAGATGGCAAGTTACCTGTATGTCTTTGTGTAGCAGCTGATGAGCTAGGTTCTTGAGAGACATGTTTGGTTTCAGAGTTGATGCGATTTTCTTCTTCAGCAGAGGACACTGGCATGTATCACGCCTCCAGGCTCGAGGGGGAAAGTATTTTAAGGCTTGGAAATCATTGTGGAGAGCATGGCCCACAACTATTTTATCCTTCAAGATCTGTATGATCTACGTAGGAAAAAAGAGATTAATTTGCCAGAGTGTTCAGGAAAGGACAGTTATACGTCACTCAAACAAGCAGATCAAGATCGCTCTCTCTCTCATCTTCTATCAATATCTATCTTCATATCTATCATCTCTCTCTCTCTCTCATCTTCTATCACCATCTATCTTCATTTCTATCTTCTATCAATATCCATCTATCCATCCATCTATATCATCTTCTATCAATATCTATCTTCGTATCTTATCTATCTATCTATCATCTATCTATCTATCTATCATCTATCTATTTATCTATCTATCTATCTATCTATCTATCTATCTATCATCATCTATCTATCTATCATCATCTATCTATCTATCTATCATCTATCTATCTATCTATCTATCTATCTATCTATCTATCATCTATCTATCTATCTATCTATCTATCTATCTATCTATCTCATCTATCTCATCCATCCATTCTTTGATTTTTTTCCCATTAGTCTAGACATTTTTATTTAAGAAAAAACAAGTAGAAAATTTGTAGTAACACTTAAGGAAAATTTTTAAACCATGGTTTCTAATTTCATGCAACTCAACTGAATGTCCACAAAACTGTAACCAAAAATAGAACAATAAGAAATCAATAAAGTAACCGGGACCCTCTAGGTATACAGCAGTGCATAATCTTTAAGGAATAGAGATATAAAAAGGTTAAAAAGGAAAAAAAAACTAAACAAAATTGGCAATGAGGACTTAAAACACCCTAGCTTCTGAATTTTAACTGCTTCCCTGGAGACACATTAAAAACGGACGAAAGGAAAATGAAGTGATGGGTGGATGGATGGATGTGACATGAAGAACGGGAATGGAACAAGCAGAAATGATGAGATCATCTTCACTCATAATCAAGTGAAGCTGATCAGGCAATCAATCAAGGATGTACTAATTTAGACACCTGTGCTAGCCAGAGGACTGGAATTCAGGGCTTAACTAGCTCCTTTCAACTCTACAGTGCTATGACTGTGGACATAAGTATTGTTGCTTGCCTATCATTCTGCATTTCCTTGCAGATTCTGGTTGAATTATTATTTTGCCTCTCTCAACCCTCGCATTGTATGGATACACCTAAATTAATCTCTTGTGCTTACCTCACCCTGCGCAATCTTGAAAGAAATTGCTTTTTTCATGTGCTTCCAGGTGATGCCACTCCAGCGCGTCCTATAATCTACAATTGGACGTTCTGGGAGAATGTATTTGTCATAGATCACATCGCCATCGTAGCTTACTACGGTACAGCGTGCCAGCTCGCTTGTCTTTCCAGAAGGACCCGTGCCTACCATCTCGCAGTCAATGGCCACACGCTTCACAGACTTCCGAGGCAGGAAGGGACTAGTCCTTTTTCCTGAGATGCTGGGGGAGGCTAGCAGGTTCTGAAGACCTTGGGAAGATGATGATGGCTGGCTGGCTGGTTCCTCAGATGAAATGGAAACCGCTTCACCAAACGTGGAAGAAGCCTCCTGAGCTGTCCTCACATCCTTCTCCAGAACCTGATGACTTCCGTTTTCCCAGGACGACGAGTCCTGCATCCCATCCTTTTCAGAGACGTCTGTGGTCCTAACGAGATTCCTCTCTTTGGCTGCCAGGTGTCCATTCTGCTCCAGTGCTCTGCGCATCTTGTAGCGCTGATGCTTCCGGCTTTTCCTTTTGTCCTGAGTGCCAGCTTTGTCATCGCAACAAAGTGGATTGAGATGTTCACTTAGATTCCTTCCAGAATAGGGGCAGGTGACAATCGGAACAGTCATCAACTTATGACTACCTACCTGCTTGATCTCTGTTGAGCTTATCGCCCCTGGCACAAATTTGTTGCTAGAGGACATCCTACCAAAAAAAGAAAGATGCGATCTAGTTAATAATGTGAATTGAGGGAAGCCCCCGAAAGGTAGTTTTCTTTTTAAGATACATTAATAATTTAGTTTATTCAGCATGAAATGGAGCTTGGTTATGGAGCATGAGGCTGTATATTCTGCAATGTTAGGACCGTTGGTGAGTCAACAGCAGGTCAGAGAAGGAGTCGCTGTGTGACAGGGATGACAGCTGCTCTTTAAAAATTATGATTGAAATCGAGATGATTTAAATCAAGCCTTTTAGTGATTTAAATTGTGATTTAAATTAAGGATTTAAATCAAATCCACCCTGAAATGGGAAGACATTATTCAACTTTTCTACTGGGTATGAAGCATCAATATTAGGAAGTCATGACTGTTCATACAACTTATTTAACCATTTCAATTAATGACCTTCCTGTTAAAAGCCACAGTATCATAAGCTGTCAATGTCAGTTTGGATTCTTTTGTGGTTTATGCAGAACAAATCTATTCTGTTTAATTAGCTTATAATTCTCTGCAGTATGAGACACCAGAAAATTGGTTTATTCAAGTACTAGGTAGCCTTAAACAAGCAAAAATCTCCATAGTGACGAGAACAGTAATAATTTTCCAGCTTTCGGAACGACCAGAAAATAACATAAATGCACCTCCCAAGAGAAATACTCTGTAAGACTGAAAACTCCACAGGTAAAGCCCAATTGGTAGGCGCTGGCAACTGCCACCTCCTAAGAGAAATGGCCTCTTAATGCATGATAAGCACTGCATTTAAAATATCAGAAAGGAAAAAAGAAGCAACTATTCACACTCAAGAGCTACATATAATTAGAGCTGTGGTGGTGCAGAAGTTGGAATGGAGTACAGCAGGCTAACTCACTGCTCACTCCAGAAGTTCGGCTCAAGGTTGACTCAGCCTTCCATTCTTCCGAGGTTGGTAAAATGGGGACCAAGTTTGTTGGAATATGCAATACGCTGACTCTGTAAACCACTTAGAGAGGGGTGTAAAGCACTATGAAGCGGTATATTAAGTCTAAGTACTATAACATCCTAAGGCCCAAAATGTACATTAGCAATTTTGGACCTCCTTCCATTTCATGGGGCGTTTAGTAAACAACAAAGAAACATTCCTATCCATACTGTTGCCTTTTTTTTAAGGGACAGGAGAAATAACTTTTAAATATCGGATGCTTCAGTTTACACCCAGAGCTGCCACAAACCCATGTGTAGTGCTTCCATACAATTTAAGCCAAACATTAATTGTGGTTTTCTGAGCAAACACAACGGACTAGATTTACACAAGGTAAAGTTGCTCTGAAGTCCACTTTGGTACCAGGTATGTTCCAAGCAATATTGAAGACAGCTTTGCTTTTGCTAATTTCTGCAACCTTTGAACTTTTCAGTGGAGTCAAGTGTTTCTCACCCTTGGCAACTTTTAAGATGTGTGGGCTTCCGTTCCCAGATACAATTCCTCCAGTTGGGGAATTCTGAGAACTGAAGTCCACACATCTTAAAGAGAAACATTCCAAGAGTCTTCAGCCTTTGGCATCCGAGTACAAGCCATATCTCACTTTTCATCACCCCTCTCCTGTGACCAGGATCCCAGGCCACCACCCATGAATAGAATAGAATAAGAACTAGAATAAGAATTAGAAATAATATAGAGAGAAAAAGAATTAGAATAGAATAGAATAGATAATGGAACAGAGTGGAATGGAATAGAATAGGACAATTAATGGAATGGAATATAATAAATAATGGAGTGGAATGGAATGGAATGGAATAGAATAGAATAAATAATGGAGTGGAATAGAATAGAATAAATAGTGGAGTGGAATGAAATGGAATAGAATATAATAAATAATGGACTGAGTGGAATGGAATGGAATAGGACAATTAATGGAATGGAATAAATAGTGAAGTGGAATGGAATAGAATAGAATAAATAGTGGAGTGGAATGGAATGGAATAGAATAGAATAAATAATGGAGTGGAATGGAATAGAATAGAACATACTAGGACAATTAATGGAATGGACCAAGGACTAGACTGGACTAGACTAGCAGAATTGGAAGGGACCTCGGAGGTCTTCTAGTCCAACTCCCTGCTCAGGCAGGAAACCCTATCCCATTTCAGACAAACGGTTATCCAATCTCTTTTTAAAAACTTCCAGTGTCTTTTGTTGTTTCACTCCTTTAGAGTGGAATTTACAGACCACGATTAAGCCCAAGTCAACCCAAACCACGTTATGACTTTTACTTAAAGCAATAGAACAAAGGGGCTTTCCCGACCCTTCTATATAAACAGAGCTAATTAAAACCCCAGCCCTCCCTTAGTCCAGGGCTGCCCCTTTCCTACCCAACAGCCCCAGGGCAACTGCCACACGTTCCCCAAACCCCTCAACCATTTCTACCTCTCGAAATTTCTCTTCCCACGTCCCGAAAATCAGCCCCCCCACTTAGCCTTACCCGGCTACAGCCAGCTTCGCACGTGTCTTTCCCGGAAGCGAAGGAGAAAAAAAGCCTACTCGTATCCGGACCGGTCCCTCGTGTCGGCCACGCCTCCTCCGACTTGATTGGCTGCTTTTAGCAAAGAGAGGCGGGGTTTATTTGCTTCCTAACTCGCCCCCACCCCCGTGGACTTTTTTAAAAAAAAACATAGGACTCTTGCCTGCGCATGCTCACACGCGACTGGCTGGTATCTGGAATCGGTGGGGGGGAAGCTCGGTTGTGCATTTCATCTTACAACTTTTCCTTTCCTTTCCTTTTTTTGTAGCTTGGCTGCAACATCTCTCTCTCCCTTCTGTCTTTCTCTCTCTCTCCCCATCTCTCTCTCTCTCTTCCCATCTCTCTCTTCCCCCCATCTCTCTTTCTCTCTTTCCATCTCTCTCTCTCCATCCCTCTTTCTCCCTCCCTCCTTCTCTTTCTCTTCCCATCTCTCTCTCCCCCATCTCTTTCTCTCTCCCTCATCTCTTTTTCTTTTCCCATCTCTCCCTCTCCCTTACTATCTCTCTCCCACCTCTTTCTCTCTCTCTTTCCATCTGTCTCTCTCCCCATCCTTCTTTCCCCCTCCCTATTTCTCTTTCTCTTCCCATCTCTCTCTCCCCCCATCTCTTTCTCTCTCCCTCATCTCTTTTTCTTTTCCCATCTCTCTCTCCCTTACTATCTCTCTCCCACCTCTTTCTCTCTCTCTTCCCATCTTTCTTTCCCCCATCTCTCTCTCTTCCCATCTCTCTCTCTCTCTTTTTCTCTCCCCCATCTCTCTTTCTCTCTCTCCCCTATCTCTCTCTCTCCCCCTCCTCTATTTCTCTGTCACACACACACAGCCTTGCAATGCCGGATAGGGCTGTAGGACTGCAAAAAGAAAAGAAAAATAATAATAATAATAGTAACAACAACAACAATAACAACAACAATAATAATTAAGCATCATCATTTTGGTGGCATCACGCAGTTAACTACACAAACTTGTGATGTGCTAACTAAAGAAACTACAAGGAAATGGGGGGGGGAATAGCAGGCGTTTATGGGAGAGCATTAGTGCCTCTGTGTCATCATTACGCACCCACATGCATGCATACGCAAACTCGCCCTTTAATAGGATTACTGTACCAGACGCCTAGGGGGGAAAAAGGATGTGTCTTTCCTTTTATGTCCTCCGGCAAGCAAAGCCTTGAATATTGTCCAGCTTTTTAAGCATCTTGGGGATTTTTTTTTAATGGATTGTTTTCACTCAACAATAATAATCACGTCAAGTTTTCATGGATAGCATTTCAAATCTGCATAAGAGTACTAAGAAAAGAATCAAGAGGACATGTGTTAGAAATGTAACCAGACCCTGCGGACATATGATCGTATGTGGTGGACACGTGTGAAAGCAAAGAGATATTGCACAAAAATACGTATACAGGGTTGGGGAAAATGTTAAAACAACACATAGACTTTAAGCCTGAAATATTTTTTGCTAGGCGGAATACCTGAAAAATATGATAAAGGGAACCTATACTTAATATTACATGTCTTCACAGCAGCAAGAATTGTATTTCCAATGCTGGAAAAATGAGGAAACACGTACAGAGAATGATGTAATTAAAAAAAAAAATTAGATTGTGCACAAATGGACAGATTGACACTAAAAGAAAAAGAAGATACAGAGTATTTTCGAACATGGGACTTGCTTTATAAATGGTTGGATAGCAGAGGTAGAAATTTGGAGTGGGAAAAGTATTATTGTATAAAAACAGATCCAGACAATACGCTGTTCACTAAGCACTTATATATGTAATGTGAAAATATATAAATAAACTGTTTTTTTAAAAAAAGGACATGTATTGATGGGGCAAAATGTGATTTACATTTCCTTTATGTAATATTATTGAAGTAAAAGTAATCATATATCCACTTCCAAGAGTACATAAATGGAAGGGTACTGGGTATCAAAATATTTTCAGATAGTTCTTGACTTACAACGGTCCATTTAGTAACCAAACTTTCAACAGCACTGAGAAAAGCAATATATGACTGTTTTTCACACTTTATGACCATTGCAGCATCCCCGTGGGCGTGTGATCAAAATTCGAATGCTTGGCAATTGACTCACAGTTATGACCATTGAGGTGTCCCGGGGTTATGTGATCCCCTTTTGCGACCACCTGACAAACAAAATCCATAGGAAAACCAGATTCACTTAACAACCGTGTTACTAATGTAACAACCACAGGGATTCACTTAACAAATGTGGCAAGAAAAGTGGTAAAATGGGGCAAAATTCACTTAACACATGTCTCACTTAGCAACAAAAACTTTGGGCTCAATTGTCATAAGTTGAGGACTATCTGTATTGCATTCTGGAAAATTGCCACCGCCTTTTTTCCTCTGATTGTCCCAACTAGATCTAGATTAACGTAGTTAATTTATTTTCTGATTCCAGCAATCAGCTTTTCTCTGCCTCTCTGAAATCTCAGATTGCTATAATCTGTAGATTCCAACTCTCGTTGTAGGCTTCTATAGTGGAATCTGAAAAGTGTGCCTTTTTGGATTCTCTCTTATTGCTGATGTATGTTCTTGAAAGTAAAGACGCGTTAGAAAAATATTGCGATTGAAAAAGCAGAGGTAGAAGTAAGAATTAGAGTGAAGTTAAGCAGTTATAATATCTATATAAATCGAATATAAGTAATAACTAGATGGAAAGATGAGAGATTGAAAGATGGTATTAACTATGCATGTTTAAGAAGATTATTGATATTAGAATGGAACATGGAAACACTGAATAACTAAAAACTATCAAGTAAATTAACATTAGGATTATACAAGTTTGATTAATGTAACAATTGACGGTTGCTGTTTGAATTAATAGGAGTTCTATCCGGAGGCCACACTGTTCATATATTGATGTTTTATGTTCAAAAATAAAAATCCAATAAAACATTTTTTTTAAAAAAAGCAGGTTTTTTTATGCTGGAAAAAAGGTAATTTCATATACATGTAGGTTTCACTACGTTTCCTTGCAGATTTTTGCTGCCACTTTTTGTGGTAGATGCCAGGAAAGGTAAATAGTGTGTCCTTCCCCTCTCCCCTTTGTTCTCTTTTTTTAATTGCCTCCTTTGCCTCTTCAAGGTATCTGGTCACCCTACCTTCCCAGCTCTTTGTGTTTTGCCGAGGCAATTGGTTGTATGGACACAGCGCATAGCAGGCTGCCTCTTGCAGGAGCAACTTTCATTAGCAGCTTTCCCCGTGTCACATGGAGTGGAAATTGGCTGCAGTTGCATGTCTGAAGTCTTCCCAACTGTCTTCTCGGCGTCTCATTCCTTTCCTGAGGTCCATTTGTAGGTTTCCGTCCGTGTGTGGCTGGCGTAAAGCCTCACCTACATGCCAGGCTTTGAATGGCAGGCCACGGAGGCAGAGTTGGTGAGTGCCACTGTCTGCGGAAAAGGGAAAAATACACAAGACAAGGAAACAAACGAAAGGAAAAGAAAGAGCTTTCGGCCTCCCCTTCAAAGGGGAAACTGATTTGAGGACCAGCAGAGGAACTGTCTCCTTCACTGTTGACTGGATCAGCATCAACTTCCAATTTAGACTACAGGAGTCTGTCTGCTTCTTTCCCTGCCAATCCACACACCCCCAAATCAAACTAAGCAACTTCAGATCCTGGCTCAGAAAATCTTGGTTGATGTAGCTTCTTTTCCTCTCTGGGAGAAGCAATAAGAAAGGAGATATTAGAAATCCCATGACATCTTCTCTATTTACTGTGTAGAACCATGGCAAGTTATCCTATATAGATAGGTAAAGGTTCCCCCCGCACATATGGGATAGTCGTTCCCGACTCTAGGGGACGGTGCTCATCTCCATTTCAAAACTAAACAGTCATCTCTGTCCAAAGATGTCTCCATGGTCGTGCAGCCGGCATGATTAAATGCCGAAGGCGCACGGAACGCTGTTACCTTCCCACCAAAGGTGGTTCCTATTTTTCTACTTGCATTTTCTACGTTCTTTCGAACTGCTAGGTTGGCAGAAGCTGGGACAAGTAACTGGAGCTCACTCCATTACGAGGCGCTAGGGATTCGAACCACTGAACTGCCGACCTTTCTTACCGACAAACTCAGCATCTTCGCCACTGAGCCACCACGTCCCTTTTTCCTACCTATATAGAACTATCTCTATGGGTAGTTCTCGACTAACGATCACAATTGAACCTAAAGCTTTATATGGCTAAGCAAGACAGCGGTGGAGTGAATTTTACGACCTTTTTACAATCTTCCTTGCCACGGTTGTTAAGTGCATCTGAACTGCAGAGGTTCCAAAGTGAACCTGGCTCTCCCATTGACTTTGTCAAACACATTGCAAAATGTGGTCGCATGACCCCAGGACAAGTAGTGGGTTCCGGATCCCGTTGCAATTGGTACGGTGCAACGGGGCCAGGCGTCCACTACATGCACGCACATGCATGTGTACTTACCGCCCGCGATGCTCCAGCTGCTCGGCGGAGCATCGCACAGGCGCCGTACACTCCATGCGTGTGTGCGGAAGCCCTGATCGGCTCAAATACAGATAAGGAGGGCAGAAGGGCCCTCTGGAGCACCATACCGGAATGGTACCTGGTGCTCCCAGCAGCAGTGGTGGGTTATGACTGTACGGGCGTACCGGTGCCTGTTGGGAGCACCAGGTACCGTTCCGGTACGGTGTTCTCGGGGGTCCGCCCACTCTGGCTCCTTACCAGTATTTGAAGTTTTCGGGGCTTCTGCGCAGGCGCATGGAGCGCACGGTGCCTGCATGATGCTCTGACGAGCAGCTGGAGCGTTGTGGGCGGTAAGTACGCATGCATGAGCTGCACATGTTCATGTGGCGGGCGCCAAACCCCATTGCACCCTATCGGTTGTAACGGGATCCGGAACCCACCTCTGCCCAGCAGGCACCGGTACACCCATACTGGGGCATACCAGTCGTATCCCACCACTGCCGGGGACACTGCAACCATCCTAAATATGAATCAGTGGCCAACTCTCCGAATTTTGACCATGTGATCGTGGAGATGCTGCAATGGTCTTCAATGTGAAGAGTGGTTATAAGTCACTTTATTCAGCACTGTAACTTCGAATGTTCACTAAATGAATTGTTGTAAATTGACATATACCTGCAGTCTACATTCATGCAACATGCTAATCAAGTCTGATAATTTGCCCCAAATTTGGTGGGTGAAAATCTTGGTTTGGGAAGGGAGGGCTTTGCAAACCTTTTCTTTTTTTCTTTGGTTAGTTTACGATTCCATCCACTGGAAAACAAATGAAATGTTTAAAGGGCCTGTTATTCAGCCAAAGATTCAGATCAGGGTTTCTTTTAGATTTATCATTTACATTGGCCAATAATAGCGTTCAGGGAAATCCCCCCCAAAAAAACACCGAGCTTTTTTCAGCCTTGTGGCTGAAAACCACAGCTTCCAAATACGTATGATATCCTAAAACTCTTTTGTAAATGCCATATTCAACAGACATTTTTATTTCTCCATTTACTGTGATTATGCAAGAAAGACAGCGCCCGGAATTTGTCTGTCTTCATGCCTCTCTTTTTCTATTCGTTCTCCCGGTCACGTCTCATTAATCTTGGAAGAATCCCAGCATGGCAGCATTTTTAACTTGCATCTTTCCTTCTTGTCCTTCAACCCCCGGGAAGTCCAGGGCTGAAGAGAGAAATGATAATTTGCACTCTCCTCTTGTGCAAATAAGATTTCTAACAAGGACAGGCTCCTGCTGGCTTCGTTGGTGATGGGCTGACAGGAAGACTGGGCGGTTGCAAAGGGCTGTGAGGAGAATGGTACCACCTGACCTGCTTCGTCTCCTCTCCACTCAGATACCGTACGGCAAGAGTGGAGTTTGATGATGCACTGAACAAGGAAGCAGAGCTTTGGATAAAGCTTGTGGCACCTTCATGCATCGGGTTAAATTGGCATGTAGTAAAGGATGGAGTCTCCTGTCCATATCCCTATCCCAGAAAAATTCTGGTGGGTTAGTTTTAGTCTAAAACAGCCCCAAGACTGTTAACTCTAAGTTAACATTCTGATCAGTTATGTGTTCTGACCTAGGCTTTCCAAGAGCATGAAGCAAACTCCTTGTCCCAACAAAAACCCTTTTTATTTACAGTCATAGACCTTATCTGGCTTGGAGAGCTGCCAGGCTGATATCTGCAAAACTTGGCAAGGAGTCTCGGAGAGTCATGAACCAATAAAGCAAACTAATTGTCTCCTGCAAACTCCCTTCCCCTTTCGCTCCTCTTGTATTTCTTCTGGGGGGGGGGCATTCACTGTCCACCTGTGGCCTTACTCCCAAGTTGACCCCCGTTCTTTAGCTGTTCCCTTCATCTGGCAACTCTGTGCATACACACACTGGGAACAGGTTCCAGCTATTTGTCTTCCTTACTGCTGTCTGACTGTAAGAAGGATAAACTGATTATATTATTACGATAAATATTGATATGTTTATGATGATTGCTTTTATGATTAATATTAATATCTCTACGTAAAACTAACTGGGCCCAGACAACATGCTGTTCCGATAGATATGGAACTTTTTATGTGTATTAAAAATATGTATTAATAAAACATATATTAAAAGAAAGAAAGAAAGCTTTACTGAAGCGAAGGGTAACCCTAATTCTCTTCATCTGAGACAAAATCCTCACAAGGTTTTTTTTAAAATGGACTCTTTCTAATCTCTCTCCCTCTGCCCCTTCCACTTTCCCTCCCCCGTCTTCCTCCATCCCTCCTTTTTCTCCCTCCTTTTTAAGTGTCACCTCTGCAGATGAAAAGAAAAGAGTGTAGAAGTGAATGAGCTGTGTAGTTATTTGTGGATTTATTTATTGCTCTGGTAAGAAAAAAAAGAGAAACTGAAGAAGGGAGTGTGTAGCACTCGTATTCCTTTCAAGAAGGTGAGAGGACATTAAAAGTGACACGGTGATCCCAAATTGTGCGATGCTACCGTGTGGTGATGTATGACTTCACCAGGGAGGGGAGCAACTTGATCAACCATTTCCCGCAAACACAGCTAGCCTTAACGTGTGCTGTGCCTTAATTAGACCTCATGTGACCTTCTTAGTCTGTTTTGAGTTAATCCACCTTCCGGGTGTCCAATTTATTGAACCGTACAGTAAGGTATCTAATTAGGACACCAAAAGAAAATTAAACCAATCTTTATAAAGCTATCAAGATGCATGAAATCCTCTGCTACATCTTACCTGTGCTTACCTGTGTTAAGTTGTATAAACTCAGCCTGTGTGTGTGCGTGCGTGTGCTTATGTATATTTCCAATTCTATTCTTGTTTGAAAAACCTTTTTAGCAATGGCAGTTCGATTTATGTACCGCCCACAGTTCTTTGCAGCCCTCTCTGAGTGGTTTACAAAGTCAGTCTCTTGGCCCCAACAATCCAGGTCCTCTTTTTAGTGTCCTCCGAAGGATGGAAGGCTGAGCCACCTTGAGTTGCTTAGGATCGAACTCCTGGCAGTGGGCAGAATTAGCCTACAGTACTACATGCTAGCCACTATATCACCACAGCTAAAGATGCATCAGCCATATCTCCTGACGTATGCCTAAGCAACCTTTGAGATTCAGTCATGTTCGCAGCTTGAGATGTTTAACAAAGTAAAGCTCTTCCTGGAAGATCAAGTGAATCTTAACTAGAAAAGCATTTGCACGATTTTGTCTGGTGCTCCAACTGCACACTTTCTTAGAAAAGGCAATTTTGTCTTCAGTGAATGAGGAGCATCACACATTTCTCATATAGGCTACTGCAGTGTCCAGTTTATGTGGTAGCCCTTAGTCCCAAAAGCCCTCTTTTTATTTTAAAGGTTATGAATTATGTTCAGTCACAGCCCACAATGAGTCCAAAATAGTTTGTAAAGAGTCCGACAGTAGTCTGCCAAAGTCTTTCGGGATAAGGCTGATAAGCACCTAACTTTATCTTCCTTGACCAATTGGCAATTCGCTTGCAAGGCCACATGGAGCAAAGTGTCAAAACGGAGCTTCAGAATTTAAACCGACCAGCATGAATAAAGTTGCTTTCTGCAAAAGGTCATGTGCCTTTGTTCCTTCTTTATGTCCTATGGGAGGGGCCAATCACCTGCAAGCCTTACTCCCGAGTTTTCCCTTTTGACTTAACTGTTCTTGCCTTCTGGCAGCTCTGTGCATGCGTGCACAGGGAACAGGCTCCCCCTGTTCCTCTGCCTTGCACGTCCAACTCTGGAGGCTCCGGAGGCAGCATATAACTCCCAGATGGCCCTGGCCCCCACTCTGCCTCCGCCGCAGAGGCTTCATCCGAGCCTTCCCCTGACTCCAGGACTTGCCCATGTTCCTTCCCAACCTCCTCACTGTCCAACTCTTTTGCCAGCTCCACAGGCCGGTGGTGGACCACAACACCTTGAAGACTGCAAGTAGACACTGAAGCAGATTGAGTCATATTGTGATTTACAAAGTTTATCAACTCAATCTTACATTCAGACTTCCAATTTCTTTCCAGATCCAGTGCAAAATAGGGGCGCAGGCATTCCTTGTGGCCAATGTGGTCCATATTATATTGATGTTCGGTGGGAGATATTCCAATTTCTTCTGTAGCCAGCAGAGAAAGGGCATTTCAAACCTGCCCTCCTATTGCTTTCCTTTCAAATAGCCACAAAAGCAACAGTGGAGGTGATTGGAAACAGCAAAATTCTTCAGCACCCTCAAATACTCCATCCATCTTCTCCGTGCGTGGAGAACTAGGATGAAGAGAACCGCCAGTCGATCCTTTTCCATTCGTCACTGAGGCAGGGACCAGACCCCATAAGGCAGACTGCGACTTGTTGTCATGAGATGAGCTACAGAAACAACAAAATCACTAGTCTTCCATAAGGAGTCTGGCAGAGATGTGCAACGGGTCTGCAAGCAGGAATTCACTCCCTGTGACATCTGTATTTCCAAAGTGTTAGCAGTGTTCCAATATCTCAGGGGTTGCCACAAAGAAGAGGGAGTCATGCTATTCTCCAAAGCATCTGACGGTAGAACAAGAAGCAACGGGTGGAAACTAATCAAGGAGAGAAGCAACTTGGAACTGAGGAGAAATGTCCTGACTGTTAGAATAATTATTCAGTGGAATAACTTGCCTCCAGAAGTTGTGAATGTTCCAACACTGGAAATTTTTAAGAAGAGATTGGACAACTATTTGTCTGAAATGGGATAGTATTTCCTGCCTGAGCAGGGACTAGAAGACCTCCAAGGTTCCTTCCAACTCTGTAATTCTATTCTCTGCTCTGTTCCGTTCTGTTCCATTCCTCTCCACTCCACTCTATTCTATTCCTATTCCTATTCCATTTTCTACTCCACTCCACTCCACCCCATTCCATTCCATGTTAGGCAGAGTGTACAAATCTTGCGTTTAGGGAAGAAGGCAAGAGAAAAATGTCTAAAGTCTTCTTTAGCCATCTTGTAAAAGATTGGGTTTAACTGGGACCAATGGAAGACTGTGAAAATTGCCTTCTTTAATTTTTAGAGTGAATTGGATTTTCATTTCAACAGTAAGGAAAGGCAGACAGATGAGTAATGAGTGATAGAAGAGAAGGAGAATCTGTCAGTCTTGCCATTCCAAGTATTCATTTCTAATGGTATTTTTAGGGAACCCAGGGCTTCCAACTCTACAGTGTTGTGGTCTTTTGCGCAACTCATTTTGCCTTGCTTTAATCAGTTCCCAAGAATACCGTCATAATATCCTTCTTTATATTTTAAGACAAGGCAAATTGCTTTTCCAAACATATTGTCTTATGCAGTCGATCCTCTGACTTTAGTCTCTATTGTTTAAAGTCCAAGGTTTGCATTGAATGAATGAACAATGGTTCATTTAATAAATGATGCTTAAACCTATCATGGATTAATATGTTGTACGCTTAATAGCAGTAGCACTTAGACTTATATACCTTTTCACAGTGCTTTACAGCCCTCTCTAAGCTGTTTACAGACTCAGCATATTGCCCGCAACAATCTGGGTCCTCATTTTATCCACCTAGGAAGGATGGAAGGCTGAGTCAACCTTGAGCCAGTGGGACTTGAACTGCTAAACTTCTGGCAATCAGCAGTCAGCAGAAGTAGCCTGCAGTAGTGCACTCTAACCACTTGTGCCACCACGGCTCTTAAAAGATGGGGTCTTCCTAGGCATTCCAGGCACAAGCATGATTGATTGTAAACCAGGGGTGTCAAACTCGTACTGTCACATCATCGTCAAATGATGTATCACAACTTTTTCCCTCTTCATTAAACTGAGGTGGGTGGGGTGGGGGTTGCCAGCGTATGACACATCCAGCCCGTGGGCTGCGAGTTTGACACCCCCCCCATTGTAAACCATGGTCTATGGCTCAGAATCATGAATCCCACCCAGCCAACTGTGATTTATTCACTTAGCCATGGTTGAATCTGATGTGTTAATTCAATTTCTCAAACAGTCGTGCCCTATTGCCTTAGGAGATGTTGGACTTGTTTCCGCAGTTTCTACACATCCAACTTCTGAAATTCTTACAATATTTTGGAGGTGCAGGTAGTTCTCCACTTACAACGGTTGGTTTAGTGACCGTTCAAAGTTACCATGGCCCTGAAAAAGTGATTTATGACCATTTTTCACAGTTATAACCTTCGTAGCATCCCCACGATGATGTGATCAAAGTTCAGATGCTTGACAACTGACGCACGTTTATGACGGTTGCATTGTGTGGTCCCCTTTTGCGACCTTCTGACAAGCAAAATCAATGGGGAAACCAGGTTCCTTTAACAACCGGGGACCAACTCCTCAAGTGCAGTGATTCAGTGAGCAACTGTGGCAAGATAGGTCATAAAATAGGGCAAAACTCACTTAACAAATGTCTCATTTAACAAAGCAAATTTTGGATGCAATTGAGGTCATAGGTTGAGAACTCCCTGCATTGACTTTGATCCCAAATTTTGCTGCCCTCAAGTTATGATCTTTCCAAATAAAAATGGATTGGGGGGGGGGGTTGCCTTTTCTTACAAACTCAGCATTTCCAATCTTTTTTTTTTTATAAAAAAAGTTTTATTGGTTTTTTCAAATATTTTGGGGAAAAAGGTACATAAATGTGGATAAAATTTTTGACAGCTACATCATACGGAAGGTGATACTTCCCCGGGATTTTACATCTCTTTCTTATTTTATATATATCAAAATATCATTGTTACATACATATTAGCAGTTTAAGTTTACTTCAGCATTTCCAATCTTTCTTTTGATCTAGTTTTGAATGTTTTTTTCCCCATCCTTCCTCATGATATTCAGCATTCTTTTCTATCTTTAAAAAAAAAGACAACTATCAGCTAGTCATTACGGTTTTTCCACCACCAAAGAGCATTTTATTCTCTGAAGAAACAAGAAAGGTAATAATTTTCTTAAGAGCAATATCTCCCTCTCTTCCCTTTTTAAATCTTTTCACAGCTATAAAAAAAAAAAAAACATCTTTCTCCTAAACCTTTTTTTTTAATGAAAAAAACCTGAAACGTTTTCATGGCCCTTGGTGTCAGCTAATTAATGCTCCCTTAATGACTAAATGGTTTGCACAATAACTTCCCAGGGGCCCACCAAAGGTCACTCTGATTCAGTGAGCGAAAATCTTTTTTTTTTATTATGCACGGCAAAGCCACAAGGTATGGGAGGGGATATGTAATTATCCATGTGTTATTAGTTGGGGAAAACGAGGAACAGGACTGGGCTGCCAAGCTGCTGTTAGGGGAAGCAGCATTTGGGTCATGCAGCAAAGCAGGGTCTGTTAAAATGCAAACAACAACAACAACACAGAAGCAATGGAGGCATAATTGATGCATACCTTGTTTCCCTGAAAATAAGACCTCCCGGATAATAAGCCCAATCGGGCTTTTGAGCTCATGCGCTAAAATAAGCCCTCCTCTGGAAAATACCATTTTTTTCAGAGTATAAGATGCACCTTTCTCCCCCTAAAAGAACATGGTAATGTTGGTGCATCTTATACACCAAATGCAGTCATTTTTAGCCTTCTGAAGCCCTGCCCCTGCATCTCATTTTTTCAAAAAACGCCCCATTTTCGCAAAAACAGACGTTTTTTTGCCTTCCCTCAACCCCAGCAGCTGTCTGCAGACTTCAGCAGACAAAAATGCCTCACGTTTTGTGAAAAACGGACCATTTTTAGCTGAAACTGAGGGTTTTTTTTGCCTTCCCTCATCCCCAGCAGCTGTCTGCAGGCTTCAGCAGAGCTGGGGCAAGGCAAAAATGCCTCACGTTTTGTGAAAAACGGACCGTTTTTAGCTGAAACTGAGGGGGTTTTTTGCCTTCCCTCAGCCCCAGCAGCTGTCTGCAGGCTTCAGCAGAGCTGGGGCAAGGCAAAAATGCCTCACGTTTTGCGAAAAATGTGCCGTTTTTCACAGAAACTGAGGGGGTTTTGTTGCCTTCCCTCAACCCTCAGCAGCACTTTGCAGGCTTCAGCAGGGCTGGGCCAAGGCAGAAACGGGGGCATTTTTGTCTTGTGGCAGCCCTGCTGAAGCTTGCAAAGTGCTGCTAGGGGCTGAAGGAAGGCAAAAACTTTTTTTTTTCTTACTTACCTCTTCGAAATCTTGGTGCATCTTATACACCGTTGCGTCTTATAGTCTGAAAAATACGATAAGCCCTCCCTGAAAATATTGCAACGCAGCAGCAGCCATGAGGTGGCCATGCTCGCCGCCTCCTGCACCTCAAAAATAATAAGACCTCTGCAAAAATAAGGCCAAGCGCTTATTTTGGGGGGGGGGTTTCAAAAGAAAATCTTATTTTTGGGAAAACAAAGTAGAATAGATTATGACAGTCAAAGCAAGTACAAATAAGTGGATTTAGCACAAATGGCCTTTGCCTGGGGTTGGTTTACTGTTAATTCCAATCTTTCTCACTGAAAAAAAAAAACATGCTTTATTGGAGAATAGGATCTGTGAATTTAGTTATTTGCAAGACAAAGATGGATTCACATGTATTAAGCCATAGACGTCTAAACCCTGACTTTCCGAATGTCACAGTTCGGTCATAATGTTGCACAGAATTATAAACCATGGTTTACAAAGCATGTTTAAGTTTACCTGTATTCAGTTTAAGCTGTCTTGCTAAGCCAAAACTAGTCACACCGGCGTTTAACATTTTGTGTATACTGAGGATGGTTGGTTATCAGCCTTGATTTGTAATTTAGTATTATGAATGAGGTTGTCTGTTATAGCTAGTGCAACAAACCATGATGAAAAAACATATGAAATTTATGAATTCTCCAATAAACCAAATTTAAAGAAAACGATGGCCTAGGATAATTTGTGAGCTGAGCTAAAGAAACAATATGCAGTTGTAATATTTTCCACTCATCAATCAGATGTGACGCTTAACATCTGAAAGACATAGGGTGGCAATATAATTTTCCCTTTACAGTGTTAATTATTCTGGCTTTAATTTTATGGTGAAGAAAATAACACGATGGCATTTTTAAATGATAAGCAAAGTTGTGGTTATACTGGTTGTCACTTTGATTACACTAATCCATAATTCTGCCTTGCTGTGTTGTGTGAATCCAGTTGTTTCAGTTTGTAAGGTGTGGTTTAAATATATCATATGGACACAACACTTTGTGGCTTTTTTGATACATGATGATTTCATTAAACATGGTGTAAGATATAAACAGTGGTGAGATTCGGCCTGTTCGCACCACTTTGAGAGAACCGGTTGTTAAGTTTCTGAGCAGTTTGGTGAAGTGCTTGTTGGAAAAATCATTAGGGCAGAGAACCTGTTGTTAAATTATTTGAATCCCGCCACTGGATATAAAGCTAATCTATAAGTTAATGACTATTATTTCAAAGTAATGGTAATTTCTAAAAGCTTTTTTAAAAATATTTTGTAGGTCCCCTCATGGCAGTGGCATTCACTTAAATAGAAGACCAGATACAACTGTAATATGCTCGAAAAATTGTAGCCGCACAGTATAACAATTGTCTTCATAAATGTCTGAATCAGTGGTGAAATTCATTTTTTTTTACTATTGGTCCTGTGGGCGTGGCTTGGTGGGCATGGCAGGGGAAGGATACTGAAAAATCCCCATTCCCTCCCCATTCCTGGGGGGAGGATATTGCAAAATCCCCATTCCCTCCCCACTCCTGGGGGAAAGATACTGCAAAATCCCCATTCCCAACCCACTGCTGGGGGAAGGATACTGCAAAATCCCCATTCCCACCCCACTCCTGGGGGAAGGATATTGCAAAATCCCCATTCCCTCCCCATTCCTGGGGGAAAGTTACTGCAAAATCCCCACTCCTGGGGGAAGAATATTGCAAAATCCCCATTCCCACCCCACTCCTGGGGGAAGGATACTGCAAAATCCCCACTCCCACACCACTCTGGGGCCAGCCAGAGATGGCATTTGCCGGTTCTCCGAATTACTCAACATTTCTGCTACTGGTTCTCCAGAACCTGTCAGAACCTGCTGAATTTCAACCATGGTCTGAATCCTGCCCAAAGAAGGCGTTTTATTCAAGAGACAGCTGAAAAGCAATCTTCAAAACGAACATTTTAAAAAAAAAATCTACACTGAATTCCGAACTGCTTCATAGCTACGAGAGAAACATAATGTTATCTGGGTTGTGTGACCTGATTGAATAGAGGAACCATTAGCCTCCTTTGTGTGGGGTGGGGTGTGTGTGTGTGTGTATGTGTGGTTGTGTGTGTGTGATTTTCTTCTTTCTTTTGTTTCTGAAGTTTTCAAGGTTTTTATCCGAGTCAAAAATGGCAAATGGAAAGAAGGCTTTTAAAAGGGAAAGACTTTTGTTTTGTTTTTAATATAAATCATTTGCACAACTCCTGAGGTTTTAAAAAAAAGGTTGCTAATGGACAAACCTCTAATCAACTCTATTTAGGTGAAGGAAGTTGGCAAGGCAGTCCACAGTGAGCCTTGATGTATGTCAGAATTGCTCTTAATGGTAATGGCATGAAGCTTTAGCCAGTGGAGAGATTTTGGCTGAGGCATTTAGGAACAATTTTGACACACAAAGAGTTACCAATAGGCAGGCCTTGACATTCTGCGAATTGCATGTGGCACCTTTAAATCCCCTTTCAACAGCTCTTGGACACCTTTTTCCAAAAGACTGTGTTGCAAAATTGTGGCAAACATTGAACAATATCGCATAAGAAAAATACCAAGAACCAAATGGAAATGAGGCTTGTTAAGTTTTGATAGACTTGACACAATTATGCATAACTATGCACTTTAAAAAAACAATGCTATCCCCTTAAAAGGGTCAAACCTTTAAAATTTTAAACATGCCTTTCTTAACTAGATTAGCTCTTGTGATATCCTTCTTTTTAAAAAGACAATTTCATGATATTTTTCAATAAAATAGCATCATCTTATTTTTAATAATAATAGTAATAATAGTAATAATAATAATAATAATGCAGTATTTTAAGATACTTTGGTAAATCAGCAATTGCTATATAATGTTTAATATACGATACAACAGATAAATGATAAAGCTAAGTGTCTCTACGTTCCTTTTATTCTATTAAGATTTTTTTTTAATTATTTTTTATATTTTAATCTACTCTAAGCAATAGAAGCAGATTCAAATTTCTGGAGCTGTGGTCAAACATGCATAGCATGTTCACACAACATACTAAGTCACACATATATATCAAACAAATGAAGGAGAAACTTGATCAAACTTAGCTTATTATGAGAATGCAACAACTTAAGTTTTATTTAACCTCATAGGAATTTTATATGATTTCAGTTTTTGGCAAATTTCAAACAACTTGTTAAGCTTGGTTAAAATATGATTAAGTAGCTTCAGGTTTGGGGGAATTTTAGCCAAATTTTTACCAAATTGTGTGCCCTATAATTAGCTGCAATGTGGTCTATTTGTTTGGCACAACTAGGTATATAAAGCCTGTGTTTTGTTCTCTGGAGGTTATTGTTAGTTGCAAAGTCATGTCTGACCCATTGTGACCCCATGGACAATGTACTTCCAGGCCTTCCTGTCTTCTACCATCCTCTGGAGTCCATTTAAGCTCACGGGGATTGCTTCAGTGACTCCATCTAGCCCCTCATTCTCTTCCGTCCCTTTCTTCTTTTGCCCTCAGTCTTTCCCAGATGAGGCTCTTCTCTTATGAGTCCTTCCTTCTCATTAGGTGGCCAAAGTACTCGAGTTTCTTCTTCAGGATCTGGCCTTCTAAAAAGCAGTCAGGGTTGATCTCCTCTAGGACTGACTGGTTTGATCGCCTTGCAGTCCAAGGGACTCGCAGGAGTCTTCTCCAGCACCAGAGTTCAAAGACATCAATTCTTTGGCGCTCAGCCTTTCTTATGGTCCAACTTTCACAGTCATACATTGTAACTGGGAAAACCATTGCCTTGGTTAGACACACTTTTGTTGGCAGGGTGATGTCACTGCTTTTTGTCTCTGGAGGTTAGGTTTTAGCAAATTACATGAATCCAAGGATCAACTTTAGCAAAGTTTCTTCAATCCATACAGCTCTCCCCCAAAGACAAATTCATGATATTTTGCAACAATAAAGCATTGTCACCATCTTATTATTTTCTATTTAATGATAGAATATTATAAGTAACTTTTCATACATTAGATGAAGCAAAATGTTTTGGGAGTTTAAATATTTGGAGAGGGAATTTTATCAGCTTCTGGTGGGTCGCGTACGAAGTCTTGCATAGGAGAGGACAACCAATCAAATTCAAACATAAAACACTATTAGATGGGAAGCAGGAGGGTTTAGAGATAGCAATTGGTTTCAGCACCTGGACAGCTTCCCCAATTGTTGTACTGCACAATACAATTCCTGTTGAACCTGGTTTAAGATAACACAACACATAGCATACAATGCCTACCCATCCCCCATATTACAGGCAATGTGATGGTCTGACTCATGTAACACAAAAAGACACACTGAACTACAAATTTCCACATCACATTTTAGCCAAATACTGTATATAAGCTGTGCAAACCTATACAAAGGCATGAAATCCTACCCAACCCTAAGCATGAAAGCCAGTTGCTTGATTTTGGACCAACCACCAAGATGGTGAGTTCTAGTTCTAGATGGTGAGTTCTAGTTCCACCTTAGGCATGAAAGCTGGATGGGTGACTTTGGGCCAGTCCCAGTTTCTTTCAGCCCAACCAACTTCATAGAGTTGTTATTCTTGGGAAAATAAGAGGTGGAAGGAGTATTAGTTAACTCAAATTTTGCTCCCTTGATTTATTTTTTAAAAAATAATAAAGGAAGGATAGAAGTAAAGAAAAATAAATACTGATTTGACTTTAATCTTTTTTTTCATATGATACTCTATATTTAAATTACATATTCTCTACACCTGGCACCTACTCAAGTACATTGGCATGCACAAATTTTATACTAACTGCACGGAATGCCATGGGATTGGTTTTAAGAATTGCTCCATGAATCATGCCATTTTCTTACAGCTGTATTTCCAGCACACATTTTCTACTTGCAGAGCGGTAAATTAATCCCATCCTTTTTTTTAATTTCCTTCTCAAGCTTGGGTCTGTTGTTTCAAATCAAAAGGAATACTGGGGGGGGGGATTTATTTTCCACCTGCTCAGATTTGTTTTCTAACCCACTTATTCTTCTACAAAGATATATCAGCATGTCTCTATTAATGCACCCAAATTGCTTTAAATGGAAACCTTTTAAAAAAGCAGATTCCTCCTCTTTTTGACATTTAATACTACTAATCACCATTTTCATTCCAGGTTTCTCGTATTATTCACTTGTTATTAATTTCTCTAAGATACTCTTCCAGCCTGCTATCATTTTCTGTAAGCATATATATATATATATATATATATATATAGTTTTCTGTTTCATCTGAACCTATTTCTCTCTCTCTCTCTCTCTTCCATATCAAAGCAGGAGAGCAGCTGCTTGGCCATCTGTCCATACCCCAAACCTAGACCTGAATTATACAAAAGGTAGCCTCATGCACACAAATTCAATTTATGGTTTTGATCCCTCCACTCGGTTCATATCTTGACTTTTCATCAACCACCTGTTTCTCCCAAGCTCTGATTTATCAAAGACTGTTTGAGAACAGGAGCGCAAAGCAAACAAACAAAAACATTAGGCTCCCTTTCCTTCTTTCTCTGCAAAACTTCGAGTAGACATAGAGGGTGGTTGTTGTTGGATGGAGCTGAATAATAAGACACTAAAGTTCAGGAAAGCATTGAAGATATCGGAGCTGTCATTTTGATTCCGATTTTCCAATTTTTATGACTTGGATTTCTGCATTGGACAAATCACGTCGATCCAATTCAAGGGGAAACAATCTTTCTGCTCATGTGTAAAACATGGTTGTATCAGCTATTTGATTCAGAAGCTGGGGACATAGTTCAACAAGCTGATTTGGTGATTCAAATGTCTTCAGACCAAACCTCTCAATCAAACCTTTTTCATAAATAGACTAGCTAATAATCTTAAACTGTTAGTGCATTTTTCACTCTGATTTCTTGATCGTGTCCCCTTTCTTTCCTCACTCTGAAGATCTTTCTGCAAGTTCTGTATTTTAGCTATCATCTATCTATCTATCTATCTATCTATCTATCTATCTATCTATCTATCTATCTATCTATCTATCTATCTATCATCATCTATGCAAGCATGAGCTCCCATTACTTGTCCCAGCTTCTGCCAACCTAGCAGTTTGAAACCATGTAAAAGTGCAAGTAGAAAAATAGGAACCACTTTTGGTGGGAAGGTATCAGCATTCTGTGCGCCTTTGATGTTTAGTCATGCCGGCCACATGACCACAGAGACGTCTTCGGACAGCGCTGGCTCTTCAGCTTTGAAACAGAGATGAGCACTTTCCCCTAGAGTCAGGAATGACTACAACATATGTGCGAGGGGAGCCTTTACTTTAGGGAAGCATGAAAATTTCAGTTTTTGTTTTCATGCAAGCAGTGATCAGAGCTGGCACATTCCTTCATCAATGATGTGATCTTGATAGATCACCTAATGCTGACCGATTGCTCATCCTATTCCCACAGGAGTACAGTTTCTCTGAGGTCGATCTCTGCTTTTCATACCACCCCATCCCACTGAAGAGAATAACATTTTGCTGAATTGGCTGCACAAATTTAACTGTAACAAATTAAGACAGAATGGCTAGTGTTCTTGTGAACCAAACATCAAGGCCAACACAGCAATGTGTGTATTCTCCCATCTGGCTTTTGTTGATGTTAGCTGTGGCTGTTTGCCCACAGAATAAAGTGGAATGCCTGACTAGAGAGAGAGAGAGAGAGAGACACGCTGAGAGGGGACAATAGGCATTTAAGAACTGGCTCTGCAAAGAGACAGGAAGTGAGAAGAACTATTACTGTTTGCAAGCTTCATTTAAGTTCATTTTCTTTCCTGGTTATTATTGTTATTATTTTAATCCCTAGCCTGTGACTTTCATTGTGTCTCTCTTCCACCATTCTCAGAAACCTCTTTTCTCTCTTAATCAAAGCCAGATGTGGAATAATAACATCTCAAGATTTGGAGTAGGGAGAGAAGATGAATGCAGGCAATGTTCCAGCACAGGGGAGGGAGCCTTGGAAGATGAAAGCTGATTCTCTGGCAGATAATTAACATGATCATGTTTATGAATGTGCATCAGTAATTCCAGGTAAAGTCTCCAGTCACCCTAATGCAGAATAACAATGCCTCTCCCCTTGCCTGGGGAGTAACGTGCAGAGCAGAGGACATCACCAATGCCAGCATGTTCCTGATGTGACTCTAAAATGCCTCATTTCTCAAGGAGTGTATTGTGTTGCGTCCTTGAGAAGTGATTATTGCACAAGCTGGCATTGTTAACTTGTGGCTTTTCATCAATCTCAGCAGAATTTCTCTGTGGTTTTTTTTTCTTCTTCTTTTCTTTCTTGAAACCATTTACTGGTGAGCCCTTTGTCAAGAACGCAAAGATTTTGGGCAAAAGATGAAATGCAAAAAAGGGAATTTCCTTATGAGGGAGGTATAAGATTGTGCCACCCCCACCCCCCGCTGTTTCGGGCTATTGTGTTTACAAGCTTCCTCAGGGGTACCCAGCAACGGCTTTTTCGTCTTTGCAAACATATTACATGCAATAGTCCATGTGTGTCCCATGGACTATTGTTTGGTTTAGATTTCCCACGCCGAATATAAAATTGACGTGACTCTAAAATGCCTCATTTCTCAATTCTCATTTGAGAATTACCTCGCTTCTCAATGCATAAAGTATTGTTCAAAAATTAAAAAAAAACCTGTTTTGTTTGCATGTAGTCTTAAACACCAGTTATGGCTTATTCAACAAATTATAATTAAGTACATTGCGTTTTATCATGAAGCAGAACAAGTCTGCTTGTGTCGGGACCTTCCCTGGTTCTTTGGATTCCTTAACTCTTCACTTCCAAATATTCATTTCTTTCTTTCAGACTCTCAACCTAGCCCAGAAGGCAAAGGGAGGCATTAAATAATACCACAGATTGCAAATATCTATCAAGATTTTCAGTCATCCAGGTGATGGTTCTCCCAAAGGTGCTTTGATTTTTTTTTAAATTTTTAAAAATTGTTTATTTATCTTTTTAAAAAAGTTGGACATGGTGCAACCATCCTGGCGTTAATTCCGCCATACAAAACTAAAGTATGACACAAATATCTTCTGTGCTCAGCATACATTACTAATTATTACATATATTTAACCCCTTATAAATGCTTACATTTACATAGATTACATCATCTTTTGGTCTACACATCCTAATTCTTTTCTGCTCCAACTTCCCTTCCTCAAATCCAACCATTGGTAAAATTTAATCCAAATCTCATTAAATTCTGTCTCTCCTTTATTTAATACAATACAATACAATACAATACAATACAATACAATACAATACAATACAATACAATACAATACAATAGTAGAGTTGGAAGGGACCTTGGAGGTCTTCTAGTCCAACCCCCTGCCTAGGCAGGAAACCCTATACCATTTCAGACAAATAGCTATCCAACATCTTCTTAAAGACTTCCAGTGTTGGGGCATTCACAACTTCTGGAGGCAAGCTGTTCCACTGATTAATTGTCCCAACTGTCAGGAAATTTCTCCTCAGTTCTAAGTTGCTTCTCTCCTTGATTAGTTTCCACCCATTGCTTCTTGTTCTGTCCTCAGGTGCCTTGGAGAATAGTTTGACTCCCTCTTCTTTGTGGCAACCCCTGAGATATTGGAACAATGCTATCATGTCTCCCCTAGTCCTTCTTTCTCTTAAGCTAGACATTTTTTTAGCTCCAGCGTCACATTCTGCCCAATCTAATATTTTCTTTATTATTTCTCTTTCTAAAGGTATATTCTAACTTTTCCACTGTTGGGCATAAACCATTATTGCTGCTATTATGACATGTAATATTAAATATATTAACCCTATACTTTGACCTTCTATTATAATTCCTAATAGGAATAGTTCTGACTGAAGGGCTGGAGATGGAAGGATCAACAAACAGGAATGTAAATCCTTCCATCCTCCACCATTTAGTCAGAACTGAAGAAGCTTCTTGAGTGAGAAGCGAAAGGTCTCCCAGGAAAAACAAAGTCCAAAGTTTGCCTTTTGACAAAGCACCTTTGGGGCAACCAAAGATTACACTTAACTTGGTTTTTGAGTGGAAGCAGGGATTAACAAATTGATGGAACCAAAAAAAATTTCTTAATTGGATAAAGTGCATTAGGATTAATAAGTAGTTTTAGGAGCTGGTAGTTTGTGGGCAATTTTTCATGGTCTTGGAAATGAAGCTGTTTGGTTCCAGATAGTATTTAGAAGAGGGATTGCCTAAAAGGTTTCCCAGTTGTTGTCTATATTGGAAACTGGAAATCCATGTTTCCTAACAGGAAGAATCAAACCTAACCCTGTTGACAATTGTCCCAACTTTACAGACTGTGGATGTCTCTTTTTTGTTCTTTGACCCAGACACCCATCCTCTGAACTAATTGTCCCACTGAAGATGGGAGGGTCCCCCATATCCTCAATCATTACTTGAAGTGACCAATTTCCATGGGATTTCCCCTCCATTCGCACCTTGAACAAGCTTAACTCTTGGAAGAATAAAGTGCAATTACAAGCCTTTCAGGAGCTTCATTATCACACTGGTTTGGCCTTGTTTGACGAGGCATTTTTATTGCCAAAGTTATTATACATGAAATGTACAGCTCCGAGCTGCAATTTCCTCTCTGTGGTGATAAGCTAGGGAGCACCCGCTGTTCAATAAATAGCTTTTTTAAAAAAAAGTCTCCATCTAGGATAGGAGAAAGGAAGGCAAACTTGCCTTTGCTAATGAGATTAATTCTGATGACCCTAAAGAGAAAGGGAAAGGAAAGGACTCTGCATGAGAAGTTAGTTATGGATGGAATTTGCATCTAGTCCCAACTCTTGCAAAAGAATTGGGCACTTTGACTTTCAAATCTCTTGTTTCTAGGATAATCTCATCTGTCTGTCTGTCTGTCTGTCTGTCTGTCTGTCTGTCTGTCTGTCTGTCTGTCTGTCTGTCTGTCTGTCTGTCTATCTGGCTATCTGGCTATCTGGCTATCTGGCTATCTGGCTATCTGGCTGGCTATCAGAATTGAAGCATCTCCACACATTGTTCAGCAATTGCTTCTTTCCATACAAGAAATGCAGGAATCTCAGACGTTGAGCTACAGAAGCCCATAAAAGCACAGACCAAAACAATATCAAGATAGTGCCCAAGTCTAAAATCATTAAAACCCAGCTGAACGCAATCTGGTAGATTGTTTACCTTGGCTCAAAGTGCATGGAGCTCAGAGATGCTCAGTTCTGGCCAAGAGTGTCTCAAAACACAGGGGAGTTTTAATGACTAACCGTCAGACAATTGAGAAGTATCCTTTACCTTCTGGGTAGAAATAGCCTTGAACCCCGTCAAACAAAATGAAGGCAACCAGCTTTGGTTTCCATCCCTCGCCATTGCATTTTCTCTCTCTTGGTCTATCACAGGGGTGTCCAAACGTGGGAACTTTAAGACTTGTGGACTTCAACTCCCAGAATTCCCCAGCCAGCCATGCTGGCTGGGGAATTCTGGGAGTTGAAGTCCACAAGTCTTAAAGTTCCCACGTTTGGACACCCCTGGTCTATCACAAACATTAGCACAGCCAACATGTGGTCCTCATTCATTTGCCAGAACAAGGATAAATATTATTTATTTCTGTACTGGGGGGGGGGGAAATCCTTCTGGGGTTTACCCTACTGATGCATCCCCAACCCCCAAAATGCTACTGATAGTTTATACACAGTTTCCACCTGAGCTTCAAATAAGTTGCAGTAGGTTCAGTTAATATCTCATGCTGCCCAAACATTCCCAACTATGAAAGAGTTTGCCTCCTCTACCTCTGCATGAGTCAAAATTCTCTAGGTATATTATCTTGCAAAGAATGGAGGTCTTTGAACTCTGGTGCTGGAGAAGACTCCTGCGAGTCCCTTGGACTGCAACGCGATCAAACCGGTCAGTCCTAGAGGAGATCAACCCTGACTGCTCTTTAGAAGGCCAGATCCTGAACATAAAACTCAAATACTTCGGCCACCTAATGAGACTCACTGGAGAAGAGCCTAATGCTGGGAAAGATGGAAGGGCAAAAGAAGAAGGGGACGACAGAGAAGGAGGTGGCTGGATGGAGTCACTGAAGCAGTAGGCATGAGCTTAAATGGACTCCAGAGGATGGTAGAGGACAGGAAGGCCTGGAGGAATGTTGTCCATGGGGTTGCGATGGGTCGGACATGATTTTGCAGCTAACAACACCAACAATTATCTTGCAATGTGAGAATCACTATAGAACATAGTGGGGAGATATACAGGAAATTAATACATCTGAGCAAAAGGGACATTTCTATTGTTAAAAGAAAAAATATCTGTGTAAAAGCGGGGGGAAAGAAAGAAAAGCTTTAAATGTTTTAAAAAAGGGGTCTCGGCAAATGCACCACTCCTTGCAATCATGGCAAAGCTGAATAAATTGCATTAATACACAGGTATTCATGGACGCACCCACAATTGTGGAACCCTGTGCTGTTGGCAAGGAAACATCTCCTTCTTAGCAACACAGAGACACGCAAACTTTGTCCATGTCTGCAGGAAGCGGAGTAGAAGATTTGAATGTACAACTGCACACATGAACACACGTACACACCGTCAGAAGCTCTTTCAAAGTACAAACTGCCATGCTAGAGAACTGGGGTGCCATCTATTGTTTACAGGAGCTCATCAAGATAAGCAGTGCGCAGGCCCACATCTGACCCATAGACCTCACTTCGAATTGAATCACTGCGGGGAGTGATGGAGTTGAGGAAAGATAGAAATAGGAATGGCTGTGATCTTTTCCCCATCTACGCTTGCTCCAGAATCACTTCCTAATACAACATCCTGAGATTCAGAAGGTTGGGATCATGGAAGATCCCTATGCAAATCCCAGGTGCTTCTTCCAAAGGCCAATGGACTTTCTTTGTTTTCCTTTGAAGACGTTTCACTTCTCACCCCAGAATTTTCTTCCGTTCTGAACCTTCTCAGAACTGAAAAAGCGTCTTGGATGAGAAGCGAAACAAGGAAAACCAAAGAAAGTCCCAGTTGACTTTGGAAGAAGCACCTTTGGGACAAAGGTGACCTGGATGACTGAGAATTCCCATTCACATCCCTATGAAAAGCATCCGAACCACACACAATTTTTTGAATTCCTAGGTGATTATTATGAGGCATTATTTCCCCCTCCCTTTTTTATATTGAAATGATAAAACAG
The DNA here is from genome assembly GCF_964273705.1 of Natrix helvetica. NCBI lineage: Eukaryota > Metazoa > Chordata > Lepidosauria > Squamata > Natricidae > Natrix > Natrix helvetica. The sequence goes on along the minus strand of NC_138556.1, from coordinate 10,859,126 downwards.
GTAACTTTTTTATTTCCAAATCCATAGAGAACAATATAGCAAATGAATGCAGGAGTGACAATTGATGGGAAAAATGTAGTAAGGGATCTGTGTATGGGCGCGTGAATGTGTATAGATATACATACATGCATACATACTGTACATACATATACATACACATACACGTATACCTACACAATCACTAAAATTCTCCATCAGTTGTCACTCCTGCATTCATTTGCTATATTGTTTTCTATGGATAATAAGTAGACGCGGCGGCTCAGTGGCTAACAAACTGAGCTTGTGGATCAGAAAGTTCGGCAGTTCAGGGGTTTGAACCCCTAGTGCCGCGTAATGGGATGAGCTCCCGCTACTTGTCCCAGCTTCTGCCAACCTAGCAGTTCGAAAGCAAGTAAAAAATGCAAGTAGAAAAATAGGAACCACCTTTGGTGGGAAGGTAGCAGCGTTCAGTGCCCCTTCGGCATTGAGTCATGCCGGCCACATGACCACGGAGACATCTTCGGGCAGCGCTGGCTCTTTGGCTTTGAAACGTAGATGAGCACTGCCCCCTAGAGTTGGGAACAACTAGCACATATGTGCAAGGGGAACTTTTACTGTTACCTTTATGGTGCATACTCTAATGATTTTCCTCTGGTCTGATGCAAAAGAAATTACTTGGTTTTGTGGGTTATTTTCAATAGAAAATAACCTTTTCTATGGATACTGTACTGTATATATTTATATATACAGCCTATACTGGTGTAGGAATGATTTTATAAAGCATTCTAAACCCAAACTAGAATTTGACATTTATAGTCCATCTTTTTTCTGGGAACTCAAAATAGCAAATATAGAGAATGAATTTCTCTTAATGTCATCCCCACAGATAAGAATAGCAACCCACGAGAGACACTAAGTAAACTCTATGCCTGAGTAGTAAGTTGAACCTTGGTCTCTCTCTGGTTCAAGCTGATAATTAGGATAATGGAATAAGTCAAGGTTAAAGCTAGCTAATTAGTTATTAGATCATTTGAATACTGACTGTGTGACATAAATTTGAATGCCAGTCTGGGTCAATGAAAACTTGATTTTAATCTCTTCTTGGCCATTATCTAAGCTATAAATCTTGGTTCGCGCAGCAGACTGAATTAAAACCAAGCCAATCAGCCAGCGGCTTTACATGTTGTGTGTACCAGATATATATTTCTCAGTTGAATTTACATTACAAGATATTTCTGAGAATAAAACTTCAAGGAAATAATGCAGAAGGAAAGAAAACTACAGATTTTCCCCCTTCTAAATGCAATTAACAGTATATGTACCCAGTCTGGTTACAGCTATAATCCTAAATACTTCTACTTAGGTACTTGGGTACTAAGTACTTGTACTTCTATTATACTCTATGGTATAGGGCTTCTTGCTTGAGCACGAGGTTGGACTAGAAGACCCCCCAAGGTCCCTTCCAACTCTGCTATTCTGTTACTAGTAAAAACTGCTCCTATTGTGCCATTTTGAAAAAAATAAACAATTTTCTACACTGCCCAAAGGCAGACAGTTTCTGCAGACAGATAAATATTGGTTATAAAACGCAAGCTGTTAATACTGAAATATATGAATGGCATAGCACTGGTTTTGAAATACTTAAAAAAAAACCTGCCACCAGTTACTGATTCTTCAATAGATATTCAACATCTAAATCTGCAGCGAAGAATTTTTTGAAATGTCTTTAAGGGGGCCGATTCATTTCTGCTCTAGAATTTAACAGCCCAGCGGTGAAAGCTGTTATTCACCTGCATATCCATTAGAGGAATGAGTCATAGAAGTTAGCAGGGAGGAGGGGAAAATGAAATTACTATGTTCTGACAGCAGCAGGGGCTCTCCATCCTTCACTCGATGCCTTATGCCACACTGGGCTAGAGACACATGCTCTGTGACAGCCATCAAATATGACATTTAACGGCATCTCTTTTTCTTGTCACCTCTAGATGGACTGAAACGCTCTCCGGGTCTTGGTAGAAAGAGCAGAAGGGAAGGATTATTCTGAGCTGGAAAACTGAACCTTTGTAGTGGCACAGACATAGGTTGAGCTTCTGCTGCAGGGACCAGACAAAGGAGACAGGGCTATCTTTGTATGCGGCATAATTGCGGGGTGAACCTGCTGTGAAACGAGTGAAGCCCAGCCAGTTGTGACTCAGGGCCTGGTTACTTGAGGGACTTCCTGTCTCCCATAGCATCTGCCTTGCCGATTCAATCTTGCACGGTTGGCACGTTCTAGGTTCCCCTTTGATTAAACAACGTCATCTGTTGGGACTCAGAAACGTGGCTTCCCTCTAGCAGCTTCCCTGCCCTCTGGAACAAGGTTTCCTCTGAGATGTGGATGACTCCCTCTCTGTTCTTGCTTAGAAGATCCTGAAGATCTGGCACTTCCCCCAGGCCTTCGGTGAGGGAGAGTGAACCTTTTGCCTCATTGCACCTGCCATGTTTTGTTTTTATTTTTCTGTTCTACTGCTGTTATTATCATTTTCTTTGATTGTGGTGGGATCCCTAGAGTCATTGAGAACTGGGCAGCCGCATGCAAGATTAATAAATTATTACGGTTGGTTGCATAGTCAGCCAAATGTTTAGACTGGATTCTATCCACCTTTTGAGTCCTTCCCAAGGGCGAGGGAATAGGCAGATGTTGTTGTTTGAAGGTGTTAAAAGTATTGCCATATTATTATTCAAGAAGCCTGGTTCTGTCAACAATAGCTTAGCCCCATCTATGAACTCAGTCAAAAATCCCTCTAGTCCAGCATGACTGATTTGAAAATTGCACACCTGGTGAGGTGGGGTGGCAAGATCTTCTTCTTTACAAGAAGTGTCCCTTCTTGAGCCTTTGCCCCACCTACAATCCAGGGGTGGGTTTTAGCTGGCATTACTGCCAGTTTGCTCGTGCGCGTGCTTCACTCGTGCGTGCACTGGAAATTGTTCTGCCCATGCACAGAACTCCCCCCCCAAAAAAGATGGTGATGGCAGCGACCGGGGCACCGGTTTGGGGGCGTGGCTAGCCTGGGTCACTGCCGGTTCTGCGACCCAGGACAGCATTCCACTACCAGTTCGGCCGAACTGGGCTGAACCAGTAGTAACCCATCTCTGCTACTATCCAGCTGAGGGCTATATACTGTCTGTTATCTGATTGTTCCCTAGGCAGCCCCTCTTCACCCCATCTCCCAAGGTCTTTCTAGCGACAGAAAGAGAATCAACAGAATTCCTTGGGGTTGCAAAGGTCCAGAATGAAAAGATCCCTTTAAGGGTGAAAGAAAAGCCCCAATGAGCAACTAGGGCCAATTAAACATTTACAACATTAGAATCTCTAGGAATAAAGATGTTGGAACACCACATCCCTAGAATCTCTAAGGATAAAAGGTTTCGGAACACCACCTCCCATAAAAACAGGAATGCTAGGTTCCTTATAAATAAGGGATGTCAAACTCGCGATGACATGTTGACGTCACATCACGTATCACAACTTTTCCCCCCCTTTGCTAAAGTGGGGGTGGCCGTGGCCAGCAAGTGACGCATCCAGCCATGAGTTTGACACCCCTGCTTATAAATGCTCCAGATACTAACTCCAGTTATAGTTCTGTCCTTCACCAGGGAACATATCCCCCCCCAAAACCCAGCATGCAGTAGACATTCTGTTGATGGATCAAAGTTGCAACAAGGTAAAAACAACAATCCATAATTGGTAGTTTTGGAATCAGAACTCTCTTGAAAAATCTGAAAGCTCGATCCATTTGCTGCCTTGGAAGCCAAGTACTTAGAAGAGCCTTGCAGCTGCTCCCTCCTTGTCTGTTGCAAATTGCATTTGTTGATGCTCAGCTGGAGCTGAAGAGCTGCTTCTGTGTTGGGAAATAGTTCAATTAAATGAAATATTTCCTCAATGATTTAGTTAGAGATAAAACAAGGAAGAGAAACATTTCCCTTGAAACACCTGCCTGTTTACTAGTTTCTGGTGTGGCCAATGGTATAGCACCAATCCACACATCATAGTGAAACACAGGTTAACAAAGATTTACAGAATAAACCACAATGGGTTGTGTTCTCCCAAGCCAGCATTGGGCTCAGTTGTGGACTCCAGATGTGGTCCAACTACTTCTAGCTGTATTCACTATCTGGCCAATTGCTGTAGATTAGCAGCAATTCAGAAATGTTGCTGATTGTTTCCCTGTTCCAAGGTGTAAATCAGGCACTGTGGAGCTCACCCAACACACCTCCATTGTGGAGCTCACCCAACCCACAAAGACAAAAGCAAATTAAAATATTATGACGGATGCATGAGTACACATCATGCAAAGTGTGAACTCAATCTGAAAGAAGATTCTCTAGGAACTGCTATTTAGCTTTTGGAATCTTCTTCAAGTATTGATTTACTACTAGCAGACATAGTTACATTTCAAGCTATAGACTTGGAATCACAGAGTAACAATAGGACTTAGATTTATATACTACTTCATAGTACTTTACAGCACTTTCTGGGTAGTTTACAGAGTCAGTATATCGCCATCAACAATCTGGGTCCTCATTTACCGACCATGGAGGGATGGAAAGTTGAGTCAACCTTGAGCCCATCAGGATCGAACTCCTGGCTGTGGGTAGTGTTAGCTTGCAATACCACATTCTAACCACTGCACCATCAGGACTCCTATGTAGAACAGACTATTATGGCTACCAAGTCTGACCTTGCTTCTTGCAGGAATCTAGTCTAAAACGTTCTTGACAAAGGGCTCACCAGTTTCTGACTGAGCAGACCCAATTCAAGCATGTTTCATAAAACACTCCGAGATTTAGCCAGATAGGCATATCTGGGGAAAGAGCTGCTGCTGGCACAGGTTAGAATGCAGTATTGCAGGCTAATTCTGATGACTGCCAGCAGTTCGATTATGACGGCTTAAGGTTGATTGAGCTTTCTATCCTTCCGAGGTCAGTAAAATGAGGACCCAGATTGTTGGAAGCAATATGCTGACTCTGTAAACTGCTTAGTGTCGTAAAGCACTATGAAGTGGCAGGTAAGCCTAAGTGTTATTGCTGTTGCTAAAATCCAAACCTTCCCTTTCTACAGGGTGAATGCCTGGGGTAGGGCTCAGGACATAGAAAGCAGGTAAACACCTTGATGTCTTTAACTAACTTTCAGTGATACGTCCTAGGGAAGCTTGTGGAGGAGCATATCATTGTCGTGTCATAAACACAACTCAACAAAAAAGGTGATACTTTGGCATGGCTTGGATATGAAAGTTTCCACCAAAGAATAGTCATTTTGGTAGCCCAGGGGCAACCTTAATGAATTCATTTGTGTGTCTTACAATGGATATACTCTGTTTCCCCGAAAATAAGACCCACCCTAAAAATAAGTCCTAGCATGACTTTTTCAGGATGCTTGTAATATAAGCCCTACCCCCCAAATAAGATTGTCAGCCAAACAGATGCATTTAGTACCATTTCCCCAAAAATAAGACTAACCAGAAAATAAGCCCTAATGTGACTTTTGGAGCAAAAATTAATATAAGACCCAGTCTTATTTTGGGGAAAATATGGGTAGTAAATCTGTTGTGGGAAACTGGATTCCTACACTCTGCTGCTCTATGCCCACATCACTAAATACAGGAGCTAGGTAGCTTTTTTTCCTTCCTTCCTTCCTTCCTTCCTTCCTTCCTTCCTTCCTTCCTTCCTTCCTTCCTTCCTTCCCTCCCTCCCTCCCTCCACCATCTACTAACCTACCTACACTGTAGTTTGGTGCATTCTTCACTTCACTACTGCAGAAAAATCACATTGCCAATTTTCAGCAATCCTGGGGTAGAAAGTTCCTCCAGGGGCCACAGAAAAAAATGACTGGAGGGCCACATCTTGCTGGCTCCTGCTGTAACCAAACCAAGGTTCATTTTCCTTGCTCCTCCCCTGCAGTGAAGCCTTCAGCTTTGCCTCTAAGTAGATACATGTTATTTTTTCCAAACTGTCCTTTCCGATTTCTCTTTTCTCTAATGTAAAAGCAAATCTTAAAAGGAAGAATGGGGAAAACAGCTTGTGGCATTGTTGACAAAAGAACAGTAAAAGAATACACAAGAAGAGGAGACAAAATATAGGTTTTTTTTTTAAAAAAAGAAAGAAAAGCCCTATGTCTTTCTTTAAAAAAAAAAGATTAAAAAGCAGCCAAAGTATTGAAGGGTAATTATCCCTTAGTTCCAGCTGAAATACAATTAAGACAGCTCTCAATGAGTCCCTGGGAGATTGTGGTTTACTAATTAACAAGCGGATATGCTATGGCCCCTGTCAGGGCAATTAAAGCATGAGACAGCTTCAGGACTTCTAATTACACATCAGACTATGACATGCGCAGCAAAACAAATTAACAAGGAAGCCTGGCTGACATTGGAAGGAGTTTATCTTGCAAGAGGGAAGGTACCACTGACCAGCGACAAATGATGGGTGGGAAGGTGGAGCCAGCTCAAGGAGACACACAATGTCACAGCTGCAGATGTGAAGCCTGCTGTGTGCCAAAGAGTAGATGTGGGAATTGGTTCATGCACGCTACACGTAGAGTGAACTTGGTTGTCTCTCCCCCCCCCACCTCCCATCCCATAACCTCTCCCCAAGGGATGAAAGGCTGAGGGAGAAGTCCATTAGCTCTACAGGTAACTGGGAATCTTTGGTGACCTTTGTGTCTCAATTGCACGGAAGCATCTAATCAACCATTGCAGGTGCTGTTTGCTAACCTAACCTTTTCTTCTGAAAGAATTGGCTCCCAATGCTGGGGAATAGCAATAGCAACAGTGCTTAGACTTACATATTTCCCCATAGCGTTTTACCACATTCTCTGGACAGTTTATAATGTCAGAATATTGCCTTCAACAATCTGGATCCTCATTTACCACTCTCAGAAGGATGGAAGGCTGTCAAGCCTCAGGATCGAACTCCAGGCTGAGGGCAGAGTTAGCCTGCAATACTGCATTCTAACCAGTGACCCTCAGGCCTCAGGGCTCCTCCAGGGAATGCTGGAAGATATACCGTATTTTTCGGAGTATAAGACACAACTTTTTCCCCCAAGAAAGAGGGTGGAAATCTGGGTGTGTCTTATACACTGAATACAGCATTTTTGGCCTACAGAAACCCCACCCCCTTTGCAAAAATGGATGTGCAGAGGGTTTGGGAGGATTGTAGAGGGCTCCTGAGGAGGGCAAAAATGAGCAAAAACCAGGCATTTTTTGCTCATTTTTGCCCCCCCCCCCAACCCCCAGGAGCACTCTACAAGCCTCCCAAAGCTCTGCATGCCCCCCCCTTTTTTGCAAAAAAAGAGGCGTGCAGAGGGCTATCCATGGCCTTTTTTTGACAAAAAAATGGGCCCATATTTTGCTCATTTGCCCCCCCCCCGGAACATTCTACAACAGTGTTTCTCAAACTTGGCGACTTTAAGTCCTGTGGACTTCAACTCCCAGAATCCCCCAGCCAGCATAGCTGGCTGGGGAATTCTGGGAGTTGAAGTCCACAGGACTTAAAGTCGCCAAGTTTGAGAAACACTGTTCTACAAGCTTCCCAAGGGCTATTCATGCCCTTAAAAAAAAAAAAAACAGGCCCATTTCCGCAAAAAACGGGCCGTTTTTTTGGGAGGTTTGCAGAGTGCAAAAACTTTTTTTAAAATTTTTCTTCTTTAAAACCTTGCTGCGTCTTATACTCCAGTGCGTCTTATACTCCAAAAAATACAGTAAGCCTTCTCTATATTGTGCAGGCGCATGCATTGCGCATCCTGGCACATGTGCTCAGCGAACCGGTTGTTAAACTGGTCGGATCCCACCCGTGTCTAAGATTGCAATAAACCGATTAATCAGATCCATCTGGAAGGTGCCAAGTTGGGATCTCCGCTTTGAATTCCTTAGCTACAGGGACAGTGCCATTCTCCTGCCCGTGTAAAGTGTCTTTGTGGTGTTGGAGTTCTCCGTTCCATACATCGCTTAGCAGCCGTGGTTGGGGAGCCGTAACATTTCTAGCTCAGGTAGGCATTGATGAACCACTTATCATTTTAATGATCCCGCCGAGAGCCATATTAGCAGCACTCTCAGCCTCCTGTAATGTGACATGATTATTGATTATGGTCTGGGAAACTCTCTACATCACATCTGCTTTATCTTGCTGTCAACCGGCGAAAGCCAAATTGGTACAAAATCAAAGACGTTTGATTGCCTTCTCCTACTGATGCTTGACCAGTTGAGATCATACTAGGAAGGAGAGAGGTATCCTCAACAAAAAGTATGTTTTTAAAAAAATCACTACAATAGTCAAGCTAAAATATAAGATGAGAATATTCAGCCATGGAGCTTTTTTCACGACAGCCCAAACATGCTGAGTTAACCTCTCTCTTCAGCCACTTTTCCATGAAGTTGTCTCCCTCTTATTTCCAGTCTCTCAGTGACATGGACTGAATGCATCCATTTTGGTGTGAAAGGAATGTTTCCCTTCTCCTTCCAACATCCAAAGATGTGGAGACTCTAGAAAGAGTGCAGAGAAGAGCAACAAAGATGATTAAGGGACAGGAGGCTAAAACATATGAAGAACGGTTGCTGGAACTGGGTATGTCTAGTTTAATGAAAAGAAGGACTAGGGGAGGCAGGAGAGCAGTGTTCCAATATCTCAGGGGTTGCCACAAAGAAGAGGGAGTCAAACTATTCTCCAAGGCACCTGAGGGTAGCACAAGAAGCAATGGGTGGAAACTAATCAAGGAGAGAAGCAACTTAGAACTAAGGAGAAATTTCCTTAGAAGAGATTGGATAACCATTTGTCTGAAATAGCATAGGACAGTGATGGCAAACCTTTTCGGCACTGAGTGCTGAAAAGGGAGCACTTCACCCATGCGTGCATGCATGCTCATCTGGGCTGCAACCAGGAAGAAGAGTTGCCCAGAGGGAATGCGCACACTGGAAAATGTACTTCTGGTTTCTGGCACATGCATTTGCACAGGCCGTCAAGTCTTCTGGTTACTGGCACATATGCGCATGCACCGATCAGCTGGCCAGCACTCATGCTCTCACCGGGAAAATGGAAGACCAGCTCTTCCGGTTTCCAGCACTGCTGCACACACAAAGGTCAAGTGATCACTTTGGGCACACATGCCATAGGCTCACTATCACGGGTCTAGGGTTTCCCACCTAAGTAGGGGGTCAGAATTTGGACTTCCAAGGTCCCTTCCAACTATTCCATTCTATTCCATTCTATTCTATTCCATTCCATTCTATTCCATTGTTCTGTTCTATTCCATTCCATTCCATTATTCTATTCTATTCTATTCTATTCTATTCTATTCTATTCTATTCTATTCTATTCTATTCTATTCTATTCTATTCTATTCTATTCTATTCTATTCTATTCTATTCTATTCTATTCTATTCTATTCTATTCTATTCTATTCTATTCCATTCCATTATTCTATTCTATTCCATCCCATCCCATTCCATTCTATTCCATTCCATTCCATTGTTCTATTCTATTCTATTCTATTCCATTCCATTCCATCCCAGTCTGTTCTATTCTATTCTATTCTATTCTATTCTATTCTATTCTATTCTATTCTATTCTATTCTATTCTATTCTATTCTATTCCATTCCATTCCATTCCATTCCATTCCATTCCATTCCATTCCATTCCATTCCATTCCATTCCATTCCATTATTCTATTCTATTCCATTCCATTCCATCCCAGTCTGTTCTGTTCTATTCTATTCTATTCTATTCTATTCTATTCTATTCTATTCTATTCTATTCTATTCTATTCTATTCTATTCTATTCTATTCTATTCTATTCTATTCTATTCTATTCTGTTCTGTTCTGTTCTGTTCTGTTCTTTTCTACTCTGTCCAAAGGCAAGGGTCAAGTAGATAAACATCCTCTTGGGTTTGGTTATCTCTTGTCTCCATGTCATGTCAGGGACCTACAAGTGCTAAAATGGAGGTAGAGATCAAGAATGGGGACAGTCTATTTTCCTGCCCAAGTGATGCTTCAATCCAGTATGGGAGAAAGACCCATTCTTTCAGATAAATTCACATCAAAGTGTCCTCTGCTTGACTTGAGGCAGTTGTTGCAAATGCAACAAAATTGGGAGCATTGGAAGGCAAGTGAAGGGCGTCAAAAATTCACGAGGAGCGTACTGGGGTTATTGGCTCATAATTAAGAGCAGGGCATGAGGCAGTGATAACCAAGTAACCACAACTGCTTTGCACACATTAGGGATGCTGCTGTGGGTTAATCGGATTCCTCGCTGACTAGGTGAACATTGTTCCACCAGAAATGGCTGCCAGAAAAGGATCTTAATCTATTGAACAAGGAAGGTGCAAACCCAGTAAATTATTGTCCGAACTGCTAAATATCAATAGACCAATCCATCCTTCTTACTTTCAATCCATACGTCTTACTTTCCCTTTTTAGAGTTCCTTAGTTTTAACTCAAATTGAAACCTACAATAATTGCTTCTCACATGCAAACTCCCACACTTAGCCCTGGAAAGGTTCAACAATCGTAAATGTCTGTGCAGATTCTCAGTCATCCAGGTCATGGTTGTCCCAAAGGTGTTTTTTTAAGAGGCAACTTGTTTTTCTTTGAAGATGTTTCACTTCTCATCCCAGAAGCTTCTTCAGCTCTGACTGGGTGGGGAAAGATTGATACTCCTTGCAGACAGCTGGTTGTTTGCATTCTTTTAGAGAGCCCTTGAGGTCACCTAGAGGTTTATCTGTGTCCTTGGGGTCACCTGTGTAGTGCAAATGGGAATGGAGCCTTCTTGGAACTGTTGAAAGGACTGTGTTGTAGACTGGAGATAGATGATGTTGTATATCCCTCACCCTCTGTTGAGGGAGGGCTGTTTCAATTTTAACATAGATCACCTATTTGACCCCTCTTTCAAATCAGCAGTCCTCTCTGTCCAAAATGTGGACTTTGCCATCTTCAAAAGAGTGGCCTTTGTCTTTTAAATGCAGAGGGATGTTGAATCTTGTCCTGATGGGTTTGTTCTCCTATGTTGTGCCACGTGTCTATGGAGTGGTTGTTTTGTTTCCCCTTCTTGGATGAGAAGCATAATGTCTTCAAAGAAAAACCAGAAAGTCCAGTTGCCTCTTGAAAAAGCACCTTTGCATTGAACAATCACAGTATCATCAGAGAAAATAAATTAAGTATGCTATTGCGATGAATATGTAAGGGGAAAAGGAGATCTTGTGTCTTGCTTTAATGATAGCAGGCCTGCATGTGAGGAGCAATTAGGTTTCAATTTGAGTTAAAAAGGAAGAGTAAGAAGTATGGATTTGTCCATTGATACTTAGCAGTTAGGCAGTAATTTATTGGGCTTGCACCTACCTTAGTCAATAGATTAAGCAATAAGCACCCAAGTCAATTGCTCATAATTGGTGTGCTGTCCTCCGTCTGTATTTGAATTATACAAATACACCAAGGACTCCAGAGTATTTGAATTATAAAACTTACTTCTGTATCTACTCTATGCATGTCAATTGGCGCACATGGATTTCGCAATCTGCTTTTGTTCTCTTTTCTGAAATAAGGACCAATTTACAAGGCCATTTCAGCCGCAGTTCTCAAGGGTTGTTTGGGAAGACTGATGCATTTAGAATGAATGATAGATCTGGGGATTGTTTTAGTTAATTGATTTTAACTTGAATGTATGTGTGTGTATTTATTTATTTATATATACGTACACACACACACACCGTGGATATTCTAATGTCGTTTAGCATGAATGTTTGATGCCTTGAGTGCTATGGTTATTAACCTCTGAGATTCCCTGTAGATTTTGGGAAGATAACAAATTTTCTAAACAAATGACAACCCAAATAAAATACCAGGACAATGAGCGTTCGAGAAGTTGGTTCACCTGTAAAGTGCCAGTTCCTACATTCATCTATCAAATGTTTACCTAAACCAGGGGTGGGTAGCTGCCAGCATTACTGACAGTTTGCTTTGCATGTGCTTCACCTGTGTGTGCAGTTGCCTGTAAATTTAAACATTAAAAAGGGACTAAAGCCCTCCAGCCTGTCCATGCTTTGATGACCTCACTCACTCATTCAGCTAAAGCCCTTATGCCCTATCTATAACCATCAGAAACCATTTCCTAGCATCATTGCAGAGCTGTCTGTCCATCACTTCTCCACTCAGCTATTTTGGCATGCATAGTTCTCAAATTCAGCCAACTGAGAGAACCTGTTTTTTGTTTTGTTTTGTTTCTAGCTCACTCTCCACCGTGGCAGGAATAAGATCTTACATTCTGTGATTTATGCAACCACTTGCAGGTATCCCTCGGGAATGCCCATTTTCCAGAGTGACAAGCTTTCTCCCTGAAGCTGAAATCCAACTTGTGTCAGGGTTCCAAGAAATAGACCCATCGAAAGCATAACTCCGAGGCAGGTAGATTCCTCAAAGAATAGCTTTATTGGATGTATCATATTGGCACATATCTGGTGAAAACTGACTCTGAAGGTTCCTGCAGTTTTCACCTAATTAAAAGTAAATTGAGATAAGTCATATTCCAGAGAGTAAAGCAGATTCCAATTACAGCTATAATGATCATTGTACAGGGGACCAAACATCTGGCAGTGTGCAATGCCATCAGTCCATTGCAAAGTCCATTCTTATAGATAGATAAAAAGATAGGTAGGTAGGTAGGTAGGTAGGTAGGTAGGTAGGTAGGTAGGTAGGCATAGGCATAGGCATAGGCATAGGCATAGGCATAGGCATAGGCATAGGCATAGGCAGATATAGATATAGATATAGATATAGATATAGATATAGAGATAGAGATAGAGATAGAGATAGAGATAGAGATAGAGATAGAGATAGAGATAGAGATAGAGATAGAGATAGAGATAGAGATAGAGATAGAGATAGAGATAGAGATAGAGATAGAGATATAGATATAGATATAGATATAGATATAGACAGTGGCGGGATTCAAATAACACCTGGTCATATGACTGGGTGGGCATGGCCAACTCAACGTCACTCATGATGGGCGCTTCGCCTTAGCTGTTACAATGTAATGAGGGTTAACCGGAGAGGCAGTTTCTGTAAGCAGGGCAATAAAGATTAGGCTAGAAACAACACCAGAATGTTTCCTTCCTGCCTTCCTTACAGGATTAGCCCTGTAAAGTGGGGAAAAAACAAAAGGAGATTTCTTCCAACAACCGGTTCTCCGAACTGCTTAGAAAGTTAACAACCAATTCTCCCGAATAGGTGCGAACTGGCTGAATCCCACCACTGTATATAGATATAGGTATAGATATAGATGTATAGGTATAGGTATAGGTATAGGTAGAGGTAGAGGTAGAGGTAGAGATAGAGATAGAGATAGAGATAGAGATAGAGATAAAGATTTTGCAATTTCCATATTAGGTTTTTTTTTTTAAAAAACCAATCCATAATAGAGAATTGGGGACTGCATGTAGCCTGGAGACGCACGTTGTGCATTTCTGATCTACATCATAGAAAATGTCTTTCCTGGAATCCTGAAAAAAGCAGTTGATGAAAAACAATTACAGGGGTAAGTGGCGGTTGAAAAAATATATATACCAAGTACCCTCTTTTCAATACTTGCTCTGCTGAGATAAACAGTCATCATCCAATTATCTCTGCAATTATTTGGCTAACTTTCCAAACTGCAGATGATTAAAAAGAAATGGGGAGGGGACAGCATAGGGGGAGGGAGAAGGAAAGAAAAGAGGACTGTGGATTAGTAAAGCAAGCAGCTCTTCAATATTGCCTCCAGAACCTGTTTCTTGCTGCATCCTGCTATGTATGATGTCACTTGTAGCCTAGGCTATAATCTGCAAAATTAACAAATCATTATATTTTCATTGGTTTTTTTCCAGAGACCACTGCTTTCTCTCTGTTTCTTCTGGTAAATAGATTCTTCTGGGTCGTCTTTCTGGAACCTGGGTTCCTCCAGTGGGATCAGGTTTAAATCCAGAAATTGGGTATGTCTAGTCCAGTGAAATGAAGGACTAGGGATGACACGATAGCAGTGTTCCGATATTTGAGGGGCTGCCACAAAGAAGGGGAGACCAACCTATTCTCCAAAGCACTAGAAGGCAAGACAAGAAGCAATGGGTGGAAAGTAATCAAGGAGAGAAGCAATCTAGCACTAAGGAGACATTTCTTGACTGTGAAAACAATTAATCAGTGGAGCAATTTGCCTCCAGAAGTTGTGAATACTCCAAAACTGGAAGTTTTTAAGAAGATGTTGGATAATCATTTGTGTAGAATGCTACAGGTAGGGTTTCCTCATTATGCAGAGGTTTGGACTAGAAGACCTCAAAGGTCCCTTCCAACTCTGTTATTCTGTTATTTCTCTGTGCCAACACCAAGACCCAAAACTTGTGCAAAGTTGATATACTAGGACAGCCTTGCCCCATCAGGTTGTCTTCTAACTGCCAGAATTCTCAGCACTGTCCATGAAGGCAAGGAGTTCTAGGAGACGAAGGGTGCACATTTGAGGAATTTAATCCTGAAAATAGAATGGCGAATCTGTGTGTCATCAGCTGCAGATGAAACATCTGGCTAACTAGGCAATGTGTGATGTCTATCTTCTAAGCACACTGAAATTCAGGTGAGTCTGCATCATTGGTTAAGAACGTACACTTGACTTTATTAAGTTCTTACAATGTCTGTTCCTGTTTGTGTAGCTGATTTCACGAAACATCAAACAAATGGTGGTTAGTGTTTGAATGAGAGGCCAACCTTTTAGACTGTGGGTGACAAAATGAAATCAATGGCGCAAAGAAAAAGCGATGGAAAAGCATTTCCTGTCTCTACACCAGGGGTCTCCAACGTTGGCAACTTTAAGACATGTGGACTTTACAAGTCTTGAAGTTGAAGTCTACAAGTCTTAAAGCTGCCAAGGTTGGAGACCCCTGCTCTATACTGTATGGACATATCTATGTAACCAGTGCAGATAAGCTTGACTGAATCTATCATGAAGTCCTACTGAGCTCAGTAAGACTTTATTCTGAGTCAACAAGTATGGTACGTCTTAAGCATGGGTCAGAGAGGCAACACTTCTGCTTCTAACGGCCACAAACAACACCTAGTCATAGATTCATAGAGTACGGAGGGGTCTTAGAGGTTATCTAATCCAATCCTTGCTCAGTGCCGGAAATCTCATACCATCCCACAAATGGCTTTCACAGGATTGGCACACCTATGCCAATGAGACCCCCAATGCCTATACCAGAACTCAGAAGTGGATGAGCTCCTGTTTCCCCCCTTTTTTTGTAGCCCTTAGAGCTCAGCTCCACTTATAACTGCTGAAAATTAACATTAGAGGTTCCTTAAAGTGCTAAAACATGAGCATAGCTTGAAAAGAGGCATCCCTAAACATACACACACACACACACACACACACACAACTCTAAGGGTTCTCCTTGGTCACCAAAAACCCAATTGAACATGCAAAAACAAACAAACGATAGCATAACCTCAAGTACTAGCCTTGATATAATAGACTATTTGGAAAGAACCAATTTGGTGTTGTGGTTAAGGTGGTGCCCTAGAAAGCAGAAGACTGTGAGTGCTAATCTCTCCCTAAGCATGAAGGTCAGCTAGGTGATTTTGGGCCAGTCACACTTTCTCAGCCCATCTCACCTCACTAGGTTGTTGTGGGAGAAAAAGAGGAGGAAGAAGGAGTATTGTGTTATGTTTGCCACCTTAATAACAATAGCACTTAGACTTATGTACTGCTTCACACTGCTTTCCAGCCCTCTCTAAGCAGTTTATAGAGTCAGCCTATTGCCCCCCACAATCTGAGTCCTCATTTGACCCACCTCGGAAGGATGGAAGGCTGAGTCAACCTTGAGCCTGGTGAGATTTGAACTGCCAAATTGCAGGCAGTCAGCAGAAGCAGCTGTAGTACAGCACTCTAACCACTGCCCACGGTGGCTCATAAGTTCCTTGTGAAGTAATAAAGGCAGATAAAAACTAAATAAACTTGAACAGGCTTTATACCTAACCGCAAATGCACCGTTTTTGTGAGCCTGAATGACTCATCTTACCCCAAACCATAATGCAAGGTAGAAATCCCCTGCTCTATCTTTTCCAAAAAAATTTCCTTGTTGAAAACTATCTAGAATTCACCAGGCTCAAGTTGTCGTAGTCGTCCTTACAACGCGATGGGTTGCATGGAGGGCTCTCAAGGCTGCTGGATGGAGCTCCTGATTCTCCCCAGTGGGAAACTGAAGAACAGGGAAACGCAGCTGTCGCTTTTGCTGAGCTCTTGGCAATGACATTGGGAAGCCCAAATGTCTTCTCTACAGCCTTGACACTTGCAGTTGCTCTCTCTCTCTCTTCCTCTCCCTCCCTCCCTCCCTCTCTCTCTTTCTCTGGAAAAAAATCTGTTGCCATGGTTTTTCCAAAGACAACACATTTGTGCCCCCTCCTCTCGTCCCCTCCCACCACCCCCATCTGCCTTAACCTTGTGGCAGCAATGATGATGCTTGTCTTGTTCAAAAGGCCACTTCTTGTAACCATGGAAACAATTAGATTGTATTTTATTTTACTTTGGGGGATTATTGTAGTTAGAGTGGCCAAGGTTTGTTCTCTTGAGTTTGGGGTATTGTGATCTTTGTGGAGCAGGAAGCTTGTGCTGTGATGATCAAAGAGGTAACCCTGTCAGAGCTCTGGGTGTCAACCATGATTTTGATGAAAGAAGAGAGTATGTGCCCTGGGATTCTTCCTTCCTTCCAGCTTTAAGTTTTTTTTAGAGGAGGACAAATGTAGACAAAACCGAACCATTACACTTCCCTCCCAGACAATAATTGGAGCCACAGAAAGCCATGGCTTCTTTTGAATATAGTTTCTTGAGTAAGCTACTGTCTCCTGCTTCAGACAAAACGTCCCTAAAAGAGAAATACACAGCCAAATTGACCAACAACTTGAATAGAATAGAATAACCGTTGTATCAGGTGTCATGTTCAGTTTTTACTTTCACCTAGAAAAATGAATGGCTGAATAACAGAATCGGGTCTTCTAATCCAACTCTCTGCTTTGACAGGAAACCTTATACCACTTCAGACAATTTGTTATCCAATCTCTTCTTAAAAACTTCCAGTGTTGGAGCATTCACTACTTCTGGGGGCAAGTTGTTCCACTGATTAATTGTTCTAACTGTCAGGAAATTTCTCTTTAGTTCTACGTTGCTTCTCTCCTTGATTAGTTTCCACTTCTACAAAGTTCTAAATCTACAAAGATTTATACGAGCCAAATCATTAGTAAAATAATAATAATAATAATAATAATAATAATAATAATAATAATAATAATAATAATGCCTGCGATGAATTAAAAAATGTTCTTCCCCACTTCTCAAGCAGTTTAGATTAGATATACTATAAATCCCCTTGAGATCAACAGAGGTGATTCAGAGGCTCGATTCACAGAACCTGTTTGTCCAGCTACCTAAAGACTTAATGGCTGCATTTGCATAATATGCTAAGCTTGGTTAGTATCAATCTTAGATGGCTCTTTGTGACTTAGTATGCTGTGGAAATCTGGGCCAATTGGTGAATTTATGGTTCAGTGTTTTGCCTGAACCACAAAATAAATTGATTCAATAACCAGGATAAACTTATGTGAAATATGCATAACAATTCCAAAGCAAAATGGAAAAAAAAAACTTGCCTCTAATATAATACTGACTATGGCGCATGCCCAACATTTGTCTGTTGTTACCTCTTTTCCCAAAATTAAAACCTCCCTGGATAATAAGCCCAATCGGGATTTTGAATGCATGCGCTAAAATAAGCCCTCCCCCGAAAATAAGTCCTCCCCTAAAATATTTAAACACATGTGTAGCTGGTCCCCATTTCTTGTGTGTGTGTGGGGCATGCTCCATGTGCCCGATATGCACCTGCCATCCACATGGAATGGCCTCGCGGAGGCCGCTCCCGCTAACCCTAGCTACCGTGCCTCTTCTCTTAGTGGCGGCCGCAAAAAGAGCAGCAGGCTCAGCAAGACCAGGGCTGGCAAGAGTGCCAGAAACAGAGACCGAACTTCCAGCCCTCTCTGGATCAGCTGATCCAGGGGCTGAGGTTAAGGGGCCTCCTGCACCTCAAAAATAATAAGACAACCCCCCCCAATGAGTCCAAGCACATATTTCGGGGGTCAAAAGAAAATAAGACCCTGTCTTATTTTTATTTTTATTTATTTACTGAGCGCTTATAGACCGCCCCCTCTCCCGCAAGGGACTATTTTCAGGTAAATACAGTATTAGCTCCTATCTTATGAACTGACAATATTCTACCACTTTTGCTTTGAGAAATAATCTAGTTCAGGCTAATGCCAAGGACTAGCCATATAAATGCAAACAAGCCTTACTATTCCCCCCTAATCCCGCTGTTCTTACTGTTGTTTTTTCCTCTCTGGAAAATGCATGGGTGTTCCTGCCAAATCAACTGAAGTGCAAAAATTAATCAACAAGCCTTTTCTTCAGTCAGGTAGCAACCCTTATTTTTGACTAGTTTCATCAGAGGAGAGAGCTTCTCCCACTGTTAACTAAGCATCAAGGAACAGTCTTGCTGAGCACCAGATGCTCCAACCACATCTTGGATTTTAACCACCATTTTGTTTCCAGTATTAGTATTCAGAGTACCGAGTATAAATTCCAACAAAGAGATTCTCGTTCCACATTCAGAGTACCGAGTATAAATTCCACAAAGAGATTCCACATTCTCGTTTCATCTGCATCTTCAGGATGCAAAGGCTAGACAGAAGACAGTATAATGAGAAAGAAGCCACAGTGAAGAAGGGGGAAACCCTCTGCTCCCAATAAGAAATCAGAAATTCAGGAGTGTGTGTCAGAGTTTGTTGCAGCAATCAAATCCAGAAAGCACACAGACAAGTAACTGATTCAGCAGGATTCATTAACTTGTTTTTTATATACATAATAACACATGAGACATAATATACAATACCAAGAGTTGTTCTTCCAACATGGTAGAGAGGAGATATTGGTTTTAGTTTCAGTTCAGACTAGTTTTAGCTTTAGCACAGACTCAGAGCTACAAAGCTAAGCCACGCCCAGGCTCCAAAGTGTTTTAGCTCCCATTGGCTGACCTTGTTACTAAGCCCTATTCCAGTTCATGAATATACTCTGACCGTGGGTGTGTTGTGTACCTATGTGTACCTGGAGCAAGAAGACAAGGAGAGTTGGGAGTCAAGAACTGGAAACAAACTCAGAAGCAATAGGTGTTTGTCACAGAATGGAGCTCTTTCCCATTATAAGGACTCCTTGATAATGGCAGGCCTTATTTAGGTGACCATAAATAATCCATTTTTCCCCACTCACTGTTGTAAATGCAACAAGGCTGGGTTCTGAGCAGATTCAACTTCCATCTGTCTCAAAAGGGAAGGAGAGGGGGTGAAAAGGCAAGCCGGAGACTGATAACAGAATCAAACATTTGCTAAACATTGGAAGGCAAGGGCAGATGGTGAGACTGGCACAGCACGGGAGGGAGGAGAAAGAAATGGGATGAGAAGCTGAAAGGCAGGTGAGGGAGGAGAATAAGAAAGACGAAGCATTTAACCGTTAAGTTCTTTCACTTTCCCCTCCCTGTTTTTCAATGGTAGATAAAGAGAATGAAACTGGTCTGTACCAGTAGAATCTCACCCCTGAAAAGGTGATCTCTTGACCTTCGGACACTGCAACCCTCATAAATATAAGTCACTTGATAAGGCTCTGAATTTTAACCGTGTGACCATGGGGATTCAGCAATGGTCGTAAGTGTGAAAAATACTCACAAGTCCCTTTTTTCCAGTGCCAGTGTAACTTCAAATGGTCATTAAATGAACTGTTGTAAGTCAAGGACTACCTGTACTGGCAACGTGTAATTTGTGTAATCTCCTTCTCCTCTTTGATTCCTCACCCTAATGCTTTTTGGAAATTAAATGCAGTAGGGCGAAATCATCCTGGACTTCCAACTGTCCTTGGATCAGAGGTGGGTTCCTACCGGTTTGGACCAGTTCAGCTGAGTAGGTATTAACTTGGCTGGCCATGCCCCCGAACTGGTACTATCGGTGATGCCATAGGCGACACCATCTTATTTTTTGCTTCTGTGCATGC
The DNA here is from genome assembly GCF_964273705.1 of Natrix helvetica. NCBI lineage: Eukaryota > Metazoa > Chordata > Lepidosauria > Squamata > Natricidae > Natrix > Natrix helvetica. Next base: position 10,839,017 of record NC_138556.1, on the reverse strand, counting down.
GGAGAAGCAATTTTTGTACTACTGCTTATGCACACATCAAGCGTGCATCAAGCACGCATCGAGCGTGCATCAAATGTGTGCGTGCACAAATCAGCAGTAATAGAAGCCGGAACCCACCCCTGCCTTGGATGCCAACTCATGTTAGAATCCAGTCAACTAGGACCGCCGATGATGGAAAATGGGGTTCGGCGACATATAAGTCTGATCTTTTTGAGCGTCTCTGCACCATCCCAATTCTAAACCAGCTCTCGGCTTCCTGAAACACAGCCAAGATTCAGGAGGGCAAGCCGCGTTGAGTGGTTACTATCATTAATTCCAGACCAGGAGAGAAAGCTGTAGCTACTTCTATATTAGCTTATCTTTAAGGGTACAGGACGCCACCTTCTATTGAGACAGACCTGGTGGCATATCTAACTGGGTCTTTTTCATTGTTGACTGGCAAAAGCTCTGAAGGATTATGAAGCGGGGCTCTTTCCAAGCTCAGCCTAAAGATGCTGGGATTCCATTCATTAAGCTTGATTTAGGGGCCTTGCTACTTTCACCGAAATGTGGTCCTCCTGTTAGTGTTATCTCTTGCAGGATGGAAGCCATTACGGCCATTTCACTGAGCGCGACTCGATTGTCCCTCAACCGAGGTGCGTTTTCTTTTTAAACAATCATTACCCTTCTTAAAGTAAAATATGCCATGCAGAGATATCAGCACCATATAGTAACTACTGGGATATCATACTTCATTTTCAGAGCCTGAAAGTCAGAATGGAAGAAGCAACTGGTTTTCTTTGTTTTTCCTAGAAGACGTTAAGCTTCTCATCCAAGAAGCTTCTTCCATTCTGACTTCAGAATGGAAGAAGCAACTGGTTTTTTTTCCCCTAGAAGACGTTAAGCTTCTCATCCAAGAAGCTTCTTCCATTCTGAAGTCAGAATGGAAGAAGCAACTGTTTTTCTTTGTTTTTCCTAGAAGACGTTAAGCTTCTCATTCAAGAAGCTCCAGTCAGAACGGAAGAAGCTTTGTGAATGAGAAGTGAAACGTCATCAAGGAATAACAAAGAAAATCCAATTGCCTCTTGAAAAAAGCACCTTTGGTATAACCTGAGAAAGATGCATTTCTATAACCCTGATCAACCTCTGTCCAATAGCTAGATGTACACTGTGCCAAGGTAGAAAAATAAATTTTGGTTTGCTTATGGCGCGTTATATAAACCCAGCTGTTGTGATACAGAAATAATACTATGGCTTACCATTTTATGAGAAGCTAGTATTATTCAGATAGTATTAATATACTATGCTGGTTTGTGTAAGGATGATTTGTTATAATACAAGTAACTGGGTTTGCACACTATTGTATAGTATTTGCATACTATTCATGGTTTAGAAACTACAATGCCTGCGTTCACACAGTTAAGCCAGACCCCTAAAAAGATTTAGCACAAAGTATGAAAACAGCCAATGAATTAAACAGATCTATATTCTTTGTGGCTAAGATGCTGAGCTTGTCGATCAGAAAGGTCGGCAGTTCGGCGGTTTGAATCCCTAGCGCCGCATAACGGAGTGAGCTCCTGTTACTTGTCCCAGCTTCTGCCAACCTAGCAGTTTGAAAGCACATAAAAATACAGGTAGAAAAATAGAAACCACCTTTGGTGACAAGGCAACAATGTTCCATGAGCCTTTGGCATTTAGTCATGCTGGCCACATGACCACAGAGACGTCTCCACACAGTGCTGGCTCTTTGACTTTGAAACAGAGATGAGCCCCACCGCCTGGAGTCAGGAACGACTAGCACATATGTGCAAGGGGAATCTTTACCTTTAACTTTTATATTCTTACCTGCTATAAATCAATGTTTTCCATTCGTCCCCAGGTCGATTCAAGGACTTCCTGAGCGATTATAAGTTATCCAAATACTTTCAAACACCTTTTTTTTGTAGACCAAAATAATAATAATAATGCACACCTATGTTACTAGTCGGGTGGCGATTTTTTAAAGAAAGATTCTTAATATTTTAATTGCCGTTCTGCCTGTTTTTAGCTTTTTTTACAAAAATCCACCGTGGAGCATTTTTTGTTTTTGCTTTTTTGTTTTAGCCTTGTTGATTAGCAAGTAATTATGCCTGAAAGCCTGCTTTGACAGCCAGGCTTGGTTAAAAAAAAACAACGGGGGGGGGGGGGAGCCATTTAAAACAAAACAACTGCTTGCTTGCCTACAGTTGTCAAGGAACACTGGTGGTTAAAAGTTGGCACTGCTTCTTAAGATGTTTTTTGTGGGGAAGTGAGGGCAACACTTTTCCTCCACCAATGTTAGCTGTTTCCCGGAGAACTGAAATGATTCTGATGTTTACTGCTGTGACATCGTAATCTTGTAATCGCGGCCCCCTCCTCTTCCTCCTTCCCCCCTCCCCATCTGCTGCCATTTTAACGAAACTGACAAATGGGGACACATTGTAGAACGCCCATCGTTAGTGTAATTAGCAGCCTTTACACCGGGAACTCTGCTCTAGGGGGAGGGTATGTTGGAAAGAGGAGAGAGAGACACACACACAGAGAAAAACAGACAGAGAGACAGACAGACAGACAGACAGACAGACAGACAGACAGACAGACAGACAAACAGAGAGACAGAGAGAGAGAGAGACAGAGACAGAGACAGAGACAGAGATAGAGAAAGAGAGACAGACAGAGAGAGAGAGAGAGAGAGAGAGAGAGAGAGAGAGAGAGAGAGAGAGAGAGAGAGAGAGAGACAGAGCCAAAGAGTGAGAGGGAGGGAGGGAGGGAGCGAGGGAAGGAGGGAGAGAGAGAATAAATAATCAAAATGAACATTTTAGGATGGAAGCAGATGTACATCAGGCGGAAAAAAACGGTATTCCACATTCATTCTTTAGATTCCTTCCCGTTGATAGGAAACTGGATTTTTTTTTTAAAGGAACTTAATGAAAGAGAAATTCTGTCCTCCTGTCTGTTTCAGAACTCTTTGTATAATGATTCGGGGGTTTGGGAGTGGGGAAATCCTTTTTGGCATACGATCCACCTATCCGCTGTTGTGATCCAGAGATGGACAAATGCCTGTTTGTTTGTTTGTTTTAAAAAAAACATTAAATCTCTGCACGAGTGCAGCTGGGATAGTTTACATTACTCCTCTCCATGCCTGGTAGTACGAAACTTTAACAATACTTTTAAGAGAGAGGAACCGATTTTTGTTGCCTTTAAAAAGCCTCTAGATTTTTGCTGCTCGAGTAGTGCAGCTTTTCTACTTTATCTTATGATAGAGCCAGTCCCTGGATAATCAATCAATCAAATATTTGGCTTTGGCTTTGTTTTAGGATGTTTTCTGACCCCTCTCCCTAACTCTTCCTGCCTTTCTGTTCTTTAATGCTGGATCAGGACTAGAGTCATAACTGTTAAATCAGACAATAAGAGATCACAGAAAGAAAAATTATGGAAGAGGGGAACAAACCACAATTCATGGTAAAGACCTATTTTTTTCTTTGTGTTGAAGAAAAAGGAAATCCTGTCCATATTCTTCTTGGGGCATGTTTATCTTCATTGGATAGCAGGTTCTAGCTAAGTAATCTCCATTGTATTGCTTATCAAACCCCAACCAACGTTTTCTCTGGCTCCGTGTAAAAAGGTGACACAGTACAATCAACAATCAGACAAAGCTTTTGCTCCAGTTGCCTTCCAGCAGAACAATGTTCTCCTAAAGACTCCTCTACCAACCTCCTTCTATGGATTTGGAAGGCCCTGCTAAGAATCTCAGTTGCCCAAATGCTGCTTGTACTTGGAAGGCGAGGGGACTTGGGAAACAGCTCTTTTAAACCTTGAATAACATTCAAGAAAAGGGTGATGGAATAACAGTCTTGATTTCAAATCGTACCAAGCACATAATCCCATCCGTTTAATTGGGATAGTTTTATCCAGTTTTCAAGCACTCAAAGCCTTCATTGCCTTAGTAGCTCTGTTATTGTTCTTTTGGGTGGGAGTGAAAGAGTGTGCAAGTGCTACCTATCTCCTTTAAAATAATCAAGTGAAATTAGGATGCTATCCGTTCCTCATTCATAGGTAGCTAGCTTTGCTTCTTTCTTCCCTTCCCCCCTTCTTTTCTTTCTTTCTTTCTTTCTTTTTTCTTCCTTCCCTCCTTTCAATTCTTTCTTCCTTTTTCCTTCCTTCCCTCCCTCCTTTCTCTTCTCTCTTTGTCTTTCTCTCTTCCTTCCTTCTTTACCTCCTTCCTTCCATCCATCCTTCTTTTCTTTTCTTTATTTCTCTCTCTCTCTTTCTTTCCTTCTTTTCCTTCTTTTGTATATTTCATCTCATACATTTTTGCTTGCCATCTTTCTGGTTATTTCTCTACCCTTTCTCATTCTTATTTTAATTTGTGTCATCCTGCAGTTTACATAATGACTTCAAACAGGTTTACTTTTGTTTTCCTCAAGGAAAAAAATATGTGTAAGCTGAATCGACCCTTCTGTGCCTCAATCTATCTGCTTTCCTCATTTTGAATTCTAGGAATACTCAATTATCTATCATTTTCACTTAAATGCAAAGAAGCCTCGCACATTTGCAATTGTAGGTGGATAAGTGGCCCCAAACCCTACAAAATTCCAAACAGCACAAATAGTAGGAATGAACAACAATTTATTACGTTACTGAATTAAATTGGTTTCACGGGATGGGGAAGGGAGAATTTTATCATTTGGGATGCAGCCTGGAAACAAGTGCAATAGAAATGACGGCGCCTTAGAATGATACACAATAACACTAAAGAATGTTAATGGAAAATAAGGCACATTAAATAGCAATATGCTAGTATTGTGTGGAAAAGGCTGTGATGGACAAGGACAAACTCGGAAAAGATCATGAAACCTTTTCAGGTAGCAAGAAGGGCAAAATATGTGGAAAAATATGCCTGCCTCCAAATACAGGTTTGTGAAATTTGAATAAAGAATGGTGTGCATGATACTTGTGAATGAAACTACGCTGCTTCATAACAGCATTTGGATTGTGAATGCAAATGAACCAGCACAACTAATATATAAATTAGTGTTAACACTTTGGATAAAAAACTGAGTTTGTTTGGCATGGATTGTTTTCAAGAGATGGGAAAATTTAAAATCAAACTAATGAGAATTACCTGAAATACTGGTAAGTAACAATAAAGATAATGACGACAACAACAACAACACATTCCAACCATTTAGCACCAGTCAAGGGTATTTGTGATACATTTTTAAATGTTCAGTTGCCTGAGTTTCATGTTTAGTAAATAAAACAGATAATAATAATATCATCATCATTCTTGGTTAGGACTTGAACTGTTAAGTTTTTGCCACAGACTATGAATCGAATTGAAGATTAAAATAATAACAACAGGAACAACAACAACAACACATCAAGAAATTGCAGATTTCTGCAAGAACACCAGCGGAACTGCAAAAAAATTGTGTTACTAGGAACATCATATATTTTAAGAAGGTACTTGATTGATACCTAGGATGCTGGCAGCAACCCATATCAACCATTAGCACTTTAAATGTTCAGTTGACTGAGTTTCATGTTTAATTAATAATAATAATAATAATAATAATAATAATAATAATAATAATAATAATAACCCCTCCGAGGAGCTTTACCTTGTCGTGGTGGAGGGGCTTGCGTGCTCTAGTGATCCTGAGGGCTATGCTGAACAGGTGCAACCATATCAGACAGGTCTTAGGTGAAGGGCCAGGCAAAATTTGCTCCACAACCCATTCAAACATGGTGAATACGAGAAAAATGAAATTTATGCCGGCTGAACTGTCGCCCGGATTAACAAGGGTACCATTGGATGCTATGGCTCCTGGGCACTCTGTGTAAAATGAGCTACAGGGCTCAGCTCCCTCTGCTAGGCAACCAGGGCATGGAGCTGACAAGCTACTGGAAGAAAAAGCAAAAAAGTGAAAAATCTGGACTAGGGAAGAAAACATCTCTATTATGGAAGCTTACTATCAGTCTGAGCCAGAAAAACATGGATTTCAAAAATGAATGTATCAGATTTGGAAGGTGAACCACATGGACTGTGATATCAGTGAACAACGGCTAATGGACCAACGAGGTGTAATTCTGAGCACAAATTTTTCACTACAGCAGAATTAACAAGAATCGAAGAGAAAGCAACTAATGGTCTGAGTATACCAACAAAGAAGAGTAACATCAAGAATGATTTGCAGACTCAAAAGCAAACTGAGGAAGAAAGGGAGGAAGAGGCTGCTGAAATGGATGAAGATAAAGAACAAGGAATCACTGAAGAGCAAGCACCAACAGATAGTGCTCAATTAACTGAGAAAATAAAGCATCAAATGGAATAATGTGAAATAACACGTTTGCCAAAGCTGAACCAAGTGAACCGGAAAGAATTGAAAAATGTACTAAAAAAGGTCAATGAGGCTGTGCAAACCATTCAAACCACTACATTAGCTGAAACAAACCAGCTGATGTATGCAGCAGCCTTCATAACCACCAAAGAATTGGGTTTGAAAATACAAAGGAACCAAAGAGGCAAGAAGGGGAAGCCTAAGTGGAACATGCGGTTGGAATTGAAGATCAAAACATTTCGTGGAGACTTGAGCAACTTGAAGAACTTAAGGCAGGTCAACTAAAGAACAAGCAGGTCAAAAGCAGCCTGGAAGCAAGATACTATTTGGAGAATAAGGAGATTGCGGTAGTAATTGAAGAGCTGAAGCAGAGGGTTGTTGCCATTGCTGAAAAGATTAAACAGTATGAAAATCAAGTAACTCAGTTCAAGGAAAACTCACAGTTCAGAGCAAATCAGCACCAGTTTTATAAGAGCTTAGAAAGTGGAGATGGAGTAACAACAAATGAAAAGCCTGATAAAGAGAAAGCTCTGAAATTCCGGAAGAATTTGTGGGAAAACAACAAGAAGCACAACAGAAATGCAACATGGATCAAGCAGGTTGAGGATTCTATTAAAGTGCATAAAATGGAAGATGTGAAAATAGCAAAAGAAATGGTGCAAAGGCAGTCAAGAAAAGTGAAGAATTGGAGTGCACCTGGACCAGGTGGTTTCTGGCTAAAGGCACTTACAAGTATGCAGGAAAGATTGGCAGCCCAAATGAACCAGATCTTAAAAACACCTGACAATGATGAATGGATGACAACTGGAAGGACATTTTTGATCCAAAAAGATAAAGAAAAAGGAAAGGACCCTGGAAACTATAGGCCAATCACCTGTTTGCCAACAACATACAAGCTCCTTACTGGTATCACTGCAAACCAAATTTACGGATACTTGGAAAGAAATGACTTGCTTCCTGTAGAACAGAAAGGATGCTGCAAAAATTCAAGAGGAACAAAGGACCAACTGCTGATTGACAAGCTAATCCTAAAGAATTCAAAGAAAAGACGAACCAAGCTGTTCATGGCTTGGATAGACTATAAGAAAGCATTTGATTCAGTTCCCCACAGCTGGATCAACAAATGCCTGAAAATCTTTGGCATTAGCAGCAACATACAAAAATTCATGGAAACTTCAATGAACCTCTGGAAAACAAAGCTTATGGCTAATGGAGAAGAACTGGGTGAAGTTGAAATTAAACGAGCAAAAAACACTGGGACCATCAGGTTGAGAAGGTTTTAGAGAATGAGAAAGGCAAAATCTTGTTGGACTTCAGAATCCAGACTGACAGGCACTTGGCCTACAACACACCTGACATAACAATAATTGAAAAGAAAAAAGTGTGGTTCATTGACATTGCAATACCTGGTGATGCACGAATTGAAGATAAACAGCAAGAAAAAAAATCACAAAATACCAGGACTTGCAAATTGAGGTTGAGAGACTGTGGAAAAAGAAATCATGTGTTGTCCTAATTGTAATTGGAGCCCTTGGAGCAATACCTAAAGGGCTACCTTGCTATTTGAAAATTCTAAATTTACCTGAACTCTACAACATTCTGAACGCTACAAAAAACCACCCTACTTGGAACAACTTATATCCTCCGACATTACCTTAACAGTTCCTAGGTCCTTGGTTAGGACTCGAGCTGTTAGGCTACCAACCAGCCCCAAAGGCTGGTAATCTCACCAAAGATTAACATAATAATAATAATAATAATAATAATAATAATAATAATAATAATAATAATAATAATAATAATAACAACAACAACAACAACAACAACAACAACAATAACAATAACAATAATAATACTGTGGAAAGAGAGGACTCCATTCACAAAATATAATAGCAAATAAGGAATTCATTTGTTTGAATAGATCTCACTAAAAGGAGAAGGAAAACATTTATTGTGATACAAATACTTGGTCATCAAGTAAAGCAGGCTACATGTGGCAATGTAGCTAAAAGAATGGCTTGCTTAATTCCCTTCTGAATTTCTTGCCAGCCATTCTGCTTCTGAATTTTTTTGAAGCATTGCACACACTATGAAGAATAAGACTTTTGGGTGGAGATGGATTAATTATGGATTAACCTGGAGTGAAGGAGTGAAGGAGTCATATTCCTGAATTCTCAACATAAACAGCATCCTTCTGGCAGGAAACCAGCAGGTGGGAAAGAAGTCTAGCCCTATCTTTCGTATACATCATAGACGGCTTAGAGCAGAACAAATCCTCGCTTTCTCCTGAATTTCTCATATCCCTTACAAACACTATTATTCATAGAAAATGGATGGAATAAAAAAAATTCACACAAAACTGGGCCTTATGATCATCTTGCCAAGAAAGACAGGGAAATAAAAATCATCGGTGGAATTCATGGATCGTGCAAAATGCAATTGCTGTGTTCGTGTAATGTGTGTTTGACACAACGTGATTGGCCTGGTTCATACGGTTCGCTACAACAACAACTGGGTTTCCAAACCACATTGAAACAAAGGATCGGTTTTAATTACAGTAGTTTAACGTGTTATGTGGACCCACTCATAAAGCTAGAAGGGAACATTTAAGTCCAATGCAGTTACAACCCCGATTAGTGTCTGAGTGTTTATTACGAAGGACGATAGCTAACAGGTTACATCGTTGCTTACTTCACGGGATCATAACTCTTGAGGTTTACACTATTGAAGAAGGGTAGGTTTTTCAGTGTAGGATGATTTAGCTCAGCAGGTGGTTGTGCATAAAGTAAGATCTGGGTGTTGATGTTAGATTAAGCCTGCTCAAACTAAGGAGGCTGGTTGGATAAGCATCCCCAGGACCATTTTTATCCCATCCTCCCCATGGTAGAAAGAAGGAGACCCAGATGCAATGAATATTCAGAACTCCTAATAAACATGTTTTTACTTTTTGCACTCCAATCCAATTACTATTTAAAATGCAAATCCACCTGGGAGGGATCTGACATATAAAGAATATTGTACTGATACAAATAATAACATTAGTGAACACCATACGACCCTGTATTTTTATACATATATTTATTTGAGTCTACCTTTTGAAAAATCAAAGAGAAAGATAGCAAAAAGGAAAACCCTACCTGTAGCTGAGTCCAGTGGTCATCATCTTCCTTTGATGAAACCAGTGCCCTGTGAAACCAAGAAAAGACGCTTTCCCACCATATCTTCTTTCCCAAAATATTTATTCCAAGAGTGGTTCTGTTAGTCTTTAAACAAATATAGCATCAGTCTTTATGACACATACTCACCAAAGTGGCTGATGGTATTCTGTATTTGACAGCATGACTTCCTCCTGTCCTATTCCTCCTGCCAACATGTTTGTGACACTCACCAATAAGTACCGTGTCTGTTGAAAGTCCCAAGGACCAACCACATCAAACATGAAATTGCAAAGACTTTTCAGTGCCAAAGGCTTTGGTCTGCTTGGTGCCAAACACCAAACGTTGCCAAGAATGTATCGATTTGGTATGACATTCTTCCCAACCCTTTATCTGTACCATGAGCCAGTCTGCATGAAACTTGCATAGCAGATTGTACGGTACAAGTACAATACTACAAACTTCACAAGGCAGCCTGTAGCTCCCTAAGTTTTGTATGAATGGATACCCAAGGGATATCTCATCTTAAACTATTTTTTTTAAAACAGGTTACTCTTAATTAGAAGGCAACCATGATAAGGATTTCAGAAAAACACCTTCCTCAGAAAGCAGCTGTCCAATATCGTGGTGCTGAATGATTGCCATCGTTCCTGGTTGTCTAAGAGCTGTCCCCAGAGAAAGTACTGATATTTCACCCCGATACATCACCTAACCTAGACGGCTAACTTCCAGACAATTGCAAAATGATTGATTTAGAAAAAAATCAACCACCTTTTTTGCTGTGGAGTTTTCACCACTTAAAAATTTTCACCAATTATCATGCAATCTCTCCTGTCACAAAAGCCTACCGTTCATTTTAAAATGCATCAGTGCAAACAATTATGACACATAGCATACCACATAGACTTTTAAAATCATTTGTCAATGACTTTTCAAGGAACATACAGTATCTTTCACCATAAAGAGTAAAATTTGTTAACAGCGTTTTCCCCTCCATTATAAGACAATGAATAAAATAAATATTGGGGGGGGGGAGGGTTGTTCAGGTGGTATTAAAATGAAGAATTTTAAAGCTCAGTACACCAAGACTTGGTGTATATTTATCTTGGAAATATTCACTTGCCTAGGCATCTTATATTATAGATAGGAAAGTCCCCTGATATTTGCATAATTTAATGATACTTCACTTATTATTTCCTGAAGGTTCTGTAGTTCTGCTGTTTTGTGAGCCAATGTTTTGTGTGTGTGTGTGTGTGAACAGAAAAACCGTATTGCTTTTAGGTTGGCATTAAGGAATGAAAAGGGAAACTGATGCCTCTAATTTCTATTGAATGTAGAATCAAAAGCACGGACCAAGATTCTCCTCAGCATAAACCATTTGACAAATAGCAATCAGATAATTGAGAATGACAGTGACATCCAGTAAAATCTCTTTGTTAGCTCCTAGGGTGTGATTGTTCTCCAATTCAATTTGCACCACAGAGAATTCAAAAGAAGCAGTTTCTCCCGTTTTGTACAAAAAAAAAGGAAGGGAAGGGAAGAAAGAAAGGAGAAAGGAAGGAAAGAAGGAAAAAAAGGAGGAAGGAATCATGACAACCTCCAGGAAATGAAGAAAGAAAAAGACTCCAAGATTAGATTAAAGCACGACACTATCATCAAAATGTGAGGAAATCAATTATTGGGATTTAATAAGTTCTGCAAAGGGGCAATTAGTGGCCCTTGTAGTATCATTAACAGCTTTGATCTCAGAACAGGGAAGGGGGACAAAGTGAAGGAAAGGGCTTTGAAAGGATGAAAGCAGAGAAGAAAACTCAGTTCTGCTACCATCAAATGTACAAGAGGTATTTTATGATCAAAAGGCAAGAGAGCTGAACAAATGTTTAAAGTTTCAGAAGATGGTTTGATTATTATTTTAACATCCCAGGTTTTTTTTTCCCCAGGAGCTCAAGGCTACTTCCCTTGATGTTATCTACCCCCCCTCCCCCCACCCCCCCCAAAAAAAAACACTGTGCAACCGAACAGAGCTGAGAGTGACTGGCCCAAAGTAAACAATAGCTGAAGATGGAGTTGCAACTGAATCTCCCCAATACATACTTAAACCACAATGACTCTTGAAAAACTATAGAAATATCGAGAAGAAAGAAAGAAGAGTTATCATTACAGGAATAATGTGGAGAAAGGTTTTATATGTAAGATTTACGAAAGGGGGTATGACAAAGTACTTCTAAAGGATTGGATCCCATAGAGAGGGGTGTGAAGGAAAAACTCAAATTCCATAATTTATTACAGTCACACCCTGCCTTTCCGCCCTTCCATCAGGTTGGAGCAAAAAGGTCATCCAAACCTAACAACCAAAAACACACCAGTTAGAGCAACAGCAGCAGAAAGTCAACAACAGTGATGATGAGAGCACACCACGGCAACAAGTCAATCTAAGTATTCCGAGAGCTATCGGCAACCATCGATCCGGAAAGCATCTGCTCAAAATCTTTCTCACATCTCCAACTTTTTCCCCAGGAACAGGTTAGGTAGGAGGTGGAGGTTGAATGCTGGCTTGTTTCTTAAAGGGGAAGCGCACGGGGAAGGAGGGAAATGCAAGCATTGTCTCCAGTAAAGTTTGGAACTCCTTCTTGGTAGCGGAAAAGGGGAGTGGTAGGCTCCTTTCCTATCTGCTGGGCTTTGACAGATTGCAAGATATGTTCAGAAAGCGAGGAGAGAGAGAGAGAGAGAGAGAGAGAGAGAGAGAGAGAGAGAGAGAGAGAGAGAGAGAGAGAGAGAGAGAGATAGACTAGATGGTCTGGCTCGGTGTCCTGTTTCTGACAGCAGCCAGCCAGATGCCTTTCTGAGCACTCATTAAAGGCAGGCAAGCAACTTTTCTACCAGTTCATTTTGCGCCAAGCCCTGGATGCTTCGAAAGAGGTTGGCGGTGGAACAAACAGATCCTACTGATTGATTAAAATGGCTCTAACGTCTAACAACTGACCACGTCGAGAGGCTTCAAGACAGCAGCTCCCATCAAGCGGCTCTGATTAGTTTATGGAAGTTGATGTCTGCCCCACATGGAGGGCAAGACATAGGATATTCCTTTGCTCCTTTTGATGGCCGCACACATCAATTCAAGAAGTGGCGTAGGGTTTCCTGCTGAAGCAAGGGGTTGGACTAGAAGACCTCCAAGGTCCCTTCCAACTCTGGTATTCTATTCTATGCTTTATTGTTCCAAGAAATAAACAACAACAAAAATGTTTTTTACATGGATCAACTGATTGGAATAAATTTCCAGAGGAATACACGGGGCATACAATTGCCCTGAAGAGTTTCTCAACCCACCAACCCACTGGCGCTGTGCCCTGAGCGATGAGTCGGTGTCTGGTCTCCAACGGACAAGAAATTCTTTCCTAACACATCTTCACAGCAGGGAGGTGGGCTCTCTCTCTCTCTTTTTACCTATTTTGCCTCCCTCCTGTCTTTCCCCATCCATTGAGGCAGAAAGAAATGAGAGAAAGTGAGAGCAAAGAAGAAGAATACAAAACTTACCTCCAGGTTCATCCCATAGCATTGCAGCGGGATGAATGAGTCACATCACTCATTCCCAAGGTCTCCTCTGGATGACATTTCTTTCCAGTGGTGATTTTGTTGTTGTTGTCCTCCTTCAGGATGGTTCTTGGGCTTTTTCTCCTCAAGCATACGGGGCGTGTGTCAACAGGGGAGAAGCGCTTTGTTCCCTGACAGCCAAGTTCACACACGTGCATTAACCAAGCTGTCAGAACCAAGCTTGGTGAGAAACGGGGGAAAGGGGGAGAAATCTGGGGATGTAAAGATTACAGGAGTAGAGTGGGGAGGGGGAGGGAATCTTTTCCCACAGACACACAGAGGCAGACCACACAACTAGATTCCCCCTGCATCCAGCTGGAGTCTGTCTCTTTAAAGCCTCGCTCAACCCACAGGTGGCCTCCATCACCAAGGCGGACATGCATGACGTCATGCTGAAGAGGGAGGAGTGGCTGCAACGCGTGTGCCTGTGTGTGTATGAGAGAGAGAGAGAGAGAGAGAGAGAGAGAGAGAGAGAGAGAGAGAGAGAGAGAGAGAGAGAGAGAGAGAGGAGGGAGAGGAATCCACTTCAGAACAAAAGCCCCCCCCCTCCCAAAGATGCAACCATGGCAACCCAGTTGTTAATGCCTGCGCTCCAGCCATTTTGAAGCTGCTCAGCAAATCACTCTTGGCTTCTCCTAGAGAAAGAAGGGGCTGTGTTGAAATGCATATTAATGTATAGCAAATTAATATGTTTTCACAGACCTCTTCCCTTCCCCCCCCCCAAAAAAAAATAGGAAAAGTGGAAAAGTGCACGATCACCCTAAAGTTATAAGCCGGCTTTGAATGTTATTCTAAGCAACAGCTTTGTTCCGTGAGATGTATTGAGTGAACCGCAAAAGGATGGGTTCGCACAAAATTCTGAACTATGAATAATGTTTTTTTGAGCCATAATGGGTAAGGTAAAGGTAAAGGTTCCCCTTGCACATATATGCTAGTCGTTCCCGACTCTAGGGGGCAGTGCTCATCTCTGTTTCAAAACCAAAGAGCCAGCGCTGTCCGAAGACGTCTCCGTGGTCATGTGGCTGGCATGACTAAATACCAAAGTTGCACGGAACACTGTTACTTTCCTACCAAAGTGTTCCCTATTTTTCTACTTGCATTTTTGCATGCTTTCGAACTGCTAGGTTGGCAGAAGCTGGGGCAAGTAACGGGAGCTCATTCCAGGCAGTCCCCAATGGCTGACTTGTTGCTATGTCCTATTCCAGTTCATGAATATTCTGACAGGGCAGGAGCTGGGGCAACTAATGGGAGCACAATCTCGAACCCAACCTGTCAGCTTTCCACCCACTGAGCCATTGTGTCCACACAAATAATCTTTAAGCAAACCTTAATGATTTAGAGCTACTAGAAATGGGTTACAAAAATCCAGATGACCACCAGATGACTGCAAAGAGTTACGATTTTTCATATCTTTTTGCTGCCATCCGGCGGTCATAAGGATTTGTGGAGTTCAGATCTGGTAGAGTAGCTCCAGTGTTACACACAGACTGGGTCACTGTAGTTTTAACCACAATCTATATTTAAACAAGCTATGATTTCCAGCGATGGGTGAACTCAACTGGAAAAAGGTCCTGCTAATCTAAGGAGCCTCAGAGTTCTTGAGAATAGAGGCTAAGCATTCTTTTTTGCTCAAGATTGGGGGGGGGGAGCATGCAACCTTTTCGTGCTGCTGAATTACAAGTTCCAGCTCATTCGAAGACAAAGAAAGCCCCCTTAGTACTGTAGCTTAACTTCAGTTAACCTGTTGCCTAAAGCAAAAAAAGTGCCCATTTCCAGTTAGCATTAAGTGGATTTTGAAATAAGTTTAGGTGCTGATTTCAAATGCCAGTTAATACTGACTGGATATGGAGGCTGCTCTGTGGTTACTTGATTAAAAGGATCATATAGTGGAAGAAAGCTTCTTAGAATTCACAAGATCCAAAGAACGAATCGTCTCATTCAATAATGGAATAATGAAAAGCATAGCTTGGTTAACTGATCAGTAAATCTTTTTATTAGAAAAATGTGTTATGAAAGGCTAAACATTAAGAGCCAATTGTATGTCTGGTTTGGGTATTTACATATTGACAGAACTTTTAAAGTTTTCCCTAAGTCATAAATTGTTTTAGCATTATGTATTGAACAAGTCAAAATGGGTATTTTGTTTACACAGGACATAAGCCATAAATGATGGTGTACAAATCAGACACCCAAATCAAACAAATCACATCATATATGAAAACCAAATCTAACCCTCATTTCAAATGTTGGAGAAGTTTATTTTTGGCAATCTGCTTAGTTTCCACCAAACAACAACCAAAAGTTTCCTTCCTCAATTTCATCGTCCCGCCCCACCACCTTATTCTCCTCTGGGGATAAATGCCGATTTAGGATTAATTTAATCAAAAGGTCACCCCTGAAGATATTTATTTCATCAAAAAAGGTACTTTTAAGGGACCCGTTTTGTTTTGAGGATCAATGGTGTGTGTGTGTGTGTGTGTGTGTGTGTGTGTGTGTGTGTGTGTGCGCGTGCGGGGGGGGGGGGCGTTGTCAGCACCTTTGAAAGTTCCAAGATAGCTTTCCTCTGGTGAGAGGGAATTGTTTCTCCTCTTGAATCAAGAACTGCTCCTTTCCTGGAGAGTGTTAATGGTAACTGTTTGAGGAGTTGGAGCCTAACACTCAATTCTGTTCAATTCTGATCAAAGACTCTCTGTTGGGTACGGTCTGCAATTGTTGAACAGGAACTGAACATTGGAGGCTTCTACTGTATACAGCACAAAAGTATCATTTCATTTTACTCTGTTTTCTCACTTTGCTCTTTTTATACTCCTTTGCTCCATGCCCACATTACAAGTACAGCAGCTAGGCAGCTTTCTTTCTTTCTTTCTTTCTTTCTTTCTTTCTTTCTTTCTTTCTTTCTTTCTTTCTTTCTTTCTCTCTCTCTTTCTTTCTTTCTTTCTTTCCCTCCCTCCCCCCTCCTTCCATCCATCCTTCCCCCTTCTTCCCTCTCTCTCTCCCCTCCTTTCTTCTTCCTTCTCCCCCCACCCTCCTCCTCCCCTCCTTCTTTCCTTCTAACCTTCCTCCCTCCTCCTCCCCCCCTCTCTCTCCCCTCCTTCCTCCTTCCTTCTCCTTCCTTGCCCCATCCCCCCGCCTTTCTCCTTCCTTCCTTCCATGGGTCATTATCATAATGCATGGAGGAACAGGAGGAGGAGGAGGAGGAGAAGGGGAAGGAAGAAGAAAGAAAGAAAGAAAGAAAGAAAGAAAGAAAGAAAGAAAGAAAGAAAGAAAGAAAGAAAGAAAGAAGAGTTGTGTGAGAAAAGAACTTGAAATTATTTAGTAGATTGTTGCATGCGCCTTCTAGTTATTAAGATTTACACCTCCTGCTAGAAATGTAATTTATAAACTAAGCCTCATATTTTAAGAAATTTATTTTTGAGGGGCAGCCTCACTTATTCCTCCCCATCCCAAAGAAAAATGTTGGTTTCCAAAATGAAGTTATCACAACTACTTGATGAGTAGTTTCCACAGATGACATCCTCGAGAAATCTCAGCAAAAGTTCTATTTTTCTCTGCTATAGCATGGGTAGTCACACACACACACACACACACAAAAAAAAAAAAACTTAAAAAACACAAATGTCATGGACACTTTCTTTCTGCAAACCGACCCAATCTTTACGCTTCTGCTTTCTCCATCCAAGCGTCCTCAGAAATGTAATTCATGGAATATGCTAAGAATTTACAGTTTTTGGGCTTCCTTGCAGAGAGAAATTACTGTGAAACAAATTTGAGTTGGTAGTGTAGAGAGACACTTTCTCAACAGGACTGGCAGAGACTGTTTTTTTTTTCCAGCTCTCTTTGCTGATGGAGAAACAGCTGAGCCCAATGACACGACTCTCTCTGGATGGGTAATAATTACTGCTGTTGCAAATGGTCAGAATGCTCTTTGGCATACATTTAAGCTCGAATCGAACTGCCACCTCTGTCCTGTTGGCATTTCAATCTTATTTGGCTTGAGTTTACCAATTCTAATGATATGGTATTAATGGCTGGATGATGGACTTAAAAAAATGTTGACTTGATTCAATCAGGCATGTTGTTTCTTACATCTGTTGGTGGAGAACTTACTCAGCCACTTGTCTGCCAGTCTGACATTGTAAGCCAAGATTGTCTTCATATGATTTGCTGAATTAACCATAACTGGAATGGAATTCCATAAAGCAAACCAAGATAAAAAGGTAAAGGTTCTCCTTGCACATATATGCTAGTCGTTCCTGACTCTAGGGAATGGTGCTCATCTCCGTTTCTAAGTCGAAGAGCCAGCACTGTCCAAAGACGGCTTCATGGTCATGTGGCTGGCATGACTAAATGCCAAAGGCTCACAGAACGCTGTTACCTTCCCACCAAAGGTGGTTCCTATTTTTTCTACTTGCATTTTTACATGCTTTTCAAACTGCTGGGTTGGCAGAAGTGGGACAAGTAACAGGAGCTCACTCGGTTATGCGGCACTAGGGATTTGAACTGCTGAACTGCCGACCTTTCTGATCAACAAGCTCAGCATCTTAGTCACTGAGCCACCGCGTCCCTTAAACCAAGAAAGCTGAGCAGAAAGAGTATGCTAAACCCTCCAGAATTCCACTCAGTGTTGGATTCATAAGGAGCATGAGTTCAGCCATCATGATTTGTCAACTATGATTAATAGTTTATTTTGGGAGTCAAGCCAATTGTAGTCCACAACATAAACCACGACTGAATTTTTAAAAAAGGCTAATTATGATTTCAAATTCCCAAAGAGGCAACTAACTAAGACATATAGTAGGCTGCCACGTTGGATCAAATGAAGGTTTCATCAAAACTATCTCTTGCCATTCTTTATCAGTTACCTCGATGCTTTCTACGTTCTAATCTAATGGCATAATTCTAGCTCAGTTTCCATATTGCCACAATTTCTCTTTGTTCATTTATTAAGCCATTAGTTCTTTGATTATTATTTCTGATGACATCCACAAAGTCTAGGAAATTAATTCCCCACCTCTGTGTCATGCCTAGGATGATATTTTTAAGAAGAGTTGTTTCTTGTCTATCATCTATGATTTGTCAGAATGTTTTCCTCTGTCTGAATTAATACAAAATTCAATCCATCATCAATCAAAGTTATTGCTTTACTGGGTGCAAAGGTCGGATTCCTTCTATTAGGATGGGTGGGGTGTGCATGAGAGAGAACAATTTACATATTTTGCACCTAGTATGTTGTATTGCTTCATTTGGCTGTTACTCATTTTGGAATCTTATATCATTTAACCTTTCCCTTCCATCCCATTTTTATTGTGCCACATCTTTTTTCATCCAACATTTTGTTATAACCGATGGCTAAAGCAAATGGAATTTGATTTAGTAATAACAGCACTGCACAATAAACAGTATCCTCTCCTATTTATTTGTACAAACACACACACACACACAAGTGCACATTAACAAGATGAGCTGGAAACTGGAAATCAGACCTTATTGGGGAAGAGGAAATTAGGTGCATTTGTTCTTGCGAAGAGAAGATTGGCAGTCAATACGATAGAGAAGTTCAGTTGCTCAGTCCTTTCTCATAGATGCTTTAATGTGTGTTCCTGCATTGAAAAAAAGCTGGTTGTTTTAAAGGTATTAATTAGTCCTTTTCAGTTCCATCAATAGCCAAAGAAACACAAGGGGGAGGGAAGGGAAGAGGAGAAGAGAGAAGAGGAGAGAGGAGAGAGGAGAGGAGAGGAGAGGAGAGGAGAGGAGAGGAGAGGAGAGGAGAGGAGAGAATAATAGAAGAGGAGAAGAGAATGGAGAGGTAAGAAGAACAGAGAAGAGAAGAAGAGGAGAGGAGTGGAGAGAATAAAAGAAGAGGAGAGGAGAATGGAGAAGAGAGGAGAACAGAGAAGGGGAGAGGAGAGGAGGACAGGAGAACAGAGGAGAGGAGAGGAGAAGAGGAGGGGAGTGGAAAGAATAATAGGAGAGGAGAGAATAATAGAAGAGGAGAACAGAGAAGAGGAGAGGAGAAGAGTGAGAGAATAATAGAAGAGGAGAGGAGAACGGGGAGGAGAGGAGAACAGAGAAGAGAAGTGGAGAAGAGGAGAGGAGTGGAGAGAATAATAGGAGAGGAGAACAGAGAAGAGAAGAGAAGTGGAATTCACAATTTCAGCAAAAAAATAGTTTGATCCTGAATGCAGCCCTTTGGTCTCTAAATCACAATTTATGGCCTAGTGAATTGTGGGAACTTAAGTGTATTTTAGTCAACAATCATATTTTCCAGCAGGGTGAAAAATCCAGTCACATGCGTATCCTGTAAGAACCAAATCAACATTAAGTCAACCACCCCCCTCGGAGCACTGATTCACACTTCAGTGAAGACTGTTTTGGGAAACAAATTTGTAATACGTGACTCGACAGCTCACCTTTCAAGAACAAATTCCTGCTTCTGAAGAGGAACATTTATGCTACACGATATGACTCTTACGGTTTCCCCGTAAAAGATGGATAGATAAACACGTGTGGGTGTGGTACAACTAGCTGCAGAGTTAAGAATGTACAAATGTTTGGTCAAGCAGCCAGATTCTCTCAGTGGTCAACTAGCTGTTTCTGCTGGTAGTGGCTTCTTCTATGGTTCTGAGTTGTGGCCATCACTAGTTGTACGTTATCCTTATGTTTTTGTCAGAGCTGTTCACATACTCCATATATGGCAGCTGCAACAAAGATAGAAAACTACGGCATATACACTGTATAGGAGTAGACTGTGGGTGGTTCCTCCTTGTCTTCCTCCTGTTCCTCCTCCTCCTCCTCCTCCTCCTCCTCCTCCTCCTCCTCCTCCTCCTCCTCCTCCTCCTCCTCCTCCTCCTCCTCCTCCTCCTCCTCCTCCTCCTCCTCTTCTTCTTCTTCTTCTTCTTCTTCCTCCTCCTCCTCCCCTCCTCCTCCTCCTCCTCCTCCTTCTCCTTCTCCTCCTCCTCTCCTCCTCCTCCTCCTCCTCCTCTTCTTCTTCTTCTTCTTCTTCTTCTTCTTCTTCTTCTTCTTCTTCTTCTTCTTCTTCTTCTTCCTCCTCCTCCTCCCCTCCTCCTCCTCCTCCTCCTCCTCCTTCTCCTTCTCCTCCTCCTCCCCTCCTCCTCCACCTCCTCCTCCTCCTCCTCCTCCTCCTCCTCCTCCTCCTCCTCTTCTTCTTCTTCTTCTTCTTCTTCTTCTTCTTCTTCTTCTTCTTCTTCTTCTTCTTCTTCTTCTTCTTCTTCTTCTTCCTCCTCCTCCCCTCCTCCTCCTCCTCCTCCTCCTTCTCCTTCTCCTCCTCCTCTCCTCCTCCTCCTCTTCTTCTTCTTCTTCTTCTTCTTCTTCTTCTTCTTCTTCTTCTTCCTCCTCCTCCTCCTCCTCCTCCTCCTCCTCCTCCTCCTCCTCTTCTTCTTCTTCTTCCCTCCCTCCCTCCCTCCCTCCTCCCTTCTTTCCTTTAGTTTTCTTCCATAGCAAATGAGGCTATATGACTCTTCTCAGAAGACTGAAATGTCTGTTCACAGAATGCTTCAAAACCTAGGTTAGGGCTGCATGAAGTAATGGCAGGGCCTCCCATATCCAGCCCTAGATTCTTCCTCTGCTGTATATACATTTTTATTTATTGCTCAGTTGTTTATGATTTGTGAGCCACCCAAATCTCACGACTGCAGGGGGCTTATATCTAAAAAGATATTTATACCTGCCTTTTCTTCAAGAGATCCAGATAGCTTCTATGGGGCTTTTCCGACATCTTAAGAATTAGGATGGACTGCAAGGGGATGACCGACAACAAGGTCATTCCAGTGAGTTTGCATATGAAAGTTGGACTTGGTTTTGAGACTTTAATTTCTACACCATGTTGGCTTTCAGTTCTTCTCCTCTACCGTCATCTACTGTCATAGTCCTTATTGCTTCACTCCACTTCTATTTTAGGCCTTCTGTTCTGTTTTGTGTTGTTACATGGAAGAGTTCTTTTGATGTGGGGCAATTTCTTATTTCCTAGAAGTTACAGAAAGAAACCAAGAGAGCAAAGCTCACCATTTCTGGTCCCAAGTGGAGACCATTCTGGACTGTTCCTCAACCCAATTGTTGTCAGAAAGAGTCAGATTAACAGAGTTGAAAGGAACCTTGTAGGTCCAACCCCCTTCCACTCAAGCAGGAGACCTGACACCATTTCTGACAGATGGCAGGCCAGTCTCTTCTTGAAAGCTTCCAGTGATGAAGTTCCCAATACTTCTGAAGGCAACTTCTGTTCCATGGGTTAATTGTTCTCACTGTCAGAAAATTTCCTCTTATTTCCAGGTTGAATCTCTCCTTGTTCAGTTTCCATCCATTATTCCTTGTCTAGCCTTATCTGGGGGGCTTTGGAAAATAGCTTGACTCCCTCCTCTCTATGACAGCTCCTCAAATATTGGAACCACGCCATCATGTCTCCCCTGGTCCTTCTCCATTTATGCCACCATTTGCCTCACCCCTTCCTCTCAGTTCCTCTGAGGCATCAGCAGAGGAAGTGGCTGCTTGAGCTTTATTTAATGGCGCCAAGCCTCACCGAATCCCAAGCCAAGCCAGAGAAGCAGAAAAGCCGCCCCTTCCTCACCAGGCAGAAAAGTTCAAAGGTGGGGCTAACAGATGTCCTCTATCAGCTCTGGAGCACCTGAGGCAGGAACGGTGCTGTTTGTTTAACAAGCGTCATCAGTAACTGATTATTGGCACGAGCAGAGAACATCTGTTCCATTTACAGAAATGGCTACGCAAACCCCTTTCTCTCACCTGACATCTTCCCTGGGTTTTATTGAATCTTTGGGCCCACACAATTACCTCTAATTTCATTGCTGGCCTTGTGTGAAGAAAAGCGCTTTCCCCCCGGAGCCTCAGCAAAGGCACAGAGGTTGATGGCCTCTTCTCTCTATCGCCATCGTCGTCCTTTTATTGGCTGCATAATGCCAACAAATGTATCTGTAACGACTCGATGCCATCCGTCTTCATGGCTGCCTTGGTTTGCCTTTGGGCACCTGGCTGACTAATCTGGAAGGAACCTGGAGATTTTCTGCTTCGAAAATTGTCGCTGTCTCGTTTTCCACAGATAGAGATACGCCGTCATGGCAAACAGGAACAACAAGTTAGAAAGGTCACAATCAGAATGGCCTGCTCTCCCTTTCTGACTGGTTGAATGGGGTTGCCTTATTTATTGGTTGCTGCAAATGCTACCCTAATGTTGCAATGAAATCTCCTTTGTTGGTTTTCTACTTGATTCTCAAGGGATTCGAGAATTTCTTCCAAACTTCTAGTGGCGATGTTCATAAGCTTCCTTTAGTGGCGAAGGGCATAGCCACCGTTACTGTTGACATTGTTACACATTTTTAGGTAAAGGTTCCCCTTGCACATATGTGCTAGTTGTTCCTGACTCCAGGGGGCGGTGATCATCTCCATTTCAAGGCCAAAGAGCCAGCGCTGTCTGAAGACATCTCCGTGGTTATGTGGCCAGCATGACTAAATGCCGAAGGCGCACGGAACGCTGTTACCTTCCCACCAAAGGTGGTTCCTATTTTTCTACTTGTATTTTTAGTTGCTTTCGAACTGCTACATTGGCAGAAGCTGGGACAAGTAATGGGAGCTCACTCTGTTAAGCGGCGCTAGGGATTCAAACTGCCATACTGCTGACTTTTTGACCGACAAGCTCAGTCTTAGCCACTGAGCCACCACGTCCCTACACATCTTTAAATCACCATAAAACCCGTATTAAAAAATAATGTGAGAACACCCCTCTTGATTCTTGCCGTTGGAAGGTATATAGAAGCCCCTGGAGAAAGGACTGTGTAATGAAAGGAGAGTTTAATCAAACACAACCTTTTTCACCTTTATAGTCTAAGTGCAAAGTCCCACACTTTACCCATTAAAAATCCTCTTCTCTCTTGCCTATGCTCTTTCAAATGAAATAATAGAGAAATTTCATTTGAATTGAAATGTTGCGCACACTTTCTCTTTCATCGAATTAAAGAGAATGAAAACAGATTAAATTCTTTTCAGAGAAATTGTAGACTTATCTGCCTTTCCCACTTGTACAGTGCAAATGAGATCATTTGGGAAAATAAATCTGAGAGCATATTGGTGCAATAGGTTAGGGACTGGACTAGAAACTGGGAGACCATGAATTCTAGCCCTCTCTCAGAGACAAAAGCTAGTTAGGTGACCTTGGGGCAGCAGTCTCTCCTCTCCTCTCTCTCCTCTCCTCATCGCCCCCTCCTCCTCCTCTCCTTCTCTCTCCTCTTCTCTCCTCTTCTCTCCTCCCCTGCTCCCCTCCTTCTTCTCTCTTTCTTTTCTCTCTCCTCTCCTCTCTTCTCTCTCCTCTCCTCCTCCCCTCTTCCTCCACCTCCCTCTCTTCTCCTCTCCTCTCCTCTCTTCTCTCCTCCTCCTCCCCTCCTCCTCCTTCTCTCTTTCTTTTCTCTCTTCTCTCTCCACTCCTCCCCTTCTCCCCTCCTCCTCCTTTCTCTCTCTCTCCCCCTGCTTCTCTCCCTCCCTTTCTCTCTCACACACATACAAACACACATCAAAAAATCTGCTGCTTTCAGGATTATCTGTTGCTGTGGCATAGAAATAAAATAAATAGAGACTGAAGCACTTTTACATTTTGGCCTACAACTGGCATTTCCTCACTGTATTTTAGAAACTTAATTTTGTTGCTGCCTCTTATTAGAATTTTCAATCTTTAGAATTCAGCAGATGATTTGAGTGGCTTGTGTCTGCGTGTCCACGCATGTGTGCAGGGAGTTGCATTCATCTATGTTTGCATTCATCCACCCACTCTCTGAAAATTGTAAGGAGTTTGCTTGTTTTCTTCTTCTTCTCCAATATTGGACGGATGGCTTGTTTTTAGTAAACAGAAAACAAAGTAGAATCAGCTAATGAGCGAGCAGGAAGGGAAAATAACATTTATATTCTCAATGTGCTTACATTTATTTGTTTGCTTATTCTGCTAATTATGGTAAGTATTTAAGGAATTTGTGAACACAACTCATTTGTCTTTGCTTTTTAAAAATGTCCCAGCTCCTTTCTTCCCATTTAAATAACCCAAAATACATATTTTAAGCCCATCAGGGATGCAATATACGTAGGTTATTTCTTCTACTTCTCTCTCCCACCCCCCACCCCCTGAAAAAAATACAGCTCACATTCGGTTGTTTTCCACTAAATCAGGAGGTGCTTTGAGAAAGAACCTGTGAGTCCAAATATAGTGTTTGAGGGTTGAGGTCTCCTATGCCTCTGTGTATGATAATTATAAAAGGAGGCCAAAGGAGGCCTCTCACATCTACAGAATTAAAGATAAAAATAATCATCTGAAGAACGCTAATGGATTTCTCCCCCCCTCCCGTCAAAGTCAATGCAATAACCATATGGGGGGGATAAACGATAGGAGCTGCAGTCCAGCCAAACTGAAAGGCACTAGGCATCACGCTAGAAAGCAAAAAACCATGAGTTCAAGTCCTGCCTTTGCCATGAAAGCCAATTGGGTGACTTTGGGCTAACCACCAGGAAGATGATGAGTTGTAGTCAGTGGTGGGATTCAAATAATTTAACAACTGGTTCTCTGTCCTAATGACCAGCTGGGTAGGCAGGGCTCGGTGGTCATGTGACTGAATGGGCATGGCCAACTCAACGTCACTCACGCCGATGGGCGCTTCGCCCTAGCTGTTACAACGTAAAAAGGGTTAAGCGGAGAGGCAGTTTCTGCAAGCAGGGCAATCAAGATGAGGCTAGAAACAGCACCAGAATGTTTCTTTCCTTCCTGCCTTCTTTACAGGATTAGCCCTGTAAAGTGGGAAAAAACAAAATGAGATTTCTTCCAACAACCGGTTCTCTGAACTGCTTAGAAAGTTAACAACCGGTTATCCCGAATAGGTGCGAACTGGCTGAATCCAACTTCTAGTCCTACCTTGGACATGAAAGACGGCTGGGTGACTTTGGGTCAGTCCTTCTCTCACAACGGGTGGTTGTTGTGTGGAAAATAGGAGGAGGAAAGGTGTGTTGCCTACATGTCCGCCAGCTTGAGCTATTTGTACAAATAATAAAAAATAAATAAAAAAAATGAATTTGGTTTCCCACTGTGGCCCACACGATGCCTTCAGAAAGCTCCCTCCCACACACACAAATGGTGACAGGGAAATGAAATCTCATCCTTGCTGTTTCCCTTGCTTAGCAACTGATTTTTCCGAAGTCTGCTTCTTATGGATATGATTCCATTAATACGGATAGGCAGAACCTCGGATCGAAATGGCTACTATTTTCTTTCCGAACTAGGGACCGGCGCTACGTGATGTGTTTTTCTTGCTAAATGGAGCAGACTGTCCAGTTCTACTCTAGTAGTCAATTAAAAGGGGCGGGGGTGGGAGTGGGGGGGAAATCAAATCCTAGTATTGTTCAGCAGCCATCTACCTCTCCGTCTTCCTTCCATCCACCTCCGTGTCTCTTGCGTGTCCTCCACTTCTGAAGTAGCTTCAAGTGCCTATGTATCTTGTGCTGGGAATGCATAACAAGGCACTCAGCTTTAGGGGGAAAGGGAACCGGCCAGTAGCCAACAAATGGATCTGAAGAGACGTCTAATATTTATCTTTTCAAAGGAGGGAAGCGGGGTTTGGAGACGAGGAACTGAAGTGAAAGATGGACAGTCTTTTTGCTCCAGAGCTCTTGACTCCTGTCTCCTTTTCTCTCAACCCCTCTATTACTGCCATCCCTTTCCGAACATAAGGCAAAGGGGGAGAAGATGGGTAGGGGGAGAGCTAAAAGCTCTGGTGCGTAATACTTGGATAAGCCATAGCCTGGGAAGTCCAGAGCTGCAGGCTAGAGTTGAAAAACAAATTACTAAGAAAACTCCATGGATATTGCAGGATCCAATGTTGGTCGGTCACCAAGATCTCAGGTTTTCTCTTCCAAGCTTTTGGACTCGTGCTGGTGCCCCTCTTCAGGGAACTGCTCTCTAGCGAAGGGATTGGATCCTGCAACCAGTGGTGGGATTCAAATAATTTAACAACTAGTGCTCTGCCCTAGTCACCAGCCCGGTAGGCATGGCTGGGTGGTCATGTGACTGGCGGGCATGGCCAACTCAACATCACTCACGTCGAGGGGCGCTTCTCCTCGCCTGGCCTCTTGTGACGTGGGGATCCTGCAATGGTCGTAAGTGTGAAAAACAGTCATGTCACTTTTTTTCAGTGCCATTGTAACTTTGAATGGTCACTAACGGAACTCTTGTAAGTCGAGGATTACCTGGACAAAAGTACAAAAAAGCTTCTTTGCTTGCAAAAAGCTGCCCTAAATACCAATCATTAGATTAGAAATACCTGCAACCCAGAGTTACAAATCAGGCAGGGCACCTCAAGGAATTAAAATGCAATCATTTCTTCCAACAACCGGTTCTCTGAACTGCTTAGAAAGTTAACAAATAGCGAATAGGTGTGAAGCGGTTGAATCCCACCACTGCCTGCAACCTTATGCTGGGACACGTATATTTGCCTTCATCCATCATGGATGTGTCCAAGCACTCCCCAGGAACAAAGCTTGATTCAAAGATCACGTTACTTTTGTCCCACTTTCAAACAACATCTCAAGTGTACAAACACATTTGGACATCGTTTTCTAAATTATGCTTCTCCAAGCACCTCTAAGTCAACTGCCATTCCACAAGAGCGATAGAGCAGTGGTGGGATTCAAATCATTTAACAACCAGTTCTCTGCTCTAATGACCAGCTTGGTAGGCGGGGCTCAGTGTTCATGTGACTGAGTGGGCGTGGCCAACTCAACCTCACTCAGGTCGATGGGCGCTTGACCTTAGCTGTTGCAATGGAAGAAGGGTTAACCGGAGAGGCAGTTTCTGTAAGCAGGGCAATCAAGATGAGGCTAGAAACAACACCAGAATGTTTCCTTCCTGCCTTCCTTACAGGATTAGCCCTGTAAAGTGGAAAAAACAAAACAAAAGGAGATTTCTTCCAACAACCGGTTCTCTCGAATAGGTGCGAACTGGCTGAATCCCACAACTGCAATAGAGGTCCTAAGCTGGAACTATGGAGAGCTGATTTCCTGTAGGGTTAGGGAAAAGATCTCTAGATGGAGGGTTCTAGAACTGAAAAGGCCTCACTCTCCAGAAATTATAACGAAAGCTTCCACCAATTAATATTCCTTGAATGTGCCATGCATCATTGAAAGGACATTGATGAATAATGTGACACCATGGAAAGTATTGAGTGGATCCCATCGTCTGAATGTCATATTCAAAAGATTGTTCCTTGATTGGGACCTAGAATGGAAGAAAATGGAGAAAGGGCCCATCAAAAAGTGTTCTGGCGGAACAAGGAATTGGCAATGTTCATTATGGATAGTGGTGAGGAGTAAGTGCTTTATCTGTACGTTACCGAACCGTGGGAAAACATCTACTGAGGTCATCCTTTGGAGCTATTCCTGAAGTAACTTCTCTCCCATTCTCTACTGCTTTTCTTATAGTGCTTGGGGACACCATAATTGATCTGCTTGTTTTATGATGAATATCCTATGAATTGGTACCCATCGTAACTTAATCCTGCTGGCTATGATAAGACAAGACTAACCTCTGCCTCTGGCTTAATATGTTCTGGTATGAATATTGGCAGCTTCGCTTCCCCTTCTCCTTCCTGGCCCTCTCCCCTCCCCTCTCCCTTCTCCTTCCCCTTCTCCTTCCTGTCCTGCTCCTCTCTCCTCTCCACTCCCTTCCCCTTCCTTTTCCCCTTCTGTTCCCCTTCCCTTCTCCTTCCTGGCCCCCTCCCCTCCCCTCACCCTTCTCCTTCCCCTTCTCCTTCCTGTCCCGCTCCTCTCTCCTCTCCACTCCCTTCCCCTTCCTTTTCCCCTTCCCTTCTCCTTCCCCTTCTCTTTCCTGTCCCTCTCCTCTCTCCTCTCCCCTCCCCTCCCTTCCCTTCCCTTGCTTCCCTGCCCCTCTTTCTTTTAGTATCATGCCTTTTTCAGCAGCATCCCTACAAGCAGGGACTTGGTCTTATTGATGTCTGTGGATCGCTGAGAATGAGAAATCAACAGATAACAAAATTGTGACTAAGTGTACCAGTGTGATTATTCCAAGCAATTTTTTCTACCAATGTTGTTTAATGGCATAGGGAGTTAAAATGGTTTCGCTGCAAGGGGGAGGGAACCAGATGTATCAAAGCAGAGAAGTTATCCTCAAGATTTCTCCAGACCGGATTTGCCCAGCCCTCATCCTGCAGGTGCATTGCACCACAATCCTCCCTGATTCCCACTGGGGAAATATTAGTTGTTGACAATGGGGATTGGAAGGCACATTGCTTTTTCTGAAAGAAGGACCAGAGATCAAGAAATACAATCTTCATTTTAAACACAAACAACAATGAACTGAAACCAGTTCTTGGAACTGTTCTTGGAAACAATTGAAGTCGGCTTCAACAATAGAAGCACAGCCCCCGAATTCGGCTCACCTGGGAACAATGCAAACAACCTGTGGGCTCGCCATGCAGGGTAGATATAACTGAGAGAGGAAATCTGCAAGGAAAGCAATGGATCGGGGGAGTTGCATTATCTGGTTGCCATGGGGGTTGGCACCGATACTCTTCTGTGGCACATTTATCCCCTGTGTTGCCCCGCAGCTCATTTGTTCCTTGCACCTGTTCTAACAGCAGCACTTATCTCTTTCTAATTCCCACACCGATGCTATTGACTTGAGGGATATTTGCCAACAGAAATGGACTAGCCAAACACAATTTAGGGGACTTGAGATTGTATGAATTGGAAGCCATTCAATTGCCAGTGTCCCACAAGGCTCAAATGCTGATGTTTGTTACTGAACCCACTGACACAAAGGCGTCTGTGCCAGGAAAATTGTACAGGGAACTTTTAGTAGATAGGTAAGTAGAATTGCGCAGCCTGTACATTGCGGTGTTTGAAATTGCTTGGACTTTTAAACTACCATTTAATCTATGCAGTACTTAGGCGCAAATGCAATTTAATATAGTGCATTTAGTTTTGGTTGCCACGATGTAAAAAAGATTGCAGAGAAGAACAACAAAGATGATTAGAGGACTGGAGGCTAAAACATACGATGAACGGTTGCAGGAACTGGGTATGTCTAGTTTAATGAAAAGAAGGACTAGGGGAGACATGATAGCAGTGTTCCAATATCTCAGGGGTTGCCACAAAGAAGAGGGAGTCAAACTATTCTCCAAAGCACCTGAGGGCAGGACAAGAAGCAATGGGAGAAAACTGGTCAAGGAGAAAAGCAACTTTGAACTAAGAAGAAATTTCCTGACAGTTAGAACAATTAATCAGTGGAACAACTTGCCTCCAGAAGTTGTAAATGCTCCAATACTGGAAGAAGAGATTGGAGATTTCCTAACAGAACAATCAATCATTGAAACAGCTTGCCTCCGGAAGTTGTGAATGCTCCAACACTGCAGGTTTTTAAGAAGATGTTGGATAACCATTTGTCTGAAGTGGTGTAGGGTTCCTGCCTAAGCAGAGGGTTGGACTAGAAGACATCCAAGGTCCCCTTCCAACTCTATTCTATTCTAATATCAGTCCGTAAAGTGAAGATAGTCATTGTGAATTTTTGCCCTGTGTGCGTGTGTGTGTGTGTGGAGGATTTAACCTCAGAGCTTCTGCTCTAGTGTGTTAGAGGCTGGGGGCAGAGGGGGCACCCCCCCTTTTAAAATACAATACAATACAATACAATACAATGCAATGCAATGCAATACAATACAATACAATACAATACAATACAATACAATACAATACAATACAATAGTAGAGTTGGAAGGGACCTTGGAGGTCTTCTAGTCCAACCCCCTGCCTAGGCAGGAAACCCTATACCGTTTCAGACAGATGGCTATCCAACATCTTCTTAAAGACTTCCATTGTTGGGGCATTCACAACTTCTGGAGGCAACTTCTGTTCCACTGATTAATTGTTCTAACTGTCAGGAAATTTCTCCTCAGTTCTAAATTGCTTCTCTCCTTGATTAGTTTCCACCCATTGCTTCTTGTCCTACCCTCAGGTGCCATGGAGAATAGTTTGACTCCCTCCTCTTTGTGGCAACCCCTGAGATATTGGAACACTGCTATCATGTCTCCCTTAGTCCTTCTTTCTCTTAAGCTAAACATACCCAGTTCCTGCAACTGTTCTCCATATGTTTTAGTCTCCAGTCCCCTAATCATCTTTGTTGCTCTCTGCACTCTTTCTAGAGTCTCCACATCTTTTGTACATCGTGGCGAAAGAGATCATCAAGCCCTACATCATGGGTGTTGAACACACTGCATTCATGTTGATGTCACATGACGTGTTGCGATGGTTTTTTGCCCTTTGCGGAGCTGGAGTGGGCGTGGCCTGTGCAGGTTGCATCTGGCCCATGTTTGATACCCTTGCCCTACGTAATTTAAGTTTGCTGCCAGCCTAGCTTTTTATTCCTTTCCGTTTACATTGAAAAAACACATTTCATCCGATTAATGGACATGGAACCGTAAACTAATGAAGCGGGCTAGAACTGTAAAATGTTCTACATGTAAAATACCTGAAAACAATACTGGCTATTAAGGAAGGCTAAGGGTGAACGCTAGCCAAATTGAATGCATTGCGCTTGCATTCATCAGAGAAAGCTTTACCTGCTCCGGTGAACGGCATTGTGCCATCATCACCACCAAGTCCCAGGCCATTTGACCAGGTGTTGTTTGACATGATGAGGTGGAATTAAGTTGGGTCTCCTATGCTTTAACTCTGTCCTTGAGTGGAGACCTTCTTTGCTTGCTGTGATTTAATAATAGAAAAATGGGAATGAAATGTGTCAACAGGCAGCTACGCTTTCTTGTATCCAAACAAAGAAGCCATTCGGCAAGCTATTGGGGGATGTTATTTCGTATATCGGTACCAGAAACTGTTCAAAGGGAAGTTTTCTAAACTAAGAAAGATCTAGGCTGACTCAGCGATGGGATTCAGCCGGTTCACACTGGTTTGGGTGAAGGAGTTGGAAGGACCCGCTGGCCTCGCCCACCCCATCCCCTCCCCTCCCAGGTGTCTCCACATGGCCCATTTTGGAGGCCAGATAACTGCAGGGGCTGTTCAGAGGGTCTGGGAGGGCAAAAATTGGGCCTGTTTCCGGCTTCCGGAGGGCCTCTGGAGCCCAAAGGAGGCCCTTCTCAAAGGCCCACTTTTCCCCATCCCCATGCCTCTGTGCGGGCCCTGCACTTACCTCGCATCCAAAATGGGCCACATGGTGACTCCTGGAAGAGGAGGGGAGGGATGGGAGGGGCCAGCCAGGAGTGGGATTTGGAGGTTCTCTGAACCAGTCATAATATGGTTATGTCCCGAACCCATAGCAGTCCACTTCTGGGTATCACCTTCCAAAACCTGCCTCCTGAAGCAATTGCTTTCATTTGGCCAATGAAAGGGTCGCTCTTGCATTTATATCTATTATCATCAATAGCTGATAGCCTCTGAATGATCTGATGGTTGCATCATTTTTGGTGTTTCTTCAAGGCCTGGATAAGATCCAGCTGGGATTTCTTTATTTATTTCCTCCTTTCTCTCTCCCCCCCCCCCTCCTATTCCTCTCTCTCCATATTTGCTGTTTGGCCTTTTTATTAAGGGGGTTAAGATCAGTTCAGATCTGATTGGATAAATTGATTCAATTCAGGTCAGCCATTGATTTGATTTGGAGTTCCAAACTGGATGGTTGAATTCAGCAGACCTTATTTGGATTTGATGGAGAACCTTTCTTCACACAAACAGAAGACATCAAACAGTCGGAGCCATCTGGATGCTACTAATTCGATCCAACAGTTTCATCGTCCAAATCGATCAATTCAGAAAGTCACGCGGGTTTGTAAATTATGTGGAATCAAAATCTTCACGTTGCCTTATTTTCTTCTGGCTGAGAAATCGTGTCTTAATCCAGTGGGATCTCTTTGCCTTCTTGATTCAAATGGCCATTTTTGTAGGATCCTGCATTGGCCTGGCTTATTGTGAGGGGGAATAATCAAATAAAAATCTCTCAAAAACCACGAGAATAACGATAAAAAGCATGCTGGGAGCTGCTTTGTCTTCCCTGCCCCCACCCCACTTGCTGAGAAAAAGAAAAGAAAGAGAAAATTTGCCCAGAATTTATGAGGATTGACCTTTTCCTCAATGCCCTCCACCCACCTAATCTGTTTAAATAAATATTCCATCCCCCACATCATAATGTGTTAGAGAGCTGTTTCTCTAATTTGTTAGAGTGTTTTTTCTCTGTGTCTCTGTCCCTCTCTGTCCCTCTCCCTATCTCTCTGTCTCCCGCTCTGTCTCTTTCTCTCTCTGTCTGTCTCTGTCTCACTCACTCTCTGTCTGTCTCTCTGTCTCTGTCTCTTTCTCTGTGTGTGTGCCTCTCTGTCTGTCTCTTTTTGTCTGTCTCTCTGTCTCCCACTCTCTCACTCTCTCTGTGTCTGTCTCTGTCTGTCTCTTTCTGTCTGTCTCTCTCTGTCTGTCTGTCTTTCTGTCTCTCTCTCTGTCTGTCTGTCTGTCTGTCTCTCTGTCTGTCTCTGTCTGTCTGTCTGTCTGTTTCCCTCTCTCTCACTCTCTCTGTGTCTGTCTCTGTCTCTTTCTGTCTGTCTGTCTCTCTCTCTCTTCTCCCTCCCCTCCACAACAAACTCTCTTGAAGAAGAAAAATGAGGGAGATGATATATTCAGGCTTTCCTATCTGGAAAAAAACAGGTGGAGACATGGATTTGCAGTTGGGCTATTTCCCCCCCACCCCCCAAATTGGACCCTTATGGTAGTTGGTTCTTTTTTTAAAAAAAAAATAATCTTCCACCCTCATCAACACATTCTGCCCTGGCAGAAGGTTGGAGGCCTGCTTTTAACCAAGGATCCTAATTCTGTAGTTTAGAGCAAGTTAGAATTAAACAAGTGAGGTCAACTGTGACTAGATGGGCTCATCTTGAAAAATTATTCCAATGTCCTTGGCTGAGCAGTACTTGAATAAAAGAGGAGAGAAAGGAATGAAGCAAAGCATCAGGCATCCATAAATAGTTCCTCATCTCCCTTCCTTCTACGGTACCCTGTTGCTACTCAACTATGTTGCTCTCCGTTCTTTTCTTTTCTTACACTGAGAAGTGTAAGTGTTTCTTTTCTTACACTGAGAGCACTGACACCACTGGATGACATCGCCAGGTCTCACTGCTTTAGCAGAGTAAGGAAGATACTCAGAGATGATTCACACTCTGGTCAGTGTCTCTTTGCACTTCTACCATCAGGCAGAAGACATCAAAGTATAGCCAGCCGAACAAACAGGTTTAAAAATAGTTGCTATCGTTGGGCTGTGAGACTTTTAAATACAACCACAATCACTCCATGCACACGCTAGTTTTTTTTCTTTTTCTTTCTTTCTTTTTTCATTTCTGTTATAATTCTGTTATAACCAGTGAGGTTAAAACCAATTTTGTTGTATTTAAGTACAATGACAATAAAGATTCTACTTATACTTATATGCACCAAAGACAAATTCCTTGTGTGTCTAATAACACTTGGCTGATAAAATAATTCTATTCTATTCTATTCTATTCTATTCTATTCTATTCTATTCTATTCTTTTATTTTCTCCCTCCTAGAACTTCATGGTGCATTAGATATTTCAATTAGCAATCCAGTTTGGTGTAGAAGCCATGACTTTGCACATGTGCAATTTTATGGCTTTTTCAGGTATAACAGAGACCCAGTTTAATGTAAGGGTGAAGGTGTCGGCCTAGAAATCAGGGGACTGTGAGTTCTAATCCCACTTTAGGCATGAAAGTCCAATCCACTTCAAAGATTATTGTTATGGGGGAAATAGGAGGAGGAGGGTATATTAGGTAAGTTTGCCACCTTGAGTTACTTATCAAGGAATAAAGGTGGGGTAAATAATTAATAAAAAGGAAAGAAAGAAGGAAAAAGGAAAGAAAGGAAAAAGGAAAGACAGAAAGAAAAAGAAAAAGAAAAAGAAAGGAAGGAAGGAAGGAAGGAAGGAAGAAAGAAAGAAAGAAAGAAAGAAAGAAAGAAAGAAAGAAAGAAAGAAAGAAAGAAAGAAGAAAATGTTCACTTCAGGATATTCCAAATCTAATTTCTTGACAAAGCTGCTTCCTTATTCGCCCTAGTTGATGGTAAGAGCACAATAAATCAATGACACATCAGAAACACACATCAGTAGCTCTCAAAAACTTTCTGATGAATGTTTTTGACCTGACAGTTTTATACACACATTTTCTATAAGGTTCTCAAAACTTTTATGTAGTTTTCATGTAATGTGTCCTTTTATGACAGATATATTTTGAACTATTTATATTCCTCAACACATGCCTACATCACAGGTATCACATCACAGCTTTTAGAAATGGGACTGAAGCAGTTGTTAAAAGCCCCCCACCCCACCCCAAAAAAGCATAGTCTAGATTATTTTAATTAGATGACAAGAAGGAACACCCAGCAGTAGAGGTAGAATTTTCTCTAATGTCCTATTTGCTTCCCTGGGCACAAAGAACCTATCTGTCAATGAACAGGTATTACACGTTCAAGATAAAAATTCAGAGAAACGAAAGGTGGCAATGGAACCAAAGAGCTATCAAACAATTGCAATCATATGTTTTTTATTGGGTATTAATTTCACCTTGCTTTTTTATTTTGGATAGAATCAGTGTTGCTCGAACTGTCAGAAGTATAAAATACTAAATTAAGATCAAACATATAACTCAAACAATACATAATTCCTAAAGTCTGGGAGAAGCGATTATGTTTTCTCTGCTACTACTCCTGAATTTTCTATGTCGGGGTGTCAAACTAGATTTCATTGAGGGCCGCATCAGGGTTTTGTTTAATCTCAGGGAGGCTGGGAGGGGGCATGGCCCGAGTAGATGTAGCTGGGGTTAGCGTGGCCAGGAGTGGCCAGCTCGATGTCACTCGTGTCCAGGGCACCTGTGGTGGCCATGTGCTAAGGCAAGATTTCCCTCAGAACCTCCCTCCCTCTCATTATAATCCTCTTTCCTTCCTTCCTTTTCTTCTTTTTTCTTCCCTCTTCATTCTCCTTTCTTCTTCCTTCCCCTCTTTCCTTATTTTTCTTCCTTGCTCGCTTGCCATCTTCACATTTCTTTTTTTTTGTCTTTCCTCTTTCCCTTTCTCCTTTCCTGACCCTTCTTGGATTCTCAAATGCAAAAGCGGAAACATTTCTCCTTTTGTTTTGTTTTTAGTTTGTTTTGCTAGCCCTCTGCCAGTGAAAACGGAGCTCAGGGTGGGAGAGAAATGATCTGCCCTCCCAAGTTCCATTTTTTTTTCTGGCAAAGACACTGCGGGCCAGTCCTTTGCTATTTCCAGGGTGGCCATGCAAGCCAGATCTAAGCACCCCGGGGCCTTGAATTTGACATCCCTGTTCTATATTGTTGGTGCCCATAGACAAGAAAGTTTTTTCTTTATGTGCTGTACTTCTGTCCACACTTATCTTCTTTAAAAACAGGCAGTTATGCACTTAATAATGAGCCATTTGTATGTTTGGATAAATATGGGTATAGAAAATCTTAAATCAAGTGTAAATAGGTCATCCATTGATCTTTTAAAACATTCATGCTTAGAGAATTAAATGACATGGATGAGCAGAATCTGAGAGAGCAAGCTGGATCTAAAAATTCCTAGTTTGGGCTACCTGTAATATAAACCCAGTTCAATTGTTTTGTTTCATAATATTTTAAAAAAATGGAAGATTTTGATTTAAGTCACTTGTGATCAATGTAAGAGAACCCTGGTGTTTTGCAATTGGATTCTAAGAGTCAATACCCAGCAGGGCTATTGATCCTGCTAACTTCACATGAAAACATATTATCCAAACACTGAGTCAAAACAAAATTTGATCTGTTTCATTGACAGATCAGAGAGCAAAGTGAGATTTAAAAAAAAAACGTTCGCCTTTCTTTTTCATGTATCTTCAAATACTTTGGGTGTTCAAGAGAATGGCTTCAACAAATCTGAATCATGACCCCAAAATTAATTTTGTGGACTTTGGGGTGGTGGTGGTGCCCAAAATAAATCATATGTTTTGAGATAAATCATATCTAGAAAAAAGAAGATATGAAAGCTAATAACATTGTGAGCAACACATGATAATCAGATGTATTGCTGTACTAAGTCTCATTCATCTTTAATACTTTCTTGGTGCATTAACTTGGGGTTTCCTAAAGAGGCTAATGTACTTTAGTGATAGTAGTTGAACTGCGTTCATAGTAATAAGGTCTTCAGTTTACATAAACAAAACATGAGACTAGAGTGTTAGACTGCACTGGTCACAACGGAAAAGGAGCCTGGATTACAAAAAGTAAAAAATATTTTCTGATCATTACACTGGGAGTCATATATCATAGTCTTCAAAAGCTTCAAAGTCCAAGTTGGCAATAGGCCTTGTGTAGTGTGGGTCCTATCTTTCCATCACAATCTGTTTACGTGTTGCCATTTTCAACCTTATGTCTCCACATTCAACATTTCTAGTCTGCATAGCAACTACTACTTGCTGCAGAGGTTGGCAGGTGTAACATGTAGAGGATACTAGGCTGCTGTGTATGTGTTCATGTATGTATGAGATGTGGTCGTGATGCATTAGGTTGTCATGGTATCCTGCTAGGTAGCAGCTGTGGTGGCAAGGCATCCAACTGATGAGAGTGGTTGGCATGGCAACCTCAAGGGGCCTGTCTTTATTCTGCCCATACTCAAAAGGTTGGAGTGGGGAAGGTCTTTCTTGGAGTGGTTATCCTAGGGACCACATCTGTTGGTTTGTCTATTGCCATAAAGCACATCATGAGGCCCATCTTCAGCCACTGAGCTGCCTTCTGGAGGAGAGGGCAGCTCCTTAGATACCAGGAGCGCTCTTCTAAGAACCGGGTTGCCATGGCGCCAATTTCAACGAAGATGCGGTTGCCATGACAGCGACGCAGAAGGCGAGATAGAGGGGACCCAAGGCGCGTCGCGCCCTCCAGACGCCAGAGGACGCTGCCCGGCGCATAAGCGTAGTAAGACATAACGCGCAGTAGTCACTCTAGTCTCCCCTCCTTTCCTCTATAGCCCTCGTGCGAATTTCGAGCTTCAGAGCGGGGCGGCCAGTCCAGCTGCGGCGGACTCGTTGGTGGGGTTAGCCCCGCCTCCTCTGGCGGAAAGATGGCGGCCGCCAGCGCCGTCGAGTGAGCTGTGGAGGTTCGCCCCATCAGGAGCGATTCGGAGCGGGAAGCATCGAGGTGGGGTCTCCCCTTGCCGCGTCCTCCCGGAGTACGCGTGGAAGCGCTGGCCCCGTGCGCGGGGAGGGGGAATCGCGCTCCTCCACGCCGTGGTTTTCTGTCGCCGAAGGGCTGCTGCTGCCGCCTCTTAGCCGTCCTTGGGAGGGAAAGGGGCTTCAGTCGCCTCCTTGGGCTCTCCCTTCAGAGCATAAACCGAGGGATGGGGAATGCCGATTGAAGCTGATCCCCCAAAGGCCAGCCTCTGGCGAGCCATACATTCCTTGCTTTCTTTATATATCAAAACTTCTTACAGGTGAAGGTTGTGCAATTTGATACTCTGGGAGGTGTGCAATTTAATCAAGATCATAAAACATTTAAAAAAAAACCCGAAAAATTTAGGATATTAAAAAAATTCAAAAATGTAAAACATAGAAATATGTGAGTAGAGTAGAATAGAAAAGAAATGCAGAATAGAATAGAATAAGGACTAGAATAGAATAGAATAGGATAAGGAATAGAATAGAATAAGAAAGAGAAAAGAATTCTTTATTGGCCAAGTGTGATTGGACACACAAGGAGTTTGTCTTTGGTGCATATGCTCTCGGTGTACATAAAAAGACAAGATACATTCGTCAAGAATCATAAGGTGCAACACTTAATGATAGTCATAGGATAGAAATAAGCAATCAGGAAACAATATCAATATAAATCGTATGGATACAAGCAACAAAATCACAGTCATACAGTCCTAAGTGAGAGGAGATGGGTGATAGGAATGATGAGAAGACTAACAGTAATAGTAATGCAGCCTTAGTTAATAGTTTGACAGATAATGGAAGGATGCCATGACCCCAAAGGACGTGTGGGAGGTATTTATATTTCTCTCAAGTGGGGGGAAATCCTCTTAATGGATTAGTTAGTTCCTTGTTAGTGGAACTGCCCACCTTGATAGGTAGCTACTTCTCTAAATGTCCTTCTTTCCACTTAGATGGGTTGATTACTTCTGCAGAAAAGAGGAGTGCTGGCTGATTATTATTCTGTTTCTATTATTAAATGTATTTGTTATTGGGATATCTGCCGCCTTCAGTTACTTGCAACAATAATAAAGGCAGGATACAAATTATAATGCATGCATTTATTTGCTGCCCATCCTGCAGTTCGTGATGACTCTGAGCAGCTTACAATGTGAAATAATGTTAGGAGAGGAATGTAGACCTTTGAATACAATAAATTCAAGAATGCCTTTAATTTATCAGACTTATATCCTGCCTTGCTTCCAGGAGGTTAAAGCATCATACGTAATGCTCCCTTCTCAGTTTTCCCTGCAACAATTGCCCTGTGAGTAAAGTTGTGCTAAGAAAGAATAACTGACCCAAAGTCACCCAATGACTTTTCTATGTCTGAGGGTGGACTTGAACTGCATTGTCTTGCTCATTGGCTTTATTACCTACTTGCCTAAGAAATTCCCTTAGGCCAGATCAGCTCCATATGGTCTGTCCTGACTTGAAACAGTTTCAGGCAGGGTTTTTTGTCCCCCTGTATCTAGATATTTGAAATGTTCCAAATATAAAATATGCATTCCACCACATTGTGATTGTTTCACGTGTGCTTAAGAAAGAAAGGGGGGAAAGAAATGAACAAGAAACAAAGTAATAATATTCAACTTAAAAATCATCTGATTTGTACTGCATTCTACCCCCAATTCGTTAATCCTAGAAAGAATGGCTGAACTTGGATTCCAATATGTATTCAGATTCTATTCAGTCCAATCTACCTCACTTAGTTGCAAAGAAAAAACAAATAGCATCCTTGAAGGAAAGATGGAGATTCATGCTATTGCAGAGGGATTGCTACTATCTAAAAACCCTCAAATTCTTATTTGTATCAGATTTGATCATATTTCATAAAAGATTGAGCTAGATGTTTGAGCTGCTCTTTCTAATATTCTGGCCTGCTTTGATTACATCATCAAGGGGAATGGAATAACCCCAAAAGAGGGATGGGCTTCCTCTCAGTTTTTAGTCATTAGCTCTTCTGAGCAGTTTCTAATTTACATTCAATATTAGCTGGTTTCATTTGGGAAACAAATTCCTAAATTGCATTCCTTTATTTATAAGTATGATATTTTAGCACAGTTCTTGTGATAGTAATCCTGGAGAACGATATAGAAATTTGGAGAATCTTGTGGCAGCTTAAAAAGTAGTAGTTTTTTTTTTGTATCTGTGCGTGTGTGTGGAGCAGAAACCAGACGCTGAATTCATACTGTCATCACAGATTTGAATTGCTCTCTTTTTTTATAAGTACACACATGTGTTTCATCTTAACTAGATGTGGGTTTAAGACTGATGTCTCTTTCTTTCCTTTTTTCTCCAGTTTTATTACCACTGGCACTAGATGTCCCATTATTTGACAACATGATTGGCCGCCCTGTGGCTCTCTCAGAGCCCAGTATTCCTGGGACGTTTTCTGTTTGAAGAAATTAGGATGGAACATGACAACCCAACCATCAAACCTCGTCGGATCCAGAACCAGAATGTAATCTATCGTTTAGAACGCCGAAGGATCACCTCTGGCAAAATCGGGACACACTGGCACCAAGTCCGCATATTTCATCAAAACATTTTCCCCAATTTTACCGTGGTCAACGTTGAGAAGCCGCCCTGCTTTTTACGGAAATTTTCCCCCGATGGAAGATACTTCATTGCTTTCTCCTCAGATCAGACTTCCTTGGAGATTTATGAATACCAGGGATGCCAAGCGGCAGAGGATCTACTCCAGGGTTATGACGGAGAGATCTTGGCTAACGGCAACGACCAGAGGTCCATCAACATCCGTGGGCGTCTCTTTGAACGTTTCTTCGTCCTTCTTCATATTACCAACGTGGCCTCCAACGGTGAGCACTTGAACCGCGAGTGTAGCTTGTTTACAGACGATTGTCGATATGTCATTGTTGGCTCTGCTGCCTATCTGCCTGAGGAGCCCCATCCTCCCTTTTTTGAGGTTTACCGCAACAGTGAATCGGTGACTCCTAATCCCAGGTCTCCTTTGGAAGATTATTCTTTGCACATTATAGACCTGCACACGGGTAGATTGTGTGACACCCGGACATTCAAATGTGACAAGGTCATTTTATCCCACAACCAAGGACTCTACCTATATAAGAATATCTTGGCTATTCTCTCTGTGCAGCAGCAAACTATTCATGTCTTTCAGGTCACTGCTGAAGGCACCTTCATTGACGTACGAACTATAGGGCGCTTTTGCTACGAGGATGACCTGCTCATGCTCTCTGCCGTCTATCCAGAGGTCCAGAGGGATTCACAGACTGGGATGGCCAACCCATACAAAGAGCCGTTCATCAATTCTCTGAAACACAGGCTGTTGGTCTATTTGTGGCGAAGGGCAGAGCAAGATGGAAGCGCTATGGCTAAAAGGAGATTCTTCCAATATTTTGACCAGCTGAGGCAGCTTCGCATGTGGAAGATGCAGCTGTTGGATGAGAATCACCTCTTCATTAAATACACAAGCGAGGATGTAGTCACTTTACGAGTGACGGATCCTTCACAGGTAGGAATATAAGTAATTTCATGGTATTGGGGTTTTGTATGGTTGTATTGTGAGGGTTAAGCTCAGTGGCTAAGACGCTGAGCTTGTCGATCAGAAAGGTCGGCAGTTCTGCAGTTCAAATCCCTAGCGCCGCGTAATGGAGTGAGCTCCCGTTACTCGTCCCAGCCTCTGCCAACCTAGCCATTTGAAAGCATGTAAAAATGCAAGTAGAAAAAATAGGAGCCACTTTTGGTGGGAAAGTAACAGCGTTCCGTGCACCTTCAGCGTTGAGTCATGCCGGCCACATGACCATGGAGATGTATTTGGACAGTGCTGGTTCTTCGGCTTTGAAATGGAGATGAGCACTGCCCCCTAGAGTCAGGAACGACTAGCACAGGGAACTTTTACCTTTACCTAAGAGAAAACAACAACAACAACCCTTGAGTCTAATGTAGTTTGGATTCCTGAAATTCTGCTTTGGTTATTTAGCTTCACTTTTTACACCTTTTAGATGGAGCAAGAGATGTAATTTTCCAGGAGATCTTCTTACCATTTCTATGTGTGCTCCTGGGACCAAAGCAAAGTGTGTTCCCTCTGAAGGACTTAATGCAATTGAGTCCTCTAAAGAAAGAAAACCTGGGCTGATTGATAGGACAGATTTCCTGAGGGCTCCATAAGATGATTGCAAAAATGTGCAGGAAAAAAAACTCTGAAAATCAAATGGAGGGTGGGGAGGGAGGGAAATGACTGGATAAATTAACCCCAGTTTTAAAGAAACAATGGAGGAACATAACCCGAGTAAATGCTGGTAAGGATGTAGGTTAATAGGAGAAAGGTATTTGTAGACCAAGAAAGGGTGGTCTTAAAAGGAAAAAAAGAAGCTTGAATAATCAGAGAAATGGGCTTACGTAGTATGACAGTATGTCTGATTGCCCTCTTCAGTGAAAAGCTGTTCAGTTTTTTGAGTAGTGTGTGTGTAGTACTGTAGTGTGTTTTCAGTAGTGTGTAGGAGAAGGAGTGGCAGGAGTGGCAGAACTTGGGGCGGTAGTGTGTAGGAGAAGGAGTGGCAGAACTTGGGGCGGAGTTAAAAGAGGGATCAGCCGAGAATCCCTACGTAGCCACAAGTGGTCTAACTCCCTTTGAATTTCCTTGATCTTTGTCTAACTCCAG
Organism: Natrix helvetica; assembly: GCF_964273705.1. Lineage (NCBI taxonomy): Eukaryota > Metazoa > Chordata > Lepidosauria > Squamata > Natricidae > Natrix > Natrix helvetica. Next base: position 10,797,002 of record NC_138556.1, on the reverse strand, counting down.
ATGCCAACTTTTACTTGAGAAGATTCCTGTGCATAGGCACGAGTAGCAATATATCACTTTAATTGGACCATCACGTGCCGACCCAATCTTTCACTCCTGATGGGTTGCTTCTTAGTTCTTCAGAATTCTCCTTCCTTTGGGGGTGTAAGATGGGCTCAAAAGACCGTGACTTGCAGCTGATACTTCTCAAAGCATTGGCCTTTTCTTGATGGAGGCTTTTAAAAAGTGTGAGGTTTCCCAGATGTTGTGTGTCTTAGGTGCAGTGTTGTTTTGGTTGCTCATGGCAGCTCAGTGGAAGGCCTAAGCCCGTGATGGAGAACCTCTTTGTTGTTGGGTGCCAAAAATGCGAGTGCGAGCATGCGATAGCGCATGCGCATGCCGGCACCCATAATGCAAAGCCTCCCCGGCCACCCGGAGGCACTCCGGAAGCAGGAAACGGATCATTTTTGAACTTCTGGTAGGCCCATTGGGCCCATTTTTTGCCTTCCCTAGGCTCCGGGGGCTTTCCTGAAGCTTGGGGATGGCAAAAATGGCCTATCTCGGCCCTCCAGAAGGCCGAAAATCAGCTAGCCAGCACGCGCGTGCACGGTTCATGTCCCGGCAGATATGGCTCCACATGCCACCTGTGGCACGCGTGCTATAGGTTCGCCATCACGGGCCTAAGCACACCTCTCGTGATTGGAAGCGGGTGGAACAGGGTTGCCCCCATATTTCAAGCAGCGATGATTGACAGAGATACACGACAGCATCCCTTCTGACTATTCTGACAGCCACATTAGACTTCTAGGGTTTCCCTGCTTTTCTTGGCCCCACGTCTATTTTTGGCCAAAAAAAAGAGATTTTAGCTGAGATGCATGGAGAGATTTAATACGGGTAGCTCTCGACATGCAACAGCTTGTTTAGTGACCATTTGAAGTCGTAAAGTGACTTTATGGCCCATTTTTCACGTTCCTGACCATTGCAGCATCCCCCTGGTCACAGGATCAAGATGCCGGCAACTGGTTCATATTGATGACAATTGCGGTACCCAGGCAGAGGTGGCATTCAGCCGGTTCTGACCGGTTCTGGCGAATCGATAGCGGAAATTTTAAGCAGTTTGGAGAACCGGCAAATACCACCTCTGGCTGGCCCCTCCCAGCTGATTGGTCTATTGCTGCCTGCCAGCTGATCGGCTGGGTCTTCTTTTCTTGCCCTGCACAGGAGAACGGAGCTGGAAAGCAGGTTAGTGGGATGGGGAGGGAATGGGGATTTTGCAGTATCCTTCCCCTGCCACACCCACCAAACCACACCCACAGAACCAATAGTAAAAAATTTTGAATCCCACCACTGATCCTGGGGGCCAGAATATCACCTTTTGTGACTTTCTGAGTAGCAAAGTCAATGGGGATTCCCTTAACGACCATGTTACTAACTTAACAGCTAGTGATTCACTTAACAACGGTGGCAAGAAAGGTCATAATGTGGGGCAAAATTCACTTCACAAATACCTCACTTAGCAACAGAAATTTTGTGCTCGTTTGGAGATAAGTCAAGGACTCTATACGACTTAACTCGTATAGAAATTCCTTCATTGCCAGGGATCAACTGAGCAGGCTTAATTTTTCTTGTGATTTGATAAGCAGGTGTCTAACGTTCACGATAATAAAAACAACTATAACTTGCTTTTTTTTTTTAAGGGAAAAAAAAAGATCCTCAAGATTCAGTGCTGTAAAAACTTAAATTACAACCCTCTGGAAAGATGCAAAATATGATCAAGTTTTTGGATTCACCTGCAATCTATTTCCTAAGGGGAAAATTCTTTACTGCTACTTAGGAGACTCGGTTAAAATCAAAACAGACTTTTTCAACGTTCTTAGATAAGAATACCAGTAATTCAAAATAAATAGTTAATGGCACTCATCTTTTCTTTTCTAAATCAGCAGGCGATCCTAAACTGTTTACAGGCAGCAACAGAGCACAATACCATCTAAAAGACTCGATCTCGGCATGTTAGAAATATTAAGACAGCCAAAGGAAATTACTGCCCCCCCCCCCCCAACGCCTTCCTAAATAAGTCCTACAACTCTCACCTTTCTGCATATACCGAAGGAATAATAAGCTGCCAGCTCACAACTGACTGGGGGGAAAAAAATAAAGGAAAAAAAAAAACCATTTCCCAGCAGGAACTAAAATTAAATCTGCTTCTCTGAGAAGAGAAGCAAAATCACCCTTGGCAGAGAAAGCAGAAGTGGAATGTTGTGTCCATTTCGAAATAAACAAAGCAAAAGAAGGCATTGGAGGAATTTCACCTAGCTTCGTAAACGATTTGACAGCGGTTAATAGCCCAGTCAAATCGGCTCTCCTTTCAGATGATGGAAAAGGCAAGGCATGCGTGACAATAGACAGGATCCTTCCACAAAACGAGCTGTTTCCTTTTTGGTTTGCTGTGCGGTCGGCGGGAGTTGGCTTGCTCACCTGAAGCCGCTGCCTCGTGTCTTACCCAACCGGCAATCAATTTCTCCCTTCTTCCTTCTTCCAGCCTTCCTTTTTCGTGGTGTACAACATGGTGACTACCGAGGTAATTGCCGTCTTTGAAAACACATCGGACGAGCTGCTGGAACTCTTTGAGAATTTCTGCGACCTCTTCCGCAACGCCACCCTCCACAGCGAGGCCGTTCAGTTCCCTTGCTCGGCCTCCAGCAACAATTTCGCCAGGCAGATCCAGCGCCGGTGAGCCTCATGCCTTCTGTTAAAACACACACACACACACACACACACACACACACACACACACACACACACACACATGGGGTCAGACAAAAGCAGGAAGGTCGAAAGGACTAAAGCTGAATGTCAGCGTTTCAAATATCATCCAAAATTAAATCAGAGTCCAAGGCAGAGCTTTCCTCAAAATTCCAATGTATTAAGAGAGACACGTTGGCACCTCTGTGGAAAACCCGAGTCTGAAAGCTTCCTAGGTTTTCCACCCAGTTGAAAGTTCATGATCTTGCCCCCACACCCACAAGTCCACCCCATGGTTCAATCTTCCACTGTCATGCTGGCAGCTTCCACCCATCCACTTCCGGTCAGGTGCAGAGGTGCAGACACAAAGAATGACCTTGGGCTTCTAGAAAGGAATGTTTTTATTTTGACAACAACACATTCAACTCCTTACTATTCCCCCTCCCAATTACCCCACTAATGAAACGGCATAGAAAAATAATAGAGAGTGTGACAGGCCAAAGATCCAGCAAGGAATATGGCTGCAGGCCTGACACTGAAAACGTCAGGTTCAGCTGCCCAAATGAATTGGAAATGTTCTCATGTCTTCCAGTAAATATGTGTGAAGGGTGGCGCAGGCTTTTGGGTTCTCTACACGGAGAACTACAATGGAGATAGATACACGAGGAGAGAGATGCACGAGAAGAGAAAGATGCACCCTCACATGGCCTCCCTTATATATACAGCTTCTTAAAGTGGCAGTAACCCTCCTGACTCATCCTCATGTCGTCATCTGGGTTTACAGCCTTACAGCAGCTGGTCAGCGATGAAATCCTCATTACGCTGACAAAGAGATTGAATGAACAATGACTTTTTAATAGCGCAAGGTGATTTGGTTGTCTCTAAATTATTAATTCATGTTTTCTCGAAGAAAAAGATATTTCGCACTTCAAACGAGTTATGTTTTTTTAACCCTTGGTTTTCTTTGGCTCAGCATCTGGTTTAGCGCTTTCTCATTATTTTTTCTGCTAGAGTTCCAACTGTCGGTACTTCTTGTTTTTATCCTTCCACATAATCATCCATTGAGTGAAGGCTGTTCTATAAAAATGGTTAAGGACCATAAGTTGTACTAAAGGAATTAATGGGAGTAATTTTTTGGATGGGGTGGGGTGTTTTTTTGGGAGGGGTCATCGCTGATTTTCTTACAGAGAAGCCCCTAATGAGCTTCTAAGGAATCTCTGTTAGATTTATTTTTTTTGTTGGAAAGGCAATCTAAAAATGATTATGCTGCTCAATGTCTCTTCGAGTGCAGGTGATTCACTACTTGAGAACCATTTCACTGGTGATCTGTCTTCATAGCAACGTAGCTGCTTCATTTGTGTCTTAATTGCTCTGGAGGAGCTTAACTACACGTTCTACATGTTCCCCTTTCTTACGTTTTAATCTCAAAACAAGCACATGAAATAGACAAGTTTGAATTTCCGTAGCTTCGTGGGATTTGAACCTGATCTCTGACTCTCTGAATGATGCCATCATTTCCTCTAACTCAGGGGTGTTAAACTCAAGGCCTGCAGGCCGATCCACGGGGTGCTTAGAACTGGCTCACGGGCCCGCCCTGGAAACAGCAAAGGCGGCTCTCCTGAGCACCATTTTCGCTGGCAGAGGGTTGCAGGAAACCGTCGGAGCCAAAAACGGAGCTCGGAAGCCCGTTTTCACTGGCAGAGTGCTCAGGCGCAACAACACAAGTGACATTGAGCTGGTCACGCCAGTGGTGGGATTCAAATTTTTTTACTACTGCTTCTGTGGCCCGCGGCGTGGCTTGGTGGGCCTGGCAAGGGAAGGATACTGTAAAACCTCCATTCCCTCTCCACTCCAGGGGAAGGATATTGCAAAATCCCCATTTCCTCCCCATCAGCTGGGACTCGGGAGGCAGAGAATAGATGGGGGCGAGGCCAGCCAGAGGTGGTATTTACCGGTTCTCCAAACTACTCAGAATTTCCACAACTGGCTCTCCAGAACTGGTCAGAACCTGCTGAATAACCAACCCTCACTACGCCTCCCCCCTCCTGCCCCCCCCCCCCCCCGAGGTCAAACACAACCTTGATGCGGTCCCCAATGAAACCGAGTTTGACACCCCTGCTCTTAACCTTATTCAGTGACTACAGCTTCAAGGTCTTAGGCAGAAGTTCTTCAAATTCCCTGCCCCCCTCCCCCAACATATTTTTCTCAAAAGAGATATCAAAGATTGGCCACAGCTGAACTCCAGTCCTTATGTGAACTCGGGATCCTTGTTTGTCTGATTTTTCCAAAGCTAACCTATAGTAGTGCCGAGTGGGTGGAAGGCAGGAGAGGTTTTTTTTTTTTTAATGTCATTTCTTTCAGCTTGATAGCCTTCACCTTCTCTGCTTCAGTTTCAAGGACACCATTGTCAACGCAAAGTACGGGGGACACACAGAGGCTGTGCGTCGGCTCCTGGGTCAACTTCCAATCAGCGCGCAATCATACAGTGGCAGCCCTTACCTTGACCTCTCCCTCTTCAGCTATGATGACAAGTGGGTTTCGGTCATGGAACGCCCCAAAACGTGTGGCGACCACCCAATCAGGTATGCACCACCGTGCCTTCATTTCCACGATTACATTAGAAAGGACAAGCCGTTGGATGTAGTTTGCTTCCCAGTTGGCCAGGAAACAGGTAATCATAAGGTTTATGTTATGTCTCATTCATTCTGGGCAATTAATAGGGTCCTTGGTTTGATCCACCACAGGCTAACAAGTAGTCCTCAACTTACCACCACTATGGGAGGGGTATGTTGTTAAATGAGAAAGGTGTTTAATAGCAATAGCGCTTAGGATTATATTCCGCTTCACAGTGCTTTTACAGCTTTCTCTTAAGCAGTTTACAGAGTCAATCTGTTGCCCCCAATAACCAACTTCAGAAAGATGGAAGGCTGAGTCAACCTTGAGCCAGTCAGGATCGAACTGCTGGCAATCAGCACAATTAGCCTGTAGTACTACCTTCTAACAGGAAGGAAGGAATGGCACTTAGAGTTATATACTGCTTCAAAGTGCTTTACAGCTTTCTCTAAGCAGTTTACAGAGTCAGCCTATTACCCTCAACAATCTGGGTCCTCATTTTACCCACCTCGGAAAGATGAAAGGCTGAGTCAACCTTGAGCCAGTCAGGATCAAACTGCTGGCAATCAGCACAATTAGCCTGCAGTACTACCTTCTAACAGGAAGGAAGGAATTGCACTTAGAGTTATATACCGCTTCACAGTGCTTTACAGCTTTTTCTAAGCAGTTTACAGAGTCAGCATATTTGCCCCCAATAACCTGGGTCCTCATTTTACCTACCTCACAAAGATGGAAGGCTGAGTCAACCTTGAGCCGGGTGAGATTCGAACTGCCAAATTGCAGGCAGGCAGCAGGCGTAGTCTGCAATGCTGCCCTCTAACCACTGCCCTCAAGTGAGTTTTGCCCCATTTTATGACTTTTCTTGCCGCATTGGTTAAGTGAACGACTGCAGTTGTTAAGTTAGCAACCCGGTTGTGAAGTGAACCTGGCTTCCTCCTCGACTTCGCCTTATCAGAAGGTTGCAAAAATTGATCCCGTCAGCCCCGCGGGCCGTCATAAATATGAACCAGTTGGCGAGCATCCGAATGTAAATCACGGAAGCATGGACATGATGCAGCAGTCCAAAGTGTGGAAAATGGTGATAGGTCATTCCCCCCTCCCACCCTCCAGTGCCATTGTAATTTCAAACAGTCACTAAACTAACTGTTGTAAGTCGAGGGCTACCTGTATTCTTACGTTTAATTTAGTGTGATTTTATTCAGCTCTTCGGCAAACCCCCCCCCCCCAAAAAAAAAGGCCACCAGACCTGTTTGAGAGTGTAAGATCTAAACATTGTCCCAGAATGAAAGCTGAATGAGGCCGGAAAAGGAAAACAGAAAGCAGAGAATGGGATTGAGATTGGTTCCTGGAGCCGGATGAGGTAACTGATAAGCTAGGTGATAGGGGAGACATGGATAGAAGCTCAAATTGCTTTTCCTTTTGCAAAGGATGCTTTTCCAGAAATCAATACTCCCCACCTGTAATAGTGATTTCCCCCCCCCCCCCGGAGACTAATGATGATGTAGTTATATAAAACTCATCCCATTCATCGTTATTTTGAGTTTAAAATTCTCCCTCTTTATGCGTTATACGTCCATGCCACCATTGCTTTCCCTTGTAGCAATAGCAGCAGCATTTAGACTTATATACCACTTTACAGTGCTTTTAACCGGCCCTCTCTAAGCCGTTTACAGAGTCAGCCTCTTGCCCCCAACAATCTGGCTCCTCATTTGACCCACCACGAAAGGCTGAGTCAACCTTGAGCCTGGTGAGATTCAAACTGCCAAATTGCAGGCAGCCGGCAGTCAGCAGAAGTAGCCTGCAGTACTGCACTCTAACCACTGCACCATCGTGGCTCATGTAGCTTTTGGTGAGCTCCTGAGTAATTGTTCATCCACGCTGCCTTCCAGCCACACTCTCGATAACCTATGAATGACCTCCCTTTTCAATTTCACATTGCTGCTTGTTTTCCTCATGGATGTCCTTGACGCTTTGGAAAGGTCCGAACCCCAAAAGCTTATAGGTGATTGTGTGGCTGACTAACAAGGAAAAAAAACCTAGCAGTTCTGTAGATGTTCTCAGCAACGGGCTTTGGCAGTTATGAAAGCTAATAGCCCAGGTGTGCTGCTACGGTTTGAAAAGGCTGGAGAGAAATCCGAGCTTGTGGAGGCTTTTGTTTCCAGTGTCTGCTTAGCAAGCAGACCAGTTCCAAGAACTGAGGGGGATGAGCCTGGGCTTGGTTTCTCAGGAGCATCTGGAGCAGGGGTGTCAAACTCAAGGCCCGGGGGCCAGATCTGGCCCACAGGGTGGTTAGATCTGGCCCGCGGAGCCACCCTGGAAGCAGCGAAAGGCCGACCCACGGTGCCTCTGCCGCTGGCGGTCCTCCGGGGCTCCGTTTTTGCTGGCAGAGGGTTGCAAGAAGCCATCACAGCCGAAAACGGAGCTCGGGAGCCCATTTTTGTTGGCAGAACCGTCGGGCCGCCGCAGGCGCCCCCGACACGAGTGACGTCAAGCTGGCCACGCCCCCCCACAGCCCCACCCGAGGTCAAATACAAGCCTGATGTGGCCCTCAATGAAATCGAGTTTGACACCCCCCCCCCTCCTGATCTCGAGCAGGGATCTCCAACCTTGGCAACTTTACGGCTTGTGGTCTTCAACTCCCAGCATTCCTCAGCCAGTATGGCTGAATGGGGAATGCTGGGAGTTGGAGTCCCCAAATGTGCCAAGGTTGAAAGACCCCTGATCTAGAAGGCAGAGAGCCTTCCCTTCTGACCTTCTTTTCAACAACCGCAGTTGTTGTTTTTCCTACCCGTTTGAAGTTTATTCCCCATCTTCCCAGTTCCCAGTTCTGTCTGCTGCTCAAAAACTACTCCAATGCCAGTTCCCGCCCTCATGCCTTGTAGCACCCAGCTGATGGGCTGTTTTGGAGGTCTCCTTTGAACGTTTCCTTATTGGCATGCCTGAGTTCCAGCATAGTCCTCCATCCCCGAGAATTATGGAGCCTCTGCCTTCACGCCATGCTCGGCTTACTTTTGAGTTCTTCTTCCCTTTTTACCACCATGCGCCAAGCTGCTAAAACAGCACATTTCATGTTGGGTTGGATAGAAGATGATGGGTCTTTTGCCACCTGCTCCCCACCCACTTTAGGGACGTGGTGGCTCAGTGACTAAAAAACTGAGCTTGTCGATCAGAAAGGTCAGCAGTTCAGAGGTTTGAATCCCTAGCACCGCGTAAGGGAGTGAGCTCCCGTTACTCGTCCCAGCTTCTGCCAACCTAGCAGTTCGAAAGCACGTAAAAATGCAAGTAGAAAAAAATAGGAGCCACTTTTGGTGGGAAAGTAACAGTGTTCCGTGCACCTTCAGCGTTGAATCATGCCGGCCACATGACCACGGAGATGTATTTGGACAGTGCTGGTTCTTCGGCTTTGAAATGGAGATGAGCACTGCCCCCTAGAGTCAGGAACGACTAGCACAGGGAACTTTTACCTTTACCTAAGAGAAAACAACAACAACAACCCTTGGGAAGATAACAGCGTTCTGTGCGCCTTTGGTGTTTAGTCATGCCGGCCACATGACCACGGAGACGTCTTTGGACAGCGCTGGCTCTTCGGCTTTGAAACGGAAATGAGCATTCCCCCCCAGAGCCCAAAATGACTAGAACATATGTGTGAGGGGAACCTTTACCTTTACCCCACCCACCTTAACCCGAAGCCAGGAGACTGTTTAGCTGTTGTCTAGCTCGGGCCAATAGATGAGCCAGGAAGCCTTCTGTTGACAGGTGAAGGCCAAGGCTTAAGCAGACTGAAAAATGTCACCATAAGCCTTTGGGGGAGGAGCGTTTTTAGAAGCCCACCAGCGTGGTAGGTAAGCTTTTCCATCGCTGTAACAATTGGCCCCCGGAGAGAAGTGCTCTCCATTACTGTTCTTATTGGCGTGCATCTTGCATTTCGGGATCTTAATTTCTCCGCTGCGTTCGAAGGCAGTGCAAATGGCCTCTGATTGCAGAGCACTTTTCAAAAAATAGATGTTAAAAAAAACAACACACAAAAAAAACCCCCCAAACCCGAGACAGAGCCTATCTTGCAGATTACAGGGCACTTTTCTTGAGTATGGCAAATTGCTCTGATTTAGAATGGCAAAGGCAGAAACTCACAGAATGAAGTTTGCTCCCCTTCCTGTGTGTCCCCCCCCTCTCCCTTCCTCGCCCCCCCCCCCGCCCGGTCCCCTCACAGCCTTTTTTCGCTTACCAAGCTCCACTTCCCGAAGAGAAGGAAACCGTTTAGAATGTCAAGCTAACCAGATTGTTGCTCTTTTCCCTTGGTGTGTTTGTGTGCGTGTGTTTTGTCTCTTAATTGTCAGGCCAGCCGGGGGGGGGGGGGGGCCTTTTAGGAGCAAGATAATCGATAGTGGCTATTTTAGAAAGAATGCGACGAATGCAACAGGCCACATAATGAAACCTGGAGGGTGTTCTATTTAATCCCCCAGAGAGCATCCTCTTCCCCACTCTGTCTGCATGCAGCTCGGATGGTGTGTATGTGTGGAGGGAAGGGGGGAGGTGTGGAATCTGCACATCAAGGGTTCGAGCACAGAGGAGGATGCGGTGAAAATGCTCCCCTGCAAAAAGGAAGGGAGAAGCAGCCACCAAATCAGGGTCAGTCTGTCTCTTTTATCTCAGCTGTATTTTTAAAAAACTCAATTCCTCATGGCGTCCTTCTCATCCCGACGATGATTCCGTCTCCTGCAAGGGTCTAACTGAATATCTGCTGTCGTAATCCCAAGGTTTGACAGCTTCCCAGCACAGGCCTGATTTGTGCAGGACTGAGCTAGAGAGTAGATAGTTACGCTACGCTTGACTTTTCATTTTTCCCTTAGCCCAACATTGCTCGCCATCCTTTTTACTGAAGGAAGGAAGTTCTAAATATGCTGCCTGGAGCTGCTACGGGAAAGGCAGGGTCTGAGCCATGATTGATAATATAATGCACTTCAATCCCATCACTTAGCTCGTTTGGTAAAAGGCAAACTTTGCTTTTATTGAAACCTTTTTAAGTAGGGAAGTTCTAATGTTTCCTTCCCCTGTTTTTTTGTCAGCACTTTGGTCAAAATAGCATGATGTCTTTCTTTGCTTACTGAATTCATGAGATTGATGTTTATTTAGTTCTATGTGCCCAAAGACTAGCCACCCAGCATTTCTCTCTTTCTCTCTCTCTCTTTCTCCCCCTCCCTCTCTCCCCCTTTCTTTGTCTCTGTCTCCTTATCCTCCCTTTTCTCTCTCTCTCTGTATCCTCTCTTTCTCCCTCCTTCCCTCTCTGTCTGTCTGTCTGTCTGTCTGTGTCTCTCCTTCCCTCCCTCCTTCTTTCTCTCCCTCCCTCCCCCTCCCTCCCTTCTTCCCTCTCTTTCTCTGTGTTTCTCTCTCTCCCTCCCTCCTCTTTTCTCTCCCTCCATTCCTCCGCCTCTTTCTCACTCACTCCTTCCCTCTCTTTCTCTGTCTGTGTTTCTCTCCCTCCCTCCCTTCTCTTTTGCCTCCCTCCCTCTCTTTCTCTCCCTGTCTGTGTCTTTCTCTCTCCCTCCCTCCCTCCCTCCCTCCCTCTTTCTCTCTCTGTTTGTCTCCCTACCCCCTACCCCTCTCTCTTCTCCCATTCACAGATTTTATGCCCGAGATTCTGGTCTGCTGAAGTTTGAAATCCAAGCAGGACTTCTGGGTCGACCCATCAATCATACCGTCCGGCGCCTGGTGGCATTTACCTTCCACCCTTTTGAACCCTTTGCTATCTCCGTGCAGCGGACTAACGCGGAATACGTTGTAAACTTCCACATGAGGCACAGCTGCACGTAGTGTTTTGCTCTGCTGAGGACACTGAATAGAGACATCAGGGGGGGTGGGGGGTTGTTCGTTCACCGATACCCCGAAGCCAAAGTCAGGCTGAAAGAAACCAAAACACTAAAGCCTCTTTGGAGCGATTCTGTTTTAATCCTGCGGTGTTTGCGTCTCCCAGGAATGCTGGTGCTGATGGATCCATAACCGTCTCGAATTTCCTTTTTTCTCAGGTGTAAGCCGTTCTTCTGTCATTCAGCACAAACCAAACAGATTATTTTTTTAAAGTTCTTTGCTCTGATACTTGACTTACTACTACGTCTACTAGGAGTACTGCTGTATAGTGGGCAGGAGTAGGGTGGGGGCTTCATCTGAATAAGCAACAGGAAACCCATTTGTAGCAAGCCATTTCTTAATTTCCTCTCTCTCTCTCCTATCACTACTGTATTCCAAGAAGGTTGGTTGGTTCCTTAGTGGGAGATAGCAATAGCAATAGCAAAAGTGAATAAATAAAATAAAACGAAACGCAAGAATTTCAAAAAAAATTTACACCTGGGAGGACATTTTTATATGCTCAGAATGGTAGGCTTTTGTCTGACCTGGAAGTTCAGGAAAATACAAGTAACACGGAGAATAAAAGTAACACGAAGAACGAGTGTGGTTTGCTCTTTGGTGCCCTTTCTTTCTCTTGCTGTTGTGGCCCGCCAGTGGCCAGCAGAGCTGGCAGCAGATTCGGACAGTGAGGAGGTTGGGAGGGAACATGGGCCAATCCTGGAGGCCGGGGAAGCCTCTGATGAGGGCTCTGTGTCGGAGGCAGAGAGGGGGCCAGGACCATATGCCAGTCATCAGCTGCCTTCAGAGTCAGACATCAGTGAGGCAGAGGAACAGCTGGAGCCTGTTCCCAGTGTGCGCATGCGCAGAGCTGCCAGACAAAGGGAACAGCTAAGGAACAGGGGTCGACTTGGGAATAAGGCCAGAGGTGGACGATGAATGGCCCCTCCCAGAGGAAATAAAAGAGGAGCGGAAGGGGAGTGGAGTTTGCAGGAGGCAATTGGTTTGCTTAATTGGTTCTTGACTCTCCGAGACTCCTTGCCAAGTTTTGCAGATATCGTCCTGGCAGCTCTCCAAGCCAGATAAGGTCTGTGACTGTAAATCCTCCCTTGAAAGACTTTGCTGGATGTGAATGAGCAGAATTCACAGTCAATTAATAAAAGGATTTTTTTGCCGGGACAAGGTTTTTGCTTCATGCTCTTGGGAAACCTTGGTCACAACACTTGCTACATTTGAAAGGAAACAGCAAAGCTGAATGGACGTGTAAAGAGGACCTTGGTAGCTTTTGGCTGTTAGGAGAACTAGAAAAGTTCCCACGAGATCGTCTGAAGAGGATCGACTCCAACATTTCTTCACTGATATTAACCTTCCGGATTTGAAATTGCCTTGTGAGTTGAGTCACCTGGTAAGACAAGTCAAAACAGGTGACTGGTTGAATGCACCTGGACCTACGTGCTAAGCTTACTCACAGGTTGTTGTAAAGATACAGATTCTTTTGCCTTCATCATCACTCCTAAGGACCACCCAAATATGTTTATATTAACTTCTTAGCAATGTTACGCAAGTAATTTGTTAGTCCCTGCTTCTAGAACCGGAGTGTCAAACTCGATTTATATTTAGGGCCCCACATCAAGGTAGGGGACCCGGTGGCTCAGTTGCTGAGCTTGTCGATCAGAAAGGTCGGCAGTTCGAATCCCTAGCACTGCGTAACAGAGTGAGCTCCCGTTACTTATCCCAGCTTCTGCCAAGCTAGCAGTTCGAAAGCATGTGAAAATGCAAGTAGAAAAAATAGGAACCATCTTTGTTGGGAAGGTAACAGCTTTCCGTGAGCCTTTGGCGTTTAGTCATGCCGGCCACATGACCACGGAGACGTCTTCGGACCGCGCTGGCTCTTTGGCTTTGAAATGGAGATGAGCACCACCCCCTAGAGTCAGGAGGAACGACTAGGAAAAATGTGCGAGGGGAACCTTTACCTTTGAGGTTGTCTTTCTCCTTGGGGGGACTGGGATGAGTATGGCCAAGGTGGACATGGCCAGCTTGACATCACTCGTGTCAGGGGCACCTGTGGTGTCCCGAGCACTCTGCCAGCGAAAATGGGCTCCAAGCTGTGTTTCGATTGCGGTGGCTTCCTGTAATCATCTGCCAGTGAAAACAGAGTTGAGGAGGGGGCTGCACGCAGTGCTGCCAAGCTCCGTTTTTGCTGGCATAGGTACTGCAGGCCGGTCCTTTGCTGTTTCCAGAGCAGTCCCATGGGCCAGATCTAAGCACTCCCTGGGCTGGATTCGGCCCCGGGGCCTTGAGTTCGACACCCCTGCTCTAGGATCTCTCCCCCCCCCCTTCAATTTCAAGCTCTGAGAAGAGCCCTGGAATTTCCTGGTGATCTCCAATTTAAGCCCTAATTAGTTGTTGATCTTGATTGGCTTTTTTCAATATCAGCCATGGTTGGTGAGGGGGCTACTTCCCGATGATCACGTTCGGTTAAATAAGACATAATTGCGTTTATTTAATTCAACGCAAAAGGCAGCAGTTAAGAAAAGAAGCAGCAGCACTAAACGGAATTCAATATAAACACATTTGGGTTTGCAAATTGGACGAGATTGTCGTTTGCTGAGCAGTGGTCGAAACCAAGTCAGCTGTATACCAACCTATCTGTCACTGTTTTACAAAAGACAATGACAATTTATGTGAGATGTAAATGGGAAATTTAATGAGACAAATGATAGCTTAGATGTGTTTACCTTCATCGGTTGACTCCATGTTATTTATTGTTTTGTTTTTACAGTTGATCGGAGCTGAAAAGACTCAAAGCAGTTAGGTAGAATGCTATGTTTCTAAGGAGCCCAACCAACTGCTTTTGGAAAGAGATGAGATCAACAAAATCAGCTGTTCCAGACTGGTGCTTATTGTCCCCTAAATACATAGATGTTTTAGGACAGGGGTCAGCAACCTCAGGGACCACTAAATTCATCATTTCAAATCCCGCGGACCACTAATATGATCTGCCTAATGACCGGCTGGGTGGGCGTGTCTAGGTGGTCATGTGACTGGGTGGGCGTGGCCAACTTGGTGTCACTCACATCAAGGGACACCTCGCCAGCCTCTACTCGCCTATCCCCTCTCAGCCACTCTTCGCCTGCCCACCTGGGCTCCTTAGGACCCCAACAGGAAGCCGTTGTTGGAGCTAAGCAGCCACCATGAGAAAGAGTTGGCAAAGCAGCCGAGGAGGAGGCTCAGCAGAAGCACCTCACTGAGGACTACGAGCATAGGCTTTTCTAGAAGAGGGAAGACCTGCAGGAGTGCAAAGGCAGGTTCCAGGCCATGATGCAGTCCCACTAGAACAAGGCCCTCCAGCTCTTTGCTTCCAGCGGTGCTTCCCTCCAGCCTTCGCCCAAAGCTTTGGGAGGCTGAAGCAGATCCTAAGTTGGAATTTCTGCCCCCCTCCGACCCACACAAAAAGACTCCGAAGGGGGAGACTCTGCAGCAACCCAAACATTCATTGCATGTGTCTGTCCCAGGGGCCGTAATTTGAGGATCCCCAATTTAGTACAATATAAAAAATGCAAATAATTTTTCTGCAGACCACCAAAATTCTCTTACAGACCACCAGTTGGTGACTTCTGTTCTAGGAGATTTCTCTTTAAAACATCCTTGAATTGGCTTTGATTTTAGAGTGGTATTGTTAAGAAGGAGTTGCTTATATCTTCCCTTGACATGCTGGTTTCCTGATCAAAACTAGCTTCCAACTATTTGATCACACCTTCCAGCATCAAAGTTTGTCACAAAAGAATTGTAGGGGAGGGTGTCCCTTGAAGTCTGCTTTTTTTGAAGGGGGACCTTCATTAAGTTTGTAGGCACAATGAATTGATACCACTAGAGTAGAATGTTTGTAGCTCATGGTTGAATTGTGGGGTCCTTGGTGCTCTCTGAGCTTGGTGGTTTCCTTGCAGACATTTTGTTATCCAACTCGGTAACATCATCCGTGCACTGAGGACAATGGCTTCCTACAACGTGCCGAACTACAAATTACTCTAATCTCTTTTAGCCTTAGTCTAGTGAACTGGTCGCTCTTGTCAGCTGAAGGCTTACAACTTTGTAGAAAACTGAGCAGCCCTTTTCTACCACTCTCATTCCGCACTGCCTTCCTGTGATTAAAGATATAGCTTTCCAAGTCAGGTAGCCATCTCCAATTGGCCGCAATCACATTTATCGACAATGAAATTCTGAGGTTTATCTGTTGTGTCTGTTGATCTCGAATTTGCAAGCAGCAGAGATCGGGAAGAGGAACCCCAACTGTTACTACATCAAAGCAGTAAATGCAGTTCGGGAACGGTCTTCCATTTTGCTCGTAGGGCCGGTTTATGCCCTCTGAAGGCTCCGGAGGATGAAAAACGACCCAACGGACAAACCGGAAGTCACTTCCGGTTTGCTCATAGGTCTGTTTTTAGTCCTCCAGAGACTTCAGGGAATCCTCCTGAAGGTCCCTGAAGGCTCCGGAGGACTAAAAACGGCCCTACGAGCAAACCAGAAGTGACTCCAGTTTGCTCATAGGGTCGTTTTTCATCCTCCGGAGCCTTCAGGGAAGCCTCTGGAAGGCCCCTGAAGGCTCCGGAGGACTAAAAACGGCCCTACGAGCAAAGTGACAGAGAAAGATTAGACACCAGGTCTTTCAGCTGGTAATAAGGGACATTCTTGCTGGCCCCTGTTAGTAACCATCCATTTAAATCTCTAGTTGACGTTTCAAATGCCAACCACGTTTGAAGTGGACTGAGCTGGCACACGTTAAAGAAGGTCCGGACTGAGTCAAGGCGACTCGTGACACCCCAAAGCCGTCAAGACTGACTCAAAGATCAATTAAAGAAGCGGCGAAGCTGGCAGGGGCCTACCTGAACAATAGTTGTGTTGCCCGTTGAGTGGCTCTTAAGTGTTCCCTGAATGTTTTGAAAGATGGCAACTCAGAAAGTAGCATCCAGGGTTCCTTTTTTAGAAAGGGCACTGGGAGAGGATGAAGGAAGACTGGAGGTTTCTTCACTCATGCCGATGCTGGCATGGAGCTCTTGACAACTGCAGTATCCATGGCAACTGGGAGAAAATGCCCTGCCAGATCTGATGTCCAGGCTGCAGAAGTGAGGAGTTGGTGATGTTGGTAACGGTAAAGCAAAAACAAAACAGCACAGAGCCACGGTTACTTGTTTATTTTCTTTGCTTGCGAAAAGACATGTTTATTGTACACATCATCACAGCGTTCACCAAAAATGCTAAATTTAGTGGTTGGTTGAATTTGTTTCTTGGCTTTTCCCATTATATTCAACCATAAACTAACCAAGAAGAAAAGGACTATTGATGGTCAGCTGCCATAACTTCTACCGTGTATAAACTTCTTCGGAGACTCCCCGACCCTCTCTGCCATATGCCAAATAAAGTAAAAATAGACTAACATCTAGGTGGTTAAGAACATTAAGAAAACTAAGATCATGACATCCGCCCTTCTCAATTCCTGGCAAATAGATGGGGAAGAAATGGAGGTGGTGACAGATTTTATTTTCCTGGGCTCCAAGATCACCGCAGATGGGGACTACAGCCAAGAAATTAAAAGACATTGCTCCTGGGGAGGAAAGCTATGGCAAATCTAGACAGCATACTAAAAAGCAGAGACATCACCCTGCCAGCAAAAGTGTGTATAGTCAAGGCGATGGTTTTCCAATTTGCAATGGATGGCTATGAAAGTTGGACCATAAGAAAAGCTGAGCGCCGAAGAATTGAGGCCTTTGAACTCTGGTGCTGGAGAAGATTCCTGCGAGTCCCTTGGACTGCAAGGCCACCAAACCGGTCAGTCCTAGAGGAGATCAACCCTGACTGCTCTTTAGAAGGCCAGATCTTGAAGAAGAAACTCGAGTACTTTGGCCACCTAATTAGAAGAGCCTGGAGAAGAGCCTCATGCTGGGAAAGATTGAGGGCAAAAGAAGAAGGGGACAGCAGAGAAGGAGGTGGCTGGATAGAGTCACCGAAGTAGTAGGCATGAGCTTAAATGGACTCCGGAGGATGGTAGAGGACAGGAAGGCCTGGAGGAATGTTGTCCATGGGGTCGTGATGGGTTGGACACAACTTCGCAGCTAACAACAACAAACCACGTAGATTAGGTCCACCAAACAGACCCAGAAACCTAACCAGATTTAGCATCCTTGGAAACAGCATCCAGGAGTAGCCAGTCCTATCACCACAATTGAGCCCAACATTTAGGTTGCTAAGTGAGTAATTTGTTAAGTGAGTTTTGCTGCATTTTACGACTTTTCTGGCCACATTTGTTGATTGAATCTGCAACCACCATAAATGTGAGTCAGTTGTGAAGCATCCAAATGTAAAGCATGTAAAGCATGGTCGTAAGTGTGAAAAATGGACGTAAGTCACTTTGTTCGTTGCCATTGTAACTTCAAAGCGAACTGTTGTAAGTTGAGAACTATCTGTACTCTACTCGACTTGGTTAAGCGAGTTGTTGGACATGACTAGCGAAACCTAGCACTGCACGAATTATATTCTGTACATTCTGAACTTTAAAACCATAGACATTATCCAACTACAGATACAGGTCTAATGATCTTCAACAACCCTTATTTGTTACAATTCATGAAAAGTGGCTTATCACAGCAAAGGTTTCATTTGGACAGGGCTGTTCTCTAGTCTCATACTGTTCTGACGCAGCCTTAGCAGAAGCAAGAAACAGACTCCCTGTCACGAAAAATCCCTCTTCATTTACCTCTTGTGAATTAATTGCAATCACCCACAGAAAAAGTCCAGGCAAGAGTCCTTCAAGGAGTTAACTGCAGTAACAGACCTTATCAGTTCCTTGCGATAATCCGAAAGGCTGCAAATTAAGTTCTGGAAAGCAGACTTTGATGCACAAAACACAATGAGCGAAATCTTCAGAAATACAAACTCCTACGACAACCACTGTCCTTTCCTTCTATTTATTCCCCAGACAGGGAGGGGCCATTCAGCGTCGACATGTGCTTTGCTTCCTGAGTTGACTCCTTGTCCTCCGTTGCTCACCTCTCCTAACTGCTCTGCGCATACATGCATCTGGAAAAGGCCCCAGCTGTTCTTCTTCCTCACTCATCTCAGCCTCCAAAGGCAGCTGCCTCTCCAGTGGCTGGGAAATGTGAGGACAGCCCTGGCTCTATCTCTGTGTCTGACGCTGAGCATCGATCAGAGCCTTCCCCAGACTCCAGAACTGGCCCAGGTTCCTCCCCGGCCTCCCCATCATCTGAGTCTGCTGCCAGCTCAACTGGCAGCTGGCGGGCCACAACACGTACCATGCTTGAACAGTTCAGTAAAACCTCTTAACTGAAAGGCAAACTTTGTGTTTGATGGCGGGATTGTGACAAAGCATGGCAATCTACTCCAAGTAAAAGCCAAAAGTTGATCTGTTCCCTTATTTAATTCCAAAGGGGAATTAGTTGTAGTTTTGAAATTAAGGATCACATTTAATTCCTTTTTTTCTTGTTTTATTTATATAACACTCAATTTTCATAAAACAGTGCGTATTCTGAGTACAATTATATTCAGATCATCATATTTATACATCTTCATTATATTTAATCATCACCATCATAATAATAACATTATAATACACTAACTTTTATACTTAATGTTTAACATCATCTTCTTTAACGACTCTCCTCTATACCATCACCCCCCCTTTATATCTCCTCCTTTCTAACTTCTGTTTCTATTATCTAGCCATTGATAAAATGTGTTCCATATCAAAAAAATATTCAGTTTCTTTTTTATCCTTAATAGCAAGTGTTAATCTATCCATTTATGCACAATCTAATATTTTTTTTAAAACTACATTCTTCTCAGATGGAATCTCATCACTTTTCCATTGTTGCACAAATACATTTCTAGTTGCCCTTAATATATGCAAAATCAAATATGCAGTCTTTTTATCATAGGGCCAACAAAAATATCTCTGGTTTCAGGTCTATATGTAGTTTTATCATTTTTTTTCCAGCCTGGTGTGTATTTTTGTCCAATATTTCCTTGCTCTTGGGCACGTCCACCACATGGGGATCACATTTAATTCTTGCATGATAAGCAAAGACTCACCTCCAAACACTTGGTGAGGCCAGAGCAAATTGATTTTAAATTTAAATTAAACTAAACCAAATAAGGCTAATAGGTTTATTTCTCACGGATCCAGTAGCTTTCCTCTTTTATCACATAAAAAAATACAATCTAGTGACAACTTTTGAAGAGATTCCAAGAGCTGGAGCTATCTATAATTAAGAGCTGAGCCTATCCAGCCTTGGGATTTCAGATCGTGCATCACATTGAATTAATTAACTCGCAAGATCTCCAGGCAAGAACAATTAGATCAACAAAGAATTGATTTCTTGGTTCTGAGGTGTAACTTTATGGAGCTCCCCACCCCTAAACCCTCTGGCAAATTTAAGAGATGGGTTTTGCTCCCAATTATGCTTGGCAAATAGGAAGCTCATTGAGGATGTGGTAGATGGCAAAACGTACAAAATTCCCGCGATCCAAGTTAATTGGAAAACATTTAAATGAGGAAAGTCTTTAAGAACAGCTTGGGAGGTTGGTGGGATCAGGTGCTTCATCAAAAAAAAAGATGGAAGAGGGGCTTATCTGTACCTTTGGACACAATGATTTATTTTCCAGGGAGAGATGGCCAACATCTGCCTACCTCTTATCCTTGTTCCAAGTTATCCAAAGTAGGGGTATGTTTTGTGATACATATCTTGGGAGATGAGGCAGAGGCTTCATTTGTTTTCACAGTGAAAAAAATAACACAGCTTGGCTCTAAGGCTCACCTTATAAGTTAATATTTTTTGCTTCTTTTAATCCCCACCAAATTTTGCCTGAAATTGGAGAGCTGACAAACCTGTAAACAGATACTCCTGGACTTAACTACAGTTAATTTAGTGATGGTTCAAAGTTACATTGGCACTTAAAAAAACTGGAGTAGAGTAGAGTAGAGTAGAGTAGAGTAGAGTAGAGTAGAGTAGAGTAGAGTAGAGTTCTTTATTGGCCAAGTGTGATTGGACACACAAGGAATTTTTCTTTGATGTATATGCTATCAGTGTACATAAAAATACCAAGATACATTCGTCAAGAATCATAAGGTACAACACTTAATGATAGTCATAGGGTACAAATAAGCAATCAGGAAACAATATCAATATAAATCATAAGGATACAAGCAACAACTTTACAGTCCTGCAGTCATAAGTGGGAGGAGATGACTGATAGGAACAATGAGAAGACTAAGAGTAATAGTAATGCAGCCTTAGTGAATAGTTTGACAGTGGTGAGGGAATTATTTATTTAGCAGAGTGATGGCATTCAGGAAAAATTGTTCTTGTGTCTAGTAGTCTTGGTGTGCAGTACTCTATAGCATCGTTTTGAGGGTGGGAGTTGAAACAATTTATGTCCAGGATGTGAGGGGTCTGTAAATATTTTCACGGCCCTCTTTTTGACTTGAGCAGTGTACAGGTCCTTAATGGAAGGTAGGTTTGCAGTAATTGTTTTTTCTGCAGTTCTGATTATCCTCTGAAGTCTGTGTCTGTCTTGTTGGGTTGCAGAACCAAACCAGACAGTTATGGAGGTGCAGATGACAGACTCAACAATTCCTCTGTAGAACTGAATCAGCATCTCCTTGGGCAGTTTGAGCTTCCTGAGTTGGGGCAGAAAGAACATTCTTTGTTGTGCTTTTTTGATGATGTTTTTGATGTTAGGTGTCCATTTTAGGTCTTGAGATAGAACCTAAAAATTTGAAGGTCTCTACTGTTGATACTGTGTTGTTGAGTATTATAAGAGGTGGTAGTATGGGAGGGTTACTCCTAAAGACTACCACCATTTCTACGGTTTTGAGTATGTTCAGTTCCAGATTGTTCTAGTCGCACAACGAGGCTAGTTGTTCAACCTCCCATCTGCATGTGGTATCATTGTTGCCTCGAATGAGACCAATCACTGTTGTATCATCTGCAAACTTCAGTAGTTTAACAGATGGATTGTTTGAGATGCAGTCATTGGTATAGAGAGAGAAGTGAAGTGGAGAGAGCCCACAGCCCTGGGGGGTTCCTGTGCTAATTGTACAGGTACCTGATGTGATTTTGCCTAGCTTTGCCTGCTGTTTCCTGTCTGTTAGGAAGCTTGTGATCCACTTGCAAATGTGTTCAGATACCACTAGCTGATTTAGTTTAGTTAGAAGAATGTCCGGTAAGATGGTATTGAATGCTGAACTCACCGTTTTTCACATGATCATCGCAGCATCCCCATGGTTATATGATCAAAATTCAAATGCTTGGCAACTGACTCATATTTACAACGGTTGCAGTGTCTTGAGGTTATGTGATCCCTTTTTGAGACCTTCTGACAAGCGCAATCAATGGGAAAGCCAGAGTCTCTTTCCAACAACGTTACTAACTTTTAACAAGTGCAGTGATTCACTTAACAACTCTGGTGAGAAAGGCCGAAAAATGGGGCAAAACTTTACTTAACCAATGTCTGACTTAGCCACGGATATTTCGGGCTCAATTTTGATCCTAAGTTGAGGACGATCTGCATTTTTATTTATTTTACTTTTATCTTACCTTTGTTATTTTTATGAATAACTCAAGGCAGTGGGCCTACCGAGTAGTGCTTACTCCTCCTATTGTCCCAACATAGCATTCCTCAACTCAACTCGCAGCGATCCCTGTGAGTTGAGTTGAGTTGAGTTGAGCTGAATGGAAGTTCTACAAAGAGCGCCAAAATAGCCATTTCTGACAAACTGCCCAGGAAAGTTGGTGACTGCAATCATATTTTTTTCTCTTTATCCAGAGATCTGCCACTACAGGGCCAGCCATGAACTTAGAGCTAAGCCGTTGAACATTCGAGCAAACAAAACACTGGTGTTTGCCAGGTTGCACTTCACAAGTAAAGTTGAATCCTTTTAAGCTGCGAGGTCTCTTGATTTAAGCCCAGGCCTGGAACAGCAACGGGCTGGGTTACTAAACGTTGTTGTATTTTTCCACTCTCCTGTTTTCCAACCGCATTCTGATCAGCAAACGTTAGCAGGTGGCGATATGTGTAATCCTTCGTGCGACGCTTGACTGATTGTGTTTGCAGGACATGGTAACTACGGTTTACTGAACTAATTCAATTGCTCGGGTCCGTAGAGCACCCTGAGTCACAAACTAGCCGATCCCATTTTAGACTTGCACGTTGTGAGAATATGGCTACGAGGCTGGTTAGTTCAGGGAAACGACACGGCTGTTCAACGTGCCGGAAGAAAGAGTCAGCAACCTCTCAAACTGAAGGAAAAGAATATGGAAGTTACATTTGCAAGCTGGTGTTGAAGAGCATATTGCGCATCTTTAAGACTTTGCCCCCCAATTCTCTCTTTTTTTTGTTTTCACTCTTGGGGTAGGCCCAGAGACACCATTCTGCTGATGATCAATTGCTGGTGGGAAAAAGAAACTGGGAAACATCCTGCCTTCAGGTTCCTTTTGTAGACGTTTTGGAGGTATCTGAATCGGATGGAGTAGGGAAAAGGAGGCAGCCTGAACTGCCAGATTGCAGGCAGCTGGCAGTCAGCAGAAGTAGCCCGGTCCTGCTTCACGGGGCTAGATTTGGGCAAGAGGCTCCTGTTGCTGCAGTTTTTCGCCAGCGTACAGGATTTAGGCAGTCAGGAAATTCAGTGTAAAGAAAAAGTTGAACCCAACCTGCATCAACCAGTGTATTATAGATCCTAAGAATGCAGGAGGCCCATAGCAACGTTAGTTCTGGGGAGGAAGGGAGGGGGTTGCTCTCCCCTTCGAGGTTTTTGAGAATTAAAGAAGTGCTGTGGTCCATTACTAGGGGACTGGAGACTAAAACATATGAAGAACGGTTGCAGGAACTGGGTATGTTTAGCTTAAGAGAAAGAAGGACTAGGGGAGACATGATAGCAGTCTTCCAATATCTCAGGGGTTGCCACAAAGAAGAGGGAGTCAAACTATTCTCCAAAGCACCTGAGGGTAGAACAAGAAGTAATGGGTGGAAACTAATCAAGGAGAGAAGCATCTTAGAACTGAGGAGAAATTTCCTGACAGTGAGAACAATGAATCAGTGGAACAGCTTGCCTCCAGAAGTTGTGAATGCCCCAACACTGGAAGTCTTTAAGAAGATGTTGGATAGCTATTTGTCTGAAACAGTATAGGGTTTCCTGCCTAGGCAGGGGGTTGGACTAGAAGACCTCCAAGGTCCCTTCCAACTCTACTATTGTATTGTATTAAACTCTTTCACCATATTCAGAATTCTTGGTTGCTATTAGGCAGTTTAATAATAATAATAATAATAAATTTGGATTTATTAGCCGCTCCCTTTCCAAGTAGGACTCGGGGCGGCGTACAATGGAGCATAAACATAAAAGATATATAACAACACAAAAATGTACATACATACACAACACACATACATACACGGAGGAGGAAACAAATTACATCATTAGACAGTTAAAAATCAGCTTTAAAATACCCCAATTGTAAAAACCCAATATACAGTTAAAATTAATATTAAGGACAATTTAAAAAACAGTTAGGAGGAATGAGAAAATTACGATTGCGATTGAGCCAGGCCAGATAATTGAAAGAGGTGGGTCTTCAGCTGTACACGGAAGGAGCGGAGATCGGAAGTAATCCTGATGTCAGTTTGATAACAAAAGCTCCCAGAGTGCCAATTAAACCTTGTGTGTCTCTCAGGGAGTGGAGAAGGATCGAAAAGAACGAACAAGGGGTGGGGTCTTGAGTTTCTTTGCCCTCCTAAATTTTACTTAAGGAATGCGGAGATGCTAAGGGCTACAGCTCTACCGCCTTTGGGGAAATAGTTGCAGGGGATTAAGAAAACAATCGACAAGAGCTGCAAGAGGCTGAAGGGTATTGTTAATTTTATCAAGTACGTATTTTTTGGACTATAAGATGCACCGGTATATAAGATGCACCAAGATTTCAAAGAGGTAAGTAAGAAAAAAAGTTTTTGTCCTTCCTGGCCCCCAGGAGCACTTGCAAAAAAAAAATGGGCAGTTTTTCACAAAAACTCAGACTTTTTTGCCTTCCCCAGCTCCCAGAAGCATTCCGCAGGCTTCAGCAGGGCTGGGGGAAGGCAAAAATGCCACCGTTTTTTGCAAAAAATGACCCATTTTTCAACCATGTTTTGCAAAAACGGGGGCATTTTTGCCTTCCCCCAGCCCTGCTGAAGCCTGCAGAATGCTTCTGGGGGCTGGAGAAGGCAAAAAAAGGCTGAGTTTTTGTGAAAAACTGCCCATATTTTTTTTTTGCAAAAATGGGATGCGGGGGTGGGGCTTTGGGAGGCCAAAAATGGCTGCATTTGGTGTATAAGATGCACCAACATTTCCACGCTCTTTTGTTGGGGGGGGGGGAGGAGGTGCATCTTATACTCCAAGAAATACGGTATATTATGCAGTCGGTGCTGCCCGGTAGCTTGCAATCTTAAACAGGGAGTGTCCAATGTTGGCAGCTTTAAGAGCTGTGGATTTCAACTCCCAGAATCCCCCAGTCCTTAAGTCTTAAAATTGCCAAGGTTGATCTAAAACAGCGGTCACCAACTGGTGGTACGTGAGAAAATTTTGGTGGGCCGCAGAAAAATTATTTGCATTTTTTTTTATATTGCACTAAATCAGGGGTCCTCAAATTACGGCTCCTGGGATTAATATGCGCAATGAACGTTTGTGTTGCTGCAGAGAGTCCCTCTCCTTCAGGGTCTTTTTGTGTGTGTCGAAGGGGGACAGAAATGCCAACTTGGGGTCTCCTTCGGCCTCCTAGTGCGGGGATTTGGGCGACAGCTGGAGGGAAGTGTCACTGGTGGCCAAGGAGGACCTTGTTCCAAGAGGGACTGCATCATGGCCTGGAACTGGCTGACCATCTCAGCCCGCTGAGCCTCCAAGCAACGATACCTGGCCTTACACTCCCTCAGGTCTTCCTTCTGCTTGGAAAGCCTATATTTGTGAGGTGCTTCTGCTGAGCCTCTTCCTCCGTCAGATCCAATTTGAATTGATCCAGCTGTTTTGCCAACTCTTTCTCATGGTGGCTGCTTAGCTCCAACAACTGCTTCCTGTTGGGGCCCTAAGGAGCTTGAAAATATTTTAGGATGCTGGGAAAGATGGAGGGCAAAAGAAGAAGGGGACGACAGAGAATGAGGTGGCTGGATGGAGTCACTGAAGCAGTCAACGCGAGCTTAAATGGACTCCAGAGGATGGTAAAGGACTGGAAGGCCTGCGGGAACGTTGTCCATGGGTCGGACATGAGTTTGCAACTAACAACAATTTGAGACTAGGATTGCTATACATATTTGGTACTTCTGGTTCTGGAGATCAATATCAATGTTTTCTGGTTCTTCAGGAGATCATCCCTGCACTAAGCTAGGTTAAGCAATCAAGAAAATTTGCCTTCCAGCGCAAAGTGGAATCCCTCCCTAAAACCCTGGCCCCACATATTTTGCATTATTTTTCAAATTCCTGAGATCCTTCCTCCTACCCCAGATCAACTTTTTTTAAAAAAAACTCTTGTGCTAAGCATGATTTGATCAGCCATGATTTATTGAAAAAACTACCGCCTTTCCATAGCTTGGCCAAGCAAAGCTATGCTTATCAACCACATTATGGACTTAAATATGACCATTCAGCCTGTCTATGTTAGCCTTTGCTTTGCACAAATGTTAAGGAAAGTTGCTGGAACTCTCCTTTGTCCTTCATTAGCCACACATTCAGGATTTATGCTGCTTTGAAGCGTGCGTATGCGTGTGTGTGTTGTTTAGACTGATGGGAGTTTGTTTACTAATCCTTCTAAAGGTTATGCTGAACTGCAGGATTGAGCAAAGTTGTCAAGATGTTCCCTTTCCATGACTTAATGGGCAACTGGCAAAATAAAAGCTACTGCTTCCAGGCTAGGTGGATTTCAAGTGCAAAACAAACATATTTCCAGAAAAACACAGGAATCAGACTGTGCCAGTGTGATGGTGGGGGAACAGAAGGGAAGAGAAGGGGAATCACACTCCTCAAGGTAGCAAGTCAGGCTTTCCTAGACTTAATTTTATGGCCGTGTAGATTTTATTAGAACGGGATGGATTTGAAACAGGAGACCTGGTGAAGGTGGGCCGCTTGGAAATAGGAGATATGAATAAATAAATAAAACATTCCGTCTCTAGGACAAGCACCTCTTAAAACTTTGAAATCTCACTAGGGAGAGAACTAAAGATCTCAACAGTGGAGTTGAGTAATAGTAAGGTAAGGGTAAAGGTTCCCCTTGCACATATGTGTTAGTCGTTCCCAGCTCTAGGGGGCAGTGCTCATCTCTATTTCAAAGCCAAAGAGACAGCGCTGTCTGAAGATGTCTCCGTGGTCATGTGGCCGGCGTGACTAAACACCAAAGGCGTATGGAATGCTGATACCTTCCCACCAAAGGTGGTTCCTACTTTTCTACTTGCATTTTTACGTGCTTTCGAACGGCTAGGTTGGCAGAAGCTAGGACACGTAACGGGAGCTCACTCCGTTACGTGGCACTAGGGATTCAAACCGCCGAACTGCCGACCTTTCTGATCAACAAGCTCTGCGTCCCACAAGTAATAAGTGGCAGGTGTTTTCTAATCTTGGCATCTTGAAGATGTGTGCTCTTCAATTCCCAGAATCCCCCAGGCAGCAATAAGAAGCACCTCACTGAGGACTACGAGCATAGGCTTTCCAAGCAGAAGGAAGACCTGTGGGAGTGTAAGGCCAGGTATCGGCAACTGGAGGCTCAGTGGGCTGAGATGGTCAGCCAGTTCCGGGCCATGATGCAGTCCCACTGGAAAAAGGCCCTCTGGCTCTTTACCACCAGCGATGCTTCTCTCCAGCCTTCACCCAAAGCCCCGCACCAGGAGGCTGAAGCAGACCCCAAGTCGGAATTTCTGCCCCGCTCTGACCTGCACAAAAAGACCCCAAAGGGGCGAGACTCTCTGCAGCAACACAAACGCTCATTG
The DNA here is from genome assembly GCF_964273705.1 of Natrix helvetica. Lineage (NCBI taxonomy): Eukaryota > Metazoa > Chordata > Lepidosauria > Squamata > Natricidae > Natrix > Natrix helvetica. Next base: position 10,769,816 of record NC_138556.1, on the reverse strand, counting down.
CATGTCTCCATCCTAGGGGCAGTAGTTTGAGGACCCCTGATTTAGTGCAATATAAAAAATGCAAATAATTTTTCTGCGAACCACCGAAAAATTTCCATGTACCACCAGTGGTCCAAGGACCATCATTTGGTGACCACTGCCCTAGGCAACCGGGCCGATGGCCGCTGTTCCACAAAATAAAGGGAGAAGCTGCCATTGTTTTGGTATCGGCACTTAGCAGGAAAAATTTTTGCAGCGGAAAGAGGGGTGGAGGGAAAAAAAAGCCTACATCCAATCAAGATGATTAATCTCGCGCGCTTTAAAAAAAATAATAAACCCGGCCAATTAAAAACTGAAGGGTGTGATACCTACGACAATTTAACTCCACTGCAAAATTATTCCCCGTTTCCGTTATTGTTAAGAGGTAAATGGAACTCTAACCAGCCTTCCCACACACTGTGCATTTCAAATTGTTAGCGGAATAATCATCGTAATTGTGTGCGTACGTGCAAGGGTACGTTCTCGCCTCTAGCTGGCCGTCTCCCCACCGTGCAGGAGGGTATTTTCGTAAGCAGCCTCTGTAGACCACGTCCCTTTGTGCCATTCCTAGGCCCGGTTTGTGCTCCGAGAAAAACATTTCTCCAAATCTCACCTTGGGAGGGGAGGGAGGGGAATGGTTCGAATTCTAAAACATTGGAGGCAAAAGGTGAATTTTTTGGGGGGTGGGGGGTGGGAAAAGGAAGCAAATCCCCTCTTTATGACATAACAAAGCCAGGAAGGAGTTAAAAAAAAGAGTAAATGTCTGGTTACTATGGTGCCCTTTTAAAGAAGAGCAGAATTGATTACAACATTAGAAACCAGAGGAGCCCCCCCCCACCCTCCGCCCCTCCCAAAAGGGGAATAATGGAATCAAAAGGGAGGGAGGCAGGCAGGCAAATATAACACCCTCTTTTAGTTCTGACATCTGGACCAAAGGGAACAACGTACGCCCCATTAGTGCTCGTGACGAAGAACAAAGCATGCTTGCTAAAAACTTCCAAGCATCTCGTTCTTGGTTCCAAAAACAAGGGCTGGCTTAATTTGCCCAATCTTCTCAGCAGCCAGGTTTGACATCACGGTAGACCTTGGCGGGGTGGGGAAGAACACTGGAGCTCCAGTCTGCCTATGTCTGGCTTGCTGTCCCAGGTTGCAGCGAATTTGCAGCGGACATTTGGGGGGGGGGGGAATGTTCCAATGCAACCAAGATGATGGGGGTGGGGGGGGCTGGAGGCTAAAACGTATGAAGAACGGTTGCAGGAACTGGGCATGGCTAGTCTAGTGAAGAGAAGGACTAGGGGAGACAGGATAGCAGTCCTCCAATATTTGAGGGGCTGCCACAGAGAGGAGGGAGTCAAGCTATTTTCCAAAGCACCCGAAGGCCAGACAAGGAATAATGGATGGAAACTGACCAAGGATTCAACGTAGAAACAAGGAGGAACTTTCTGACAGTGAGAACAATCAACCAATGGAACAGAAGTTGCCTTTGGAAGTTGTAGTTCATCCCTGGTGGCTTTCAAGAAGAGGCTGGACTGCCATCTGTCAGAAATGGTGTACTGTCCCCTCCTTGGGCAGAGGGTTGGACTAGATGACCTACAAAGTCCCTTCCGACTCTTGTTTAACCTGTTATCTGCTCTTTGTTGGGTTTGCAGGAGAAAAACAAGCTTAGCACTCTTCTGAAGCAGCGGAGTTACTATCTTGGATCAGTTTCTCCAAGGGAATCCCAGCCCGTACACATCACTTCTCTGGTTTGTCGAACTTGTGGCTTATTGGATGAGCTGCAGTTGGTTGGGCTCATGTTCTCTGCCCTTGTGGTACATAAATCAGCTTACGACTTTTGAGTTGCGAGTTGAACTATCACTACTTTTCTAAAACGGCAGCAGGCAAGAGATCATTCTTGGCAACCGTGATGCCGACCCTTGCCAGATTTCCACTGAGGCACTGGGGATCCCAGGTGTAGGTAGTGTGAACCTAGACTAAAAGAATCCTGCTTTCTTTCAAGTCAACTCAGAGATGCTTCCACAGAATAATCCCCGATATGTCTCCGTCATCAGCCATCTGTGGTTTCACCAACGATGGTTAAAAAACAACAACCCTGTGTCTGGAACACACCACACAGGCATGAAAACAGCCTTCTTATGATTCTAAGAAACCGCCTGAATAAATTGGCTAGAACAGGGGTGTCCAAACTTGGGAACTTTTAAGACTTGTGGACTTCAACTCCCAGAATTTCTGGGAGTTGAAGTCCACAAGTCTTAAAGTTCCCAAGTTTGGACACCCCTGGGCTACAACAATGCTTACCAACCTTTTTCCTGAATTACCCCAAACCGCGAATCAGAAACTCTTATTGAAATTCAAGGCCCGGTCATCAAGTCCCTTCTTTTAGAGCTGTCGTAATTTCAGTCACTGAACAAATGGTTGTAAAGCGAGAATGGCACGTATTATAAAAATGTGATCATCAAATGATCTTGATGGTGCAAATCAATCAAGGACTATCAGTTAATTCTATGGATTTTCATCTTAATGGAATTGCAGGAGATTCGGGAGTAAATTTTTAGTACAGGTGACAATCTTTAAATGTCCCTCCTTTGATTGGGTAATGGGGTTCGTTTGTTTACTCAAATAAAAAAAAAGTCCTTTTGCCCAATTTTGAATAATTTACTGAGATTTGGGAAGTACTTTTTTCTTTGAGTAAAAGTTATTATTATTATTAAATGAACCCATTACCCAATCAAAACAGGGACATTTAAAGATTGTCCCCTGTACTAAAATTTATTCCCAAACCTCCTGCAAACCCTTTTAAGATGAAAATTCATGGAATGACTGATGGTCCTGGGTTGATTTACACCGTCAAGATCATTCGGTGATAACATTTTTATAATACACGCAATTCTGGCATTACGATCACTTGTTCAGTGACTGTTTGAAATTACAACAGTCCTAAAAGAAGGAGCTTCATGACTGGTTCTTGAATTTCAATAAGACTTTCTGATTAGTGGTTTGGGTAATTCGGGGAAAAAGGATGGTAAGCATTGTTCTAAAGTCCAGAATGCAAGATATTCACTAATGTTGGCTTACTCACAACTATTTTTCATACTTCCTACTGAGCTGTTCTGGAGTCCCTCTTTTTCCTAACTGACTACCATGTTTCCCCAAAAATAGGACAGGGTCTTATTTTCTTTTGAAACCCCCCCACCCGAAATAAGCGCCTGGCCTTATTTTCAGGGAGGTCTTATTACTTTTGGGTAATAAGGTGCAGGAGGCGGCGAGCATGGTCACCTCATGGCTGCTGCTGCGTTGCAATATTTTCGGGGAGGGCTTACCATATTTTTCAGAGTATAAGAGGCACCTTTCCCCCCTCAAAAAATAGAGTCAAAATCTAGGTGCCTCTTATACACTGAATACAGCATTTTTGGCCTCCTGAAACCCCGCCCCCTTTGCAAAAATGGCCATGCATAGTCTTTAGGAGGCTTCCAGAGTGCTCTTGGGGGCTGGGGAGGGCAAAAATGAGCGAAAAATGGGGTATCTTTTGCTCATTTTTGCCCCTTAAGCCCCCAGGAGCACTTTATAAGCCTCCTAAAGGCTATACATGCCCTTTTTTGACAGAAACGGGCCTGTTTTCATGAAAAACGGGTCATTTTTTGCTCGTTTTTGCCCCCCCCCCAGCCCTCAGGAGCATTCTACAAGCCTCCTAAAGGCTATGCATGCCCTTTTTATTTTGACAAAAACAGAGCCAATTTTTGCGAAAAGCGGGCTGATTTGAGGTCTACAGAGTGCAGAAACTTAAAAAAAAAATGCCTCTTCAAAATCTTGGTGCGTCTTATTCTCAGGTCCATCTTATACTCTGAAAAATACGGTATTTTAGCACGTGCTGGAAAGCCCGATCGGGCTTATTACCCAGGGAGGTCTTATTTTCGGGGGAAACGGTAGTAGAAAACGTCTAGTAGAGATGGGATCTCTGCACTTGCTGATGAGCAATAAAATAACTCCCCCCCCCCGCCCCCCTGTGGCAAGTGGATCTGTGAACTCTACATAAGAGATAGGGAGTTGGATCCCAAATGGCACAGTGGGGAATTCTGTAGATGGTGGGAGTTTCCAGCTGACCCGTTTTGCAACTGGAAAAAAGACCTGCTCCTCGCAAACCAGCCTGGATCAGGTTGTAAAGGATGATTAAAAACGATTCTGTCCGTAACATTAGAAGCAGAAAGCAGCCCCAAGCAAAAATGTTTAATTCCAAGGGTCCCTCTGAGACGGAGGCAAGTTTTTTTTTTTTAATATTCACACTTTATAAACATAAGTCTCTGGGTTGCCTTCCCAATCCCCCAAGCCTGTCCCTGCTCTGAAAGTTGCAGGGAGAAAAATATCTGCCTGAAGATGGCTGCATAAACCATTGGAGATCCAGGCACAGCCTCTTCTCTTTCTCCCTCCTGGCTCCACTCCTCTCACAGCCTTCGTGCTTTCCGAGGACGGCATCCGTTGTGCGGCACTGGCGTGTTGTCTGTGATGGAGATCACCTCCAGCCCTCCTAAGGTTAAGCCTTGGATGGCTGCCTGAAAGGGAAACGAGAGATATCGACACGGGGCTCATGGAATGCTAAGTCACGGTCTTGTTGAAGCACAATTTCTAGGATAAACCATAAGTACTTGAGTTTGGATAACCTGCAAAGCCCTAAATCTTGCTTGGCCAGGTACGAAATTAGCCTAGCTTCGCCGTCTCTATGACAGCTTTGTGAAATGTGAGAAGCTACTTCAAGATTTTCAAACAAGGTTTTTAGAACTTTTGCTGCAGTTCCATAGAGTTTCAGCATCTCCCGTTTGATGCCCTAGATATGCAGCATCTTACTTTTTGCACATCTCTATCCCCCACCCCACCCCTCCCGTGCAACATTTTAGAAATCAAAGGAGGCGGCCTTATATTTAGGAAACAATTGGGGAATCTAGTTTAGAATCTTGTCTGCTTCAGATTCAAAAAGCTGCTAGTGCTGGAGGTACACCTGCTACAGCTAGGTAAAGGTAAAGGTTCCTCTTGCACATATGTGCTAGTCGTTCCTGACTCTAGAGGATGGTGCTCATCTCCGTTTCAAAGCCGAAGAGCCGGCGCTGTCTGAAGACATCTCCGTGGTCATGTGGCCGGTATGACTAAATGCTGAAGGCGTACAGAACGCTGTTATCTTCCCACCAAAGGTGGTGGTTCCTATTTTTCTACTTGCATTTTTTACATGCTTTCGAACTGCTAGGTTGGCAGAAGCTGGGACAAGTAACGGGAGCTCACTCCGTTACGCGGTGGCTAGGGATTCAAACTGCCGAACTGCCGACCTTTCTGATCGACAAGCTCAGCGTCTTAGCCACTGAGCCACCGTGACCCTAATGCTACAGCTAGGGTGTGTCAAATTTTTCCACTTTTAATTTCCAAACATTAGAGGTGCTCAAAAGTTGTGACATACCTTGTGGACTGTTCAAAGATATTTTGCTTACTTTAATATAATTTAGAATTCTTTATTGGCTAAGTGTGAACACCGGGAATTTGTCTTTGATGCATAAGCTCTCAGTGTACATACAAAATACACTCATCATGAATCATAAGATACAACGCTTAATGATAGTCGTAGGATACTAAATAAGCAATCAAAATTATACTAGGAAACTAAATAAAACAATATAAATCATAAAGATACATGCAACAAGGTTATAGTCATAAGTAGGAGGAGGTAAGTAACAGGAAGGATGAAAAGAATAATAGTTGTGCAGTCTTAGTAAATAGTTTGACAGTGTTGTGAGAATTAGTTGTTTAGCAGAATGATGGCATGGGGGGAAAACTTGCTGACTGCTGGCTGACTGCAATTTGGCAGGTTGACTCATCCTCCCATCCTTCCAAGGTGGGTAAAATGAGGACCCACTAGGCTGACTCTGTAAACCGCTTAGAGAGGGCTGGTAAAGCACTATGAAGCAGTACGTAAGTCTTAAATGCCAATTTGTCTTACATTAAAGAGAGCTTCTGGGATTACGTTGCAACTGCGGAGAGAAATTGTGCAAAGTGGGAGGAAAAAAGATGTAGCTTTTCACCATCACAGCCAAGGTGCTGCCAAGCCGGATTATCTCCAGCAGCCCTCTCCAACCTGGACAGTCCCATGGATGAGTTGGAAGTTTGGTTTCCGGTGCCCCTGCCAGCATGAGGAATGCCACGTTGTTGAGAAATTATTGGGCTTCCATTCAAACACAGCTGGAGGACAGCAGATGGGGAAGGCTGTTTGAAACCGAGAATAAGCTTCCAGGGCATGCAATCAGTTTACTTGCATGATACAGCTGTGGTCTGCTAGTGGCCAGCAAAGCTGGAAGCAGAGTCGGACAGTGGGGAGGTTGGGGAGGAATCTGGGCCAGTCCTGGAGTCTGGGGAAGGCTCTGATGAGGGCTCTGTGTTGGAGGCAGAGAGGGGGCCAGAGCCGTCTGGCAGTGATCAGGTGCCTACAGAGCTAGACAGCAGTAAGGCAGACAAACAGCTGGAGCCTGTTCCCAGTGTGTGCATGCGCAGAGATGCCAGACAAAGGGAACAGCTAAAGAATAGGGGTTGACTTGGGAGTAAGGCCACAGGTGGACGATGAACGGCCCCTCCCAGAGGAAATAAAAGAGGAGCGAAAGGGGAGTGGAGTTTGCAGGAGACAATTAGTTCGCTTAATTGGTTCGTGACTCTCCGAGACTCCTTGCCAAGTTTTGCAGATATTGGCCTGTCAGCTCTCCAAGCCAGATAAGGTCTGTGACTGTAAATCCTCCCTCGAAAGACTTTGCTGGATGTGAATGAGCAGAATTCACAGTCAATTAATAAAAGGGTTTTTTTGTCGGGACAAGGGGTCTGCTTCATGCTCTTGGGAAGCCTAGTTCAGAACGGATACCCCAATGCCATTTAAGCGACGCCACTCCATCGCTGTGGCTCTTGATAAATGCAGGAGTTCAGGCAATAAAGGCTCCCTCTCACCCGAAGAATGACTACAAAGAAACGGGAAGCGCTTACCAGCCGCCCAGGTCCCAGGCCTTTCACCACAACCCGTACGTGGTGCACGCCCTTCTTAGCTGCTTTCTGGACAGGGAAAGAGAAGAAAGAAACATGTCATGTAATGAACCAGAGTATAATGACCGCGATTCCAACCTTCAACCTCGATCCTATTTGCCCTTTCTTCTGAACAGGAGCTTCTACTCAGTGGGAGAAAGACCGCTATTTTCTTCGGAACAAAAGGCATTTATTGATTTTACGGCGCTTTCTTTGTTGAGAGCTGCTCAGAGTCAGGCGGCATCGGCGTTTGATAAACTATCTGCTCACGGCAATGTAAAATCGCAGCTGCCACTTCTTTAGCTGGTATTGGCCTCCGTGGGCATAAAGACTTTTTATGGGGGGGTACAGCACCCAGTGTGCCAATAACCACTGAGACCCCCTGGAGCCTGTTTACGCCATAATCCCACTTGGATTTTCAGATCTTGATACTCCGTGATCTGTTTATCCTCATCAGCACCACGATCAGCAAATGTGGATTTCACATTTTGTTACCACCAGTTTGCCACACACGTCCCTTCCATGCATGTGCCCGGCCTTCCATGCATGCACTTTGCTCACATGTACACCTTCCATGCATGTGTCCTAAATACATGGCATAGAGCTGGGGTGGGGGAGGCAGGGGTGGGTTATAGGCGGTATACCTCGGTACGGGCATACCGGTGCCTGGTGGGAGCAGCAGGTACCATTCCGGTACAGTGCTGTGGAGGGCCCACCTGCCTGCCAACTCTCCTTACCGGTATTTGACCCTATCAGGCCATTTGCGCATGCATGCGCATCACCACCCTGCCACACTCCGCCGAGCAGCTGGGGCGTCGCATGGCGGTGATGCACATGTATGCGCAGCGCACATGTGGTGACGCCCAGCCCTGTTGCAGTGTACCGGTTGCGACAGGATCCGGAACCACCTATCCGTGATTTCTGCTACCGGTTCGGGTGACCAGTCTGAACCTGCTGAATACCACCTCCGACCATAATCCTGGCTTAAATGGAACTGCTCATTTTTTCCCCAGTAGAACAACTTGTTGAACAGGAACACGGGGGGTTGAGGGGGGGGGGAGGCAACCGTGATGGAAGGCGCTTTGCAGAAATCTAGGATCTCTTCCCTGTATAAATAGAAAGGCTGGGATCTTTTTCTGATTTGCGGCGGAGCAAAAATCACACATTTTCAGCAGCCCCTCCCACAAACTAGGTTGGCCATTCACTTCCAGATTTCCAGTCAAAGTAGCCACTGATTATCTTGGCTGAAATGCTGGGTGCTGAAGTCCTGCATGTCCAGACATTTGGTGGTATTTGCTGTGAATTACCATCGTTTTTCCAGACCTGAAACCGTATACAAGTTAAAAGTACTTACGAAAGTCATTTACATTCAACCCACCAGGGAAGAAATGGCTTGCTTGCAGTACAAAAGAATCTTGCTACATTTAGAATGGGGAAAATTAAAATGCTCAGCTGGAAACCTTCCATATCTGCTATGCCATAGCTCTTTTAAAATGTTTCCTACATCCAAAATGATTAATGGGAATTTCCAGTGGAGCCTGACAGTGGTTACAGTAAGTCTATTGGGCGAAGGCTGCCATCTAGCGGCTTTTTAAAAACCCTCCATCTGGGCCCAAGGAGTTCTTGATTTACTATATTTTCTCCTCCCTGACACCTTATAAAATCAGGTAAAGGTTCCCCTCGGACATATGTGCTAGCTATTCCTGACTCTAGGGCGCGGTGCTCATCTTTGTTTCAAAGCCAAAGAGCCAGCACTGTCCGAAGACGTCTCCATGGTCATATGGCTGACAAACCCCGAAGGCGCATGGAATGCTGTGTTATGGTGGGGGAACAGAAGGGAAGAGAAGGGGAATCACACTCCTCATAGTAGCAAGTCAGGCTTTCCTAGACTTAATTTTATGGCCGAGTAGATTTTATTATAACGGGATTTGAAACAGGAGACCTGGTGAAGATGGGCAGGTTGGAAATAGGAGATGTAAATAAATAAGTAAAACATTCCTTCTCTAGGACAAGCACCTCTTAAAACTTTGAAATCTCACTGGGGAGAGAACTAAAGATTTCAACAGTGGAGTTGAGTAATAGTAAGGTAAGGGTAAAGGTTCCCCTTGCACATATGTGTTAGTTGTTCCTGGCTCTAGGGGGCAGTGCTCATCTCTATTTCAAAGCCAAAGAGTCAGCGCTGTCTGAAGACATCTCCATGGTCACGTGGACTACAAACACCAAAGGCGACTGGAACGCTGTTACCTTCCCACCAAAGGTGGTCCCTATTTTTCTACTTGCATTTTCACGTGCTTTCAAACTGCTAGGTTGGCAGAAGCTGGGACACGTAACGGGAGCTCACTCCGTTATGTGGCGCTAGGGATTCCAACCACCGACCTTTCTGATTGTATTCAATCAAAATTGTATTTTATAAATACTGTTGTTTTCAATTGATCTGACTGCACAGGTTAGTCCTCGATTAATGAATGCTTCATTTCCGTGATCGTTCAAACTTAACCACAGTGCTGGGGAAAAAAACAACTTTACAACTAATGACTGCCATAATAGCCAGTGTGCATTGTCCTGAGTGTGATCTGTTTTTTTCCTCTCCCCCCCGCCCCTTGCAGAGAGACGGGAGAGAAAGGGATTGCAAGAGACTAAACATACACACAATGGAGAATTCACCTGGCTGTTTGCATGGGGGCTGGTGCGACTGGTGCATTCCCAAGGGCAGGGGAGTGGTTAACAGACTTAAGAAAAGCAGAACTGACCAGTTTTGTCAATTTTGAGCAGGAAAGCAGTTGTTTCAATGGAATTGGAATTCCCTGTCCCAACTGTGGTCCTTAAACAAAGACTAACTTTGTTTATAAACACACTACCCATACATCTGGAATCCCTTTGGAGGGAATTCTGGCTAAGGGGTATATGTTGACCTAGCCATTAGGTGGGTAGCCATTGGGTAGGTAGCTCATCCACACTGCTCAGCAATGTCGATGAGCCAGACTGGCGTATTTGACTTCTCCTCCAAAAGTACAGTTGTAATCCTTTCTTCACCCATTCACCTGACCTGGAAGAAGTTAATGCTGCTCATTGGTTTCTTTGCAAATGGATTTCCCACTCCTCGGTACAGATTAAAAGATGGAGCAAAACTAGGATCAGTAAAGTTCTGTCCTTTTACGGCATAAAACCAAAAACTACGCAAATACTTCTAGAGTTACCGTATTTTTCGGAGTATAAGACACACCTCCCCCCCCCCCCCCAAAAAAAAGAGAGTGTGGAAATGTTGGTGCATCTTATACACCGAATACAGCCATTTTTGGCCTCACGAAATCCTGACCCCTCATCCCATTTTTGCAAAAAAAGGGCCTTCCCCCAGCCCTGCTGAAGCCTGCAGAGTACTTCTGGGAGCTGGGGGAAGGCCCTTTTTTTGCAAAAATGGGATGCGGGGTCAGGATTTCGTGAGGCCAAAAATGGCAAAACTTGTCCGCAAAAATGAGGGCATTTTTGCCTTCCCCCAGCCCTGCTGAAGCCTGCAGCATGCTCCTGGGGGCCGGGGAGGACAAAATCTTTTTTTTTTCTTACTTACCTCTTCGAAATCTTGGTGCGTCTTATACAACGGTGCGTCTTATCGTCCGAAAAATACGGTAACCTATAAAACCAATCAGTCCCTGATCTTGGCCTCTGTTCATTTATAATCATTCTTTGTGATCGTTCTCTGATCATCTTATCTATGTGTAAGCAATTGGATTTTGGAACTCCCACCACAATGACTCCTCAAATAGCAAGAAAATATTAGGGGTTGTAACACTAAGGATTCCTTTGTTAAGAGTTGCTGATTTAAGAACCTTGATTCCAGCCAGTTCTGGTCAGCCAGAGGAGTCTTTGCTCATTTCAACTTAAGAAAAGTTAGTTCCAAGAACAGGACTTACGTTTCCTGCTGCAATGCCAGTTGTCTGTGCTGCAAGAGCGGTCGATTTCTTCGCGTTCTTGAACCCCATGTAGCCACAGGTTAGCAGGACCAGGGGTACTTTCTCAGCTGTGAAAACCTGGATGTGAGTGCTGCAGGTGTGGTGGGATGACAGGAACAACATTTTGTTAGAAACCCATATGCTGTGCTATTTTTGGATTCCCTGCAAATCTGTCTGGAAAAAAAAAACGGCTAGTAGTTTAACTACTAGCATTCTCGTTCTCCCACAGGGAGATAGCAAGCAGGTGAACGAGGATGCAAAAAATAAATAGAATCGCTGCCAGTTTTGAGACACACGGCTCGTCCCAAAATGGACTAAAAAAAAAAAGGATAATTCTTCCCAACTGGCTGCCCTCCAAATCTGCTCAGACTGCAATTTTTAGCAGGTCCAGTCCGTATGTTTGCTGAGCTCTGGTTCCAATGTCTTTGGTAGGTACCAGGATGGGAACAGTCTGTTTGTAGACATTTAACCATTTGGAAGGATGCAATTAATCCTCAAAGTTGTGCGGGGAGATGAATGTGTGGCCGCCGAGACTCTTTCTCTGTCACTTTCAGATGTTTTCCTTGACAATTATTACTGAAAATTACTCAAATTAGTGCTTGCCATTCTAAGGAAATGACACGAAGATTGTAGCATTATGTCAGTCTTACCAGGTAGAGCAGAGAGAAAACACGATCGGATCAGTTGCACTTTACTGCAAAGTTAATTCGTGCATTAATGTATCTGACAAGTCTGAAAGTACACATCTCCTGCTGTCTCCTTTACAGCCCAGGAAAGTAGGGAGGGGTTTTCCAAGCTTCTCACCCTGTCCACTATCCAGCTGCAGAATATATACCGCTTTGCAGTGCTTTACAGACCTCTCTAAGCGGTTTACAGAATCAGCCTATTTGCCCCCAACAATCTGGGTCCTCGTTTTACCCACCTTGGAAGGGTGGAAGGCTGAGTCAACCTTGAGCCTGGTGAGATCTGAACTGCCAAATTGCAGGCAACCGGCAGTCAGCAGACGTAGCCTGCAGTACTGCACTCTAACCACTGCGCCACCGTGGCTCATATCAGACCATTCCCTAGGCAGTATCTCTTCATCCTCTCTGCCAAGGTCTTTCCGTGCAAGTTCTACAAGAGCTTTAACCTAGGTTACAAAACAGCCCCACCCAAGAAACAAATAAAAATCCTGCCCCGTTTCAACTGCAGTCTTGCTCTGCCCAAACTCCCAAAGCAACTTTAATGATCAGCTTTTTCACTGAAAGTTTCTTTACTCTAATAAGCCTCTTGATATTTGGGTTGTCTTTAGCCAACCTGACACGAGAATCAATTATCATCATCATCATCATCATCATCATCATTCACACGCAATTACTTGTATGCACTGTGAATTATGTGAGAATTTAGACTAGGCAAAGGCAGAAGAATTGGAGACTACGCTGCTCTGTTGGAAGGGAAACAAGTAGGAGTGCCTGCAAGATGTCTGTCTGTCTGTCTGTCTGTCATCTATCTATCTATCTATCTATCATCTATCTATCAATCTATCATCTATCAATCTATCATCTATCTATCATCTATCTATCTATCTATCTATCTATCTATCTATCTATCTATCTATCTATCTATCATCTATCTATCTATCTATCTATCTATCTATCTATCTATCTATCTATCATCTATCTATCTATCATCTATCTGTCTGTCTGTCTGTCTGTCTGTCTGTCTACCTACCTACCTATCATCTATCTATCATTATCTGTTTCCAAAATTTATTAGCTGCCTATCGAACTATAAGGCAACTTTGGGTGGCATTATGAAGCATCACTATATAACATTATATACAGCACTTCACTATAAATATGGCTTGCATTTTGCTGATTTCTTAGCTCTTGAAACTTAGGTTATTAAAGACCTGTGCCCTTGAATCACCACCCACAAAAACCTATAGCATTAGATAATTAAGAGCCGTGGGGGCAGTGTGGTTAGAATGCAATATTGCAGGCTAATTCTGCCTACTGCCAGCTGTTTGATCCTGACTTGCTCAAAGTTGAGTCACCTCCTTCTGAGATGGGTAAAATGAGGACCCAGATTGTCAGGGCAATACGGTGATATTGTAAACTGCCTGAAGAATGATGTAAAGCTCTATGGGGCAGTATTTATTTATTTCTTAGATTTTTAGACCGCCCCTCTCCCAAAAAGGGACTCGTATATAAATCTTCTAAGTGTTATTGCTAACTGTTCTGCCCGAAGAACCTCCAATCGCTTACTTATTGTAGGTAGCTTTGATATGAACTATTGGGATTTCTTCAAACTTCTTTCCATCCCACCGCAAGGAGCTTTCTTCTCCCACCACTGGAGGGAAATAGCTGAAAATAAAAAGAGAGAAGATAGACGCACCAGCCAGTTCAACAGCTTAGGCCAGGGGTGTCCAAACTTGGGAACTTTAAGACTTGTGGACTTCAACTCCCAGAATTCCCCAGCCAGCCATGCTGGCTGGGGAATTCTGGGAGTTGAAGTCCACAAGTCTTAAAGTTCCCAAGTTTGGACACCCCTGGCTTAGGCAGTCCCCCACCACCTCCCCATTCCATTATTCAAGAGGTGTAAGGATTATTTCATCAGATTATCAATGGGCACATTCGTTCAAAGATGAGTGGTGTGGTGGCCTAGAGGTAGAGCTCTTGCCTCACAACTGGAAGGCTGTGAGTTCGATCCTAGGTAAAGACAGATATTTCTCTCTCTGGGCACCATGAGAATATATCTGGTGAATATAACTCTGCATTGACGACAGGAAGGGCATCCGGCCAGGAAACACTCAGGTCCATTCAGTTTCCCAAACTCCATCCCGCAAGGGATTATGGGCTCATTAAAAGATGATTATATTTGTTCAAAGATACCCACACAATAGGATGGTACCGATATTCAATTTCCCCCTCTATAATCTGCATTTCACCTCACTGGAACACACTAAGCCATTATTCATAAACTCAAAGCCAGTCAGTTTCACACAATACAGTATGCCAACATCAAATAAAGAGCATTATAAGGTAATGGTTCCCCTTGCACATATGTGCTAGTCGTTCCTGACTCTAGGGGGCGATGCTCATTTCCGTTTCAAAGCCAAAGAGCCTGCGGTATCCGAAGACGTCTTTGTGGTCATGTGGCCGGCATGACTAAATGCCGAAGGCGCATGGAATGCTGTTCCCTTCCCACCAAAGGTGGTTCCTATTTTTCTACTTGCATTTTCACGTGCTTTCGAACTGCTAGGTTGGCAGAAGCTGGGACACGTAACGGGGGCTCACTCCGTTACGCAGCGCTAGGGATTCAAACTGCCCACCTTTCAGATCGACAAGCTCAGCGTTTTTGCCACTGAGCCACTGCATCCCAACAAAGAGCAGCGCAATATATGCTCAGTTTATATAACGACATCTAAAGCCAACTAGACATAATCTCATTCTGGCACAAAGTGTTCAAGAGGAAGAGAGTGATTTTTTTAATTTAAAAAAATAGAATTGAAGGGCCTCTTCCCTCTCCTGAAATTTGACTGACAGCCTTTTGATGCAGCTCTCTTCCAAACTCAAATCATTAAAAATATGAATCAATAAGCCCTTGAGGCTTTTAGAAACACGGTGAAAATCTGGCTGTTCCATTAAGCTGATGGTTTGGGTTGTTTTGGCTGCCTCTTGGGTCACGCAATCGGGCTTTTCATTTGATGCTCTTCGCGTTTTTACTTGTGATGTTTGGAACATGCTCTAGAAGTTGCTTTTAAATATCTTGTAGCGTTTTAGTCCCAATTAAAAGTTGAGAGTTTATATTGATCAGCCTAAAAGCTCTGAAAATAAAGAAACAGCTGATCGCTATAGGGGCAAAAATCATAATTCTATGATGGCAAAAATCACACATTATTATTCAACGGTGGCAAAAATCGTAAGTAAATTTCAGAAAAATCCAATGTTTTCAAAACTTGAAAAACCAAAATAATATGAATTACAATTCTACGATGGCAAATCATAAATTATAATTCTATGATGGCAAAAATAAGTAAATTTCAGAAAAATCCAATGTTTTCAAAACTTGAAAAACCAAATACTATGAGTTCTGTTTCTGCATTGGCAAAATTCCTTGAAGCAACCTAACTTTTACACCTTCACAAACTCTCCAATGCTTGATGTAATCCCGTGCAAACATGGCTATTTTTTTTTCTGCTTGTTTCTTTCCTGGACATTTTTGATAGTTTAAAAAAAAAATCTTGTAAATACGCAAGAAAACAATGAGACAAACTAATATCTTGCTAAAGGATTCCTTAGAATGCAACTTTTGACAAACGCGTACTGGTTTGAAATACTAAGGATGCTTTTTCTGGAGGCAACTGGACTTCCTTGTTTTTTTTTTCTTTTGAAGACGTTTCGCTTCTCACCCAAGAAGCTTCTTCAGCTCTGACAGGATGTTGGGAACTGGTTTTGAAGTGTTACATTTCACAATTTGTCTTTTTCCTGCTCCCCCATTCCAAAATACCGCTAGGTGGAATACCCTATTTACAAAATGCCCAATTCGCATTGCAATTATGCACACCATTTCCCCCCCCCCCCTAGAAATAAGCAGTTGCCTGCATCCCGGAAAGTGCAACGTTAACTCACCTGAAGCCCTTTGACTGTGTGGAATCTAGCTCTTTGTCTGTTGCTGAGTTCTCCTGTAATGTTTGAAATCTCTGGATGCCTGTCTGTATACTCCGAGAAAAAGTGATGCTGGAGCAGTCGCAGAGAAGGAAAAACAAGAGATCCAAATTTAAGAACAGCGTGTTGACGAACGAGTGCAGAATTCCTACGAACTGCCAAGGCTGGCCCACTGCTTCCAGCTGCTGAGAGGATAATTTTATAAGATTTGACCTTCCAGATGTGGGACTCCAGGGCACCCAAGCTACCTGGGCTGTGTTAATGGATGGCTGCTTACCTCCATGATTTCCTCTTTCAGCTAGAACTAACCTTCGTGCCCATTCAATCAAGGTTTGCCACAGTAAAAACACAAAAGTTAAAACTATTTCATTAAGCACAATTACAGCAATTCAACACAACGTTTTGTCAACCCATCCAATAAAACAAACCACAGGGAAAAGAATAAGAAACTGGCACATACATTGGTAACCTGTCAAATACCTTTTTCTAATGCTTAAAGCTTTTTTTTTGGGGGGGGGACCCTGGTTTTTTTCTTTTTCTTTCCCCTGGCTGATGCCTGGTGTGATTTCTCGATTTCTCTTCTTTTGGGGCAGCAAATGGGGATTCAAATCTCCATCCCCAACAGCCAGCTCTTGCAACTGGCCTGGGATTACAGAACCCATGATTCCCAGGAAGCATGGAGATTGCACTCAAGAGTAGCAGACTGTCAAAGGCTTCCTGGAGTTTTGCCCCCAAAAGCGGTCCTCGCCCCAGCGATAAAAAGGGTGGGATTAAGATCGTTTGCCCGGGGCGTGTGTGTGTGTGTGTGTGTGTGTGTGTGTCAGGATGATGGGAACTGTAGTTCTCTAACACCTTTGCAAACACTTGGGACAAACTCAAATGCATGCAATGCAGCAAATGCATCCAATGCACAGATCATGCACGTTGAATTGGTCTGGGAGCCTCCATCAATCTAAGATCACCGGTGCATGGAGGCTAAAGGGGGGGGGGGAGGCAGAAACGCAGCGGGAAGGCTGGACCTGTTGGGTTTCTGCCTTCCTCCGCTGCAAAGCGGGAACTCGACCTTTGCAGTCCTAGAAGGCGTGCCGACCTACCCCGCTTCTTCCCATCTTACCCCGAGCCGCCCCCCAAGAGCCCCCGCCGGGCGATCGCCAGCGCAGCCAGCATGGTTTTTTTTTCCGGGACTCCGAGGCTTCCAAGGGGGAAAGAGGGCGGAGTCTCCACCGCCGCCGATCAAATCTCGCGATGCGTGGCTGAGAGGGGAGGGAAAAAAAACATGGCGGCGCCCAGCCGGCGAGCCTTCAATGGCCGCCCCCTGGCTTGGCAGCGTCCGTACAGGCGCTTGGGGTCTAATTCCCTTCGCTTCCCTTGACGATTCAAGCGGGACGGAGGGGAAGTTTTGAACCAGATTTAGGGCCGCCGAGAAGCGTTGTACGATCTGGGGGTGGTGGTATAGTTGTGTTCCCGAGCATGAAATGTCTTTTATTCATCGCTATATATTATAAATATATAATGACGCAGAAACTCATCCTCTGCTAAACATCTGAGTTCATGGTCTGAATACAACTTTTTCTCTACCTCTATCTGAAAAGAAAACAAGTTGCCAAGCTGTAGAAGTTAGCTTGCTTGTACACACATCCTAGAATAATATTTACAAACCTGGATCAATCCAAAATCAGTCATTCACTTATAGTACAGCCTATCACGAGATCCTAGTTCAGTAAATCCCAATTAAATGAAGTATGGCGTAGCACTATAGGCTATTGGTCCATCTAGTTTGAGATTCCCCACAGCAATATTTCTCCTGCTTTCCTATTTTAAATCCCAAAGGTCACTCTTATCAAAGAGTTTAGATTAGATGGTCCTTTCTTCAGAGAAATATATGTTTACGGGCATTATTGTACTTCCCAGTTACGGATAATTTATAGAAAGTTTTAGGAACATAATTTTGATAATACTACTATAGCTTTGATCAGTGCTTCTTAAACCTCTCAGGACTTCTTTCCACTTTTAAAATATTATGGAGGAATAAAAGAGCTTCTGTTTGTATGGATCACACTTATCAACATTTACCATATTAAAAATTAAACTTGACACATTCACAGACTCCTGTAAAAGTAACAATATTAAACCCATTAGGTATCTACGGGTCCATGAACAAAATATTTTTCATGGAAGATTCCTGTATTTTTAGCAAGTACAAAACAATGAGAAGAGTGACATTGTTTCAAGTTTTTGAAAATATCTTCAACATCTGATAAATAATACACACACACACACACACACACACACACATTATCTGTGTCCCCAGCTGTCTGCAAGGAATATAAATCCTTCCATTTCCCCACTATCCAGTCAGAGCTGAAGAAGCTTCTTGGATGAGAAGCAAAGCATCTTTAAAAAAAAACAAAAAAACAAGGAGGTCCAGTGGCCTCCTGAAAAAGCATCTTTGGGACTTCAAACCAGTATGCATTTCTCAAAACTTGCATTCAAAGGAGCTGTTTAACAAGATATTAGTTTGTCTCATTGTTTTCTTGCATACTTGCAAGATTTTTTTTTTAACCATCCAAAATGTTGAGGAACAAAGTAAGCAGGAAAAAAAAATAGTCATGTTTGCATCAGTCATTACATCAAGCATGGGAAGGTTTGTGAAGTTGGGAGTTAGGTTGCTTTTTGCCAGTGCAGAAACGCAACTCATAATATTTGTTTTTTTTTTCAATTTTGGAAAACCTTGCTATTTTTCAGAAATTTACTCATGATTTTTGACATCGTAGAATTATAATTCATAATATTTTGGTTTTTCAAGTTTTGAAAACATTTAATTTTAATTTAAAAAAAAAACACTTTTGGGACCTTGAATAGTGTGTGTGTTTCCCCCTTGGAGGAGAGGTCTTCAAACTTGGCAACTTTAAGACTTGTGGACTTCAACTCCCAGAATTCTCCAGCCAGTCCACAAGTCTTAAAGTTGCCAAGTTTGGGGACCCCTGGAGGCTGTCTTAAAGCACACAAAAAGAGTCAGCCTGGTCCGAAGCCCCGCCTTTCAAAGGGTTACCGAAAGCGGAAGTTGCGTTTCTTGGCGGAAGCGGGCAGTCGCCGCGCGGCATTGTGGGCCTTTGGTGGTAAAATGGCTCCCCTCGGCCGGGCCCTGCTCTCCATCCGCACTTGGAGCCGTTTCTGCGCCGGCCGGAGGGCGCTTTCCGACGGTCCCGATGCCGTGTCGGGATGGAAGCTCTACGGGGCGCTTTGCCTGCAACGGAGACCGCTCCTCGCGCAGCCCCCGAGCCCGGAGGAGGAGGAAATGGCCGAGCTGACTCGGCAGGTGGGGCGCCGCAGGGGCTGGAGCTGCCCCGGGTGGGGAAGCAACGGCGAGGCTTTCTTGGAGTCGAGGCCTTCGGGGAGGAGGGGGCGGGGAAGACCCGCTTTGTTCGGGTAATTGGGCCCTCTGTGCCCTCCCAGAAGCCTTTGGGGAGTGGGGGAATCTCAGCTCTAGAAGGGAAGGGTGGAGCCCAGCGATGAGGCTTTGGTGGGGTCCTGCTGTGGCTCTCTGGACTCACCGGCCATCTGGTCCTTGCAGCCCCAAGCAAGGGTTCGGTATGGGGTCTCTTTTGGGTGCTTTCGAGGCAGGCTTGAGGCGCAGCGACTGTGGAGAAATCTGTGCAGCTTCAGATTAACAGAGTTGGAAGGGACCTTGGAGGTCATCTAGTCCAACCCCCTGCTCAGGCAGAAAACCCTAAACCAGATAACCTATAACAGATTTTAATAGATTAACAGAGTTGGAAGGGATCTTATAGGTCATCTAGTCCAACCCCCTGCTCAAGCATGAGACTCTACACCATTTCTGACAAATGGCAGTCCAGTCTTTTCTTGAAAGCCTCCCACAACTTCCAAAGATAACTTCTGTTCCATTGGTTGATTGTTCTCACTATCAGAAAGTTCCTCCTTATTTCTAGGTTGAATCTGTCCTTGCTCAGTTTCCATCCATTGTTCCTTCTCTGGCTTTCAGGTGCTTTGGAGAATAGCTTGACCCCCTCCTCTCTGTGGCAGCCCTTCAAATATTAGAAGACTGCTATCATGTCTCCCCTGGTCCTTTTCTTCACTAGACTAGCAATGCTCATTTGTCTTCGCGAGATTTCAAAAGGGGTTTGCCATTGCCGCCTTTTTAGGGCCGAGAGAAAGGGACTGGTTTAAACTTAGAATAACATTGTAACTTTGAATGTAGCTACAGCACGTATACATATATACCGCTTCACAGTGCTTTACAGCACTCTCTAAGTGGTTTACAGAGTCAGCGTCTTGCCTCCAACAATCTCAGTCCTCATTTTACTGACCTCGGAAGGATGAAAGGCTGAGTCAAACTTGAGCCTGGTGAGATTCGAACTACCAAATTGCAGGCAGCTGGCAGTCAGCAGAAGTAGCCTTGGAATAACTTTAGAATAAAAGTGAACTATTGTCACTTTGAAAGTACACTAATCGGCATATATTAAAAAGAAATTTCGTTGCATACAGCACTCAAAAGGTCACCACCTCCAATATACATTACATAAAACATGATATAATAAATAAGTACAAAGTTATGCATATACCCGCATATATGACACAGAGAAGCAACACAGTCTAGTTCGGATGTATACGTGTACATGGCGGGAAAAACAAATCTTGAAAGTTTACTAAATGGATGACACGGGAACAAAGCTGATACAGAATCAAGGTCAAGGTCACCCAGCTAGATCCAGGCCTAACTAAGGACTAGAACTCTGCTTCTAGTCTGATGTGTTAACTACTACACCAAACTGGATTTCAAAGGCTCGTTACATGTGGCGACACCCCAAAATCACCTTTGTGGGCAGGACTCCCCTTCATCCATCTGGAAGAAGCCCAAGAGTGTAGGATCCCCATATAGAGGTCAAGGAATTGGGCATCTTAGTAAGAGTGTTTCCTGGAGTATGGGGGTTGGAACAGATTTGGCTTTCATCAGTAATTATTTCATCATGAATGAAGGCAAATATACATGTCCCAGGGTAAAATTGCAAGATAATGATTGTTTTATCCTTGTTGATTGTCTTTTGATGTTTGGGGGAAGGAGTTGGGGGAGGCTGATCCCACAGAAGCCGATGTGGCTTAAAACCCAATTAGCTGTCACTCATTGCTCTAAAGTAGTGTTTCTGAAACTGTGGTTCAACAACCCCTGGGAGTCTGTGAAATCCAAATTATTTGTCAGATGTTGGAGACATTTTCAAAAATGTGAAGCAATGCCACTCTTCTCATTATTTTGTATTTGTTAAAAATATAGGAATCTTTCATGAAACTATTTTGTTCATGTACCGGTAGATACCTAATAGGTTTAATATTGTTATTTTTACAGGAGTCTGTGAATATGTCAAGTTTAATTTTTGACATGATAAATGTTGATAAGTGTGATCCATACAAACAGAAGCTCTTTTATTCCTCCATAATTTTTAAAAGTGGAAAAGTGAGAGCAAAAGGTTTAAGAAGCACTGAAATAAGCTACAGTAGTAGTATCAAAATTATGTTCCTAAAACTTTCTATAAATTATCCATAACTTGAAAGTACAATAATGCCCGTAAACATATATTTCTCTGAAGAAAGGACCTTCTAAACTCTTTGATACACCAGTGGGACTTAAAATACGAAAGCAGGAGAATTACTGCTGTGGGGAATCTAAGACTAGATGGACCAATGGCCTATATAGTGCTAAGCCATACTTCATTTAATTGGGATTTACTGAACTAGGATCTCATGACAGGCTGTAATATAAGTGAATGACTGATTTTGGATTGATCCAGGTTTGTAAATATTATTCTAGGATGTATGTGCAAGCAAGCTAGCTTCTACAGCTTGGCAACTTGTTTTCTTTTCAGATAGAGGTAGAGAAAAGCTTGTATTCAGACCATGAACTCAGATGTTTAGCAGAGGATGAGTTTCTGCGTCAAAGGAGTAAAGAAAAATACGATATTCCTGAGACGATTGTCCTGGTCCAAGATATCGAAGATGCCTGGGAACAGAAATTTCAGAAGTTCATACCTGCCCCACGGATAACAGGTTCAAATCCATGCTTTTTTTCCCTACTAACTTAGTTGGCTATACCTGAATTCTGATGAATTCTATTGAATTGGGAGAACATGCTTGAGAAGACCATTGAGAGAGAAGTCAGCATTTTTCAAGTCAGGTGGAGAAGATTACAAACTCTTTTCTTTAAAAAAAAATCATTTCAGAGTGCAGCGTTTCACATAAACTTACATTACAGAAAGGCAGATGCTGGTCACATGACTGCGGAAATGTCTTTGGACAGCGCTGGCTCAATGGTCTTGAAATGGAGATGAGCACTGTCCCCTATAGTCAGCAAACGACTAGCGGAGTAAAATCCGCATTGGGGCTCCTTATGTGGAAGATCACATGATTAATTCCACCCAAAGCCGATCAATTTCAAATGACCTTTGTTACACTAGATCAGTTAGCCACAAGCTAGCAACATTAAGGATGCTGAATATTAATAGGATGAAAAAAATGTGCATGTCAATTAACTGCAATGTGTGGTTTTAAACTTTACATCTTTAAATATTAAATATCTTCAGAAAAATCTCTTTCCCTTACCTCCAGTAAGCACAGTCAGGTACTGGCTGTCCTTTTTGATTTGAAAGAATGAACTTGTGTATAATTTTTCTGCTTTTTTCCCCCTGGAGGCATTTCCCACTTACCATAGGCGACCCACTAACTGGCTGTCTCCAGCTCCTGTAAAGCATCTGTCTGGTTGATTCTCCAGGCCAGCTAAAACCAAACTGCTTTTACAGTTTCAGCTGTCAGGAATAGGTCTGATTAAGCCTGGCTGAATCTAGGTAATGGCCAAGTTGAACTGAAGGGGAGACTTTCTGTAATTTTATTTTTTTGTGCTGCTTAAAGCTGGCTGATTTTACAATGCTGCTGTGCCTTAGAGAGGGCTTTTGTCAAGAGCTTTGCAAAATCAAAACCAATTTTAAGCCAAGTCACTGGATGGAAATTGGATAATTAATTTATCTGCATTGCTGTTTTCTAAAGAATAATAAGAGTGTAGATGCTGTTTGCTATCACCAGAAGTAGGGAAGGATTGTGCCGTCAGTTCAGTTTGCAAAGTACACCTGTCTTCTTGGTGGCAATTCTCTTGCTCATTTGTTCTTATGGTAGCCTCTTTGGGTTGTTGAGTAGTTGAATACTTCTAATGCTAAATTTCTTTCTGAGCAGAGGCTGACCAAAAGAACGACCGAACCTCTTTGAACAGGAAGTTGGACCAGAATTTGCTGCTTTTGGTTAAGCAGAAATTTGGAGATGAAGATATATGGCTGTTGCCCCAGACCGAATGGCAACAAGGAGAGACGTTGCGAGGCACAGTAGAACGGGTCTTGGTTACCCTTCCAGGTCGGTGACATATTTCTTTAAAATTTCTCCACTTTCCCCTTCTTTTTCTTTATGTACTTTCAGTTTCCTTTGTTGGGTGTATTTTTCAGTTGTAATCTTTTTGGGGATAGAGAGCTTATCCTTTAATACAATAATACAATAGCAGAGTTGGAAGGGACCTTGGAGATCTTCTAGTCCAACCCCCTGCCTAGGCAGGAAACACTATACCATTTCAGACAAATGGCTATCCAACATCTTCTTAAAGACTTCCAGTGTTTCTTTTTGAAGTATCTTGTATCTGAACAATAATACATTTGTGTTTGTGGCTTGTTGCTTTTGAGGCAGTATATTTCATTCTTGTGATTTGTTATTTGCGCGTTAATAAATTGAGAACCCAGCTGCTGTACAACATGAGCCATGGTTTATGGAAGAATATGTGCGAATCCCATTCAGTTGCAGTGTAATCATAGTTAAATAGGAATAGCACCTAAATTACAAACTGCTCCATACTGCTTTACAGCACTTTCTAAGTCAGGGGTGTGAAACTCGGATTTCATTGAGGGCCGCATCAGGGTTGTGTTTGACCTTGAGGGTGGGGGTGGGGACTGAGTGGGCATGGCCAGGGTGGGCGTGGCCATGCATGGTCCTCCTGGGCTCCATTTTCAGCTGCCCTCCCGAGCGCCGTTTTCACTGGCAGAAGGCTGCAGGAGACTGTCACAGCTGAAAACGGAGCTCAGGAGGGCTATACACAGCCCTCCCAAGTGCCGTTTTTGCTGGCAGAGGCACCGTGGGCCGGTCCTTTGCTGTTTCCAGTTCGGCCCCGTGGGCCATATCTAAGCACCTCATGGTCCAGATGCGGCCTGTGGGCCTTGAGTTTGACACCCCTGCTTTAAATGGTTTATAGAGTCAGCATGATTGAGAATCTCTGTAGTCAATATTAAAACGCGTGTTGGAATTGAAGGAAAGGGGTGGGGGACAGGGATGAAATTATTGTTTGTTCTCATGGTGTTCACTGGGTTGCTGCCTTTTTCTTTTTCTTTCCATCTTCTGAACCTCCCAAGGAATCCAGACGCAGGCCAAGTTCCTAGGGAATGCTCCCTGTGGCTTTTACAAGTTCAAGTTCCCCAAGGCAATCCGCACCGAGACCAACACTGGAGGAAAAGTGTTCTTCTTCAAAGCCTTCTTGGAAGGCAGCCCCCAGCTTCCATCCAAGGAGAAAGCGGACTACTTATGGGTCAGCAAAGGAGAGCTGGGGGACTACTTGAAACCTGCCTATCATTCTCAGGTTTCTCGGTTCTTAGTGGATATCTGAACCCTAGAACTATGTTTCTCTTTGGTCGCCATCAGTGTGGAAAGTAAGAGGAGAGACTTCACTTGGATGGTGGAGATAGCACCATGTGTCTTTTGTATGTGTAGAAGCTGCGTTGGGTCCAGGATAAGGATAATAAAATAAATACTAAACAAGCATGCCAAGAAACGGCGACATCAATGTTTAAGCTGTCTGGTGTCTTCATTTCCTCACAGTGCAAACATCTTCCCAAGGAGCATAACAGGTAAGACTGCAGACTAAGCTGGGCTAACAAAAATCTATTCTCTAGGCTAGGATACCTGTCTGATGTCTGTTCCTATATATGACTTGAGTGAAGCCGTCACTTCGTTACTGGGACGTCAGCTTTTCCTAGGGGATGTAAGGGGGAAAAAACAAGTAAGAGGGCCCGCAAAACATACTGCCGTGAGTCAAGAGGACATGCAATGCCACGAGGCAGGTGGATTGGAATAATCAAGCAGATGGAGAGATGGAATGGGCAGCGCGCCTCCTCCTTCCATAATTTGCTGGATTTAATAGTAGGCCACCTGTTTTCAATTGAGAGCTATATTGATTTGAATTGTGCGCCCTTCTGGAGTTTTGAAGCAATTCCCACAACAAATGAATAGCAAAAAAAACCCCATCGCTGCATTCACACACCCTTGTTAGCTTGAACCAAACTCTCAATTCTCTGGGTTTGCAAGTGACTCTGGATCGTAAACTATAGTGCTTGATCAAATGAGGCGCAATTAGAATGTTTTCCATTATTTCGGACCCCGGCATCTTCCTCTTGTGCTTGCCAGGTTCTTGGCAGATGGGGAATTCTTGTTTTTAACCAGGTTTTATACCAACCACAATGGGAGTAGCATGCAACCATGGGTTTGCATCAGCCGGGCTGTGTGGTCATTGGAGGAGCCTTTTCTCAGCCTGACTCTGTTTTCCTAATATGCCATCGTGCCAAGGGAAAAATGTACACGTCTGTCACATTTCCCCGTGTCACATTGCAGACTGAAGGGAAAAAGGTCCACATATAAGGCATCCACTTGGTTGAGGAAAAGGAAAACTTGAGATTGAGTTTTGTTCTTCAAAAGGGAGTACAACATGTTTTGGATAGAAACTAATTTGCTCTTCTCTAGCTGGCAAATGAGAATTAATTAGTGGAGATACGTTTAATCTTATGATTGTATTTTTACAATGACTATGACAACGATCTATTGCTGTTGTATGTACACTGAGAACTTATGCACAGGAGACAAATTCCTTGTGGGTCTAATCACACTTGGCCAATAAAGAATTCTAATTCTAATATCTAGTTACTGGTTAGGAAGGAGCAATCTCTGATAGGTTTGTCAACCGTTTCCAAACATAGTAGATTTGCAAAGAAATCACTTCCATAACATCCTTGTAACCTGAAAAAATACAGTCTGTTTCCTTCCTGCTAAGAGCCATGGGTGGCGCAGTGACTAGAATGCAGTATTGCAGGCTAACTGCTCACATTGCCAGGAGTTTGATTCCCTCAATCCTGACCGGCTCAAGGTTGACTCAGCCTTCCATCCTTCCGATGTCGGTAAAATGAAGACCCAAATTATTGGAGGCAAGATGCTGACTCTGCAAACCACTTAAAACACTGTGAAGCGGATTTAAAAAACACATCTGTACTTAGAAGATCTCGTCTTGAGATAGAAGATATGATCTGGAGTTGCCCAGAGGGAGCCACATGACCAAGTTTATTTGTGCAATCAAGGTGATATAAAATTCTGTTATAATAATACTGAAACTCCAGGCTTATTGCTTCCTCTGGACAGCGGTGCAAAACAGAATATGATATGAGTCTCCTGAACCGGATTCAAAGCAGAAGATATTTATATGTAGTGTAATTAATAGTATCATTTGGGATTTGTTTTAATCGGGAAATGATATCTTGCCTTCCTCTGTAGTCTTTGGCCCCCTATAAATCAAATAAACTACCTTTTAGTGTCAGCTTTATCTCAAATTTTTAAATAATATGAATTAAACTCCCAGCTAATCAACAGAGACCTCCCCCCCCCTTTTTTTTTCGATCACCAACACACAAACTTGGGGACACACATACACACAAATAAAAATTAAAATATTCATGTTTCAATCAGTTAAGTACCATTGCAGGGACTCCAAAAGTAATGGAATCATTGGCAGGGACATTAGATTATCCACTTGGGGGTTTCTCTTGCTAGTGCTCCCAAATTTTAAAAGAAGAAAAGGGGGAAAAACCCATCCCCCCCCATGCTGCAAGCTATCTAAAGTGCAGCACGTCAGCTTTTTATTTTGTAAAAACCAGGCTGCTGTTGCCAAAGCTGTAGGGTTGCAATAAATAAAATAGCCTTCTACAGCATGCGACCCCCTCCAACCTTCCTGTGTTCTGAAAACACCCTGGGAGACTCCTTAGGGACTCGGCTCAGCTGCTGAGACTTGGACAGGCAGAGCAATTGCAGACTGGAGGGGGCGAAAAAAGAGGTAAGGATGGATTTGAGCCAAAGAACTATAAATTAGGTTACCAAGGTCTGGTATAACTAAAGCCTCTCATGATGGGCGGGTGAGGAGAAGGAGGTTAAAAGCAGCAGACTACTGCTAAGGACAGGGCATGACAAAGTTTATTTGTGTTTATTTTGTACCCTTTTTCTACTGGTCCAAAGACACCCAGCCAGCTTTCAGGTCTACAGTGAGACTAGAAGTCTGTCTCTACATTGCTATCTCTACATCTCTAGATGGTGAGAGAGATGATAGATAGATAGATAGATAGATAGATAGATAGATAGATAGATAGATAGATAGATAGATGATAGATAGATAGATAGATAGATAGATAGATAGATAGATAGATAGATATGCTATATTTGTAACACTAATACATTATATATATATATATATATATATATATATATATATATATAGAGAGAGAGAGAGAGAGAGAGAGAGAGAGAGAGAGAGAGAGAGAGAGATAAATAGATAAGAGATTTGTATACAGATAGATATAGATAGGTACATAGGTACAGTAGTGTATTAACCATTAAGCAGACTAGGCATGTGCTTAGGGCACCAGGCCCAAAGGGACACCACAAAGTTGAGAAAGAAAAAATACAAGATGTGTACAGTATGTACAAAGAAGGTGGGCACCAAGATTTGTCAGTGCTTAGGGCATCAGTGAGCCTTAATTTGCCACTGGGTAGATAGGTAGGCAGATGATAGATAGATGATAGATAGATAGATAGATAGATAGATGATAGATAGATAGATAGATAGATAGATAGATGATAGATAGATAGATAGATAGATAGATAGATAGATAGATAGATAGATGATACATACATACATACATACATACATACATACATACATACATACATACATACCAATGGATGGGTGGATGGTAGGTAGGTAGGTAGGTAGGTAGAGATAAGATAAGATATAGGTAGGTGGGTGGGTGGATGGGTGGATGGGTGGATGGTAGGTAGGTAGATAAGATGAGATAAGATAAGATATAGATAGGTAGACAGACGGTAGGTAGGTAGGTAGGTAGATATAAAGAGATTAGAGAAAGATAAGACAGATATAAAGATAAATATATAGATAAAGATGTATGAGAGAGAGCGAGAGAGAGACTTTTTACCTGTCTGTGTTCAGGATTATGTACTGTATGTCTAATACCCAAGTTTTTGACATTCAGCTGCCTTCAAAGCTTTATCTTCTGTTTCAAAAGATGTCGTCCTTTCCTCTAACTTTCCAAGACATATTTTAGCTGGCTCTCTTGTATTTCCTCCCCTTGCCTTATCTACTTAAAAAAAGCAAGGCTCGTTCAAATCAAGCCCCATCTGTTACGTTTGCTTTACTGCACTCCTGCAGGATTGAGGGGAGTGTGTGTGTGTGGGGGGAGGAATAGAGCTTCTAGTTTTCTTGGCAGCCTTCTCCACATTTAAAACACACCAAGGCTCTTTAAAAAAAAAAAGTTTATGTTGTAAATTCTTCCCTATCGGAAACCTGCAGGCTTTTAGTTTAGTCTAGTTTTTGTATTGTTTTTTTGCTGGCCATTTCTGAGAATTGTTTCCTTTCCTTTCTATGAGTCGGCATCTGCGATCAGAAAGGGGCCAACAATGGAGAAAGGAATTCCATTCACGGGGGCCAGATGGCGCAGCCGTTCTAGGCAGGGATGCTCAAAGCTTTCAAACATCTCTTTCCCAGATTAGATATGCCTAACGAGGTTAGCTGCCAAGGAGCTCTTGGGTAGTGAAAAGGATTGTGAGAATTGTGTCACATTCCATTCCGTTTGTGGAAAGCGTGGTCCAGGTGGTGTGATCTTCAATTATCCATGGGAAAATTAGCCTTTCCCAAGTTTAATACCCACCAGACACAATACTCCTAGAATTCCCCATCCAGGATTACTGTCTGTCTGTCTGTCTGTCTGTCTGTCTGTCTGTCCATCCACCCATCTATCTATCATCTGTCTGTCTGTCTGTCTATCATCCATGGGAAAATAGCCTTTCCCAAGTTTAATGCCCTCCACACACAATAATTTGGTCCTTCTTTTCTTTAGACTAGCCAAACCCAAATCCTGCAGCCGTTCTTCATGTGTTTTAGTCTCCAGGCCTTTGATCATCTTAGTTGCTCTTCTCTGAACTTTTTCCAAAGTCTCAATGTCGTTTTTTGTATTATGGTGACCAGGATTTGTTGCAGTATTCCAGGTGTGGTCTTACTAGGGTTTTATAAAGCTGTAGTAATCCTTCACGTGAACTTGATTCTATGCCTCTGTTTATACAACCCAGGATGTGTAAGAGATGCTAAATTGCAAACTAATCAAATGGACTGGATTTGTACAATGAACTAAAACGAACCAAGGTTAGCCATACTGTGCAAAATGTACCCACTAGATATTTAGCAGATGTGATTATGTGGAATAGATGTTATCTAACTCAACTCTTTTTGTTGAGATCATCTGCAGACTTTCTGGCGAATCTTTGGTACACATTCTGAAGAGCCTAATTTTGTTTTTCCTCTTCAGGACCTGAATCATCAATCTGATGCACTACAGTGACATTGAGACTGCAGTTGCTAAAATACCTAGCCAGCCCTCTAAAAAAAAAAAAAACCTCTCAGTGACATGGTTGTGGTAGCAGCTCTTTCTCCAGACCTTATCCAGATGGGCATTGGCTCCAGGGACCCTGGAAGGAGCTGAGCTTCTTATAATGCTTATGTCAAGGTTGACTTGGAAAGCCCCTCTTTCTGCCCGCAGCTTGACAAAGAAGCTATGGAAATGGGGATAATTGGAATGTGTGGGAAGCTGGGTGGGAGAAAAGGAATTTACGTGAGCCGTTGGTAGCCTAAGAAAATCTCGCAACTCCAAGGTCAAAAGCTGAAGACTTTTGAAAGGTGCAGACTTTTTCCCTCTTCCAAAAATGCTGAACTCGGATTGGTGGACACTGGGCAGCCTGAGGAAGGAAAAGGGGATTTCACTGTGCTGTTCTTCATGCCAAAACCTCAGAACTGGCTTTACTTCTTCTGTGCCCATATGGATTTGTCAGTTTTACTCTTGGTAATAAGAACGTCCCAGGAGTTTCTTTTGCTGTGTATGCCAATGGGATGGTCAACAGCTTGTCTGTCAATTCTGACCTGTAAAATGTACCCATGGAGCTGGACTGTTTATCTGAGAGTCACAGATTTTGACACTCAGTTAGAGAAATGCTGAGAATCATCTGCAAGAGTCATATCTATCTCTCTCTCCTTTTTTTGCAGGGGACATCGGGAAAGTGAGCCCTAACCTTCACATCTGGTTTCATCGAATGGAGAAAGAAGAATGTTGTTCCTCAAATTTCCTGCTCCCAGGCTATTTAGAGAGGTGGTGCACCAGTCCTTAATATGCCTGTTCTCCTTCTTATGTTCCACCTTTGAGATTCACTGAGCTCCCCCTTTTTGTTCTGACCTAAGCTTCCCAAGAGCATGAAGCAAATTCCTCGTCCCGACAAAAACCCCTTTTATTAATTTACTGTGAATTCTGCTCATTCACATCCAGCAAAGTCTTTTGAGGGAGGATGTACAGTCACAGATCTTATCTGGCTTGGAGAGCTGCCAGGCCAATATCTGCAAAATTTGGCAAGGAGTCTCGGAGAGTCACGAAACAATTAAACGAACTAATTATCTCCTGCAAACTCCACTCCCCTTTCACTCCTCTTTTATTTCCTCTGGGAGGGGACATTCATCATCCACCTGTGGCCTTACTCCCAAGTCGACCCCTGTTCTTTAGCTGTTCCCTTTGTCTGGCAACTCTGCGCATGCGCACACTGGGAACAGGCTCCAGCTGTTCGTTTGCCTCACTGATGTCTGACTCTGAAGGCAGCTGATAACTGGCATACGGCTCTGGCCCCCTTTCTGCCTCTGACACAGAACCCTCATCCAGAGCCTTCCCCAGACTCCAGGACAGGCCCATGTTCCTCCCCAACCTCCTCACTGTCCGAATCTGCTGCCAGCTCCACTGGCCACTGGCAGGCCACAACAGGTGGTGCACCAGTCCTTAATATGCTCGTTCTCCTCCTTATGTTCCACCTTGGATATTCACTGAGACTCCCCCTTTCATTAAATTGTGGGAGTCCAGCTGAGATCCTAGCTTTCTGAAGACAAGTGCTTCTAGGCTTCCCAGCATCAGATATGCTTCAGAGCGGCTGCCTGCTTTCTCCCTTTTCATTTATTTCCTTGTTGCTGGGTGTGCTTCCTTACTTTCATCTATCAAAGTAATGACACATCATATTTATCAGGCCAGGAGCAAAATCTCTGGAAAAGCAACTAAGTATAATTCTCATTTAATAGGGCAGATCGGACACTCGCTGTCCTCTGCTTCTCAATAAAAGAAGACTTCTTTTGGTGCATTTATCCAGAGTGTATGTTAGCACACTATATGGGCTTCCTAGTTGGTGGGGAGGTGGGTGTAACAATATAGCATTTATTGCAAGACAGCCTTTTGTATCCAGATCCTACCTCTCCCCCCTCCAAAAAAAGCTTGAGTTGGACTTCTGGCCAAAAATAACAGAAAACAGAATTGGAGGGACCTTGGAGGTGGTCTAGTCCAACCCCCTGGTCAAGCAAGAAACCTTCTACCATTTCAGAGAAATGGTTGTCCAATCTCCTTAAAAACCTCCGGTGTTGGAGTACCCACAACTTCTGGAGGACACTGTTCCACTGATTAATTGTTCTCACTGTTAAGTAATTTCTCCTTAATTCTAGGTTGCTTCCTTCCCTGATTAGTTTCATCCATTGCTTCTGGTCCTCCTTATCATTAAACTAGACATACCCAATTCCTGCAACTCTTCTTCATGTGTTTTAGCCTCCAGTCCCCTACAAGTCCTCTTCCCTTTGGAAGTTATAAATAACTCAAGGTGGTGAACATCCTTAATATTCCTTCTTTTTTTCTGTTTTCCCTATAACATGGGGTTGGGAGATGGTTTGGGCTATGAGATGGGTTGGGCTGGGGGAGAGGGATCAGCTCAAAGTCTTCAGGACAGCTTTGGTGCCTAAGGCAGAACTAGAACTCACCATCTCCTGGTGATTGGTCCAAAGTCAACCAGGAGACTTTTATGCCCTAAGGTAGGACTAGGACTCACTGTCTCTTGACCATCGGCCAAAGGCACCCAAATGCCTTTCATGCCTAAGGTGGGATTAGAACTCACTGTCTCCTGATGTCTAGGCCAGCACCTTAAACACTGGACCAAACTGGCTCTCTATCTTATGATTCAGAATCAACTCAGTCATTAGGCAGAAAGAGGCAGCTTATTGGTTTAATTGGGAAAAATGGTTAAGGGGATCTGTAGCAGAGGTGGTATTCAACCAGTTCTGATCAGTTCTGGTGAACCATTAGTGAACATTTTGAGTAGTTCGGAGAACCGGCAAATACCATCTCTGGCTCTGCCCCCATCTATTCACCGCCTCCTGAGTCCTAGCTGATTGGCGTCCCAGCTGATTGGCATCCCAGTTGATTGGCTGGGTTCTGTTGCCCTGCACGGGAGAACTAGCAGTTAGTGTGGTTGGGAGGGGATGGGGATTTTACAGTATACTTCCCATGCCACATCCACCAAGCCATGCCACACCCACAGAACTGGTAGTAAAAAATTTTGAATCCCACCACTTATCTGTGGGAAAGTAAGAAGGAACCAGCAAGGTTTCCTTTGATTGATTTCCACTCGGAAGGGGTTGTTTTTATTTGTATGTTTGTTTATTCAATTTATAAGACTGCCCATTTCAAACAAGCAACTCCGAACGGCAGCATTCTGAGACCTTTTGTTCAGGATTGAGTTTACTTTTTCCTCCTCCTCTTTTTCTTTATGTCACATTTCTTTTGTATTGTACACCTGAGAGCAAGGGCAACCTCGTTATTGATCTTTACAAGTCGCCCTGGGAATATTTTTTTCACGCGGACTGCAATGTAAAAATAGTTTAAACAAATATAATCTTTCAGACTAGGCCATATGTTCCAATTGTCAGGGAGAGTCCCACGTCCCAGATACCTTTTCCGTGAAAAACACCATTCCTCTTCATTTATTCCCATTTTTTTTGCCTTGGGGATGCCTTTTAAATGCACATCTTTCGCAGGAGCTATTCTTCTGCAAGTTTTGATTTTATTGCCTGGCTCTCTCGAATTGAAAACTCTGAAAAGGAAAGGAGCACTTCATCTTGTTAAGCCCAGCCAGCTCCCAATTTTAGCATCCCCTCGGCATGGTTTTTGGAAGCCAACAAGGAAAGGAAATGCCAACAAGAATGTTTTTGCATTTCAGTCTACAGATGCACAAAATAAACACAAAGCAAAGCACCAAATTTGTTGTTGCAGGGGTGGAAAAATGTACAGTTCAAAGAAGAGTAGATCAACAAATTGTATTAAGCTGGCTGTGTAGAAAATGATCGATCACCATAGGAAAAATAAGCTGAATTATACCTTTATTTTTATTGGAGGGATTTAGCAATAGCAATAGCAATTAGACTTCTATACCACTTCACAGTGCTTTTACAGCCTTCTCTAAGCGGTTTACAGAGTGAGCCTCTTGCCCCCAACAATCTGGGTCTTCCTTTTACCAACCTCGGAATGATGGAAGGCTCAGTCAACTTTGAGCCAATCAGAATAGAACTGCCAAATTGCAGGCAGCTGGTAGTCAGCAGAAGTAGCCCGCAGTAACCACTGCACAACCATGGCCTTAGTTTAGTTTACATTTAATTTTAGTTTAGTTTAAAATTAGTTTAAATTTAGTTGCATCCATTGTCATTTACCTCTTATTTGAGAAGTGCCCCTGAGTTTGATCCAGTGTTCTGTTGAAGGTTATGACTAAGGTTTGTACATCAACACTATACTCTAGGGCAGGGGTGTCAAACTCAAGGCCTGGGGGTTAGGATTAGATCTGGCCTGCAGGGCCGCCCTGGAAGCAGTGAAAGACCGGCCCATGGTGTTTCTGCCAAGAAAACAGAGTTTGGGATGTGGCCCTCATGGCATGTGGCTCTCGCGAGCTCCATTTTCACTGGCAGAGGTTTGCAGGAGGGTATCGCAGCCGAAAATGGAACTCGGGAGCCCGTTTTTGCTGGCAGAGTGCTTGGGCCACCACAGGTGCCCCCTGACATGAGTGACGTTAAACTGGCCATGCCCACCCTGGGCCCTTGAAGTCAGACACAACCCTGTTGCGACCCTCAATGAAATCAAGTTTGACACCCCTGGTCTAGCTGGTGGCAAGAGTCAACGGGTAAATCTCCATTATCTCATCCATAATGATTCAATACAACCACTACTATTCATTGTAAATGTTCAGACAGCTTTTAGTCACATTCTCAATGATTGCTGGATTAAGAGCAGATGTCTCAAAGTAGTGTGCCATTATCCAATTTCTCAACTTAGAAAACCCCACACATAGCAAAGCTAGAGCATTTGACACGAGCCAGATAGCAATTGGCTGTCAAGTTACATAATGGAGTGTAAACCGGCCGGCCTGTTTACCCAAGCCTAAGCCACCATCCCACATTTCATCTCTTTCCTATTTCTCATTCTACTCCTTTTGCTTTTCCAGCGAAATATGGACACTTTCCAAAATTAATTTCAGCACTGACACATGGATAGTTTCCCACAGTGCTTACTAAGCAACTTTTCCCTGACAAGTTACTTTTGCTCAAGTACGAGCACATTGCACCCAAGAGGAATCTCGAGGTGGTGGAGCCATCTCTGGATAATTGCCTTTTTGTGTGAGCTCCTGGGCATCGGTGACTTGCGAGGAAGGGAAACAAGACACAAACAGAAAGCTGTGTGATATTGTGCGTGCTTTGTGCTTTTGGTTTTTTTTTTTTTCTTTTTAAGAAAGATCAAACTCTGGTAATTCTACACCAGGGAAAAATTCAGAAAGGAAAAAAAAATGTTAGCATATAAATATGGGCTGCTTTCATATGTGAGACGCACTAAGTCATCTTTTTTTCTTTTTTAAAAAGAAAAACCTGACTTGCTCACTATGCCATAATTTGCATGGTTCATATCGACTGATCTATAACCATTAGGGGTTTATAGATTGTATATTACATACTGAAGTGATAGATTATACATTATGTACAGATTATATATTACATAATATATAGGTTATAATACATTATACACAGCTGTGTGTTTTGGGTTGGTACAACAGACTAAGTTAACTCCAAATAAGCAATTCCTAGATTGACATGACGTGCTGTGAGTTCATCTGTGGAATCCAAGAGCTGGTTTACATACCAATAGATCATTGTCTGGCAATAATGAAATGGACCTTGTACATTATCCAAGCCGGAAATATCTGTGATCATAGTCGTCGTCCTCCTCCTCCTCCTCCTCCTCCTCCTCCTCCTCCTCCTCCTCCTCCTCCTCCTCCTCCTCCTCCTCCTCCTCCTCCTCCTCAAACTTTAAACTGCCAGAATTCTTGGCTTTCTCATTGACCAAAAATAAGCCATTATCAATGCACGTGTCAGCATTCCAACTAACGCACCCATTGAAAGCAGAACTCCGAGGCAGGTAGATTCCTCAAAGAACACATTTATTAGATACATCATATCAGCACAGCCAGTGAAAAACCAACTCTAACGGTTCCTGCTGTTTTCTGCTGGATGTCCCAAGTGTCCAATGAGGTGTCCAATGAGGATGGATGACAGGTTTCTCTCCCCCTTCACCAACCACCTGTTGCAATGACCTTGTTCCCACAGGAAAACTTTTTTTGTTTTGACTGTTAGCTGGGCTATCTACTCCCCCGCCCCCCTCTCAGGCTTTGTGGCAACTATGAGGCAGCACAAGATGGCTTCAGCCAGGTTCGCTTCAGAGTTGACAACATGTTTCTAGTAGTAGCCGACATACCAGCAGATGGGCTGGCCTTTGTGTCTCTCCACATTCACACAGCATGTTGTTATCCACTAAGAGCCTCCATTGGAGCGAATTGGTTTTACATTTAGGCAGCCGAACTGGCGGAGGAATAATTCAGGTTGAGCATCCCACGTGACAGATGTAGGAATGGGTTGGAGCCCACTATGGGCATGTTCTCCTTCTCTTCTGCTTTGTTTGTTTGTATCATTTTAAACAAACCAGATTGAGCTAGTGTTTGGACGGTGTTCTTCCAGGAATTCAGCTACAAATAACTGAAAACCTCCGGGCCATCTACTACTGTGGAATAGGTGGCCCAGATAAAAAATCAAGCAAGTGGGCCACAGAGCTAAGAGAGGAGGGGACGATGAATTAAAGAGGCCAAGAAATCTTTCTTTCCTGTACAGCTTTGCCAGGTTTGTTATTAACTCTCTCGTCTTGGAAACCTCCAGTGTGGTGCCCACTTATCTACCTGATTCGTCATACATTTAAAGATTCTTGTAAATAAAACGCATTCATTTATTTATTGTATTTATTTGAAAGCCAAGTGCTAGCTTCTGGCATCCACTTTGTTTCCAAAGCCTATCCTGAGTCATTGAGATAAACAAAACAACGATAAAATATCATCTGGCAAGATTCCTTCAAAAAGGACAAATGGAATTAAAAACAGCTGACTCCCAAACGGAAAAGACTGTTGTATTTATCTCACCAAACCCTGCATTGTAGACTTAAGGTGGGAAGTAAAGTTTTGCCTGGAGTTATCTGTGCTCATTGTTGCTTAGCTATTTCCAACGCTTTGTGACCCAATGAATGTCATTTTGTCAGGATTGTCTTTTGGTCTATTGTTATCAGGGGCAGCTTCTTTGATTTCTTTTAAGATCAAGTTTGTGACAGTATCTAGCTGCTTTATCTTCAATTGGTCTCTTTTTTTGATTGCCTTCGATTTTTTTTTCCCAGGATCTTCCCCAATTACTTTTGCTTTCACATGATGTGTCTAAAATATCTAAGTTTTAACTTCATCATTACTGCTTATCGTGCACTGACTGGTTTTACATCTTTTGAATGATTAGTTCTTTCTGCAGTCCATCATTCTCTCCAGAATTTTCTCCAGCACCACAAACTCTTTTTAGAATGTTCCTTTTCAACATTTACTAGGTGTCCTTGCTCCTCTCTTTTCCAATCCCTTAGTCATTTCTGGGTCTTTCTTCCTTTCTTCCACCCTGTAATCCCTTTATTCAGGGTGGAGTCGGGACGACTGAATGGAGCTCAGCATTTACTGGCTGGATGTCTTTCCTGATGCCCATGCAGAGTGCACAGCAGATATTTTCTTTTTGCACCCTGATAAAGAAACATATGTCACTGCCTAGGATTGAACTCTCAACCTTCCGAGTGGGAGGCAAGGGTCTACATCTCTAGGCCACTGCTCTGCTCATTT
Source organism: Natrix helvetica (assembly GCF_964273705.1). Classification (NCBI taxonomy): domain Eukaryota; kingdom Metazoa; phylum Chordata; class Lepidosauria; order Squamata; family Natricidae; genus Natrix; species Natrix helvetica. The sequence goes on along the minus strand of NC_138556.1, from coordinate 10,732,666 downwards.
CTGGGCTTTCCATGCCTGCTTCTAAACTGCAAGTAGTAATGGAATATGAGAAGAAGAGATCATTTGTTGTATTTTAAAAGAAGTTGGCAAGTTAGTAAAATTGTTTATACTTACATAGTCCTTCCTTCCTTCCCTTTCTTTCTCCTTTTTCCTTCCTTCCTTCTTTCCCTTTTTATTTCTTTGCTTTAGTTTTTTTCCTTTGCAATACTATTTTTTAAAACTTTTTTTTTAAAAAAACTGAAAATAACAGTTCATCTGCGTCATTCTGTAAGACTACGAATAGTTTTGCTAGTCTCTAGGTCATCAATTCCTACAACTTTGTTTTAGCAATATTTTCTAAAGCCCCTTCACTTCACTTTCCAGGATGCTCAGGTTTAATTCACTGATCAAACTTTTATGTGTGTTATTTCTTTGGAGATATTTTTGTACTGTTCCTACCTACCTACCTTCGTTCTTGTTCTGATAGATCTTTACCTTCTTTATTTTTTTATTAGGTCCATCTTTGTCTTCCTGCCTCTCTCTTGAATGTTGTTTGCATTGCCAAATTGCCTTTTGCTTTCTTCAGCTATTTTCAATATGTCAGTAGAGAGCCACGATGCCTACTTTTGCTTTTTAAAAACTGTCACAAGTTTTGAGATTGAATCCATTATAGCTATTATTTACTTTTACTGCCTAATCATGGAAATATCCCCGAGGCCCAATCTGGTTGGCCTGATGGTTTCATCTCCCCCCCCCCCCGTTTTAAATTTAAATAGCAATTTTGCAAAGTACGTGATACAAACTATAGTCAACATCAGGTTTTGCTTGTGATGTCAGAACAGAAATTCTCCAATTTTATGTGCACTTCCTATACGCAATTTCATCCATGTATTCCTCCAGTGGTCTCCATGTGCACAGCCATCTCCTAGGCCAGGGGTCGGCAATCTTAAACACTCAAAGAGCCACAATGGAAGCCCTCCATTAAATTCTGGAACCCACCGGAAATCCGATTCCCCCCACCATAGAGTCTCCTCCTAGTGTGGCATCCTTTTTCCTTTGCTGACTAGAAGTCCGGTCCCCCCCCCACCATAGAGTCTCCTCCTAGTGCAGCATCCTTTTTCCTTTGCTGACTAGAAGTCCGGTCCCCCCCCACCATAGAGTCTCCTCCTAGTGTGGCATCCTTTTTCCTTTGCTGACTGGAAGTCCGGTCCCCCCCCCCACCATAGAGTCTCCTCCTAGTGTGGTGTCCTTTTTCCTCTTCCTGTCCTAACCGAAAGCCCTATCAATTGTGGAGCCTACCAGCGACAGGGAGCCACAGCAGAGGGATGAAAGAGCCACATGCGGCTCCAGAGCCGCAGATTGCTGAGCCCTGTCCTAGGCTATTAGAAGAAAACATTTGCTATAAACATTGAATGTTCTTGGCTGAGCTCTTTTAGTCTGTCTCTTTTTTTCTCATTTTGTGCACCGTAAGCAAATATTCCCATTATCCCAAATGTTCCAACTTTAGCATTCCAGTTGCCTATAATAAATATGGCATCTTTTTTTTAATTGTACCCATAAGGCACTACAAGTCACTGTAGAACTACTGTAGTGGGACTGAACCATATTTTAGATCCATGATGGTGAACCTATGGCACCTGTGCCACAGGTGGCATGCAGAGCCCTCTCTGCAGGCATGCGAGCTGCCGCCCCAGCTCAGTTCCACCGCGCATGTGCGTGCGCCTCGTGCCAGCCAGCTGGTTCTTGGGTCTCTGCTGTGTATGCGCGGGGGGTGGGATGTATGCGAGAGACGCATGCACATACACGGGGGGCCATGCATGCATGGGGGGGTGCATACATGGGGGGCAGGGTGCATGGGGGGGTCGCATGTGCGTTGTATTATGGGTGTGCGTGCTGTCACGCATGTGCACTTTTGGTACTCGGCGACTAATGAGTTAGCCGTCACTGTTTTAGGTCATCATAATATTGATGGGATTATCTTGGACTTGAACTAAGATCAGTTCAATCTTGGAGGAGGAGCACTGACTTTGATAACTTTTTGGTATACGATGGCTAAGTCATTTCTTCCGTTTTTCTGGTCCACGGTAAAATATCTGATGTTCATCTGAATGAAGTGATTCATTCTAGTCCATTTTAGTTGGCTGGATCCCAGAAAGTTTGTGTTCCATCTCGAGATTCATGCTTAGACAACCTCAGGTTTTTCATGGTTCATGGTCATGACATCCCAGTGGTATATATTTCTTGGCTGCATCAAATTTTCATTTTGCCAGTGGGGACATCAGCAGCTAGACATCTTTTCAGCTTAAGTCTAGCCCCATCATAAAGCACTCCTGTTATTCATGCTGGCACTCTGCTTGTTAGATACCTTATGACGGAGGGAAGGGTTGCTCAGAGTTACATCTTGACAGTCTCAAGTGTGAATATCTATTTGGAGTTCTTTGGCTAAAGTCCCTCTGTGAGTTTCCATTTCTTTCTTCAGTGAACTGTGTTTAGTCTTACTCCTCATCTACTGACCTGCCGACATCAAATATCCACCTTCTGAAAATGTGTACTTCCAATCATATAACCAATAGCATCATTGGAAGCTCAAAAACCATCACTACAAAACAACCTTCATATATCATATTTAATCTAAAGGTAAAGGTTCCCCCGCACATGCGTGCTAGTTGTTTTTGGCTCTAGGGGGCGGTGCTCATCTCCGTTTATAAGCCGAAGACGTCTCTGTGGTCATGTGGCTGGCATGACTCAATGCCGAAGGTGCAGGGAACGCTGTTACCTTCCCACCAAAGGTGGTTCCTATTTTTCTACTTGCATTTTTACATGCTTTCAAACTGCTAGGTTGGCAGAAGCTGAGACAAGTAAAGGGAGCTCACTCTGTTATGCGGTGTTAGGGATTCGAACCGCTGAACTTCCAACCTTCTGATCGACAAGCTCAATGTCTTAGACACTGAGCCACTGTGTCCCATATATTTAATCTAGTGAAGTAAAAACTCATTTGTACAACTTGTTAAATATTGACCCGCATTAGTTTCCTCAGTGCAGGGGTGGATTTCTTCGAGAGGTGGATCAGCATTGCAGTTTTGCCTCCTGCAGCATCCTGACAGCCAAAACGGGACATTGGGGAAGGGCTCCAAGTACTCCCCCCCTGCACCTTGTTTTCACCCTCCATGGTCTCCTGCAACACTCTTCCAGTTGGTTTTCGGCCCATTTTTTGCCCTGTTTTTAGCCCCAATTTCGGACCATTTTTCAGGCCAGTTTTTGGACCATTCCCGATTGGCAGGGAGCTGCAGGAGGCCATGGAGGGTGAAAACAAGGCATGGGGTACACATAGCCTGTTTTAGCCACCAGAGGCACCACAGGCTGGTTCTTTGATATTTCCAGGCTGGCCCCACGGGGTGGATTTAAGCACCCTGTGGGCTGGCCTTGTGTTTGATACCCCTGCCTTAGTGTATGGTGTAAATTCATCTTGTTTGTTTAATTGAGGATTCAATGATTGCACAGTTCTGGTGACTGGGTACAACGTGTTATGGAAATACAACCCTTCTCTTGAAGAAGAGACAATGAAAGAGGTTCTTCATGAGAAGGCATTAGCTACCCATTATGATTTAGACTTGAGGTTTTAAATTACTAGCTTCCAAGGCCTCTTGCTCATGTGACCTGATGGTAAGGATCATTGGGTTTATGGACTAGAAGAGAAAGGTCCAATGGTGGTGTTGCACATGATGCAAATTGTGGTTTTTGTTAAACTGCAGTTCAAAAGCTATGGCTAAATGTGATGCCCCAACACAGACATTGTGGGTTTATTTAGTGATTCACCCTGGCGCAAGGCTCAGAGTGCGATGTGGAGACAACCAATTGTGGCTTATTTAATAACCATTCTAAAAACTCAGTATAACCAGGAATTGAGCCCTGCTCACAGTTGGGTGAGTCTAAGTGGCCTTTTTCATTGACTATGCTAAAGCCTTTGATTGTGTGAATCACAACAAATTGTGGCGAGTTCTTAAAGAGATGGGACTCACACCATCTTATTTGTCTCTTGAGAAACCTATACGCAGGTCAAGCAGCAACAGTGAAAACTGGGCACGGAACCACTGATTGGTTCAAAATTGGGAAAGGAGTCTGGCAAGGATCTATACTGTCGCCCTGCCTATTTAACTTTTATTCATCATGAGAAAGGCGGGGCCAGATGAATCAAAAGTTGGAATAAAGATTGCTGGGAGAAATATCAACCACCTCAGATATGCAGATGATACCACTCTAATAGCAGAAAGTGAAGAGGAACTAAAGGGCCTCTTGATGCAGGTGAAAGAAGAGAGTGCAAAAGTTGGCTTGAAACTCAATATTAAGAAAACTAAGATCATGGCATCCATCCCTCTCAATTCCTGGCAAATAGATGGGGACAAAATGGAGGTAGTGACAGATTTTATTTTCCTGGGCTCCAAGATCACCGCAGATGGGGACCCCAGCCAAGAAATTAAAAGTTGCTTGCTCTTTTAGAGGAAAGTTATGGTAAATCTAGACAACATACTAAAAAAAAAAAACAAAAAAAAACCAGAGACATCACCCTACCAACAAAAGTGTGTATAGTAATGACTCTGCTTTTCCCAGTTGCAATGTATGACTGTGAAGGTTGGACCATAAGGAAGGCTGAGCGCCAAGGAATGGAGGCCTTTGAACTCTGGTGCTGGAGAAGACTCCTATGAGTCCCTTGGACTGCAAGGTGATCAAACCTTGCCTAGAGAAGATCAATCCTGACTGCTCTTTAGAAGACCAGATCCTGAAGAGGAAACTCAAATACTTTGCCCCCCTAATGAAAAGGAAGGACTCCCTGGAGAAGAGCCTCATGCTGGGAATGATGGAAGGCAAAAGAAGAAAGGGACGACAGAGAATGAGGTGGCTGGATGGAGTCACCGAAGCAGTCAGTGTGAGCTTAAATGGACTCCAGAGGATGGTAGAAGACAGGAAGGCCTGGAGGAATGTTGTCCATGGGGTTGCGATGGGTCGTACATGACTTCGCAACTAACAACAACCGTGGTCTTTTCTAAATTTCCCATCTCCTTTTTACCTGAGGATCCACTGAGCCCCCAACTCACAACTCAGCCTCAGGACTGTGGAATTGGCAGGCTCCCCCTTTTGCCTTTGCCAACTTCTTGTAAGTACTTTGCAGCAAAAAAGGGGATTATCAGCAACTTGTCAGAGGTCTTTTAGGGAAGTGGGAATTAGTCTCATGGCTCAGAAATATTCTGGGATTACACGAATAATGCATATGGAACAAGGATGCCCCCAGCCAGGTTTATGGATTATTTCAAACTGAAATTTCCTGTAATCTCCGCTATCTGGCATCGCTAACCAGACTGCTGCCAACTAACCTTTTTTTTTAAAGACTGAGGTGGCAAGCAATTTGCCAGCACAAAGCCAGAGGTCCAAACCAAACCACTCCAACTTATCCTATAAAAAGAAGAATATGAATCAGTTAGGGGTCAAACTTTCTGGGCCTCCTTTCTGAATTTCCTTCGCCTTTTAAAACAGATGGCTTATCCCCAGGCCCACCGCGGTACGTGAGCAGAGAAGTGGCGTGACTTCTAAGCCCGTCGTTTTAATTGCTCTGACTTGCTTCTTTGTCCCCTTCTGTTGGCCAGCTGCTGGTGCATATGGAAATTGTCTCTTTATTTAGAATTTTGAACCTGTCCAACCTGAATGGCTCTGGTGAGGAACGGGAATAGGAATAGCACATTAGAAGGTGCTTTAAGCTGCTTTCATTCTCAGTCATTTCCCCTCGTTCCCCACCCTTCCACATGGTTCCAGGTATTGCACGTCTTCTAATGCGTTATGAATATTCATCTCCTTTGGAAGAGTGAGGCCCAATAGGTATTTGGAAACGTGCTTATTTGCAAATGTATGCAGGTAGAAGACAGATCAGAATAAACAGCACAGGACGCCTGTCGAACAGCAAATCTATTACAGTTGTGTCAGTTGTGCAAAGAGAGGGATGCTTCCTTTCTGCTCTAGATAATCCTAACAGCTTTATACATCATATTAAATCATTTGCTTATTGGCTGAACAGAAGAGAACTGAACAGAATTCCTCTACATATCTGAAGATTCAGGTCGCCAGTTGTATTCTTAGAAGATTTTATTTTATTTTATTATGTTAATTGTTTTTTTTTAATGAACAAAAAAAGGAAAAAAAGAGCAAAATATAAAAATAATAGCAATCTGTTACATTATTGAACAGAAACAACTGGACTTTCTTGTTTGTTTTTGAAAAGGTTTCGCTTTTTATCCAAGAAGCTTCTTCAGCTCTGAACTGAAGTCAGTCAGAGCTGAAGAAGCTTCTTGGATGAGAAGCGAAATGTCTTCAAAGAAAAACAAGAAAATCCCAAGAGCATGAAACTAAATCCTTCTCCCGACAAAAAACCCTTTTTATTAATTTATTATGAATTCTGCTCATTCACATCCAGCAAAGTCTTTCAAGGGAGGATTTACAGTCACAGACCTGGTGTGCTTAATTGTAGTTTGTAGGAAAAGCCGCAATTTGGATTTCTCCCAATCTCCAAGGCATAAACCATGATTGATAAATCGCAATTAGCTGAGCCTTTTTAAACTATCCGACCATGTTATGATTTAGTGAGATTAAAAAACCCACTTATGATTTATTCCTGCTCTGATTGTGTCAGGAATGACCTCCTAAAGTGGAATTGCAGCAAATTAGTACATTATTAGCAAATTAGCTACCATTTATTATACAAACAAGGTAAACTTAAGTTCATTTAGTGACCGTCCAAAGTTACCACAGCACTGGAAAAAGTGACTCACAATCATTTTTCACACTTTTACAACCTTTGTAGCATCCCCATGGTCATTGATCAAAATTCAGACTTCTTGGCAATGGGCTCCTACTTATGACCATTTCTGTGTCCCCCTTTGTGACCTTTTGACCCCCTTTTTGAGACCTTTCGGCATGCAAAATCCACAGGGAAGCAAGATTCACCTCAAGTCTTAAAGTTGCTAAGTTTGGACACCCTTTTAAGATTTGTGGACTTCAACTGCCAGAATTCCCCAGCCAGCAGAGCTTTCTGGAAGTTGAAGTCCAAAAGTCTTAAAGTTGTCAAGTTTGGACACCCCTGTCCTAAGTCAAAGACTACCTGTATTTGTGTAGCCTTTTGGGAGGAGAATGTGTTGGGCGCTCACAGGTGGGAGCTGATTTGACGAGTCCACCTGAGTTCCGTGTGAAGCAACAGCTGCGGCTGAAGCACTAATGAAATTTGAAATGATTGCCTGCTCGGGCTTTGGAGGGCAGCAGGCCTGGGCCTGCTGGAAGAAGCTGAGGCGAAGCAGGGTGAGTAAAGTTGCCTTTTCCTTCTACATATTAATCTGAAACTGTCAAGGGGTGGCTGGAGAGCTGGCGCTAGTAGAGGGGGCGGGGATGAAAGTGACAAATTGAATTGTTGCCGGCATGTAATGCCAACTGACATGTCTCGGTGGTGTGAAACCGTGAGGAATTTGGTCTTTCAGCAGGAGCAAAATGCCAACCAACAATCCTCACAGGAGTAAACTGGAAATACCCACGGTTAGGTATTTGTTTGTTTGTTTTTTTCCTTTTTGCAGGGTGGGTGGGTGGGTGTTACCTTTTTATTTTTATAAATAAATCATAGGGCTGTGAAGATATTTACAGTCCCCTCACCTCTTGGACATAAATTGTTTCAACTCCTACCCTCAAAGACGCTATAGAGTACCTCACACCAGGACAACTAGACACAAGGTGTGTTTTTTTCCCTGAACGCCCTCACTCTGCTTAACAAATAATTCCCTCATCACTGTCAAACCATTCACCAAGGCTGCCTTACTATTACTATTAATCTTCTTGTCGTTCCTATCACCCATCTCCTCCCGTTTATGCCCTTAACTTTGTTGCTTGTATCCTTACGATTTACATTGATTGTTTCCTAGTATGATTTGATTGCTTATTTGTACCCTATGACTATCATTAACTGTTGCACCTTACGATTCGTGACAAATGTATCTTTTCTTTTATATACACTGAGAGTATGTGCACCAAAGACAAATTCCTTGTGTGTCCAATCACACTTGGCCAATAAAGAATTCCTATTCTATTCTATTCTATTCTATTCTATTCTATTCTATTCTATTCTATTCTATTCTATTCTATTCTATTCTATTCTATTCTATTCTATTCTATTCTATTCCATTCCATTCCATTCCATTCCATTCCATTCCATTCCATTCCATTCTATTCTATTCTATTTTCCAGGAATTTCCCAATGTTTCGCAATGTTGTTTTCACAACAGCAATATTGCAGTGTAAGACAAGGGGAGAGGGAGTTATTGGTTTGTTTATTTATTTAGCATATGGCAGAGAACACACGAATAAACAGTCATAAAATTATAAAGGAAGAGCGTCTGAGGGAAATATGTAGTCAATTCAAATGTATGTATGTATGTATGTATGCATGCATGCATGCATGCATGCATGCATGTATGTATGTATGTAAGTTATTGGTTCAGAAGTTGCATAGCTTCCAGAAAGTGTGGGTGCTCCAACATGGGAGGTTTTTAAGAAGAGACTGGACAACCATTTGTCCGAAATGATGTAGGGTTTCCTGCTTGAGCAGGGGGTTGGACTAGAAGACCTCTAAGGTCCCTTCCAACACTGTCATTCCGGATACATTTTAAAATACTATCCTATTCATAAGAATAGGATAAGTGTTCTATATATATTAATATATAGGCCCTTTATCTAATTAAGTGCAGCATTTTTTAATTGGAGAAAGGCTATTTCTCCTCCTGTTTATGCTCCCAAATGTGACGAGGAATATAACAATCATAATCAGGGGAGGATCCTCTGCCTCATTTAAGAGAGCTGCGCTGAGTTTACATATTGTTATTTCAAACTTATGATTTAACAATGATTTATTGAATAAACCATTGTTTGTTTGACGTTTCTTCCTTTTTTCTTTTTAAAATTATTTTATTTGTAAACATTTTGAATACAGTGGAAAAGACCCGAATACACCAAAACCTGCATACCTGTACCTGTGAAAATCTACGAAAACACACACACACACACACACACACACACACACATCGTAGATTTTCACGGGTGTAGGTATGCTGGTCATGTTGTATTTGGGTCTTTTCCTGTGTAAGACCCGAATACAGACCAGCATATATATCTCCCTTTATTTATTTATCAGTAGAAATGTGACACAAATGTAACAAGGGAACATAAAAAAAAATGGCTTTCTGCCTGGATGGCTCCTAGGGTGAGCCAATAGACAGGAAAGGGAAGCAGTATGCTCCCTCCCATATTTGGGCATATCGGGGATTGTGACACAATACATATACATACATACACACGCGCACGCACACACACACACACACACAGGTAACAATACTAGTAGTATAATAGTAAATTTAGCTAAATTTTTCTTTATATTGGTTTATTTATAAACATGGATCATCTTTATATTTAATTCATACATGAATATGAATATGAACATGAATGAGTTTCTATGTCACTGTGGGGTTCTCACTGATGGCTTCACAGCTTCACGAAGACTTCAGGATTCCTTGTACTAAAGTGTTGTTATTTTTAAGATCACCTATGAAATGATCTGGTGTGAACAAAGCACTGTCCCTAACCTCTAGTTTGTTTGTTTTTTGATACAAAAACATTAAGTGCTAACAGCCATGGCCTCCATCACGTAGGTATAAAACGTATCCTTACTAAATTTAGGCCTTGGGTCACGTCAAAATCTTCCCTTGCTCTACCCACTTTCTAAAACATTTTAAAGTGGTTTTCTCAAAGCCCAGAGAGCTGTGTGATGACAACAATGCACTTTGCTTGTATATTTTTAGCATTTGCAAATGCAAACATCTTCTGGCTTTCTGGAGGAATTTCCAGATGCAAGGTATTTTGGGCCAGTGAGATCCAGATGTGTTTCTAACAATGTAATCTGGGGGGGGGAAGGGAGGGGGGAAGGAATATGCCCACAATCAGACAGAGGTGCTAAGACATAACAACGTGGTACCAGAGTTCACTTTATAATATCTTAAAAGTCTAAGGAGTATCTAAGGAGCCGATGTTCCTTAGATGCTCCTTTTATACGGAGATTAGGGAAAAAACAGATTCTGCCAATAACTGCTAGGCATCCTGGCTGTTCTGGCACTACCTGTCTCCAGTGGCTGCTTAGTGATGAACAGTCCATAACCACAGCGCAGGTGGACAGATTCTGCGCAGCGGCACTGGGGATTCGTCGCAAACACATGTCTTCTCCACCATAGCCATGTTATATAACAATTGTGGCAAACCCTTTGCATTGCTTAGTCACTCCTCTTTTAGCGTTGGACCTACAATGGGCCACACAGTTTAGGGATTGCAACTATCTTATATTCAGACCATGCATAATTGACACTGGATTTTATTATAGATTTTAGTTGTTATTTATTATTTTACACTAGAAGTTTTAAGTGTATATATACGGAGTGCTTTTATTTGTTCTGCTCGCTGGTCTCAGACTGTAATAATAAATTATTGTTGTTGTTGTACCTTAAAAGTTCATCGATTATGCTTCCTCCCCCCTCTCTTCCCCAAGTCCTGAATAATATGATAAAATGCTGCTTGGATGTAGTAATGCTGAGGTGGTTTTGGTGAGCAAAAGTTATGACCACAGAAAAAAATAGCACAGGAAAAAAAAAAGAAAGAAAGCCACACCAGTAAAGTAGAGAGTTAATTATGGCTTTTCTTTTAGCTGAAAGAACAAGGTCTGGATTATACCATCATCCTGGATTGGAAATGCATTTGATTGTGCCAATCACAAGGGGAACTTACTCTGTCTTCACCAAGCAATTTCTGTGTTCTTAATATTCCTGCCTATGTCCCCCCCCAGCCCCCCCCATAAGACCCATTCAGATTCTGGTCAGAAACTAGTTGGATCGCTGCTTGATGGGCCTCAATACAAGAAGAACAAAACTTAGCAAAAAGGAAAGATAATCTGCTGGATAAACTTCCAACGAACTCAGCTGAGTAAATAGTCTTTTCATATGATTAGGTGCCCCTCCCAAGAAGAAATCTCTCCCCCCCATTCCTTTTCAGAGCCTCCTTCACTCTGTGCTATAACTCTGCCCAGTGCCAGCAGTTCGATCCTGACCGGCTTAAGATTGACTCATCCTTCCAAGGTCGGTAAAATGAGGACCCAGATTGTTGGGGAAAATATGCTGACTCTGTAAACTGCTTAGAGAGGGCTGCCCTGCAAAGCATTGTAAAGCGGTGTATAAGTCTAAGTGCTATTGCTAGTGTGGGACTAGGAAAAAATAAAATGTTTCTCCCATTTGTTTTGGCTTTCTTCATAGCTACCAGCAAATACTGTCAGACCAGGTATACCCCAGTTTTCAAGCAGCTGGAACAAGCCCAATGAAATAGGCACAACTTTATGGAGCTTTCCATGAGTGAAGCTGCTTTTTTCCTCAAACAAAATCATCCCTATTCTTGGCAGGCAGGCTTTTTTCCCCTGACCTAGATATTCACACATCACCTTGCTCTTTGGAGCCGATCAGAAAATTAGCGGCACTGTTTAAATGGTCTAAAAGGAATTCATCTGTTTCTGAAGGCCAGAGGAAGAATAGCATTAACAATAGAATTATATACTGCTTCACAGCCCTCTCCAAGCGGTTTACAGAGTCAACAAATTCCCCCCAACAATCTGGGTCCTCATTTTACCGACCTTGGAAGGATGAGTCAATCTTAAGCCGGTCAGGATCGAACTGCTGGCAGTGGGCAGAGTTAGCTTTCAAAACTGCCTTCCAACCACTGGGAGGGAGGGAGGGAGGGAGGGAGGGAGGGAAGGAAGGAAGGAAGGAAGGAAGGAAGGAAGGAAGGAAGGAAGGAAGGAAGGCAAGCAGGCAGGCAGGCAGGCAGGCAGTGAGTGAGTGAGGGAGATAGCACTTAGACTTATATCTCGCTTTACAGTGCTTTACAGCCCTCTCTCAACGGTTTACAGAGTCAGCAAATTGCCCCCAACAATCTGGGTTCTCATTTTATCCATCTTGGAAAGATGGAAGGCTGAGTCAAACCTTGAGCCCTGTGAGATTCGAACTGCCAAACTGCAACCAGCCGGCAGTCAGCAGAAGGAGCCTGCAGTACTGCACTCTCACCACTGCGCCACCACAGCTCTTCATGAAAACAGAGGGGTAGGATTAAAGGATAAATGAAGGTATTTTAATGAACACATCTGGATGGAAGAGTGTCAGAAAGCTGGTTGTAGAAGTAACCAGATCCAGTGCTTGGGGTACCCTTATCTTAAGACAGCAGGACATTCTGAGAATGAGCAAACATGGTCTATGTGGACCTTCTCTTTGGTTTCTGGAAAGTGTTTACTCAGAACTCTGGTGTCAGCAAAGCACCGGGCATTCCCAATAAATCTCCACGCGTTTTTGCTGGTGCAGCACTTAAGAAATGCAAAGTGCTGCCTCTGCAGCCAAGCAGTCTCTGTTCTCACTCAGGGTACCCTCCATCTTCTCTTCCAGGCTGTTCTGTTTGTCAGATTAGCTGCCAGTCTGCCACTTTCTGCTTCTTAATCCTCCAAAGCGAGCACTTTCCTTCAGCAAACATGAGCTCAGAGCCAAACGTTGGAGCTCTCGTGGATCATAACTTCCTTTTTCTTTTTCTTTTTTGGTCCTCCCTGCACTGACCGTGAATCCCAATAAAGTTTTCTTTGGATGTAGAGATGCCAAGTCTGTTGGATGTCCATCACGATGTCCCTTCTGATCAGAGGTGAGTTTCTACCTATTCGGTCAAGTTCGGACGAATAGGTAGCAACTCCAGCGGACACCTGACCGTACCAGTTCTTTGATTGGCAGCACCATCTTGATTTTCCGTTCTGCACATGCGCAGAACAATGTTCATTTTAAAAATATTTTTTCCCCAGTTTTTAATATCGTGCACATGCACAGATTGTTTTAAACGAAAAATGTGCTGTTTTAAACGAAAATGTGCACGTGTGTGTAGCACGCTTCTAATTTTCTTTTACTACTGAACCGGTAGTAATGCCGGACGGCACCCATCCCTGCTTCTGATGGAGGCTAGAAATCTGCAGCAAAAGATGGTTATAAGTTGTTTGTCAACATTAGGGCTTCTGTTTTTCGGTTTGTTTTTGACGAACAGACCAGAGGACTTTACAGTAATTGGGTTGATTCTTTTGGAGTGGTTTGGTTGGTATTTTTCCACTCCCTTTCCCCCCCCCCCCTTTTAATTTTAATGTGGTTTCGCATTGTTCGTGCATAGATATATTTTGGGTTAATTTGAAATACAATAGTAACGTATTTTGAAAATACTGTCTCTTTGGATTGGAGCTTCATTTACCATTTGATGAGAAAGCCATTTCTGTGGCTGTGATTTTTTGCACTGCATAATGCTATTTAATTGTTTTGTCTTAACATGTTTTGTGAACTGAACCGTTGAAGTGTTGTTTAGCTTCTTAAGAATAAAGACAGCTAGGCTGAGAAAGGGCCCTTTGGTGCTCTTTAAGCAAAGATTTTAAGTGGATTCAGGACTGAACATTAGGGCTGGTCTGGATAATGCTGGAAATCATTTCTAAAACTCAAAAATTAAACTTCAATAAATCTAAATCATCAAGGGGAGAGTTTCTAGCTGGATTATCTTAATCTAGCTATTTTGCTTGGCGATTCTGAGGTTTTTTTCCAAAACATAGCAAAGAAATACAGAGTTAGTAGATATAGATAACTGATTAACAGAGTTGGAAGTTTAGTTTTAGTTTTACTTTAGTTTAGCTTTTAGTTTAGTTTATTGTCATTGCACCTTGTACAAAAAAATTAAATGCCATCTTTAGGGTACATTATAACTATAAAAATAAAAGACAAACACGCATCCTTCACATTCTATACAATTGAATTGAAAACCCCTGATATTGCATTAATATAGCACTATACAGTAGGATTCTATATGGTTACTGCCCTGGGATAGAAGCTGTTTTTCAACCTATTTGTCCTTGTTTTTATTATCCTGTACCTTCTGCCGGATGGTAATAGTTCAAAAAAAGAGTGCCCAGGATGAGATGGATCTTTAAGAATGTAGGTCATCATTGCTGGTCACCTAGTCCAATCCCCACCCAGCAGACCCTACTATTTCTGACAGATGGCAGTCCAATCTCTTCTTGAAAGCCTCCAGTGATGAAGCTCCCACAACTTCCAAAGGCAACTTCTATTCCGTTGGTTGATTGTTCTCACTGTCAGAAAATTTCTACTTATTTCTAGGTTGAATCTCTCCTTTTTTCAGTTTCCATCCATTATTCTTTGCCTGGCCTTCGAGTGCTTTGGAAAATAGCCTGACCCCCTCCTCTCTGTGGCAGCCTCACAAATATTGGAACACTGCTATCATGCTTTCCCTGGCCCTTCTCTTCACTAGATTAGCCATGGCCAGTTCCTGCAACCGTTGATCGTATGTTTTAGCCTCCAGTCCCCTAATCATCTTGGTTAGTAAACCCCTCTCAGCTTTGTGAACACTGAATGAATGTTGCTAACTCTTTTTTTTTAACTTGACAAAGTCTTCATCTTTAACAGCTATGTGACTTGACAGCACAAATTACCGTCTCTATTTGTTACTGTCTGTGTGCACATGTATGAGAGTTTTGTTGGTGTCTTAAAAATAATGAATTGTTCAAAATGTCTTTAGAAAGAAAACTGCCAACTTTGGTAAAGGTTGGGAAGATCTTGTACTTTTATAAAGTACTAGCTGATAACCCAGTGTTGCCCAGGTATTTATTTTTCTTAATCCTATATTAGATAGGAAAAGCCGTGATTTTGTTAAAAATGTCCAGACCAAATGTAATTTCTAGTATTGGATTTTCCCCCTTATCAGAGGGAGCCCCCTTGTGGAATACTGTGAAGCCATTACCATGGCAACTCTACTATGCTGCACAGTGGAATCCATTTTACGGCAGTACAGTAGAAACCATTTTAAGGCATAACAGGATGTATCTTAACAGAACACATAAATTGAGGGGTGTTAGGGGTGTCTTACCTCCACAGTATTTGTTTCCAAAGAGTAAGTCATCTGTGTACCAAGTTTGGTTGAATGTGCTGGAGGCGTTCCAGAGTTATGCGGGAAAATACACACACAGAGAGACATTTCTATATATATATATATATATATATAGATGAAAATGGGAAAAAAACAAAACTACTCATCCTTCTGAATGTTATTGTTAATGTTATGTTAGTTCAGATATGAACAACCATCTTTTTTCTATCTTTGTTTTATTGATTAGGCCACCATTGGCTGGTTCATACAACTAACAAATCAATAAACTGTGTATTATCTGCCAGAGGTTGAGCTTACATCTAGCATAAGTCTTTTTAATTTGGAAAGAGGGGAGGGAAAAGAGTTAACTAGCTGATGCTTGGAAATATTCTCTTTTGTTATCCTGGTTGATCTTGTCAATTGTTTGCCCTAAGGAGTCCTTGGAAAAGTTCCTGTGTAAATGGATCATGAATGTTTTATGAATTCAACACTGGTAAAGTAAATTAAAGGGTCATTAATAAGTTCATTTAAAGTACTTGGCACTTGTGCTGAATTATGAAACTAGCACATGATGCAAAAAACAAACAAAACCCCAAATAAAGTATTAGACAGCTTGAAAGTGGTGGGAAGAAGATCCTAACTAGCTTTCTGCTTCTTTATAAATATGTTCTTTAAGCACAATTAAGTGGGATGAGCAAATGATGAAAACCTAATTAATCTTTCTTTCCACCTGGTCCTTTCTAACCATCTTGTCTTCACAATAATTCTTGTCAGATACTGAACTGTGGACATTTTCCTTGTGTGTAGTTGCTAGAGAGATTTCTTTTCTCAGGGCTGACAGAGCCTGGCGTGAAGGGGCTAGGGAGGGGGTTAGTAGAGATTAGCTGGGGTGTTGTAGTTTAAATAAAATCCCCCTGGGAATCAAGGACCATCATGCAGGTGTCTACAGGACAGAGGCTGAGGTCATCCTGCAACTGGAGTGTATGCTGATTGGATCGTGTGACTGAGACTCTGGGAAGGAGAATGTGTCACTGCACGCACCCACGTGGATGCTGGCAAGCCCGTTCCAACTGTACTGGTTGGACCGGAATCCGCAACCCACCACTGGGCCAGAACCCTATGCCAGTTATCAACTGCCTTCAGAGTCAGACATCTGTGAGGCAGATGAACAGCTGGAGCCTGTTCCCAGTGTGCACAGGCGCAGAGTTGCCAGACGAAGGGAACAGCTAAAGCCCTCTGATGCTTTGGAGAATAGGTCGACCCTCTTCTCTGTGACAGCCCCTCAAATATTGAAAGACTGCTATCATATCATCCCTAGTCTCCTTCCTCATTAGACTAGACATATCCAGTTCCTGCAACTGTTCATTGTATGCTTTAGCCTTCAGTCCCCTAATCATCTTTGTCGCTTTTCTCTGCACTTATTCTAGATCTCAACCTTTGTATTGTGGTGATGGGAACTGGATGCAGTATTCCAAGTGTGGTCTTACCAGTGTAGTATAAAGCAGGACTTCATGTGATCTTGATATTATTCCTCTGTTGAAGCAGCCTTAGGGTCACTTCTCTTATTTATCCCTATAACCAGAACTCTGAGAGGGGCTAATAGGGAGAAGATATGGCCAAGTCATCCAAGGAGATTCTACCTCCTGGGTCTTTCTGGTCTTAGTCCAACAACTTCACCACTATGCCATGACACCTCTCTTATTCTTTTATTCTCAAAATTTGGAGAGTCCTATTTGGTGTAAGGAGGTAGTGACAGATTTTATTTTTCTGGGCTCCAAGATCACCACACATGGGGACTGCAGCCAAGAAATTAAAGGACACTTGCTCCCGGGGACGAAAGCTATGGCAAACCTAGACAGCATACTAAAAAGCAGAGACATCACCCTGCCAACAAAAGTGAGTAAACTCAAGGCTATGGTTTTCCCAGTTGCAATGTATGTCTGTGAAGGCTGGACCATAAGAAAGTCCTGAGCGCCAAAGAATGGAGGCCTTTGAACTATGGTGCTGGAGAAGACTCCTGCAAGTCCCTTGGATTGCAAGATGAGCTAACCGGTCAGTCCTAGAGGAGATCAACCCTGACTGCTCTTTAGAAGGCCAGATCCTGAAGATGAAACTCAAATACTTTGGCCACCTAATGAGAAGGAAGGGCTCCCTGGAGAAGAGTCGCATGCTGGGAAAGATTGAGGGCAAAAGAAGAAGGGGATGACAGAGAATGAGGTGGCTGGATGGAGTCACCGAAGCAGTATGCATGTCATTTATCTTTAGCCACACTTAATTACATTAGAGTTGCATTAATTCAAAAGGATTGTGATATTTCACACTATTTTCGTATTAAAAATAAGAACTCTCTTAAGTTGAGTTCAACTTTCGGTGCCCTTCCAAACCTAAATGCATTGTTTTCATGGCAATAATACAGAATGGTTTGCCTTTCCTACCTTCTGGATCTTTTCAGTTTAGTCTATCACCTTGACATTCCTTGGAGATGTCATCCACCCAAGACTAATAAAGCCAATCCTGCTTAGCATCTGAATCCAGATAAATACAGACTGTCCTTGGTGTTAATTACTTACTTTTGCTCTTCAAATTTGTCCACATTGGATTTAATGGGATTCTGTCTCAAATGAACTTGGATAGGATTGCCAGTTCAGAAAGATGCCTGACTCTTGTCTGCTACTGCAAAAACAAAGTAATACATCATACCAACACATATATAATTTATTACTTTGTTTTATACATATCTTTCGAAAGGAAGCTAAGGAACTTTGGCAGTCTGCTCTCATGGAGAATATGGGTGTGTGAACCTTTTAAGAAAATGGAATGTTCACAGGGAAAAGAAACAACACAACCAGCAGATTTAGAATGACAGGTAAGAAATGAGAAGTCTGAAAAAGAAAGATGCATTCACTTACCTAACAGTATGGTCCATTAGTTCAGGTGGAGAATAGATTTAAATCTACCGATCATTGAGGATTAGCTGCAGACTGGCAAGGATTTCTGACTGCCAGTGGACTGACAATTAAAGAAACCAAAATAACTGCCAGCCATCTTCATGTAAAATGATGCTGTGGCATTGAGAAAAGTTTGGCCTTAAGGCCTCCTTTGTAACCTGCCTCCACACAAACCGCAGTTATAGATTTTGGAGTTGTATTTGCATAAAATCCTAGACTTGACCAATGCTAACTTTGTGGCTTACTATGTTGTACAAGCTCAGTCAATTATATGTGTTGGTGCATTGTATGTTCACAGGAAAAATGGATTAACCCCAAAGCCCAATTAAACAACTTGTACCAATGGAGTTGTGTTTGTATCTGGAGCCATCTGCTTGAGCTGAATGGAGTCCATTTTTAATAAATACAGCACTGTGTCAGGGTTCCAAGTAACATCCCCAACAAAAGAAGACTTGCGTTCCTTCAAAGTTCCATTTTATTAGAGGTGTCCTATTGGCACACCTGGGAAAACCCAAATCTGAAAGTCTCCAGATTTTCCCCACTCAAACGAAAGCTCAAGTCCCTGCCCAGCACCCACATGTCCATCACATGGTCCAATCATGCACCATCCAAAACTAAAGATGCCTCCCAACCTCATCACAACTGCAGGGCAAGATGGTCTTGACTTTCTGAGAAAGAATGTTATTATGACTACATATCACCCACAGTCTATATAACTCCCCGTCCCATTTTCCCACAGTAGAAAATGTGGCAGGTCTGAAGGCTCAAATATATAAGATGGCTTCCAGGTCTGACACAGTGGCTTGTCCACACAGACAAGGCATGTTATAAATTCTAAGCTAGAGATCTAGGTAGAGTTGTGCCACAACATTTGCTGGAGATTATTTAGAGAACATTGCAAATGTTGTCACAGGTGTTTCACAGAAGAAGACTTTTTTGTACTTAGAACCATGTGTATTATCAGGAAAACAGGTAAGTATGTATCATGTATCATATTCCTGTAAATCTCTGGGGGGTCTCTATTGTCTTAGATTCTTTTATCTTGTTTTGCTTCCCTAAAGTATATTATGATAAGTCTAATTTGGGTTGACAAAATCAGAAATGAAGAAGTGATAAGCCACCTGGGAAAGCCAAGGGAAATAATCAAAATCATAAAAAGTGGAAGTTAGAATATTTTGGACATGTGATGCGACACCCAGAAAAATACGGCATACTCCACTTAATTCTTCACTTAAGGAAAGATTGAAGGCAAAACTCAACAGCACTTTTTTATGTGGTTGTTGATAAAAATAAGATTGCCAATGTTTGATGATGAGTTTGGAAGGAGAAGGAGTAGGAGTAGGAGAAGAAAGAAGAAGAAGAAGAAGAAGAAGAAGAAGAAGAAGAAGAAGAAGAAGAAGAAGAAGAAGAAGAAGAAGAAGAAGAAGAAGAAGAAGAAGAAGAAGAAGAAGAAGAAGAAGAAGAAGAAGCAGCTATATTAATGCTTGCTTGCCATTGCCAAGAAATTCCCAAGATTATATGAGGGCTGATCTCAGTTCAAATGAGCTTAACTAAATTAACTGTGTAGTTCTCTCCCAGTCTCATTTATTTCCTTATTCACCTACCACAAAGGCAGAAGAAACAGAAAAGTGAGGAAAGGGAGAAAATTAGCAGGACCTTTCTTCTCAAATTTTTTTCCTCTAACATCTGCTCCACTTTTGGCAAGGAGAGGGGACATGATGGCAGAGAAGAAAGTGAACGCAATTCATTCTTGACTGTAAATGTCAATGACAGTCAATGATATTTCCTTCCCCCCCCCCACTTCATCATTACTGGTAGCCCATCATTCTGAAGATGAGGTCTTTTGTGCTTTCTCTTCAATTACATCTTGATGAGGAACCCCTGTGGCTGTCTGCTGCAGAACAGAGGTGATGGGCTATAAATACACATTTGATGGCCTTATGATTGCTGCTATGAATAGGTGTTGGTTAATAGAATCTTCTGGAAAGAATGTTAGGTCTGCCATTGATAAATTGCATCACTGTGAGAAGAGATGTCCTAAGAGAACACTGGGCTGGAGTCCCTTGTGGAAGATGAACGGAAGTAGGGATTATAAATAGTCCTCACAAATTGGATAGCTAGACATCATGTTAGCCTAGCATCGTGATGGCGAACCTATGGCACACATTCCACAGGTGGCATTCAGAGCCCTCTCTGCAGGCACATGAGTCTTCCCCCCAGCTCAGCTCCACCGTGCATGCACGCGCGCCTCCCACCAACCAGCTGTTCTTTAAGTCTCTGTCGTGCATGCTTGGGGAGGGAGTGAATGTGGGAGATGTGCGTGCATGTGTACAGGGGGATTGCACATGCATGCATGAGGGATTGTGTGCACACACAGGGGTGCATGTACATGCGTGAGGGGTAGAGGGAGCATAGGGTGGTCACACATGCATGCCTGGGGGCAGAGTGCAAATGTGGGGGGGTCATGCACGCGTGCACGGGGAGGGTGTGTGTGTGTGGGTCACACACTTTGCATTATGGGTGCACACATGTGTGCGTTGCCATGCTCACACATGTGTGCTTTTAGCACATGGTGACAAAAAGGTTAGCCATCACTGGCCTAGCACAATACCTGGGTCCAACCTATGGGGTTACTTTATGATTCAGTGTGTTGTAAGAATCTGGAACATTAGGTTAGATAATAGATAGTCATGTTTCATGATTAACTACATGTTTCGTGCCAAGCCAGCCCTAACTGTTAATGATTGATTTGGGCTTAAGGAGCCTAACAACTGTGACCCTGTAGGCTTCAAATAGGCTCTTAGGGATGCCTACAGCTCTGGACCTGCAGGTATTTTACTTCTGGCTTACTGAAATGTGCAAACCAGTATGTGGTTTCAACCCTTGGTAGTTCCAAAGGTGCTTTTCCAAAAGGCAACTGGACTTTCTCATTTTTTCCCCCTGGAAAATGTCTAGTCCTCATCCAAGAAGCTTCTTCAGTTCTCAGTCTGGCTTCTTGGATGAGAAGCAAAACATTTTTCAGGGGGAACACCCCCCCCAAGAATGTCCACTTTGCCTTTTGGAAAAAGCACCTTTGGGCAACCCTGACCTTGGTAAGTACTAGAATTTCTGGTGAAATGAGACAGTTCACATAATTAATGTCTCCCCCCTCTTCCCAGTTACCTTATATCATTTTGGTATTAATCTGACATTTCTCACACTGCCTGGAAGCTTTCTGTGACTTTCTTTAACAGGCAGACATCCAACAGGCCTAGATTGTGTTTTTTTTTCTAGAGCAGGAATGCAATCATTGCTGAGCTTCCATCTGCTCCATTGCTAATTATGGCATGGACTACAGCTATTACTGATCTAGAATTAAGATCAAAGATTGGCTGTAGCTGGGGCCAAAATAAAAACCAGATGTATTTATTTATTCTTTTAAATATATAGTCAATGGCTGACAGCCAGATGCTTTTCTTTAAGTACGTTGCAGAATAGCCATTTGATGAGAGAACATGCCCAGGAGGAGATGGTTTTCCACTGGAAAAGCAGCTCTGTTTATTTTGGGGTGATGTCCAGCAGGATTTTGAAAGGGTGACGTCCTTCGCACTAAAAAAAAAAAAGGCAGCATGATTTGTGCAACACATTAAATCAAAATACTTCAATGTACACCCCTGTGGTTTATCCCTGTTGTGTCTTTCTTGTTAATCGAGATTTGAGGCTTACAGTGCAATCAAAACTGGAGAAACCTACCACTTTGGATCTGTGGAATATACAGTTCGTAATCAACAGCAAATATTGGCTAAAGGTAAAAGTAAAGGTTCCCCTTGCACATATGTGCTAGTTGTTCCTGACTCTAGGGGTGAAGTGTTCATCTCTGTTTCAAAGCTGAAGAGCCAGCTCTATCTGAAGATGTCTCCATGGTCATGTGGCTGGCATGACTAAATGCCGAAGGTGCATGGAACACTGTCACCTTCCCACCAAAGGTGGCCCCTATTTTTCTACTTGCATTTTTTACATGCTTTCGAATTGCTAGGTTGGCAGAAGCTGGGACAAGTAATGGGAGCTCACTCTGTTAGGCAGCGCTGGGGATTCGAACCGTCAAACTGCCGACCTTTTTCATTGACAAGATCTTTATAGACTTTATCTTTGGTGATGTCTTTAGTTAACTTTCGCCAGTTTGCTCTAGTCAACCCTTTGGTCGTTGAATTTCAGCTCAACAGCTTTCTTTTTCAGAATGGAGAACTTCTAAAATGCATGAAAGGAGGTCTGCCAAGGAGCATTTACAAAGAATGGATCAGAGATTTTTCAAGAGCTCTCAGCTTAGCAATCGCTGCCACTTTATGCACTGAGGAGTTTTTCCTTGACTGTCTGCTCAAAGAGATTTTTTTTTTTTAAAAAAAGGAGGGCAGAAAAGAAAGGCTTCATTGTCTGGTCACCCCAGGGGACTGATTGTGTGTTTGACTGGTTCTCTCTCACCCCGCCCTCCCCCCCACACCTCCTTCCCGCGCTAGTGTGTGTGGTAGGAGGAAACTTTTCTAGATGCTAGGGAAAATGCAAGAGTAAGACTAAAAGGGAATTACCCAGGGAACATAGTAAAAAGTCCCTTTCGGGAGAGGGGGCGGTCTATAAATATGAATAATAATAATAAAAGAGTTTCAAAAAGAAAAGAGAGAGATAGAGAGAAAAAAAGATTGCAACGTGCATCCACCCCCTCATATCGCAATCAGAGCAAATTGCAGGAATGTATGCAAATTGGTGCCCATTAGCATGAGATGCCTTAATTTGCAAGATTTCTTCTGAGGTGTATGGATTGGGGTGGGGTGGGGGATGGGAAGAGAAGGATAGCTGGGCTTCCATAGAGGGTAGAATCCTTTGGAAAGTACTTGGGTAGAATGCCCAAGTGGAACGGGTGATGGAGTCTCTCAAGCAAAATACATTGAGAAGAGTGGAGATCTTTCAGATGGCCAGGGAACGTAAGCCAGGCTGAGGTTGGTATTAAGGCTGACTTTCTTTCAACTCCTCTCCGATCCAATTACACTGATCCATTCGTGTAGTTTGGGCCAGTGGTGGCCTTCCATTTCTTTTTACTACCGGTTTGCTTGTGTGCGCGTGCAAGACTTCCGTGCATGCACAGAAGCGTCCAGGTGGGTAGGCAGAGCCTCCCGCCACCGTCACTAAAGGTTGCCCCCATCCAGACCGAACCAGAAGCAATCCACCTCTGGTTTGGGCAGTAATATAGAAGTACGACGCCTTTGGCTACTTCTGAAACACTTAAAAACACTGCAAAAATTAAAGTTAGCAAATAAAAATGTGAACAAACAGGGATGTTTTGGGGCATGGCAGCAGAGAGGGTAGGCAATAAGCTTTGTTCAACACAATTATGGCACACTTGGCGTCACAAAGTCAAACAAAGATGATTGTTATTGCCTGTTTTAGAAGAATATTGTCAAGTTGATGGAAATCCATATTAAGATTTAACAAGAGTCAGATAGTCATACTCGGCAGAATAGTGGACACGCTGTAGATCAGACAGTTGCAAAGAACAAGAGGTGAATGAAGGGGTGCCCCGGGACAGGTCAAAACATCAAATGCAGGAGGTACAGAATGGCACGGTTGCACTTTTCCGGTAATAGTAAAGAAAATCCAGGTTCAAGTCAACTTGAAGCTTAGTAGACATACAAATGTCCTCTATTTCTGTAATTAAATCAATATTTGTTTACTTAGTTTGTCACTCATGTACAAGATAACAGGAATAAGAATAAACATGGACATGAACAAAGGAAATGAATACAAATAAATGGGGACAGTAGGACAGGGACGGTAGGCACATAGGCGTGCTTATGGATGCCCCCTTTAGGGACCTCTTAGGAATGGGGAAAGGTCCACAGTAGACACTTTAAGGTTGAAGTTGCGGAGGTTTCAGGATGTAACAATAATTACCATCTTCATCTTCTAAGTTTATAAACCCCCCCCCCCCATTTTTTAACAGACCTGATAGTGCTTTTTCAAAAGGCAACTGGACTTTGTTTTTCTTTGAGGACATTTTACTTCTCCTCCAAGAAGCTTCTTCAGTTAGAACGGAGGATCTTCAGAGACCATAGACTTGACTGGCTTTGCTGGTTTCATTCTCCTGGTACTTCATAATAGTGGGTGAAATACTCTTTATCATTTCCCTTGCTTATTTGTTGAACAAATATAGGTAGTCCTCAGTTTATGACCATGGTGGAGAATGGTCATAAAATTGAGTGTGATCGCATGATACCTCACTTAATGATCTCGCTGCTTAAATGACACATTTTACGTTCCCCGTTGCGGTTGCAAGACAAGGACTTAACCTGTAGGCAGAATGATTTAAAAGGCATACCAGCTGCCAAGGAGGCCCAGCTGCAGCAGCAGAAGAACATGTGTCCACAGCAGGGGTCATGTAACATTTCTGTGGTTCTCTATTCCCTAAAACCATCCCAGATGATTTATGTGGTACAGATGTGAAGTTGACAAGAGTTACATCACCCTAAACCACGTTTATGGTGATACAATTAAGGTCACTGCCAATATTGCTTAGCAGGATTGAAATTAGTTTTGCTTTGATCTATGGCAGAACTGGCATAAGCACATCTCCAGTGGAGATGGCATGTAGTTGTTGTTTTTTCCCTTCCTTTGTTTGGGGAAGACAAGAGGAAAGCTACTGTATTTCCTTTGATTTGTCCTGTTTTCTACATTGGCTTCATATTTTTTTTTTAAATTGCATCTTTGAGGAGGAGAGACGTTTATTTATTTAGTGAATTAAAACCCTGCCTTTCTATTTATGTGAGCATCTGGTATGGTGTACAACCCTGGAAACAATTGTATAAATTTTAAACACAAAGTTAAAAAAAAAAACAACCCCACAATAAAAGGCTGGAGACTGGATTATATTTTTGCTGTCTTTCTAGGTGTTGGGACTGCAAAAATTAGACCTGCCACGACTAACTCTAGAAAGAAACACCATCTCTTTTGTGTATAAAATGTGTAGTTGTTTGCTGCCACCAATTTGCTTTCCTCTGAGGATGTGTGTGTGTGTGTGTGTGTGTGTGTGTGTGTGAGGTATGAACCAGTCTTCAGAGCAATCCATTTTCACAAGATTGTGATAACTTCTTGCACAGGCAGCTACTTTGGCCACCATGTTCATAAGTGAATTCACCATGGTCATCTCAGTAGGGCAATTCAAAGCTGTATTAATTGTTTCATTAAGTTATTGTTATTATCGGTGACCACGTTTTCGTCGAAAGTCTTGTATTTCTGGATTAACTTTCTTTATTTGGTTGTTATTGGCCATGGTCCTGTTGAAATTAATTTAACTTTTGTAGCTGTCCTGCAGCGAGTTGACTGTAGCGAGTTGTCCCATTTCACCTTCTGGAGTGGTGTCTGTCAGATAGCTGACCAGCTTGAAGGTGAAGTAGGCACTGAGAAAGAGACTGGAGAAGACATGCAAGGGAAGGAACCAAAAGATAAATGGTGGGATGAATAGTGACATTTCTTTTCACTTCCTGTAGGTCCTCTTCATATCACAGCTTTTAAAATGTCTATCTTAGGCAGCTGATTTTGGGCTATTCCTGCTAAAGTGGCCCACAATTCTTATTCTATGATCTTCGGGAGTCTTAAAAAAGGGGGGCTTTTGAAGGCTCCTTCTCTTAATATTTTGGGGAGTCAGTTTTTATTTTGTGCAATTAGCAGAAGCAGTTTTCTGCTAAGAGAGAGGCAGTTTGCCGAAGAGTTTTTCTCTACATTGCATAGCGTCTTACATCTTTGCCTATACAGTAGGCAGCATTTGCTACAAAAGATGTTTTCGGAGGGTAAAGATGGCCTTTTCCATTTTTTTGCTACTAAATGGTTTGATCTGGACATAATGAAAAACCAGCTGGCAGAGAGAGATCATTGAACATATTTCTTTGCGGCCATTAGTCCATTAGCTCCCACCTAGTAAGAATAAACGTACAGTATAGTCTTTCACTTTTGTTTATGCTAGTTGCAAAGTCGTGTCTGACCCATTGTGACCCCATGGACAACATTCCTCCAGGCCTTCCTGTTCTCTCCCATCTTCTGGAGTCCATTTAAGCTCACACCAACTGCTTCGGTGACTCCATCCAGCCACTTCATTCTCTGTCGTCCCATTCTTTTCTTTTGCTCTCAATCGTTCCCAGCAATAGGCTCTTCTCCAGTGAATCCTTCCTTCTCATTAGGTGATCAAAGTATTTGAGTTTCATCTTAAGGATTTGGCCTTCTAAAGAGCAGTTAGGGTTTTTTTTTTATTAAAAAGTTTTTCATTAAACTCACATTAAAACTTTGGACACAGTGTAACCATCCTGGCAATGTCTTTGCCATACATACTAGAATATAAAGTTAAATATTATAACCACCATGCTTATTTACAATTGGTTCATTCAGTATTTACAAATATAAGGATATCTTATTTCCATCCATGTTGCTTTGTTCTTGTCTTATACATTTTCACTGTTATGATTTCATGCATAATTCTAATCTCCATTCTATAAATCTTAGTCATTGCTTATTTTGGGTCTTTCCTTTTTTGTTCCAACCATCGATAAAATTTAGCCCAGATCTGATAATATTCTGATTCATTTTTGTTCTTCAATTCCCATATCAATTTATCCATTTCAGCACAAATCAGAATTTTCCTAATTACTTCCTCTTCTTGTGGAATTTCCCTGTTTTTCCAGTTTTGGGCAAAGACCGTAATGATATGTATTATTAAGTAGATTATCCCCTTATGTTTAACGTTTATGATTCCCAAAATAAATAGTTCTGGTTTGAATTCTATTTCCTCTTCCTTGAATTCTATTTCCTCTATTCCTCTTGAATTATCTCTTTCAGCCACGTTTAAATTTTCTGCCAATATTCTTTTATTTTTTGGCATGACTACCACATAGGGTTGGTCTCCTCTAGGACTATCTGGTTGGATCACCTTGCAGTCCAAGGGATTTACAGGAGTCTTCTCCAGCACCACAGTTCAAAGGCCTCCATTCTTTGGCGCTCGTCTTTGACTTACAACAGTTAGTGACTGTTCGAAGTTGCAATGACAACTTATGTTAAATGACTTATGACCATTTTTCACACAACCATTGCAACATCTCCATGGTCACGTGATCAAAACTTGGTGCTTGGTTCATATTTACAATGGTTGCAACGTCCCGGAGTCACATGATTTCCTTTTGTGACTTTCTGACAAGCAAAGTCAATGGGAAAGCCAGATTCACTTAACAACCATGTTACTTATCTAGCAGCTGCAGTGATTCACTTAACAACACTGGCAAGAAAAGGTCATAAAATGGGGCAAGCTTCACTTAACAAATGTCTCGCTTGGCAACAGAAATTTTGGCCTCAACTGCGGTCACAAATCGAGAACTACCTGTGTGGTGCTACTTTTCCTGATGTGCTACTTAACTACATTCAAATAGGAATTATGCATTTTTCTCCCCAATATGGAGACGTATTCAAAACTTTACTCCTTCCTTCATTTTGAGCTGTACAACAGGATGTTGAGTTGGTGACCTTCCAGGTGTTGTTGAACTGTATCTCTAATCATACTTCATTATCAGACCTGCTGGCTGAGGATTATGGGAAGTGGAGGCCAATACCATCTGGAGGACTGCCAATTCATCACCCTGTTGGATTGTCTCAAGTTCTGCCAATGTTGGTCTCTCACTCCTTCTGCATAATGAATTGGTTGGCTCTTGTTCAGAAGCTGTTAAAATGCAATTGTACCGGAAAGGAAAGCGCACACGAAGACAAAAATATTAAGGTACTGGAAAAAAAATGGGCAAAATCACAAAATTATTCCCAATTCCACACAGGCAAATAAGATGAGTGTGTTCTTCACAGAGGCAAGAAACAGACTCCCCGCAAAGAAAAAAACCCTCTTTATTTACCCATTGGGAGTTAACTGCATTCACCAACAGAAAGTCCAGGCAAGACTCCTGCAAGAAGTTCACTGAAATCATAGTCCTTATCAGCTCATTATGATAAATGCAAGACTATGAGCTCCCAGCTGGGAGGCTGCAAATTAAGTCAGTTCAGAGAACTAGACAAACCTCAGTTCTGGCAAGGCAGTTTTTGTCGCACGAAACACACAAGGAGCAAACTTTCCAGAAATAAAAAATGGTTGTCTGTGACAACCAAACCACTCCCCTTTTCTCTTATTTATTCCCCAGCCAAGGAGGGACCAGTCAGCATCCATGTTTGTTTTGCTTCCCGAGCTCGCTTATTGTCTTCCATTGTTCACCTCTCCTATCTGCTCTGTGCATACACGCATCTGGAACCGCCCCAGCTGTTCCTCCTCCTCTTCACTCATCTCAGAGAGGCAGAAAGGCAGCTGCCTCTCTGGCTGGGATATTCCAGCTGACCCTGGCCAGTGGTGGGATTCAATTTTTTTTACTACCGGTTCTGTGGGTGTGGCTTTGTGGGCGTGGCATGGCTTTGTGGGTGTGGTCGGTGGGCGTAACAGGGGAAGGATACTGTAAAATCTCCATACCCTTCCCACTCCAGGGCAAGGTTACTGCAAAATCCCCATTTCCTCCCAATCAGCTGGGACTCAGGAGGCAGAGAATAGATGGGGGCGAGGCCAGCCAGAGGTGGTATTTACCAGTTCTCTGAACTACTCAAAATTTCTGCTACCGGTTCTCCAGAACTGGTCAGAACCTGCTGAATACCACCTCTGGCCCTGGCTCTATCTCTGTGTCTGATGCAGAGCATCCATCAGAGCCTTATCCAGGCTCCAGAACTGGCCCAAGTTCTTCCCCAATTTCCCCATCAGCTGGTGGGTCACAACAGAGTATTAACCAGCATTCCTAGTCTGGCACTTCATCATTTTTATGCTGTAGTCAAGATGTATGTCATATTTCTGGCCTCTGATGGTGCTGTGATGCACAATAAGGATTAGGGATGTAGTACTGTTAAGGTCTGCATTAAAACGTTGCAGTGCAGAACGCTGCTGTTAAAGATTTCAACTGTTCCATGCCAACCCCCTGCTTGTTTTTCTGTTCCCTTCCTTATCACCAGACAGCTAGCAGCCTGTGCCCTTAAAGCAAGCTCTGCCAATAAGTCATGCAAATATCTTTCCCTAAACAAGTTTAGGAAAGCCTGCCAATCACTCAGTCTTAGATTCTGGTGCCCAAGCATGGTCATGAAGAGCCCTGGAACTGATAGGTGGAATCAGGTAGATGTTTATCATTTGAGAAAGAGGCACTGGAAAGAGACTCTTCTAAAACTTTCATTTTTATAATTGTTTTCTTTCCCTTTTCTTTGCAATATAAGAATTTGCCCCAGCAAAACAGCAACTTTTGCTCTGTTATTCAGGACTTGACTGGCACCTCCACAACTCTGATAAGGAAGCACCCATCGTTAGTCTAAATCTCTTTCCAAACTGGAAAGAGGGGAGGAGTCAAGCAGGGAATCAGTCTGGAATCGTTACATAGGCACAAGAGGGCAAGGTCGGAACCTCCTTAAATGCCATTGAACCTTATCTTGTCTAGTACAAGTGCAGACTGCCAGTCTGGGAAGGTTCCTGTGAAATAGGCGTGAGCAAAAAAAGTAGCTAATTGAACTCTTCACTTTTGGTTGTTTGGGCCTGACAAAAAGGTTCTACTTTCCCTTCTACAAAAAGAGTGTGTAGCCAGCGGTGGGCTGTTGGGGGTTCTCAGGGGTTTGGGAGAACCTTTAGTTAAGATTCCATGCAGTTTGGAGAACCCCCAAATCTCACTTCTGGCTGGCCCCGCCCACCCTGCCCCACCTTTCCCAGGAGTTCCCACGTTGCCCATTTTGGATGCAGGTAAATGCAGGGTGTGTACGGAGGCTCGGGGAGGGTGAAAAATGGGCCTACCAAACATTTGGCCCTCCAGAGCCTGGGGAGGCTGTTTTTGCCCTCCCGGAGGCTCGAGGAAAACCTCCAGAGCCTGGGGAGGGAAAAATACTCACCTCACCGCTTTGGTGCAGGAGGCCAACTAGGCCACACCCACCAGGACCACGTCCAAACAGCAACCGGGCAGAGCACCCATTGCTAAAAATTTTGAAGCCCACCTCTGTGTGTAGCTGTCCCACAGCCTGGAGATTCTACAGCAGTTAAGAGAATGAAGCAATCGCTGTGTTCTTTGCAAACAGATTGAGCATCTCCAGGCTCAAGGAAGTTTGTATTTATTTTTATTTATTTATTTATTTATTTATAATAAGTGCTTCTAGACCGCCCCCTCTCCCAAAAGGGACTCGGGGCGGTGTACAGTCCATGCAAAATATATCAAAATACAATAAAAGTTGAATATGTACAGTTGGAATGGAGGAGGTTAAAAATGGAATTAAAAGAACTGTACAAAGCCAGTATATATAAATATAAGTTTTTAAACCCCTAAAACACACAATAAATTAAAAACAATACCCCTAAAATAACCAGTTAATAGTACATTTGCCAGGAGGGACAGTTGTAATTATGCCAGGCCTGCTAATCGGAACAGGTGAGTCTTCAATTTTTGCCGGAAGGAGCGGAGGTCAGTAGTGGTTCTAATGTCGGGGGGGGGGAGGTCATTCCAGAGGGTTGGGCCCATCACAGAGAAGGCCCTACTCCTTGGTGTCGCCCGTTGGCATTGCCTAGTGGACGGCACCAGGAGAAGTCCCTCCCTGTGTGAGCGAATTGGCCGCAGGGATGTATGTGTAGAGCCCTTGAGCTCAGCAGAGAAAGATAGAATTTTCTGAACCTTCCTCAAAGCCACTCTGGCAGAAGTCCATATGGAATGGGAGCTCTTCACGAATGGAAGTCACCGAATGAAGAAGTTGTCATGAGCAAGAAAGGAGAACCCTCTCTACATTGAAACCCCCTCTTCTTTTCAAGCGGTGCTTGAAGACAAGGAATCCAGTCAATTTCCCAACGAAGATCATGGCTCATCTTTTATATATGAAGTACACAGCAGGCCTGTTGGGGACCTTGGGTCCTGAAATGAAAAGCATTAGACCTCTGAAAGAATTGGATGGCATTCAAGGCCCTGGGAGTTGGCACAAGTTGCAAATGGCTCCAACATGACACATTGGTGTCTTGCCAGCACACAAGTAGAATATATTGACACCTTTGGCTTACCCCCCACCCCCCACCCCAGAGGTGATGCCCATGTCTGTATGCAAAGCTCTCATTAAAGCTTCTTTCTCTTCCCTTTTGAACAAGGTTTTTATTTTTTTTTATTTTATTTGTTTTGTCAAGTGTGTATAAGATGATAGATATGAGTACATACAAGATTATGAATACATGAAATGGATACGAATAAATGGGTTTTTTAGGACAGGGATGGTAGGCACATTGGTGTGCTTATGCACGCCCCCTTACAGACCTCTTAGAATGGGGTGAGGTCAACAGTAGACGGTCTAAGGTTAACATTTTGGGAGTTTGGGGAAGAAACCACAGAGTCAGGTAACACATTCCAGGCATTGATCACTCTTTTGCTGAAGTCATATTTTCTGCAGTCGAGTTTGGTACGGTTTATCCTAAGTTTGTATCTATTGTGTACTTGTGTATTGTTGTGGTTGAAGCTGAAGTAGTCATTGACAGGTAGAACATTGTAGTAGATAATTTTATGTAGTACATTTAGGTCAGACTGAAGGTGGCATAGTTCTAAGTTGTTTAAGCCCAAAATTTCAAGTCTGGTGGCATAATAAGAGGTGACTCCTCTTAAATTTTCATTTTTATATATTTTTTCTTTGTACCATAATATAATGATTTCCTCCAGCAGAATGGCAAGTTTTGATCTGTCATTCAGGACTTGACTGGCATCTCCACAACTCTGATAAAGAAACGTCCATCATTAGTCTAAATCTCTTTCCAAAGTGGAAGCATTTCCACAATGCCTAACTTATTTTTTAATATGTTTATTTGATTGATACTCCAGCTTTTTGGGTAATCTTAAGGCAGGGAGAGGCACGGTATCCCAGATTTTGCACATATGCCCCACTCTTGCCCAACATCCTTTGAAACCCTCCCATTCTAGGATCACACTGGGAAATTGAGTGCACATCAATTATGACACGACAATTTTCCAGAATAATGCTGCCCTTTCTCCACCTCGTCTTCCTCTTGGCAACTTGCAGCCTATTTTAATTTTTCCATCCCTCTCCCAGGGAATGAAAATTGTTTTGACGTTGGTTACACGCTTTAAAAAGTTAGGTGCCTTTCTAATGTTTTATATGTCCCTATAAATCTTTAACAGCTAGAGACTTGGAATGCTGTTGTAGCAAATAAAGTACTTACTTGGTGAGCTGAGCTATTTTCTGAAGCACTCAGATCCGGCAGGCTTAGAGCAAATGCTATAAGTTTACCAACTCCATCTCACCTGTTCCTGCCACACAGCTAAGATATAGTTTTGGGATAAAGGAGCATTGATTTGCTAAATATTTGGCAGAGTTGTGCAGCGATCTGGATTCAAAAAAGGGCCAAGAAAGTGGTTCTAAATATGCATGTAGCACCTTGCCTTTCCCCCTTTGAATTCAGTTTGCTGTCCAGGCCTACTTATTCAGTACAGCTCTTCAAATGTACTCGGTTTGGAGTAATACTTTTGAAGGCAATTCATTCAATTACTGGAATCAAATCAGCTTTCCAAATTGAATTAGAAAAGTGAGTTCAAATCGTCAAATCAGATAAAGCTGCTAGATTAGACTCTTGATTCAGGCATTTCAGAAGCTTCTATGCGTGTTCCGGAACGGCTTTTTCCAAATCAGTTCCAACATCCGAATCAAATCAGATGTTTTTTTTTATTCAGAGAAAGCAGTTAAATCTAATCAAATTGATTGTTTGAATCAAGCCAATAATCTGAATTCAGTTTTGCTTGATATTCACAGGTAAGCTATATGGGCATCACACCTTAACTGTGAGCTGTCCCTTAAATACAACTCTTTTCAAACCTTCCTACTGTGTTTTCCCGAAAATAAGACAAGGTCTTATTTTCTTTTTAGCCCCCAAAATAAGCACTTGGCCTTATTTTCGGGGAGGTCTTATTATTTTTGAGGTGCAGGAGGCAGCGAGCGTGGTCACCTCATGGCTGCTGCTGTGTTGCCTACACAGAGGGAAGGAAAAAGCCAGACTAAGAAGCCCAAGAATTCAAAAATTGAGATTGATTTGATTCAGATGTTGGGCTAGACTAAAAGACCTCCAAGGTCCCTTCTAGTCCTATGCTTCTATGATGACTTCCTTATATAGTTACAGAGAATGGAAAGCTTTTTGAGATTGTAGATGTCAGAGTAGGAAAAGAATACTCAAAACATGCCACTCCCAAGATCATTTACTTCCTGGGTTAAATATTTTAAGCAACAAAGATGATTAGGGGGCTGGAAGCTAAAACATATAAAGAACAGTTGCTGGAACTGGGTATGTCTAGTCTGATGAAAAGAAGGACTAGGGGTGACATGATAGCAGGGTTCCATCATCTGAGGGTCTGCCACAAACATGAGGGGGTCAAGCTATTCTCCAAAGCACCCGAGGACAGGAGAAGAAGTAATGGGTGGAAACTACTCAAGGAGAGAAGCAACCTAGAACTAAGGGGAAATTGTTCTCACAGTGAGAACAATTAATCAGTGGAACAACTTGCCTCCAGAAGTTGTGAATGCTTCCACACTGGAAGTTTTTAAGAAGAGATTGGATAACCATTTATCTGAAGTGGTGTAGGGTTTCTTACCTAAGCAGGGGGTTGGACTAGAAGACCTCCTAGGTCCCTTCCAACTCTGTTATTCTATTCTATTTTGATTGTTACTTTGACTTCTTGCTTTGGTCTACTAAGGTCCCAAAGAGTTTCTTTTTGTTTTCAATTCTTTCTCATGAATGCCCAAGGGGGAGGGCAGAGTGGAGTTCAGTGGGTGGTTTTTTTTCCCCTTTTTTAACATTCTGAAGAATCCAGTCATTATCTGTTATTCGCTAGTCAGCTTTCCATCACTCTGGCTACTCAGATCTCTACCACAGTCTGGTTTCCAGATTGAGGTAAAAGCATGTTGGGTCTGTTCGTTCCTTCCCTTCTCCATGCCTCCCCATTTGCACCACTCCATAAATATTTACTGTATTGCTCAAGGATTGGGTGAACGGGGGTGTTCATGGCTGAAAGGGAGCAAATTTTTAAAGATGTTTATGGTTGTGCTCTGCTAATAGGATGATGGATGAAGCAAGGCATGGTTGGAAAGTAGGCTTGCAAAGATGATATCACGGCTGTTGTTTACCATTTGCCTTCATTAAAATGTCAGAATTCTACAGTCCACTTCAAAAGCACTGCAGCCAGCCGGGTGCAGTATGGGCGGTACATTAGATAACTCTGAAGGAAAATGAAATCAAGATTTGAAAAAAAAAAGGGGGGGGAGGGAAACATGCACACAAAGTTCCATTCCACAGAATGAGGCAATCTCATCTTAGCATCGAGTTGGTAAAAACGAACATTCTTTTAGAGATCTGGTTTTCCACAGAAAGTGAGCCTTGAGCAATGTTTTCCGGGAGGAAGAAGTTTCTAAAAGAAAATTCTGCTCCTATCATTTCCCCCCCCCCTTTGCAGTTCTCATTCAGAGTCCAAAGCACATGAAGAGAGGACAAGAAGTAACGAATAGGAACCTATCAAAGCGATCCAATCTAGAGCTAAAGAGAAATTTCCTGACAGTGAGAACAATTACTGTCTTTTTCGGAGTATAAGACGCACCTTTTTCCAGGAAAAAAGAGGGTGAAAATCTGGGTGTGTCTTATACACTGAATACAGTATTTTTAGCTTACCGAAACCCGCCCTCTTTGCAAACATGGACATGCAGAAGGTTTGTGAGGCTTGCAAAGTGATCCTGAGGGCTGGGGAGGGCAAAAAGAGCAAAATATGGGCCATTTTTGCCCCCCCCAGCCCCAGGAGGAGTCTACAAGCTTCCCAAAGCCTTTGTGTGCCTCCTTTTTTTGTGTGTGCAAAAAATGGCCTTTTTTTTGGCTTGTTTTGCCCCCACCCCCAGCCCTCAGGAGCACTCTAAGAGCCTCTCAAAGCTCTGCATGCCCCCACCTCCTTTTTATTTTGCAAAAAATGAGGCATGCAGAATGCTTGGTAGGCCTGCAGAGTGCAAAAACGTTTTTTTTAAAAAATCTCTTCAAAATCATGTGCGTCTAATACTCCAGTGCATCTTATAGTCCACAAAATACGGTAATCAGCAGAGTGGCTTACCTCCTAAAGTTGTGGATGCTTCATCAGTGGAGGTTTTTAAGAAGAAACTGGACAGTCATTTGTCTAGAATAGTGTAGAGTCTCCTGACTGAGCAGGGTGGTGGGTTGGACTAGAAGACCTCCAAGGTTTCCTTCCAACGCGGTTGTTTCGTTGTTCGGTTATTCAGTCTGATGAAAGAAGGTTTTGCTTTCTTGCAAAAGAGAATATCTTCAGGTGGACTCGGCTGTTCTTACTCTTCATAAATGTCCAGTTTTCACTGAGGCATGAAAAGGGAATTATCTTGCTAGGTTTGCTTTCCGATTTGGAAGTCTCAGAGGGAGCAGACGGTTAGGAAAGAGTAACGTCAACAGCTGTACTTCCTACAACCTCCAGTAATAGAGTACATTCAATCTTCACCACACCAAGGCAAATGCAAAAGAAATTGTCAAGCACTCTGAGAATACAGGCAGTTCTTGACTTATCACCTTTCAGTGACCATTTGAAGTTACAACAGCTGTGGGAAAAAATGACTTACAACCGGCCCTCACACTTGCAACCATCATAGCACCTCTACAGTTACACGGTAACAATTGGCAACTGGCATGTATTTACGATTGTGTGTCTCAGTTTCATGTGACCATCCTTTGTCATTTTTCTCAGCTGGCTTCTGAGTAGAAAAGTCCATGGAAGAAGCCAAATTCCCTTAACTCAGGGGTGTCCAAACTTGGGAACTTTAAGACTTGTGGACTTCAACTCCCAGAATTCCCCAGCCAGCTGGCTGGGGAATTCTGGGAGTTGAAGTCCACAAGTCTTAAAGTTCCCAAGTTTGGACACCCCTGCCTTAACTGCAGTGATTCAATTAACAATAGTGACTGTTGGAAGAAATACCCATCTGGTTCAGTTCAAAGTGGGGAGAACTTGGAGGCTGATTGGAAAGATGGTTTATTGGTGAACAGGACCACATGGGTTTAGGTCCTCAGCAGCTGACTACATGAGAGAGAGAGAGAGAGAGAGAGAGGTATTTATACCCTCTCTTGGGCCTTGCCCTTGAGATTCCTGTTCCTATGCAAGAAATGTATTCTATTGGTTGTTGCAGAGATCACTGCCAACTTTGTAGGCTGTCTGAGTCCCAGGCTTGTTTGAAGCTTGCAATGCTGTGATGCAATGAAGCTGGCTTTGTTGTGCAGTTTCTATTGTGGCTGAGTGGCTTTGCCCTGAAGGACAACTGCATCACCCTGACGATGAAGGTCTTTTGTCTTGTAGATAGGCTGGCCCAGTCCTTCTCAATGGGCACCAAATATCTGCTGGGGGGTAGGGAGCTGAAGCTCTGAGTTTCAGTCTTTAGAAACACATTTTTCCTTCAGGGAAAAATGTAATCTGCCTTTTTAATATTTCCTAAAACATTTCATTCTTCTAAGAGGGATGGGTGCTAATTTTCTACATGGCAGGTTTAACCACCGCCTTGCTAAGCAACATAATTTTTGGTCCTAATTGTGACCCTAAGGTGACTATCTCTAGGACTGAAAAACAAGATCCTCTCTTGCAAAGGAAGCAAATGTTTAAAAGAATTGCAAGGCAGATTTTTGACCCAGTGTAAGTTTCTGAACATCAAACAAACGGGGTAGCACAACTCATTGTATGTTGTGTCTAGTAAACAGCCGTTCTTAAAAATGGCAAATCTCTCTTCTTCAAAAATACTTCTCCAGCTATTTTAGTTGCCTTGTAGTATCGCCTTCTGGCAGGACACCTCCTTTTCAAACTTTCTTCCTCCTTGGTCCTTCTCCAGGTCCTTCGTTCTACACTCTTCCATTTTTCTATTTTTGTTCTTTTAAAAATGACATCCGACATTCTATATAGCTACCGACTGCGTTGAATTCTCACTGTAGGGTTGTGGTCTGTTTGTTTGCTTCCCTCTTATTTTTGCTCTGTTATTGTTACCATTTGCTTCTTTTTGTTTTACTGTAATGAAACCTGTTAGAGTGTCAAGGCCAGCTTTGCGTAGCTGAACAACCATCCACATTATTTGTCTAGATCAAAAGGATGTCATGTCAAATCAAAAGGGAATGGCATTTGCATAAAAATAGCAGCTTTAGGCTTTTTAAAAAAATCTCCTTAATTATTTTGCCTGCAAATGCTTTGGCTTTCATCTGTAGAGATGTACATCCACACAGCCGTTTTTTTTTCTTATGTGCGATCCCAGTTGAAATGTTGTCTCTGCCTTTCCATCCAGAGACAGGCAACAAGGGGTAGCTTTCAAAGCAGCACAAAGAACCTTGCAAAAGATTGTTGCTGCTTTAACAGTTCAGAGAGTGGTTCTTCATTCATGCTAACTGTGCATCATGAAACACTACTTTGGGGAGGGAGATACAGTGGGAGATACTGCTGTTTGCTCATCTTTCCACCCATGCGCTCTTTTCCTGCTTGAGCCAGAGCCTCCACTTCCTTTGAACCAGTGGTGGGATTCAATTTTTTTTACTACTGGTTCTGTGGGCGTGGCTTGGTTGGTGTGGCTCGGTGGGTGTGGCAGGGGAAGGATACTGTAAAATCTCCATTCCCTCCCTACTCCAAGGGAAGGTTACTGCAAAATCCCCATTCTCTCCCAATCAGCTGGGACTCAGGAGGCAGAGAATAGATGGGGCGGGGCCAGTCAGAGGTAGTATTTGCCGGTTCTGTGAACTACTCAAAATTTCCACTACCAGTTCTCCAGAACTGGTCAGAACCTGCTGAATACCACCTCTGATTTGAATGTTTTAATGGGGACCATAAAGAATAAACATGAAGAGATTTTCTCCATGCAAGCATAACTTCTATAAAACTCTGAGGTTTCTGTGCAAAATCACCCAAAATTGTTCTCTCCCCTCCCTGCTTCCACTCTTGCCTGGCAAAGATTGCATTTTAAATCCAGTAGATCTGGTACTGAAAAGAGTTAGGGATCCATCCTAGGCCAAGAGATAGCTTCCGTGCAGGATTAGCACCACTTTGTAATGTATTAGTACTACTTTATAATGCCTTGGTAAGACCATGCTTGGAATGTTGCATTCAGTTTTGGTCATTGCAATATGAAAAAGATGAGAAGAGATTGGATAACCATTTGTCTGAAATGGTTTCCTGCTTGAATGGGGGTTGGACTGGACTTTGGTGTCCCTTCCAACTCTATTATTCTGTTATACTCTTATTCTTTCTACGATCATGTGTATCCATCCCATCAATATCCCAAAGATAGTCTGGAATGATATAGACTCTCCTGTCACTGGCAAGGTGTTGGATTAGATGACCTCCAAGGTCCCTTCCAACCCTATAGTTCTATATTCTATATTCTACTTATCTCACTGAGAACTAGTTTTGGATTTTATGTTAGCAATTGAAAAGGAGGAGGAGGAGGAAGAGGCAGGGGTAGAAGGCGAAGGAAAAAGAAGAGGAAGAGGGAGACAGCAAAGTGGTAAACATGGCAGAAAGGAATTCAGAGTGTATATTTTTAAAAAAGCAATTAACAAAAAAAAAACCCACCCTCCAGAAGCCAACTTACTACCCTAAAAACATTTTTTTTCACATTTGCAGTTTTTTTCAAGCAGCTGTCCCGAGATGTTATCTCTTTGCAGTAGGAAGCCTGAGTAAAACTGGTAAGGGACATATGTGTGTGGGGCATTAGGTAAAGCTGTAGATCCTACTTAGCTAAAATTAAGCATTCCATGCTGCCAAAACACTCAGAAGCAAACTTGCAAAGAAGAAGTGTGTGTGTGTGTGTGTGTGTGTGTGTGTGTGTGTGTACGCACATATGTATATGTGCCCATTTTGTTTTGTTTCTTTTTTCAAAAAAAGAAAAAAAAAGCATAACCGATCTCATTAAAACCCATTTTCCACCTGCTACTAATTTTCTTTGCTGTCGCCAAGGACTTTTGCTTGTTTGAACAAATGAAGAGGAACCATTAAAAGTCTGTGCTGGCCATCAATAGCAGTTAAGCTGTTCGGGGAAATGTGTGAGAAGACAGCATGACTTAAACAGCTTTAAAAAACCACAACACAAAAACACAAAGAGATGAACAATGGGATCATGCACTGGGATATGTTTTCATCTCAGAGGTCTGCTGATGACATCTGGAATTAAATGGAGCATCCTGTTGAATCAAGAAGATCAAAAACTTGCTGCCAATTCAATTGGGTGGTATTCAGCCAGTTCTAACCAGTTCTGGAGAACTGGTAGCAGAAATTTTGAGTAGTTCAGAGAACCGGCAAATACCACCTCTGGCTGGCCCCGCCCTTGATCTATTCACTGCCTTCCAAGTCACAGGTGATCGGCTGGGTCTTCTTCTGTTGCCCTGCACAGGAGAACAGAACTGGAAAGCCGGTTAGTGGGGTGGGGAGCGAATGGGGATTTTACGATATCCTTGCCCTGGAGTGAGGTGGAAATGGAGATTTTACAGTATCCTTCCCCTGGAGTGGGAAGGGAATGGGAGTTTTGCAGTATCCTTCCCCTGCCATGCTCACCAACCTACACCCACCAAGCCATGCCACACCCACAGAACCGGTAATAATTTTTTTAATCCCACCACTGGAGTGGATCCTGTTAAGCAGTTGATATAGATGCTAAGTGCTGGTCTTGCCAATGTAGAGATTCATTTATAAGGATCGTTTTTGAGCCCCAAATCATGTCTCTTTTGGTTCCTTCCTCTTTGTGTGGTGAATCTGATATCAATCTCTAGTTCAATACTTCCATATTGTTTTCACTGACAACTGACTGGGCAAGTCTCTTTAGTCCCCCCCACCTCTTTTTTTAAATAAAAAAGTACCAACTTGTGGTCCAGGATGTAATTTGTGGCAGATAGCTTTGTTTGCTTGTTGCGGTAAATTGTCGTAAAGTGAGGTCATTAGAAAACTGCATTCCCATTAACCCACCCCCACCCCACCTCCACAAAACAGGCATTAAACCTGCCACACATCATATTTGGATTATTCTCTTCCTCCCCTTTCTTTGTCCAAGTT
Organism: Natrix helvetica; assembly: GCF_964273705.1. Lineage (NCBI taxonomy): Eukaryota > Metazoa > Chordata > Lepidosauria > Squamata > Natricidae > Natrix > Natrix helvetica. The sequence continues at coordinate 10,692,546 of NC_138556.1, read as the reverse complement.
CCAAGCTGCACTCAAGGATTCAAAGTATGATTAATGAGAGAACAAGAATGGAGGGAGGGGAACATATTTGCAAGCAAAATGTTCACAATAGTTCAGGCCAACAATTTCTTTTGCACTTTTCTTTTTTTAAAAAAAATTGGCCATTTTATTTATTTTTCCAAAGAAGAACATTTGGGGGAAATTCTCATGGGTGGAGTGCTTTAATTGCAATAGGACTGAGTAATGTATAAAAATGGTCCATTTTTTTCAGTTTTGTTTTTACTGAATCACTGTGGGTTTCTCTCACTTCCATTAAATCTCAAGGGAAGATAGCAAAACTGTTTGCAAGATGCTTTTTTCCCCTTTGGGAAAAGGAGCTAGAGAAAAATAGAGAATTGAAACCCAAACAGTTCTAAAACTCGGTCATCCTGTAATGCTAAAGCAAGATTTAAAAAATTAAACACTACTGTAAGAAATGACCAAGTGTAATAATAATAAACACAACATGCACCAACAGATTCCTGCAACCACATGGCATCACTGTAGCACAACAAACCAAATAAACTTTCCATAATATCTTAAGCAAGTTGTCTTGGAGATTCTCAGTCAACCAGGTCATGATTGTATCAAAGGTGCTTTTTCAAAAGGCAACTGGACTTTCTGTTTCCTTGAAGATGTTTCACTTCTCACCCTAGTAGCTTCTTGGATGTGAAGCGAAACATCTTCAAGGCAAAACGAAGTCCAATTACCATTTGAAAAAAGCACCTTTGGGACAGTAACTCAGGAATTACAATTAGGGGTCATTTACAGTATATAATGCAAAGGCTGCAATAGCCAAAGCACATCTACAAACACCAGCCAGCTGTCAAAAGACATGACAAAAACTCTTTAATTTCACAGTACAGAATGTACAGACACAATCACAGTTTTAACTGGGAACTTATTAGCATCTTAGACCAAGCTACATCTGAAAATGCTACAGAATTCCTGGAAGCTTGGCATTCAGACCAAGCAGCCATCAATAAACACATAAAGATAGGCCACTGTACACACCATTCAAAAGAGGCAGTAAAAATCCTAAGAAGGAAACAGAGTGCGATACATGTCCTCCAAAACCCTCATGCAGATAAACAGGGATCATCACCAGACAAACAATCAGGCAGAAAACAATCGTCTAATCAAGGAACCAAACAAGAAGGAAACTACTGGCAGGACGGTCTCCTAATATATATATTAAAGCAATCTGAGAAGGAGACAGACAAATGAAGCCTCTTTTATATTAAATTATATTTAGAGAATATAAACAAAATTGAAGGGCTGATTTCTGTCCCAAATTAGTAAATAAGAGAAGTAGGAACATGGTGGGGATGTGATTTAAACCAGGTAGCCAAAATTCCCACCAGAAATGTTAAGAGTTTAACTTCCTTTTCATGATCTGCAGGGAAAGGATTAATATTTAGAGAGAGAGAGAGAGAACTAAAAGTCAGGATAAAGGGCTGGAATTTAAAAATCCGTTTTGTTTCGGAATTTCTCTTAGTTTTGTATTTGTATTCACTGGGATCTATTAGAACTCTACCACTGAGTGGGCCATTCTAATTTTGGTCTTAATTTAAATGTCATGATCCTTCATGAGTTTATATAAAACCTCTCCATGCTATTTTGTCCATTGTTATTCTTCTCTAAATCTCTTTTGCAGACCCATAACCTTTTATTTATTTGGGAGCTTAGACAATCCTTAGGCTGTCAACCTGTTCTATCTCACTGCCTCTTTTAAATCACTTCAGTTTTCCAGCAGAGACAGTCTTTTTCTCGCTGTTCAAAGAAAGCCCAGGTTTTTTTTGCCTGTCTTCTTTTATTTTCAGAATGATTGTCCTTAGGTTTCCTTCAGGTGATGCAACCAAGATAGTGCCATCTGCATATTTCAGGTTATTGACATTCCTTTCACCAATACCAACGCCAAGCTTAAATTCTTCGAGATCTGTGCCATGTATGATTCATTCACTGTCTGGATTGAACAGGCATAGCAATCGAATGCATCTGGCTGATTGAGGTTAAATAATTCAGTGTTACCAAATTATGTTCTCAGTGTTGCTTTGTGATTATTATGGAGGGGGATTTTTAATCATAAGAACTAGATACTTGAGTGTAAACATGACTTTGAGAGACTTTCAAAATCTTCAGTGACTGATAGTTAAAACAGATATACAACTCTTTTTTATTATTCTTTCTTCTGATTTTGCCATCCACCTAATATTACTTATAGTAATACATTTTTCTATCTATCTATCTATCTATCTATCTATCTATCTATCTATCTATCTATCTATCTATCTATCTATCTATCTGTCATCTATCTATCTATCATCTATCTATCATCTATATCTATCTCCATATCTATCACTTCTATCAATACCTATCTGCATCATAGCTATCATCTATCTCTATCATCTATCTATCTATCTATCTATCTATCTATCTATCTATCTATCTATCTATCTATCTATCTATCTATCTATCATCTATCTATCTATCTATCTATCATCTATCATCTATCATCTATCTATCTATCTATCTATCTATCTATCTATCTATCTATCTATCTATCTATCTATCTATCTATCTATCTATCATCTATCTATCTATCATCATCTATCTGTCATCTACCTATGTATCTATCTATCCCTCCATCCCTCCAGCTCTCTATCCATCCATCCATCCATCCATCCATCATCTATCTATCTATCTATCTATCTATCTATCTATCTATCTATCTATCTATCTATCTATCTATCTATCTATCTATCATCTATCTATCTATCTATTTATCTATCATTTTCTATCACATTAAAAATATGTTAGCAGCCAATTTTTAGAGGGGCTGCAGAAAGCGCAACCAATATTTACAAAGGTCTTTTGGAGTTGCCAGCTCAGTCCCAAGCATCCATGTGCGGGATGAAATCCTAACAGCTGTGCAGAGCTTCAGATTCAACAGGAAAAAAAATGGTTTTGGAGTGTGCAGTACTTCTCCCATAGCACTGTAAGCAGCAGGTGCTTCTTTTCTTGGGACCTCATGTCTACCTTCCTCAGCTACAGCATGATTCTGGGAAAAGATGCATTGGGTAGACGGAACTGCAGGCTACATGCGCTTAAGGTCAACAATGTTGGACTCTGTAGACAAAATGTTTAATTCAGCGGGAGGCCGTATCTCAGGCTCCACAGAGGCAATCAGGAAAGGATGTTGGACTGTGGCTTGGGCCTGCCTGAATCATTGTTTATGCGGTGGGTGAGCCAAGTAAAAATGAGCTGCTATATTTAACCTTGCTCTGCTTCACTGACCACTCCAGCTTAAGACAGGATTGAGAGCTGCAGCCACAAAGAACCGTCCTTGCATTGTTATGACAAGTAATTAGAGGGTGATGTGGGATATAAAAAGAAAAAAAAAGTACTTTATTAGAGGAAAGAGGCTGAGAAAGCCCAGAAAATAATCAGAGCTTTTCAGTGTCTCCAGACTTCATGTCCCTCTCATCTTTCACTCCCACTGTCTTGAACCAAACACCTTGGCTTCAGAAGAAAGAGCCATCTCTCCAGACTTGTTTCCTTGCCAGAAACGTTGGGACCAGGGATGGGAAATGAACATTGGAATATGTCATAACAAACCATCAACGGTTGCCTCGTTAGCCAGCTGTCAGCATCACACACCCTCGCTCAGTAAGCTCAATATTCTTTCTTTCAGCATAAGGCCGAAGAAGGCAATGAGGTCAGCAGATTGAGGATGTCAAACCTCCAGTAGAAGATGAAAGGTCTGTTGAGTCATGGGATCACTTGTTGGGTTCATACAACACACACTGACTCACAATCTGGCCAGCCACACATTGACTCACAATCTGGCCAGCTACATTTTGGTGTATTGCCCAAATCCACCCTCTGTAGTTAATCTGTGGAGCAGCATGTTGTGCAAAGCCACACCACATGGTTATACAAAAAAAAAAGGGGGGGGATGGAATTTCAATCACATTGAATTGCAACGGTCAGCATGGCTTTTCTTTACACAACTTCCAGTTGCTTTGACTGTTCGCTTTTCTCACACAATTAGCATCATACCAGTGAATCTGGTAGCATTGGCTGCATCACCTTCTTGAAATGCTACCTCCTGGTCCTCTTCCTTGTCTGAGGAAGTCTTATCAGGCTGTGATGACCCCTTTAGCATCCTATAGCTGGAAAAGGAATACGGAGAAAAAGAACCTGGTCTTTTGTGGCACCCATCTAGAATGGCCTTTCCTTAGAGGCCAAGCTGATAGCAACAGCAATAACACATGGACTTATATACAACTTTACAGTGATTTGGAGCCTTCTCTAAGCAGTTTACAGTCAGCATATTGCCCCCAATAATCTGGCCCCTCATTTTACTGACCTGGGAAGGATGGAAAGCTGAGTCAACTTTGAGCTGGTCAGGATCGAACTGCTTGTAGTCGGCAGAGTTTTTCTGCAGTACTGCATTCTAACCACTGTGGCACCATGGCTCTTCCTTCCTTCATCTATTTTCTTTCTTTCTTTCTTTCTTTCTTTCTTTCTTTCTTTCTTTCTTTCTTTCTTTCTTTCTTTCTTTCTCTCTCTCCTCTCTCTCTCTCCCTCCCTCCTTCCTTCCTTCCTTCCTTCCTTCCTTCCTCCCTTCCTTCCTTCCTTCCCTCCTTCCTTCCTTCCTTCCTTCCTTCCTTCCTTCCTTCCTTCCTTCCTTCCTTCCTTCCTTCCTTCCTTCCTTCACATTTAGCAACAGCTCTTAGACTTATAAACTGCTTCACAGTGCTTTACAGCCTTCTCTAAGCAGTTTACAGAGGTGAGTTAAGAACAAGATCAAAATACAGATAACTTTTTAATAAATGTTAGTACTCATCCTCCCAGTACTATAAAATCTGTGGTAAGTAGCAATAGACTTACATATTACTTCATAGTACTTTACAGCCCTCTCTTAGCAGTTTACAGAGTCAACATATTGCCCCCAACAGTCTGAGTCCTCATTTTACTGAGATGGAAGGCTGAATCAACTTGAGCCCCTCAGAATCGAACTTCTGGGGTGAGCAGTGAGTTAGCCTGCAATACTGCATTCTAACCACTGAACCATCATATCTTATCATATTATATCTCATAATATATCGCCATCATATTCTACCTTTCACCACCTAACTTTTTACTCTCACATTGAGGACTTGGTGCCCAAAACCTGACCGTGCTTTTGGTTCATGAAATGCCTTTTTATCAGTTTTTATTATAGTTATTGCTTTGCTCTTAAGATTCAGTTATTTATTATATTTGGCTTTGCAATTTTGTGAGGTTGATGCCATAATGGCAATCTCAGATTCATTGGCCCATTCTTGGAGATGCTGCTGAGCCAGAGGTTCTCAGGACAGAGATGTCAGTTATGCCAAAATTGCTTGGTTTCAAAGGTTTAATGCACAGAAGAAAGAGTGCATTAAAATACGGGGACAGTTAGAAGAATCAGCACTGAGTTTAAACTACCATGAGAATAGGAATTGACAACAATTTCAAAGTGATTTCATTCTAGCTTGCAATAAAGATGCTAATCTAATCACACCATGTTGTATATCTACACCTAGTAGTCTAAGCCGGGGGTCCCCAAACCTTTTGGACCTCAGGGACCACTAAATTAATAATTTTAAATCCTGTGGACCACTAATATGATGTGCCTAATGACCGGCTGGGTGGGTGTGGCAAGGTGGTCATGGGCATGGCCAACTCAATGTCATTCATGTCGAGGGGCATCTTGCCAGCCTCTACTTCCCCATCTCCTCCCAACCAATCCTCCCCTGCCCGCCCGAGCTCCTTAGGGCCCCCATAGGAAGCAGTTGTTGGAGCTAAGCAGCCATCATGAGAAAGAGTTGGCAAAACTGTTGGCTCAGTTCAAATTGGATCTGACCAAGAAGGTGGCTCAGCAGAAGCACCTCACTGAGGACTACGAGCATAGGCTTTCCAAGCAGAGGGAAGACCTGTGGGAGTGTAAGGCCAGGTACTGGATCCTGGAGGCTCAGTGCGCTGAGATGGTCAGCCAGTTCCAGGCCATGATGCAGTCCCACTGGAATGAAGCCCTCCGGCTCTTTGCCACCAGCAGTGCTTCCCTCCAGCCTTTTCCCAAAGCCCCATACCAGGAGACTGAAGCAGACCCCAAGTCAGAATTTCTGTCCCACTCCCACCCACACAAAAAGACCCCGAAGGTGGACACTCTCTGCAGCAACACAAATGTTCATTGCACATATCTGGCCCAGGGGCCATAGTTTGAGGACCTCTGATTTACTGCAATATAAAAAATGCAAATACTTTTTCTGCGGACCACCAAAATTTTCTCATGGACCACCGATTGGTGACCGCTGGTCTAAGTCAACCAAAGGAGGAGGCTGAGATTTGCTATCAAGAGCTGATTCCAGGATCCTAAATTTAGCAGCAACGAGCCTCACAATTCCTTTTCTGGAGCTAGTAAACTCCAATCTGGATAAGCAAACTATTTATTTTATTGGGTTTTACAATGTTGTGGTTTGTAAGATACTCTGGATAGAGGGCAGGCTATAAATATTTTAAACAAATGCAGATGAGTGGATTGTGGCACCATAAATCTGTAGGGCACTAGATTGGCTAAGGCTGGTTTGAAAACAAACCTAGACACCCTTGGATATCAAATTTGAGTATCATAGTAGGTCAAACCCAAATAACCAATATTTGTTGACTATTTCGAATCTTGCAACATTCAGAGTAAACCTAGGAAAATTCCTCAACTGCGGCGAGAACATATTTAGGGGCAGTAAATTCATTTTGTGTCTCTCTCCTAACTAACTTGGCCCCTAGGTTGTGTGTCAGAAGGGCCTTGCCAATCCATTAAGAGGCTTATTAAAATTTGATGGGCCAATGTAACCCTTATCACTGAGCACAGTGGCCTTTAGCATGCAAAAAGATCTGGTAGATGGAAAGTCCAGCTCCTGACTGAATTCTTAAGTGGCGGGATTGAACTTTAGAGCACCAATTAGACCAATGCAAAACCTTCTAAACAAGTTTAAAAGAGCCTGCTCCCTCTCCTCCCGCAGATCCTAAAGTGCTGGAAGAAGACACTAATTTTGGCATACACCTTAGGACAAACTTCAGCAGAATATTTGGATTGTATATAGCAGTGGGTTTCACATTTTGTTACCGCTGCTTTGCGGGCACACATGCCCCTTCCATGTATGCGCCTGGCCCTCCATGCATGCGCCTTGCTCTCTCTCTCATGCCTTCCACACATGTGCCGGGCTTCAAAACCATGCCTAAATAGGATAGCCCACCCTCGATTTCTGCGGCTAAATACCACCTCTGATTGTATTGTATTGTATTGTATATTATTTTATTTACTTTATTTTTTATTTTTGCTAGAATACAAAGAGAGCTGGAAGCAATGTTTTGTTTATGTTCAAAACTTGCATTGGACTGGAAGCATTTGTGTGTTGGAAAGGACAAAGGAGCTTTCTTACCCACTGGGTTCCCTTTGCTGACATGCTTAGAACATGCTTAGGACAGAGATACTTAGCACACAGATAAGATTCAAGCCACACACACTAAGCCATAGCTGATCTAGCCGCGGTTTGCTAAATAAATCTCTATAGCTGAGTTCACACAATATACTGTACTAGAAAATGTACTTTTAAAAAAGAGATTGGTTAGGTTCAACCTTAGTTGAAAATAAACTTCACCTTGCTTGATTGGATTGCATGAATCCAGCCAATGAGATGTCTTGATGCAGGATACAAAACCACACACTTCTCCCATTTTGGGCATTCAGTAGTCCACTTCTCTGAAATCTAGAGAGTGTGTAATATAGATGCCAGGACTGGTAGTCATGGACTGACTTATCTTTTATGAATCCTTCTCTAATCACTTTGCAAAATTAATTAAGTTTGTGACTATTGCTACATTGAGCAACAGCAAATCCCTAAATCAATTAGCCACTCTGTCAAGAAGCATTTCCTTTTATCTGCACCAATTACCCTGCAAATCAGTTTCTTAACTATGTGAAGAGAGAAAGAGAATTGTTTATTGATTCATTTGTTTATTTAAACCAGTAGCAGGCACCTTTTTGATGGTCAGGGGCCACATCTAGTTATACTCCCCCCCCCATTTCCTGGAGAAAGAAGGTGAGAATGACTGAAGGTTGATACAAAGTGAAGGGAGATGATCATTCAGTTTTATCCCCCCCTCCCATGATAGCTTCTTAAACTACAGTTTGTCTTTAAATGATGGGAAACCACACTGCCGATTTTCAGTAGCTCTTTTAAAATATAATTGATTAAATCCTAAATTGCTTCCCCAGCTTAAACACAGATGCCTAGATCACAGCAGTTTTCTGGGTTAGAGAAACTGCTCCTGTCCTCTAACCAATTCTATTGCCTTTTTTGTGATCTTTCCTAATTTGGCTGTTTATTTATTTCTATCCCGCTCTATGGAGTGGAGAGTTGGTCTCTGACAGAGGAGACTAGAAGCATTTGAAATGGGGATTTACAGATATCTGTTATGTATAAGCTGGGTTGACAAGATCAGAAATGAGGACGTGATAAACGGTCTGGGAAAGCCAAGGGAAATAATCAAAACCAGACTCTAGAAAGAGTGCAGAGAAGAGCAATGAATATGAGTAGGAGACTGGAGGCTAAAACATATGAAGAATGGTTGCAGGAATTGGGCAGGTCTAGTTTAATGAAAAGAAGGATTGGGGGAGACATGATTAGAGTGTTTCAATATCTCAGGGGCTGCCACAAAGAAGAGGGAGTCAAACTTTTCTCCAAAGCACTTGAGGGCAGGACAAGAAGCAATGGGTGGAAACTAATCAAGGAGAGGAACAACTTAGAACTAAGGAGAAATTTCATGAAAGAACAATTAATCAGTGGAACAACTTGCCTCTAGAAGTTGTGGATGCTCCAACACTGGAAATTTTAAAGAAGAGATTAGATAACCATTTGTCTGAAGTGGTGTAGGGTTGGACTAGAAGACCTCCAAGACCCCTTCCTATTCTATTCTATTCTATTCTATTCTATTCTATTCTATTCTATTCTATTCTATTCTATTCTATTCTATTCTATTCTATTCTATTCTATTCTATTCTATTCCACTCTATTCTCACTCACAACAGTGCAGATTCTATCCTTTTTTATGTGCATCTCCCCCATGGATGTTCCTCTTGCCTTTACTGCTTCTATTTGACTGTCAGCCCTTTGAGGTTATCCAGGTCTAGAAAAAGATATTGCAGGGATTCCAGAAATGTTATTCTATTATAGTTGAGCGCCTGTCCAGGTGTCTTTCTCACACCTAAGCCAACCCTTTGCCCAGTGCAATGTCTTCTGCAAAGCACTTTTTAATAGTTGTTTCATAGCTTCCCCAAGGTGATCTCTAAAACACTTGATGTTGACCTACGTCACCAGGTGATTGTTTAACCAAGAGGGGGCCCCTCCCTCCAGCTTATCCTTCAGTTACGCTAATAATAATATGCATGAAAGAAATCTTTTTCTAAAGAGGTCACCACTGACTTTGGGGAAGGTGTGAAAAGCTATTGGGGATAACTTGAATGAGAGTTTTCATAGCCAGAGATAGAAGGGTGTGTGAGAAAGAAACTCAAGATAACCTCACCTTGATTTTGTTTAGTCAGGAGACAGTGAAACTTACGTAGGCTTTCAAGGTTCTGTTATTATATTCTACAGCAATAAAACAGCCTTTTCTGAATCCCTGCAGGTCTGTTTCTTGATTTGGCCTATTTCAAAGGGCCGAAACCATCTGTTCTGTTTCGATAAGATTGCATTTTTCTTAACAACTCAATTTACAGCAAATACTCCAACTTTGCCCGGTTGTCCCAGAGGTGGTTCCTGATAAATTCCACTTCAAAGTCTCCATCTAGCTTCCTGCAGAATAGGCCACCTTTGCCACCTGAGCTGATTTGCAGAACAACAACAAATGGGCTCGAATGCAAACGGTCCCCTAATGTGCTTCTTGTGTTCTCCTTCCACTCCATAGCTTCCTTAACCGACAATGTCTTTCTCTTGTGAACAAAAAGCAATCCGCCTCAGCCTGACACGTAGGTAAAGTGAATGTTGACACAAATAAGCAGCAGGTGTTTTTATTTTTCTTGGTAGCAACATAAGAGAGACGGATGCTAACGTTATGGATTAATGCAGTGTGAGAACCTCGTCCCGCACAGATGGCCATTGGGAATAAGTGCCATTTTATTGCACTTAATAGTATATCGAAAAATAGTACAAAGGACAATTGTAAGTACACACCTCCCAGGCAACTGTCTGGGTTTTAATACAGGTAGCCATGGCAACTAGATTCAGTCCAGGTAGGGCCTGGGACACCTGCGTCAGCCCAGGTATTTGCTGCTTTCCCCATTTTGGCTCTAATAGAACCCAGAAATAATACTCAGTGAGCAGAAATTGTAAAGTTTTGCAGCAGGAAATGGAAACAAATGTATGCCCTTCTTTTTTTTTGCCCCCCCCAAAAAAGATGCCCACCCGCTGAAACCATAATATTCTCAAAATGTCATACCTTTCAGTTACATGATTACGAGGTTTACATGATTATTTGTATGTTTCTTAATGGGATTGCATTAACCTTTGTATTTTAATGTTTTTAGCAAGCAATGAGGTTTAGAAAATAACAGTAAGCACTTCCCATTAAGGAAAACCAGGAAAGTTCAAATTACGGTTGGCAAATTTCCCTTGAAGTACATTTCCATCATAAGTTGTAGCAATTGTAAGTCAAGTCAGACCCAATTTTACAAAAAAAGTTTTACAGCAGTTGTGAAATGAATTGCCATGGTCCTTGAGCAAATCCGGCTTCCCCAATGATTTCCCCCCCCCCTTTTTTGCTGAAAATTGGCAAAAGATGGTTGCAAATTGTGATGCGTAATTGTAGCCGTGCTTTAATGATCATAAATGCAAGTACAGGTTGAGTCATTTTTTTCCACAGCCGCCTTAACTTTAGCACCTAGACTTATATACCACTTTACAGCCTTCTCTAAGCAGTTTACAGAATCAGCATCTAGACCCCCCAACAATCTGGGTCCTCATTTTACTCACCTGGGAAGGATGGAAAGCTGAGTCAACCGTGAGCCGGGTGAGATTTGAACTGCCAAATTGCAGGCAGCCAGCAGTCAGCAGAAGTAGCCTGCAGTTCCGCACTCTAACCACTGCGCCACCTCGGCTCACTTATAATGATCTTTATATCCCTGGGTTTGATTCCCTGGTTTGACACATTTTACAGGCATATTTGTTTTTGTCATATCGAAGTAGTGCTTAAAAGATTTTCTTCCGATTCGGTAATGTTGACAGATTGTGTGAATGTTGTGCACATTTCCCTCTCCCCCTTCTTGATCAAGAAGGTCACCAGTCGCCTTCTGCAAGATCAAACCTGGGAAAACCACCAAAAAGCTTTGCCAACATTTTAGCAATTGCAATGGCTCACGGAAGTCATTTGGTGCCTCTTGACCGTTGATCATTGTTTCGGGTTTGATTTCCTTGCAGCTTTAAACACTGCCCTTGTGTTTTATTGGTCTCAGACTGTAAATAAATAAATAAACAAGGGCAGCAGTGACCCCACTGTCATTTAGGAAAGTTCCTTAAAAGGTAGCTCTTTCATCAAGGCCCCCCAGGCAGGCTGATTTGTGATCCTACAGTTGTACTGGGATTTTATTCCTTGGTTCGTGGTGTTTCTTCTCCTTTTTTTGTGTGTGGTTTATTGCTGTTTTCCACTTGTTTTATTGTTTTAATATGTTGCACATCGCCTAGAGTTGCTTGGACGATTGAGGCAGCATATAAATTAAGCCAACGAACAAATCTATCCCTTGGAGTTACCAAGTGCATTGACAAGTAGTTGCATCCTGGGCAAAAAGGGGTCCATTTGTCATCTTTGGTTTGGCTCCAAATGGCCTCAAAGAATTCGGCCTTAGTTGAAGCCAGACGAGCAATAACCTCCCTCCCCAAATGATTGCAACTACCAAAAAAGGAATCTAACTCTGTGAGATCAGTGTTTGAAAATGGTTGTGAGAAGTAAGGATTATCCCTGTAAAAGGTAGAGCAGTGGTAACGCCATGTTTAGCCTTCAGGTGATCTAAGACCTAATACGGCAAAAGGAACGGAGATGATTGGAAATGAATAAAATAGATGGGATGGAAGTTATGGGAAGACGATCCTTACCTAACCAGAATTTAGCCAATAGGATGAGTGGGCAGTAACAAGGCCGAGCTTCTGAAAATGTATATAACTATCATGTATTTCTTTGGAAGATGTCCTCCTTGGCTCCTCCATATGAGCATGGAGGTCCCTTTTGCAAAAGATAATTAATGGTTCTTTATTATTGTTCAGCTGTCTCTTATTATTGTTCAGCTGTCTCAGCTGTCACACCAAAAAGGTTAATCCCTAGGGGTTATTCTCACAATGATCCTTCCAGAATCTCCTAAATCTGATTAACTATGAGATGGGAGTGTGAGTTGCTAGGTTTATAATATTTTAAAACCATTTTCTTTCCTAAAATATTATGTACTTAAAGGACCTCATAATTCCTCCCCCCCCTCTTTTCACACACTCAACATTAAGGGGTCTAGAAGAGGTTTATCTAGAGGTATAACAGAATAACAAAACAACAGTGTTGGAAGGGACCTTGGAGGTCTTCTAGTTCAACCCCCTGCTCAGGAAACCCTATACCATTTCAGAAGAGCGTCTAGTCCATTTCAGACTAGCGGCTGAGCACCCATAACTTTTGGATGCTAGTCGTTCCACTGATTAATTGTTCTCACTTTCAGAAAATTTCTCCTTAGTTGTAGGTTGGTTATCTCCTTGATTAGTTTCCAACCATTGCTTTGGAGAATAGGTTGACTCCTCTAGAAGATGTCTCTGGAAGACCTTTGTATCTTAGGTAACTGTGTGCAAGAGAAAATATTTAGGTGACCTCCGAGCCTCTGAGTTTAGGGATGAGTGTATTTGGGTGGTCGAGGACTCTTCTCTTTTCTTCTTCTTCTCCTCTCCTCCTCCTCCTCTCCTCTCCTCTCCCCTCCCTTCTCTTGCCACAGCAATTAGGGCAGTGATACTAGTAGATGGAACAATGATGAATGTGTGAGATCAATGGATGAGACCAGTAGCTTAGCTAAATTTCATCTTACTTCATCAAATGTACATGGGCTTGATGCAGTTAATGTGATTAGTCTCTATGCAGTTGATCATTTCTCCTTCAATATTATTTGCATTTTTGGAAGGGCACTAGATGCATGACCAACATTTACTTGTTTGTTTTGTGGGGGAAGGGCTCTCAAGTTGTGCCTTCCTTTTGCAGAAAGATAAGTCAAAGAAGGATCAGGCTACAGCCTGCTAAGAATAACGACAATAAGATGGGCTGGATTTATTCTGATCTCTGCATTTCTATTGGGTCTCCATTTTTTCCTGCCTATTCCAGAAAGTCTTGGAGATTGCCTGACTTTTCCCATCAGGCTACAATGGCCCAACTGGGCCAGAAGCCAACTCAGGCCTCACCTCCCTTCCTCAGCCTGACATACACTCCCTTGAATGCAACTCATGAATTACTCGCCTGCCCAGATGACAAGGCTGACATTTTAGCTCTACTACATTCTCCTATAATTAGTCCAATCTAATGCAACACAGGGAAGGGATCTATTTTACACACGCATTATCGTAATGCCTTTAAATAAGATAATTGATTATGCCTCTGCATAAGAAAATGAAATATTCGGTATAATTAAAACCGGCATTTGGATTCTGGCATACTGACAGGTGAAGCCGTGTGACATTTTTGTAAAACACTTAAAAGGAAAAAAAAAATCACGCCCACGGAGGCAGATTTCACAAAGTTTGTGAAAGCGATCTGGGAGGTGGGTGGGAACTTCTTTGAGGTTGGCTGATTTAATTCAGAAGCAGTCGGGTGAGAGAATTTCACTTCTCTCAAGGCCAGACAGTCTTCTTAGCTTCCGTGGCACAAATGTGAGGTTCTCCCTTTCAAACAAGATCCTGGCATTGGGACAGAAGGCACACATGACCTGCAAGAAGTTAAATTCCCAGCACCTCAAGTTGGAAAAACCAGGTAGAAAGTAAAGGGGGAAAATGCTACCTGTGACTCTGCAGGCTTCCTATCAGTGTGAATATTAATGACTAAAGGTAAAGGTAAAAGTCCCCCCTTGCACATATGTGCTAGTCATTCCTGACTCTGGGGCATGGTGCTCTTCTCCGTTTCAAAGCCAAAGAGCCAGCGCTGTCCGAAGACATCTCCATGGTCATGTGGCTGGCATGTCTAAACACTGGAGGTGCACAGAACAATATTCCCTTCCCACCAAAGTGGCCCCTATTTTTCTACTTGCATTTTTACTGCTTTCGAACTGCTAGGTTGGCAGAAGCTGGGACAGGTAACGGGAACTCACTCCGTTATGCGGTGCTGGGGATTGGAACCGCCGAACTGCCGACCTTTCTGATTGACAAGCTCAGCATCTTAGCCACTGAGCCACCATGTTCCCTATATTAATGAGTAAAGCCCCCCAAAGTTTGGTTTCTATTAAATTTTTAGCCAGGATTTATTAACCTGTGAAAGATCAGAAAAAGGCAAAGGGGCTTGATTTGCACATAAAAGCTACCCTTAATGGCTGGCTTCACACATCACACTAAGCCTGAAGCAAACAAATCACATTTTGACACAGCACAAGTTGAACCAAGCCGTGTGCTCTAGAAGAAGGCAACTGTGGAAACTTCTGTGTGCTCCTGCGCTGTCTAATCCCTCATAGCTGGAGATGGCTCATTGCTGTCACTTTAACTTCGACAGCATGAGATTCATAATAGGATTTCTTTTTTTAATAAATAAATAAATGGGGAGAAGAGGGGAGAGTAGAAAAAAATATCGTATTTGGGTGAAAATAGGTTTAATTCCCTCCAAATCCTCTTCTCCCAGTGCTTTTGAGAAAAGGAAATTTTATACGTCTCTATTGGGAACAGATAAAGGTAAAGATAAAAATGTTCCCCTCGCACATATGTGCTAGTCATTCCTGACTCTAGGGGGTAGTGCTCATCTCCGTTAGAAAGCCGAAGAGCCAGCGGTGTCTTAAGACATCTCCGTGGTCATGTGGCCAGCATGACTAAACACCGAAGGTGCACGGAACGCTGTTACCTTCCCACCAAAGGTGGTTCCTATTTTTTCTACATGCATTTTTACATGCTTTTGAACTGCTAGGTTGGCAGAATTGGGAACAGATAGGCAAGCTTAAAGGATATGATGGCTCAGTGGTTAAAGACACTGAGTCTGTCAGCTGACAGGCCAGGTTTGAGATCCTGAGCGCTGCACGACAGGGTGAGCTCCTGTTACTTGCTCCAGCTCCTGCCCATCTAGCGGTTCAAAAGCATGCAAAATATGAGTGCCACTTCCGTGGGCAGATAACAGTCTTCCATGCCCCTTGGTGTATAGTCATGTTGGCCATATGATCATGTAAAGATCTTCGGACATTGATGGTTGCCTTGGCTAAGAAATGGAGAAGTGTACCGCCCCCTAAAGGGGAAGTACATTCCCCCCATGACTGGACAGGGGAAACCTTTACCTAAAGGTTAATTTCTACTGAGAGCCTCAGTGTCTTGGGATGTGAATGTCAATGTGAATGGGACTTAGGCAAGCAGGGCAGAGCCTAAAGGGAAAGCAGAGAGATGTATCCTCTCTGTCTTTCCACCCTTCCCATACAAAAGGCAAGGAAGAATTGCTTCTGTTGAAAGAATTGCTCATAGGTGTTTCCTTGAAATTAGGCCAGTTGAATGTGTTATGGCCCGCCAGCAGCCAGCAGAGCTGGCAGCAGATTCGGACAGTGAGGAGATTGGGGAGGAACATGGTCCAGTACTGGAGTCTGGGGAAGGCTCTGACGAGGGCTCTGTGTCAGGCAGAGAGGGGGCCAGAGCCGTATGCCAGTTATCAGCTGCCTTCAGAGTCAGACATCAGTGAGGCAGACGAACAGCTGGAGCCTGTTCCCAGTGTGCACATGCGCAGAGTTGCCAGGTGAAGGGAACAGCTAAAGAACAGGGGTCAACTTGGGAGTAAGGCCACAGGTGGACGATGCATGGCCCCTCCCAGAGGAAATAAAAGAGGAATGAAAGGAGAGTGGAGTTTGCAGGAGACAATTAGTTCACTTAATTGACTTGTGATTCTCTGACACTCCTTGCCAAGTTTTGCAGATATCGCCCTGGCAGCTGTCCAAGGCAGATAAGGTCTGTGACAGTAAATTCTCCCTTGAAAGACTTTGCTGGATGTGAATGAGCAGAATTCAGAGTAAATTAATAGAATGGTTTTTTGTCAGGACAAGGAGTTTGCTTCATGCTCTTGGGAAGCCTAAGTCAGAACAGAATGCAATGAAGCGGAAGATCACAAATGGGTCACCGAGCTATGAGAAATTTAGTAGTTTGACTATTCCATCCACGGGAATGTTAAGTCAGATGATTTTCGTGGACATGCTATTAATTTTTTTTTTACAATTAAAGATGGTGGGGATTGAATGTTTCAGCTGTTACTGGTATTTGGCTATTGAATTCTGCTCCCCTCTTCATTCTTTTCAAAACAGGCTCACTGAGGCTACAGGATGAACAAATGAAAAGAAGGTTGGGGCTCTCATACTTCTTAAAGGTAGTGATTGTTATTATTATTTTTTCAAATGTTATGAAGATTCCACAATTAGTTTAATATTGTACCCTTACTTGCTCCAGAGAGGACAATTGGTCAAATGTCTCTGTTCTGTTTTCTGGTTATGAGATAAGTTGGACTGCTTTTTCTTTTGTCTACTCTCTTTCAAACTTAGAGGTAACGTCCCTGTAACATTCGCCAAACCAAGGTTATTCTAGAAGTGGTGGATTCTTATATGATGGGACTGGATTCTATGATGCGGATTTGGGTCACTGAAAGATTTCCAGTACAGAAACTTAGAAGAATTAGAGCCATGGTGGTGCAGTGGTTAGAGTGCAGTACTGCAGGCTACTTCAACTGACTGCTAGCTGCAGTTCAGCAGTTCAAATCTCACTGGCTCAAGGTTGACTCGGCTTTCCATCCTTCCGAGGTGGATAAAATGAGGACCCAGGTTGTTGGGGGAAAGATGCTGACTCTGTAAGCCGCTTAGAGAGGGCTGTAAAGCCCTGTGAAGCTATATATAAGTCTAAGTGCTATTGCTAAGTGGGAAGGAAGGAAGGAAGGAAGGAAGGAAGGAAGGAAGGAAGGAAGGAAGGAAGGAAGGAAGGAAGGAAGGAAGGAAGGAAGGAAGGAAGGAAGGACTGTGGTGGTACAGTGGTTAGCATTGCCGGCTAACTCTGCCGATTGCCAGCAGTTCGATCCTGAATGGCTGAAGGTTGATTCAGCCTTCCATCCTTCAGAGGTGGGTAAAATGAGGACTCAGATTGTTGGGGGGAGGGGAATATGCTGGCTATGTAAACCACTTTGAGATGGCTGTAAAAGCACTATGAAGCGGTATATAAGTCTAATGCTATTGCTATTACTTTCTCTTAAAAGTCACATGTTGAGACTCACAACTTGTTTGCTCGTTATTTATGCAGAGATGATAGTCACAACTTAAATGACTTTCCAGAAATGATTAGATAGAATTCCTGGAGGGAAAGCTTATTGAAATGAATTAGAAATAGTCATTTTGCAAATCTTGGGTCGAAGGCAGTATGCTTCTAGACATTTATTGCTGTGGAACACAAATAGCAAAATGTAAATGAATCACGGCTTGTCTTTGGACTTTGTAGAGACATCTAGTTGGCCACCTGGGAGCAGAATGCTGGATGAGAAAGACTTTTAGTCTGATCCAGTAGATCTTTTCTAGTGGAGAAAGGATTTTTAAAAAAGATGGTGACTGTGTCCTCTCAAATACTTTTAAATATATATGTATTAATGTTATCAGTGTGGAACACATGCCCAATTTTATCTGGGTTGTGGGGATGCAATTTATCCTAGTTACTGTGAAAGAATGGCTTTAAAACTGCAATCTCCAAATCTACTGATCTCTTTTGACATTGAGTCTTTATTGATTAGCCCTTGGGCCATATCAAAGTGCAAAGTTCCAGAAACAATTATTACTAAAATTTAATAAAAGCAATTTAAAATGGAATTGGAATAAATATGATTTAAAATGGAATTGGAATAAAATACAATAATTTAAGATATAGATAAAATATGATAAATATATATTGTTGAGATCTGCATATGTGGGACTGATAAGGGTAGATTGCAGGGGTGACACCAAAATATAATTTTATCAAACTGATCTATTCCATTCAGACTTAAAGTAAATGAAGCTTCCTAAAGTCAAATCATTGTATAAATGAATGAATGGCATAGATTAAAAAAAATACCTCCTAAATCAGCAGCCAAATGGACTTTAAGTTGGAATTTCTCTTTCAAGCAATCTTCTCCCAGGTAACTATTTTAAGTTGTACTCATAATACTTGTAAAAAGAGTACAAATAACACATTTTATTTATGACGCAGGTAAGGAAAGGGAATACAAAACCATGAGTATGAAATATATTCTCACTCTACTCTAATGAAAAAGCAGATAAAAAATATGACTATGTAATACCTGAAAACTAATAGGCAATAAAACCTGGGTCTGTTCCTCCCCTGAAGCTCTTCTGCAGACAATGTTAAGCTTTGATGTGATATTGTGAAAGTTCCTGACTTGGTAAAAGCACTGAGGAAAAACAAGTTGAATGGCAGTATTAGAAAACAGCCACAATCCAGAGACAAGGGACATGTTTTGTATGGGGAGGGGCTCAATTTCTGAGAACCTCAGGAAAAGCTGGGAAAGAATGAAATCTTCCAGAGAAGCTACCCATGCATGGAGACTTTGTCCATGAGCTACGCTTGATCGTTCAATGGCAGGTTTAAGGGATCCATTCCATAAGGTGAGGCCAGGGAGCAATAGCAAGAGCACCTAGACTTAGATACCGCTTCACAGTGCTTTACAGCTCTCTCTAAGCAGTTTACAGAGTCAGCCTCTTGCCCCCAACAATCTGGGTCTTCATTTTACCCACCTCGGAAGGATGGAAGGCTGAGTCAACCTTGAGTCGGTCAAAATCGAGCTCCTGCCAGCAAGCAGAGTCTGCCTGCAATACTGCCTTTTTAACCACTGCGCCACCACAAAGCATAGATTAGAGGAAGGGAGAAGCTGTGTAGGAAAAATGAAATTGGTTTTAATGCAATTGAAATGTAAATTAAATGTTAAGGTAAGACTCAAGGTTGAATCAAAATCCATGCAGCTTTCTATGCCACAGGATGGAGGTGGTTTAACACTGGTTTCCTCCAAGTGATCTTATTTAGCTTAGTTAGTTTACGTAACTGAGGTTTTCCCGAGGATCTCCAATTCAAGTGCTGAAGAAGTCTGACACTGTTTAGTTGGTTTTCTTTTAGTTTTAGTTCAACAGAGAGCTAGTTTGGTCTAGTGGTTGCCAGAAACTAGGAAGCTGATTTCTAGTCTTTTTTAAAGCAGGCAAACATGACTTTAGAATCTCTCTCGCACTCTCTTTCTCTCCCTCCCTCCCTCATATCTCTTCCCTCTCTTTCTCTTTCTCTGAGCCCAACCCCTGATAGGTTTGCAGTTGAGAAAATAGGAGGCGGGAGTACTAGTAGATATGTGTGCTTCCTTGAGCTAACGAAAAAAATAAAGTTGGGATAAACATTGAAGGAAGGAAGGAATGATCTTGTCAGCTGGGTGCAGCAACTTTGGAATCGCACATTAAATTAAACACTGGTTTTACTATATCTCCTCATCTATTTAATCATTTTATATTTCTGCTGCATTAATCATTGCAATCTGACTCTCCATTGGAGAATTTAAGCACAGGCTGACATAGATACAGAATATTTATATAGATATTGCATGTAGAAGCACATTGAGAAATGTATTTTGCACGAGTCCATCTCCCTATAGCAAGCAAGGTGGTGTCCACAGTGTGACTGTTACTCTAGAGTTCACTGCGGGGGGGGGGGTCCATTTTAAAAATGAGCAAATAAATTTAAATATGGTGCATGCTTTTATGTTATGATTTCCCCTATGGGCAAAGTAATTAGGCTTCTTTTTAAAACGCACAACAATCCTGATGTACTTCAGAGACATATCTCTTATACCAGTGGTGGGTTGCCAATTTTTTACTACCGGTTCGGGCATGCTCGTGCGATGCTTCTGCACATGCGCAGAAGCATCTGGGCAGGTGGGCGGAGCCTCCTGCCACCGCTACTACTACCAGTTCGCCTGATCCGGGCTGAACCAGGAGCAACCCACCTCTGTCTTATACACAGTAGCTCTTTTCACAAACTTTCTCTGTTATTTATTAGTGTCACCGCACTACTCCTTAATAGTTGAACTTTCGTTTTCAGCTTACCTTTTCTTGATATGTGGCTTTCTCAGATTTATCCTTTTTATTATTGCGGTTTCCAAAGTATATGTTTATATATTTTTACGCATTCAAATTTCCATACAGGCGCACATTCTGTTGCATGAAATCTGTACACCCGGCACGTCAGAACATTTTTGAATGCCATATACTGTATAACTGTCATCTGTGGCATATGAATAGATTATACTATTGCACAAATCGAAATCCATGGGAGGCTTCTTTTCTATTACAAGGCAAATTCAATGCTCTGTCTGTTTGGCCAAGTTTGGCAGAGTCTGACCACTTTTTACATAGAGCAGAAGTTGTAAACTCCCAGTTGCCAACAGCTTCGGCATTGGCCATGCTGGCAGGAGTTGCTAGGATTTCTGGTTCAGTAACAGTTGGAGTGGACACAGTGGCTCAGTGGCTAAGGCGCTGAGCTTGTCGATCAGAAAGGTCGGCAGTCTGGCGGTTCGAATCCCTAGTGCCATGTAATGGAGTGAGCCCCCGTTACTTGCCCCAGCTTCTGCCAACCTAGCCGTTCGAAAGCATGTAAAAATACAAGTAGAAAAATAGTGGGAAGGTAACAGTGCTCTGTGCACCTTTGGAGTTTAGTCATGCTGGCCACATGACCACAGAGACATCTTCGGACAGCTCTGGCTCTTCGGCTTTGAAATGGAGATGAGCACCGCCCCCTAGCGTCGTTTTTTTTAACCAAGTAGTTAGGAAACTTGGAGAATCCTACCAAAGTTAGATCAGAAGCAACCCTTTGCTAATGGAGATTGGAGATTTATGAATTGTGATCAGGACAGACAATGTCTCCATTGCCTCCATGACACATTCCTCTATAAACACAGATCTCTATAATAGGATTTCCTCCATCCACTAGAGAAGGATGTGAGCTGCATTGCAGAATATTCTGCTGTTATCTCTTTGGGAACAAGGAGATAAGTTAATGTTTAAACATGTTTGTTTGCTTCCTTTCCATTTGGCTTCTTTTCAGTTGGCCTCTGTCTGACTCTCTCCCAGCTAGCTTTTAACAAACATTCCGTAAAGAGCCGAGGAATGCAGAGTGCATTTTGCTGCTTGTCAGTGATTCCCCGCGGACTGGGGCTCACCACAATGCAAGCCACAGAGCCTGAGAATGATGGGTAAATGGCCTAAAGAGCAACCTAAAAAGCCACAACAGGTTGCTAATGCAAAAAGGAGCAGACACTCCACTTTCAATGGTTACCTTCCTTCCAAAGCTAAAAAGCCCACTCTCGATGCGCTAAGTCCAATTGTTACCATGAACAGTTGTTGTTGTTTAGTTTTGTTACCTTAATCTTCTTCCCTTAGTGAATGTCCCCTAAACAGGATTTTAGATTGAGGAGGATCACCTCTTCCAATGTAGCCCACTGATCGGAAAATGCATTCTTGGTTCTCATATTTATATAATAATATAATATAATTAGAGTTGGAAAAGACCTTGGAGGTCTTCAACCCCCTGCTCAGGCAGGAAATCCTATATCATTTCAGACAATTGGTTGTCCAATCTCTTCTTAAAAACTTCCAGTGCTGGGGCATTCACAACTTCTGGAGGCAAGTTGTTCCACTGATTAATTGTTCTCACTGTCAGGAAATTTCTCCTTAGTTCTAGGTTGCTTCTCTCCTTAATTAGTTTCCACCCATTGCTTCTTGTTCTACCCTCAGGTGCTTTGGAGAATAGCTTGACTTCCTCTTCTTTGTGGCAGCCCCTGAGATATTGGAACACTGCTATCATGTCATACCTAGTTCATCAAACTAGACGTACCCAATTCCAGCAACTGTTCTTCATATGTTTTCGCCTCCACTCCCCTAATCATCTTTGTTGCTCTTCTCTGCACTCTTTCTAGAGTCTCAACATCTTTTTTTACATCATGGCATCCAAAACTGAATTTGCAAATCTCTTGCCAATCTCAGAAACCATGCTGGTGTCATGGTCACATTTTCATCTGCTGGTGGGTTGGGGTTAACTTGCGGTATACTTCCTATCTTTGCCAGGCACAGGAGGAGAAGACGTATCATGAAAAAAGCATGATGGATGGTAATAATTTATCTTAATACTTTATAAATATTTCATATTAAAAAAGAGATACATTTATTTCAAGGCAGTGGTGTCTGAGCAGGACAGATAAAAATGAGAACTCATATGGATGACAGTCTCTTCTGCCACTGTCTCCAAGTTAATAAAGTGAATAAAATAAAAGTAAAATATTTTGTAACCAGAGGAATGTTCCCGATAATAAGAGAACTTGTTTTAGCAGAATAGACTTCACAGAGAATGCCCAATTGCCCATCCCTGTGATCCTTTCATGATAGTTGGATAACTTCAGCAAATATTTTCAGTTTTCCTGCCTTGGATGGGCAGAATCCTAACCTGAATAGGTTATTCTAAACATACCCGTATTTTTCGTATTTTTCGGAGTATAAGACGCACCTTATTCCCCCCCAAAAGAGGGTGAAAATATGGGTGTGTCTTATACACTGAATACAACATTTTTGGCCTACCAAAACCCCGCCCCCTTTGCAAAAATGGACATGCAGAGGGTTTGGGAGGCTTGCAATGTGCTCCTAGGGGCTGGGGAGGGCAAAAATCCTCAGGGCCCCCACAACCCCCAGGAGCACTCAACAAACTTCCCAAAGCCTCTGTATCCAACCCCCCCCCCCTTTTTTTTTTTTTTGCAAAAAATGAGGCCTGTTGAGGGTTTGGGAGGCCTGCAGAGTGCAAAAACTTTTTAAAAAAAATTTACCTCTTCAAAATCATGGTGCGTCTTATACTCCGGTGCATTTTATGGTCGGAAAAATATGGTACCTAAATCTCAAACCATATAGAGCTTGGTAGTTCATAACCAGCATGCTGAATTTTACTTAGAAACAAGTTGGTAGCTACTGCAAAGATGTTTTTACCAAGGTAACTGGACTGTTTTTTCTTGAGGAAGAAGAAAACATTTCACTTCTCCAGTGCCTGTTGTATGTGGCTTTTTAGATGTTGATTGGTCCTGAAAAAGTCACGCACAACAGACACCACATAAATGTGACACATAGAAAAGCCCAAAGTGTACATTCTGCTAGAGAGGAGTTCCCTGAGGATGGGCTCCAGCATGAGTCCAAAAGCTCAGAAGATAAAAGGTAGCCAGGTGACTGACCCAGACTGAATCCTGCAATATTATCCTGGAATATGTATATTCGCCTTCATTCACTGTGTATTCTTTTTGGCATTCCCTTTAAACTTTATTTTCTCACATCCCATCTCCCCCCCAATTTTTTTAAGGAATGTCCTCTTTTGAATTTAAATGTGACTCTGCACATTTCCCACTTCTTCAGTCAATTAAATTGGATAGAACAAAGATAGGCATTACCAATTAGTTCAATGACATTCACATCTTGCAGTAAACATTCTTTTCAGGATTAAAATCAGGGTGAACTCCACTCTGGTTGTTTCTATGGCTTTTTAAAAGGCACAATCCTTTTGAAATTATGTGCATCTGAAGTAACCAGAATATCTATTTGTCCATTCCGTGAGAAAAGCTATTAAAGGAGCCCATTAGAGCAATATTTTTCTCTTGTGGATGCTTCTCTGATGTCATTCTTTCTCTCATATTACAACGAATTGTTCCAGCAGCTACCAAAGGTTGCTCCTCATGCAAATGCAACAAATTGTGGTACTAAAATATTTCAAAAACGTTGTTTGCTCTTGTGAAATTCAGTAGAAGAGCCTGTCCCTTTTGAGATTTCTACGGTATTTCCTTCAACACTGTGGCCATCTTTGTTGGTCTAGAGCAGAGGTCGGCAAACTTAAACACTCAAAGAGCCATTTGGATCCGTTTCCCATAGAAAAGAAAACGCCGGGAGCCACAAAGGTCCTAACCGGAAGCCCCCCTGTTCAATTCTGGAGCTGACCGGAAGTTCAGTTCCCCCACCATAGAGTCTCCTCCTAGCGCGGCGTCCTTTTTCCTCTACCTGTCATAACCGAAAGCCCTATCAATTGTGGAGACAACTGGAAAACCCTCCCCTTGCCATAGAGTCTTCTCCTGGCACACTCTGCTTCTCTCCCTCCTCGGAAGCTCCTCTCAAAATTGTGGCGCCAACCGGTGACGGAGCCGCAGCAGAGGGAGGAAAGAGCCACATGTGGCTCCAGAGCCGCAGTTTGCTGACCCCGGGTCTAGAAAATAGCGTCCTCAGTTCTAATATAACATTCCTTCAGTCATTCATTCCCACAGAGCAGAAATAGCTTTTGAACCCTTTCTCGTCATAATTTCAGAAAATAGACGGCATGTTTTCCTACCATTTTGAGAATAACATAGTAGTTAAAATAGGTTTTAAAATAGAAAAATGTCCACCTTTGCTAAAATGGGAAGAAAATTCAAAACCTCAGTCCTGTCCTTATGTGTGAGGAGAATCTCAAACTTTTTGTCTAATTGCCCCACCTATTGTACCCTTTGGGGACATGGTGGCTCAGTGGATAAGATGCTGAGCTTGTCGATCCGAAAGGTCGGCAGTTCAGTGGTTTGAATCCCTAGCGCCGCATAACGGAGTGAGCTCCTGTTACTTGTCCCAGCTTCTGCCAACCTAGCAGTTTGAAAACATGCAAAAATGCAAGTAAAAAAATAGGGACCACCTTGGTGGGAAGATAACAGTGTTCCGTGTACCTTCGGCATTTAGTCATGCCAGCCACATGACCACAGAGACGTCTTTAGACATTGCTGGCTCTTCATCTTTGAAACAGAGATGAGCACCGCACCCTAGAGTCGGGAACGACTAGCACATATATGCGAGAGGAACCTTTACCTTTATCTTATTGTGGCCTTTAATGTTAAGAGTGCCTCCAGCTACCCAAATATTTATTATTCTTTTGAGTTTCCTCCATTTCACCAAAAGTCCATTGTGTACATTAAAACCAACTACCTCATTTCTATCTAAATATGGTTTTCTTCTCTGCAGTTGTTTGTGATGCTTTTCGCTTTGGGACCATTAATACTCTTTGATTTGCCATTGTGTTCTACCATCTTATTTTAATGATCTTCTAATTTGGAGTGTCAAAAATATTTGGGGTCTTATCTCCTTGGATTAAAAGTGCCTTTGTGGATTACAGGTCTGGGGAGAGGGGAGGAAGGAGAGGCGAAGGGAGGGGAGGAACAAAGCGTTAAACCTGAGCTCGTAAAAACTAAGTACTCAGTTCTTTATTGAAAAGTCTTGTGCCAGGACTAACTAGGCACCAAGTGACTGTTTCTAAGTTAGCCTAGCTTTGTTTCACAAACAACCTTACTCTAAAAGGAATTTTTCTGAAAACATACTGTATTGTCTAGAAAAAAAAAAGGACATGGTAAGGACCATTTCTGTGTTTGCATAATTTTATCTGCCTTTTCCTCTCTTCCTTCCTCCCTTCCCTATTATTTATTTGGTTTTCCTCTCTCTATATCAAAAAGTGATTGGATATGTAAAAAGCATATTTAGAATAGAATCGAGCTGGAAGGGACCTTGGAGGTCTTCTAGTCCAGCCACCTGCTCAAGCAGGCAAACCTATACAATCTCAGGCAAGTGACTGTCCAGTCTCTTCTTAAAAGCCTCCAGTGATGAAGCATCTGCGACTTCTGGAGGCAAGCAGTTCCACTGGATAATTGTCCTCACTGTTAGGGAGTTTCTCTCTTTGATCAGTTTCCAACCATTGTTTCTTGTCCTGCCCTCTGGTGCATTGGAGAATAATTTGACCCCCTCTTCTTTGTGGCAGCCACTTAAATACTGAAATATTGCTATCATGTCACCTCTAATTCTTCTTTTCTTTAGACCAGCCAGACTCAAAACCTGCAGCCATTCTTCATATGCTTTAGTTTCCAGGCCTTTAATCATCTTAGTTGCTCTTCTCTGAACTTTTTTCTAAAGTCTGAACATCTTTTTTGTAGTATGGTGATTAACATTGTTTGCAGTATTTCACGTGTGGTCTTATTAGGGTTTTGTAAATTTCTTTAAAAATGAATACATTTACAGGAACCTTTGCAGGTGGATTGAAGTTTCTTAAACTGTGTTGAAAGGGGGTGGGGAGGAGGCCAGAGAATTAATTGGAGATGAAAGCTATCTAGTTAGTTATTGCAAACTAATATCATTAGCTAAAATGGTTAAAATCTTAATCTTAAATAAATTATTCCTTATTTCCAATATTTCAGTTGCCTTTAATTTTGTTTTAAATCATCAAGTCAAATACCCTATTCCTAACTTATACCAAGCCTTCGTTATGTGTGTGTGCCTTTAAATTCTGTTGGCTCCTAAATTGGGCAGTCTCTTTGATTGACCCTTTAAAATACTAATGGACTATCTAATGCGAGGAAGTCTAGTTGGCAGAATGTGGGGAAGTTCTGGCCCCCTAAAACATTACACCTTAGCTTCTGGCAGTCCTACTGAATTGTAATCAAGGTGTGATAAAATGTCCTGCTCACAGTTTCACTTATAAAGAAAAGAAGCACTAAGAGACCATGAATTTTTCATGTGCCTTTTATTGTATTTCAAGCATATTCTGGAAGGGTAGAGGACCCCTAGTGATCTGCCTTTCTGGACTTCCACACTGCACAATCATCCCATTGTCCTCTCTAATGTTGCAGCCATAGCATCTGAGTGTGCGTATTCCCTGGCTATCAAAATTTCTGAATGCTAGATTAATTAAGGCAGAAGAACCATAAGTAAACCGAGGTCTCCTGAATCAAGCTAAGGAATGATCTAGTCCAGAAGTCCAGTTCAAGAACTCCAAACCGAAGAAAGAAGTTTGTGGATCCATCTTTCAAACTTAGCTGCTCTGTCTCCTCCCATAAAAAGGTTAAGTGTGATCCGTGGTCACCCAAAGATTACCCACATCTGGGCTAATATATAGCAACGAGTGCTCTTTATGTCTTGAGCATCCTATCTGCTCCGTATGCTTTGTATCTTCAACTTAGTCAACCAGTGAAAGGGCTTGCCTTCAGAAGTTGTGAGTGCTCCATTGCTGGAGGTTTCTAAGAAGAGACTGGACAGCCAGTTGCCTGGAATGGTAGAGGGTCTCCAATTTGAGTGGGGGGTTGGACAAAAAGATGTTGTGACTCTAGAAAGAGTGCAGAGAAGAGCAACAAAGATGATCACATGACTGAAGGCTAAACATATAAAAATTGTTGCAGGAACTGGGTAGGTCTAGTTTAATGAAAAGAAGGAGTAGGGGAGACATGATAGCAGTCTTCCAATACCTCAGGGGCTGCCACAAAGCAGAGGGAGTCCAAAGCACCTGAGGGTAGAACAAGAGGCAATGGGTGGAAACTAATCAAGGAGAGAAGCAACTTAGAACTAAGGAGAAATTTCCTGACGGTTAGAACAATGAATCAGTGGAACAGCTTGCCTCCAGAAGTTGTGAATGCTCCAACACTGGAAGTCTTTAAGAAGATGTTGGATAGCTATTTGTCTGAAATGGTGTAGGGTTTCCTGCCTAGGCAGGGGGTTGGACTTGAAGACTAACACTAGCACTTAGACTTCTATACCGCTTCACAGTGCATTTCTACAGCCCTCTCTAAGTGGTTTACGGAGTCAGCCTCTTGCCCCCAGCAATCTGGGTCCTCATTTTACCCTCCTTGGAAGGATGGAAGGCTGAGTCAACCTTGAACCTGGTGAGATTGGAACTGCCAAATTGCAGGCAGCAACGGTGGTAGAGGCAGCTATGGATTAAAATAGTTGCAATGTTATTCAACAGAACCTTGACTCACAAGAGGGTTGCCCCTGGTTACGGAGGAGGCTTTCCTAGATCGGAATAAGACTTTTTACAAACGTGCTTTAGCCAAGCGGGGGACGTGGACCCACCTGCTGAAAAAAAAATAAGGACAGAGCTCCCATAATCATTCTGGCTATGGCTAGTTAAACATCTCTGTGGGGTATATATTTATTATTCATCATTCCCAAGCGAATGTGAGTCTCATAGTTGATGATATTCAAGGTCTACCTCGGATTCAAGGGATGCGGTGGCTTACTGGTGAAGACGCTGAGTTTATCAATCAGAAAGGTTGGCAGTTCGAATCCCTGGCGCTGTGTAACGGAGTGAGCTCCTGTTACTTGTCTCAGCTTCTGCCAACCTAGCAGTTCAAAAGCAGGTAAAAATGCAAGTAGAAAAATACGAACTACCTTTGGTGGGAAGGTAACAGTGTTCCGTGCGCCTTTGCCATTGAGTCATGCCAGCCACATGACCACGGAGATGTCTTTGGACAGCTCTGGCTCTCTAGCTTTGAAACAGAAATGAGCACTGCCCCCTAGAGTTGGGAACGACTAGGATATGTGCAAGAGGAACCTTTACCTTTACTTGGGATTCAGTATCCAGCCTGTACATTAAGGTACCAGGTGCTTCTGGGCAAAACAAGCTACTCACCGACAGTCAGCTGACCTCCCTTCTCCCAATTTCTCCTACTCGCCCACTTAGTGAATCATCATCTTATGTTCCTGTTCTCACACCCCACCTTCCCTTATGAAGAACCATCTCTTTTAAAGTGCTTTTCTGCCGCGGAAATTACTTGCAACTCGCAACACTGGTGCCTAGGTGGCAGTGTGTGGTGTCGTTCACCAGATGGAGCAACAGAATCAGCAAAAAAAAAAAAAAAAAAAAAGGGGGGGGGAGAATGCATGAGTCAACTCATGAAGGTGGAAGCAGAATCTAGGAAAGCCAATTAGATGCCCGTCTCTTTCTTAAGTTGGATTTTAAGCAATGGGTAACTTGATCCTGGGCCATCGCATCAGACTGAGTTTTGGAAGGGGAGAGTGAAATGAAAGGAAGCAGAGATTGCAGCAAAGGAGAGAAGCAAAGGAGTTTGGGGAATACATCCTTTCAAGACTATTTCCTGAAGTAAGACAGTCCCCTTGTTTTTAATACTGCAACCAAAGCAGCTTTATCGTTTCATCTTACTTTTGTTGTTGCTGTTAGTTGCAAAGTCATATCTGACCCATCACAACCCCATGGACAATGTTCCTCCAGGCCTTCCTGTCCTCTACCATCCTCTGGAGTCCATTTAAACTCATGCTGACTGCTTCAGTGACTCCATCCATCCATCTCATTCTCTGTTGTCCCCTTCTTCTTCTTTTGCCCTCCATCGTTCCCAGCATTAGGCTCTTCTCCAGTGAGACCTTCCTTCTCATTAGGTGGCCAAAGTATTTGAGTTTCATCTTCACGATCTGGCCTTCTAAAGAGCAGTCAGGGTTGATCTCCTCTAGGACTGACCGGTTGGATTGCCCTGCCGTCCAAGGGACTCGCAGGAGTCTTCTCCAGCACCAGAGTTCAAAGGCCTCAATTTTTGGCGCTCAGCCTTTCTTGTGGTTCAACTTTCACAGCCATACATTGCAACTGGAACAAACCATAGCCTTGACTGTACACACTTTTGTTGGCAGGGTGATGTCTCTGCTTTTTAGTAGGCTTATTTTATTTTACTTCTTTATTATTTTACTTCTTTTTTTAAAAAAAATAATTTTTATTAATTTTCTATTAATGGCATTCCTTAGTGCTTAATAAACATGTGTGGTCTGGGTGTTTAATTTGCTTAACAATACAAATTGTTAAAAAGGGAAAGCTGCCTAGGAAAGCCAAGGGAAATCATGAAAACCACAAAAAAGCAAAAGTTAGAATATTTCAGACATGGGATGCGATACCTGGAAAAATATGACACCGGAAAAATCCTCCAGGAAAGATTGAAGGCAAACGAGGTCCAGGCAGAAGAAGAACATCATGGCTTCAAAATCTAAAGAATTGGTTTGGACAAAATTCAGCAACACTTTTTGGTATGGCTGTAGATAAAAATAGGATCACCAATGTGATCACCAATGACCGTTGATGGATATGGCACAAGAAGAAGAATGCAAATGCCATTCTTAATCCCCACCCCTTTTTTTCCCAACCAGTGGTAAAATAAGGTCCAAGTTTGATAATATTCTGTGTCTTCTTTCTGATTGGTTTTCAGTGTAAGTCTATCCATTTCTGTACAGTCTAATATCTTCTTAATTATCTCTTCATCTTGAGGTGTTTCTTCATTTCCCAATATTGTGCGAAGATAATCCCTGCTGCTGTTAAAACATGTAATACTAAGTACATACTTTTATTACCATTTTTTCTGATATCCATAATAAAAACAGTTCAGGTTTAAAATCTACATGTTTCCCTATTATCTTTTCTATCCATCTGTGTATTTTTGCCCAATTTTTTTTGCTTTAACACAAGTCCACCACATATGATAAAAATATGCCTGTTTTTAAAATTACATTTCCAACATTTGCTAGACATATTTTTAAACATTTGAGCTAACCTAGCAGGTGGTAAATGCCATCTATAAAACATTTTATATAAAATTTCTTTATAAAAAGTTGCCATTGTTAATTCCTTTCCCATAAATTTTGCCATTTCTCTAATTCTATGTTATAGCCAAAGTAACACCCCCCCCCCAATTGTACCATTGTATCGTTTATTTGTTCATCCTCTATCTTATTTTACTTATTTCTGAAGCCTTTTCTGGCAAGTCCGTTTGCTGAAAGAAACATCTGATCATGCTCAGGTCTTCTGATGCTTTCAGCCAAGCAAGTTTTGTAAGAGGCTTCTAAGGTAAATGACTAGCACATATGTGCTAGTCGTTCCCAACTCTAGGGGGTGGTGCTCATCTCCGTTTCAAAGCCGAAGAGCCAGCACTGTCTGAAGACATCTCCGTGATCATGTGGCCGGCATGACTAAATGCCAAAGGCACACAGAATGCTGTTACCTTCCCAAGAAAGATGGTCCCTATTCTTCTACTTGCATTTTTACTTGCTTTCAAACTGCTAGGTTGGCAGAAGCTTGGACAAATAATGGGAGCTCACTCCGTTACATGACTCTAGGATTCGAACCGCCGAACTGCCGACCCTTCTGATTGACAAGCTCAGCATCTTAGCCACTGAGCCACTGCATTCCTAAGAGGCTTCTACATTGGCACAATGTATGCAGCCAAACTTTTATCGACTGCAACTGCCTTACAGAAACCCTGAACCAATTGCATTGCTTCCTTATCTTGATAAGACAGGTTCTTTTGCCATTGTGACAAGTGCCACTGTGGCAACTTTTGAGGAAAGCTCAGGGCATCTCAGATGGGCTGACTTTCCATGGACATACTGTAGAATACTGCAAAAGCTCTTCATTGCTAGGATCAGTGAACAAGCCTATTTGGGAGGCTTTGCTAGGGGACAGGCAACATTTGAATATGGGCATTTAGGTATCCAGTCAAACTTTTGGCTAAGGTTGGATGATAAAGATGTAGGGAGGATGAATTTGCTGAATGGCTCAGGTTTTTTTAAAAAAAATTAAGTTGGTGTGGAATGCAATGTTTCAATAAAATCAGCAAGTCTTGTAATCTACTTAGCTATTCAAAGAAATTGTGCCAGGTTTGTAAAAGGATGTGCAAAAATGCATATAGTGGTGGAAAGAGCATATCAGAACGTATGTATTAGAATAAATATGTGTCAATATGTGCTGTATTTTCCACAGACATCATAAAAAGAGCAAAAGCAGGAGAGAGGAAAGAGGAGGTGGGGGAAAGGATATATAAATAAAATAACCCAAATCAAATTTGAACAGATTTTCACATTTCACTGCCAGCCAACTTTGTTCAAGTTCAAACCATCTAATATGACCTATGGATTGTGGAGATTTTATCTATCTACGAGATGGTATAATATTTGGCTGGAAATTGATGTAAAAAGCACCATCAATCAGGAATATTAAAATAAAGAATGCTGTCAGGTTTAGATCAATTCCTGGTAACCACTTTGATACATCCTTGCAGTCATCTTGGTGACATTATGAAATTGGTTTGCTACTCTCTTCTTCCTGGCTATTTTTCTTTAAAGCTTCCTGGTGGTCTCCTATTCAAATGGGTGGTCTCCAGCATTTTTAAGTTCTTTAATTTCTCAGCTCACACAAAATCAGTGAAGTCTTGCCAACTGCTCAAGCAATATATATTTGAAATGAAGGTAACATTTAGTATTTAAATGAATTAGATATTAGAAAGGTTAGAGTTGGACAACTTCAGCACCTTGGATAGCTCTGCAGGTATAATATTGTAGATCCACCTGGTCAGGTCAATTGCTGGATATTCTATTCCTCTTTACAGTATTAAGTTGTAACTTTTTATCCTTTGTACTGAAAATCTATTTTTGGTTAAGAGCAGTTCAGATTACTTTGAGGCAATCAATTCATCTTTTGTAATTCTCATTAATCTTCCTTTAATGTTCATGGCCACATAATGTGACATTGAGTGCCTAAGTGTTACTTGAACAAGTACTTTCTTCTCATTTGCCCTGAAATAGGTGCTACTCAGGTCCCCAGGGATTCTGAACTAGAAAATGAGGAAGACATAGCAAACTCAGTAGCACTTCTTGAACTATATGGAACCCACTGTGATTATCTACATTTTAGGGTAATTAAAGGAGAACAAAGAAATTTCCTCTGATTTCTAATTTAGTAAAACTCCATTATATCCCTTCATCATCAATCAGCATTTCATATATTGCAGATATGATTTAAACTTTCATGCAGGCCACCAATAAGAGAAAGAGAGAGAGGAGAGAGAGAAAGAGAGGAGAGAGGGAGGGAGGAGAGAAGAGAGAGAGAGAGAGGAGAGAGAGAGAGGAGAGAAGGAGAGAGAGAGGCGAAAAAGAGGAGAGAGAGAGGGAAAGAAAAAGAGAGAGAAAGAGGAGAGAGGTGGAGAGAGAGAGAGGAGAGAGAAAGGAGAGAAAAAGAGGAGAGAGGGGAAGAGAAAGAGAGGAGAGAGAGGGGGAGAGAGAGAGAGGAGAGAAAGGAGAGAAAAAGAGGAGAGAGGGGAAGAGAAAGAGAGGGGGAGAGAGAGAGAGAGAAGAGAGGGGCAGAGGGGGAGAGGAGAGAGAGGGGAGAGAAAGAGAGAGAGGAGAGAGAGAAAGAGAGGAGAGAGGGAGGGAGGAGAGAAGGAGAGAGAGGCAAAAAAGAGAGGAGAGAGAGGAGAGAGAGAGGGAAAGAAAAAGAGAGAGAAAGAGGAGAGAGGTGGAGAGAGAGAGAGGAGAGAAAGGAGAGAAAAAGAGGAGAGAGGGGAAGAGAAAGAGAGGGGGAGAGAGAGAGAGAGAAGAGAGGGGCAGAGGGGGAGAGGAGAGAGAGGGGAGAGAAAGAGGAGAGAGAGAGAGAGAGAGAGAGAGAGAGAGGGAGGGAGGGAGAGAGAGAGAGAGAGAGAGAGAGCACTTCTTTAATATCCATTATGCGACAATCACTCTCCTACATGTTTTTGCATATCCACAAGTGCTTCTGCAGACCTGAACAACCCTAGCCTGACCCACTCTTTGAAGATCATTGTGGAACTCTGAGAAATACAGTGAGATTAGTCATTCTTTCTGAGTAGGAGGACATTTGTGAGAGGAGGCGGAAGCTGGAACAGCCATCAGTTTCTGAAAACTGTTAACATGGCACAATTGGCTTCGAGAGCTCTCTGTCACATACATGAGCAAATGGTGCCTAGTTACAAGAGGCCGGGAGAAAAACAAATAAATTAAGCTTCCGAGCGACTCAGCATTATTGTATTGGCTGAGAGTAATTCATTACATGGTAACCATCAAATGAGGTCCTTATCTGAATATATGATGTGATCCTCCTTGGTAAATCTGTTTACCGGAGAACAGAGCAAGACAACTCAAATTATTAGGGCATTTAGATCAGCTTTCCTATAATAGACTAAAGCAATTGGAGCTTTTTAGCTTAGAAAGAGATGAATAATAGGGAATTTGATATAGTTAAATACATTTGAGTATGTCGTAGAGAAAGTAGAAAGCAAATTTTCTCATCGTCTCACAATTCAGGTAGTCATCGACTTACAACCACAACTGAGCCCAAAATTTCGGTTGCTAAAGTGAGAGATTTGTGAAGTGGATTTTGCCCCATTTTACAACCTTCCTTGTCACGGTTGTTAAGTGAGTCACTGTTAAATTAGTAACAGGGTTATTAAGTGAATCTGGCTTTCCCATTCATTTTGTTTGTCAGAAGGTCACAAAAGGTGATCACATGACCCTGGGACACAACAATAGTCATTTGACAAGCATCTGAATTTTGATCCCGTGATCATGGGGATGATTGATCATGTGACCACGATCATGTGACCATGGGGGCGTTTGATCACATGATCCCAACCACAGTCAGTTGCCAAGCATCTGAATTTTGATCTCGTGATCATGGGGATGGTCATAAGTCACTTTTTGCAGCGCCATTATAACTTCAAATGGTCACTAACTAAATTGTTGTAAGTTGAGGACTGCGTGTATTCGAACCAGAGCATATTTAATTCTGAATGCAAATGTGAGAGAAGTTGTGCCTGATTAAAGAACTTACTTTTTAAAACGAAATCACTCCTCAACCCATGTGATCCATCCAATCAAAATGTGCATGTCTCCTTTCCTCTTCTCCCCAGTTGTGTGTTGGGTGCTCAGTTGAATTATAATTGTTTTAACACTGTTGTCCCTTAGATACTTCAAATGATGCATTTGAGCATTAAGCATTCCCAAAAATTTTGGAGAGGATATGTTGCATTGCTTTTGTTTAGACTGTTTCATTGATATAAACATAGAAAGAAAGAATATTCTGGCATACAGCCAAACGAAATGCTGGACTTTGCATAGGAATTATTTTTTTGCACCACTGAATTGGCACTTTCTCATAGAGTAACCTAATTTCCCTTTCATGAATGTAAAATCCCAGGTATATGGTTGGATAGAAACCAAGTTGTTTTTTCCCACAAGATGTTCAGCGAAAAAGTGCATTTTGCTCTCCAGAATTCCATTGTAATTTGACAGCAGATCAGTAACACATCAAAGTGGCACTTCCTCATTAAAATTCAACTCATTGAAAGCTACCTCTACTGAAAGCCTTCTTGGCATTTTGTGTTTTTCCAAAAAATGAAACCCAATGGGCAAGGCAAGGGAGAGAAAGGGGGAAGTCAGACATGAGAACATTTCTGCCTTCCATCTGTTAAAATTATTGCATCAGCTTTAATTATCATGGAACTTTTCCATCCTTTAAAGTGTGGCTGTCTTCATCAGATGCTGTCACTGGAACAGTTTCTTTTTTCTCCCCCCACCTCTCATGGATTATAACAATTCATTATCATCTCTTATTCCCTTCTCTGATTCCTAGTTAGAATTGTTTCCATTCAACATATTTTATATCTTATTTCTGTGTCCTTCTAATATATACACCCTGCTCTTAAATTAAGAGTGAGATTCAAATTAGCTGCCCAGTTATATCCTGGGTCATGAAGCTGAGCACTGATACATGCACGAAGCACATTTCTGCAGAAGACTCTGAACAGAAGGTGATTTGCTTTGACTATTTTAAAATTAAATTTAATATCCTGCCTTTTGGTTTCTATGAATCCTTAAGGATAAAGCACCTGAGGGCAGGACAAGAAGCAATGGGTGGAAACTAATCCAAGCAGAGAAGCAACTTAGAACTAAGGAGGAATTTCCTGACAGTCAGAACAATTAATCAGTGGAACAGCTTGCCTCCGGAAGTTGTAAATGCTTCAATCCTGGAAGTTTTTAAGAAGATGTTGGATAACCATTTGCCTGAAATGGTGTAGGGTTTCCTGCCTAGGCAGGGGGTTAGACAAGGTCCCTTCAAACTCTCTATTCTATTCTCTATATTCTCCTCAATGGCCCTAATTAAAGGTGTCCCAAAGGTGCTTTTTTCCAAAAGGCAAATGGACTTTATTTCCCCTTGAAGACATTTTGCTCCTCATCCAAGAAGCTTCTTCAGTTCTGACTTCTTCTTGGATGAGAAACGAAACATCTTCAAGGAGAAACAAAATCTAGAATCTCCATAGACCAGGGGTGTCAAAAACTCAATTATTTTGAGGGCCACATCAGGGTTGCGTTTGACCTAGAGGGGTTGGGGTGGGCTTGGCAGGGTGGACATGGCCAACTTGACATCACTCATGTTGGGGGCACCTGTGGTGGCCCAAGTACGTCTGCCAGCAAAAATGGGCCCTCGGGCTCCATTTCTGGCTGGGATGGCCTCCTGCAACCCTTTGCCAGTGAAAACAGAGCTTGGGGAGCTCCATTTTTGCTGGCAGAGGCACTATGGGCTGATCCTTCACTGTTTCCAGGGCAACCCTGCAGTCTGGATTTGGCCCTCGGGCCTTGAGTTTGACACCCCTGCCATACACTAATTAAGGGTGCTGGCTTCTTACTGCCAATGGTAGTAGAGAAACAGCACTTTGATTACAGTTCCTGGGAAGTTAGAGCTATTTTTGGTTTATGCAGTTAGGGCAGTTGTAAGGAAAGGAAATGTGGCATATAAAAGCTTTCATTAATAAATAAATAAAAACTTGGGAGGAAAGGAGAAAAGCAGAGCTGTTGGAAATTGTCTTGACCTTCGAGGGACACTTGGTGAAGTCATTTCTTTTCCACTTGCTCTGCCCATCTATTAGGCTCACGCAGCACATAATCTAATCACCCTTCAGCTGAACGTGTTGTGTCAATCCAGCCCTGTGATTAATTTTTGGCTCTGGGGGTCATTCAAATTCAGAAACTGGACTAATTGACTAAACCTTAACTAGCCATCCTGAGAGTACCATGGACAGCACAAATGTTTAGGCTCAAATTTTATCCTACCTCAGACACACTATGCAAAGAGCCAGCTCTTTAGAAGGCTTTAATGCTGGGAAAGGGGGAAGGAAAAAGAAGAAGAGGATGGCCAGCCAGTAAGGTGGATGGACTCAAGAGTTTTGAGTTGGAAGATTTGAAAGACCAGACTAGGAGACTTTGGAAAGTGTATAGAGGAAAGCAACAACGGATGATTAGGTTTGGAGGCTAAAACATATGAAGAATAGTAGCAGGAATATGGCTGCTATTGAAAAGAAGGAACAGGAATGACATGATAGCAGTGTTCCAATATTTGTGGGGCTGTGACAAAGAAGAGGGTATCAACCTATTTTCCAAAGCACTGGAAGACAAGGTAAGAAAGAAAGAAAGAAAGAAAGAAAGAAAGAAAGAAAGAAAGAAAGAAAGAAAGAAAGAAAGAAAGAAGAGAAGCAACCTAGAACTAAGGAGAAATTTCCAGACAGTGAGAAAAATTAACTAGTGAAATAGCTTGCCTTCGGAAGTTGTGAATGCTCCAACACTGGAAGCTTTTAAGAAGAGAATGGACAACCACTTGTCAGAAATGGTATAGGGTCTCCTGCTTGAGCAGGGAGTTGAACTAGAAGATCTCCAAAGTCCCTTTCAACTTTGTTATTCCGTCATGGATAAAATCTGTCTATCTGGTCACTAAAAGTTGGCAATATTGATAGTACATATTCAATCAATCAAAGTAAAACAGCCACTGAGTAGAGGCAATTGATATACAGGTATGCACAATTCTAAAACTTGACTGAGGGAAAAGTTGTTTCCAGTGCTCAGTTTGGTTCTTGTAGCATACAGGTCTACCAATTGGATGAACAAAAAAATTCTGCTGCCTCATTCTTGAATCAATTGTATTGCTTTCAGAAGATTCCATGGATATTCCTCCTATCTCTGTTTCTCCCCACTTAGATTTCTGAGCTGCTGGTAGTCCACTTTCTCCTTCTGTAACTTTTACTTGTCATTCCCTTATCTGCAGAACAAACAGGAAAATAAAAAGCCCACATACAGTATGAAATCTTTTGCCTACAGACTGAGTGCAAAATCCTGGGCAGAAAACTGACTCTTCCATCTGCTTGGTTTCTTCTACAATCTGCCTTTGAAAAGACACTTTTGCATAAATCTTGGAAAATGCTGCACCTGTAATTATGCTTAAGGAAGGGGGGGGGGTATGCTTTTTATCCTTTCCTCTGCTTCCATAGGGAGATGCATTTAAGATTCATGTATGTGTGTGTGTGTGTGTGTGTGTGTGTGTGTGTGTGTGTGTGTATCTGTATGTGTGTGTGTTTGTACACACACACACACACACACACACACACACACACACGACTTCCATCAACTAAAATCTCTCTGCCAGTCCGGGTGTAGGAATAACCTAGTTTGCCGCTTACCTCTTTGCAATTTCAACTCAAATCCCCAACAGTAAGGTTACCCCAGTCACTTAAAACAGCAATTTCAGAGAAGGGAATTTTTACAGACCAAGTCGCATAAAATTTTGCTTGGATGGATTCAGAAATCCATAAGCATTAACACATTTTCTCAGTAGGAGACTTTAACCAGCTTCCTAAGCACTTGGTTCCCTGTTTGTAGGTTTTGGATCTCAACCTCCATAACCCCCATTGTTCTGACAAAACTGACTATGATCGTTAACAAATTATCTATAGCCATGATGGCGAATCTATGGCACACATGCCAGAGATGACACAGAGCCCTCTCTGCTGGCACGCACACTGTAGCCCCAGGTCGGATTTCTGTGGTGTTTCTTTTGTGAGCTTCTGTTTCCCTGCAAACAACAAAACAGAAGCTCATGAAAGAAAAGGATCTTACCTCTTGCTGCGCTGCTGGTGTTGGGATGCCCCCCGCCTCCCGCTGGCCAGCTGGTCTTCGAGGATCTGCTGCTCATGCATTTTTATGCGTGTGCATACAATTTTTGTTCACACATGCCCACACACGTGTGTGTGTGTGCATGTCTGCGCATGTTCATGTTTTTACAGGTCTGCGCATGCACACATGCACACATTCACACATGTCTGTGCATGCACACATGCATGTCCATGCATGCACATGTGTACTTTTCAGTTTGGGCATGAGCACAAACAGTTTTGGTACTCGGTGTCTAAAAGTTTCGCCATCATGGATCTACAGGCTGCCAGCCTGTCTGTCCTTTCCAGGCATAGCAAGCTGCTTCTTTGGTGTAGCGTCTTACTAGCTTGCAACTTTTCCATTCTTTTCTCTGAGCCAAAATAATTTTGCTTTTTTTCTAAAAGGAAGTAGCTTTTTTAAAAAAGTGAATTTAAATAAGTTGACATTCTCTATCATTGCTTGTGGATGGTGGAAGAATTATTTGCCTAATATACAGTATATTTTAATTTGCAGAACAATCTGTGCAAAGTAATCTGAACGGCAATGACTGGCTAAAGAGCTACAGAACTCAAAGCCCTTAGACTCATACTGATAAGGATAAGAAGCTTTTCTTCATGTATGATGCTACAACTGCATTGACACTTAATATATCTTAATATAAATCAGCTCCAGAATTGCAATATTTTGCACCTTTTGATGTTCTGGATTCACCCTGGAACATCCTTTCTTTGCTGGCAACTTTAACGGTAAAATCTTATCCCAATGAATAAGATTTTCACAGTGGATTCTTTTCCACATAGTCTCCCTTTAGGAAGATAGAATCCATAATGGTTATCCTATGCCCAGGGATCCCCAAATTGCAGTTTTGGATCGGTTTGGGTGGGTCCCCAATTTTTCTGATATTATTTTCAGCTTTGAGGATGCTGACAATAATTTGGAGCCCCATTTAATTGATTGATTTAAGAAGATGTTGGATAGCCATCTGTCTGAAACGGTATAGGGTTTCCTGCCTAGGCAGGGGGTTGGACTAGAAGACCTCCAAGGTCCCTTCCAACTCTGGTATTGTATTGTATTGTATTGTATTGTATTGTATTGATTATGAGTCATCAAGTCACTATCAATGTATAGCAACCACACATATAATGTCTGCTCTATAATATCAGGACAAGCCACTGTGCTTAATGTTCCTGATCAGTTTTCCTGGGCCCAATGTCATTTCAAAGAGCAAACCAAGTCTTATAGTCAACAATTTTCTTTATTGACAAATTTACTACAGGAGGTAACTAAGCCAAGAGGATCAAAATCTGTATGTATTTCACATCACACATGCAAAAAATTACTGTATTTTTGTGAAAGAAAATATACTCCAAATTTGACAAAGTTGGCATATTACTGGCAGTAAATTAGCTGACAAGCTGTATGCCTCAGGCTGAAGGGCATTATCAAAAGGCGAGAAATTAATTATTCATTATAAATATGCAATTACGAACCAGGCAGGGAGGACAATCTGTCTTACACCCAGCCTTCTTCATATTCTTTAGCGAAATTATTTCAAATATATTGATTTTTAAAAAATCCCTCAAGGTTTTGCTTTAATTGATTCTATATTTCTCACATTGAGAATGTGCAGAAGTGAGGAAAACCAGCAGATGTGCTGACTGGAGGCATCTAGTCGGAAATGGAGACCTTTCTTCATGGGATAAGAGATGTAGTAGGGCTGCCCTATGAATTTATAAGTGTAAGTGTGCAAAACAGATTTGCAAAAACTAGAAAAGAAATTGGTTGCGGTGTAGCTGAAGCATTTGCTGCTGTGGTCAAAAGTCTGCCAAAATCCATCACTGTTTTAGGAAAAATGTGTCTGATTTTTTTTTCTGTACACATTTCTATAATCTATCCTGTCTAATCATTAAAGCAATAAATAATAAGTCCTTGAGGGGTTCCCAGTCAGCAATAAATGTATATATTGTCTTTTCTCTGATCAAACAAGTCAACTTAACCCTCTCACCAAGTTCTATCATCTTCCTAAAGCCATCTTCATCCATTGTAAGTCTTGTCAGATCTTGTTACAGTTATCATATACAAATATAAAGTTCTAAGATATTTTTCCCACTGTTTATCCATCCATCCCAAAATTGTATACTAATCTTTAAAATCCTCTGTATCAGTGCAGGTATTTGAATCCAATATTTTCTAGCTTTTGTAAAAACATCCAACAAGCATGATAAAATGACCGTTTCCAATAAAAAATGTGAAGTGTTTTTATACATACTAGTCAAATTTTCTGGTGTCATGTGCAAATAGTACATCACAAAGATGTACCAATTTTTTAGCCTATTTGATCATACATTCTTGCTCTATTTTCCCAGAAGTGCTTTTTTCAAAATGCAACTGGACTTTGGTTTTCCTTGAAGTTGTTTCACTTTACATCCAAGAAGTGAAACGTCTTCGAGGAAAAACAAAGTCCAGTTGCCTTTTGAAAAAGCACTTTTGGGAAAACCATGACCCGGATGACTGAGAATCTTCATGTACATCTCCTGTTTTACCTTTCCATAAAAGTCCAGTCTCAATAAAAGTGTATCCATTTTAGCAATTACATGTTCATCATTTGTGCACAATTTACTTTAAAACCAGCCTTACAATGTTCAACAATGTCTAATCCAACCTATGGATTTATAATGGTCTATGACTGTAAAAGGGATGCAGTGGCTAAGATACTGAGCTTGTCAGTCAGGAAGGTTGGCACTTTGGCGGTTCGAATCCCTAGCATAATGGAATGTGCTCCCATTACTTGTCCCAGCATCTGCGAACTTAGCAGTTCGAAAGCACATAAAAATGCAAGTAGAAAAATAGGGATCACCTTTGGTGGGAACATAACAGCATTCCGTGCATCTTTTGTGTTTAGTCATGACAGCCACATGACCACGAAGACGTCTTCGGACTGTACTGGCTGTTCGGCTTTGAAACGGAGATGAGCCCCACCCCCTAGAGTTGGGACCCACTAGCACGTATGCGCGAGGGGAACCTTTACCTTTATGACTGTAATAAAGATTTGATTGATTGAACCTCTGGATCTGTACTGACTTGCCATATCACTAAGACATTATTTTTTGAAAGTGATAATTCAATTAGATCAGTATTAATATTTGACAGTTAGGACTGAAGTGCCTTAAACACCTTTTCTGATAAGTTACTGCTGAAGCTATATAATTTAATCAAGTACTCTTCTGTGGTTATTTTTCATGTACTTTTATCAAAATTGGAATTTAATTTCATGCTAAAATAATTATTAAATATTTCCAAGATTTGGTTCATTTATTGGTTGAATCAAATAAGAGTATTTAGCTTTTAAAAGGGGTATCTTAAATATCTTCTATAATAGAGTTATTACGTTTTTTTCCTTAGTTGAAACTCAGTACCGAATTGCCCCGATCTTCTACTGAATATTTTTATTGCAGTTTTAAGGAGATTAATATTGCAATAAAAGATCTTGGGGGTATATGTAATGTGATGTCCATTCCGTAGCTCTTATGCCTTTCCGTTAGTGGAATTTTGAAATTATTCCATCTCTGTTTTTTTCTGTTCTTTAATCAGTTAGAGGACTCTTCTTTTCTATGTTGATAGCTAATTTGCTCGGGAGCCTCAAGTAAGGGACTTTTCAAATGCTTTTTGAAAGGCTAAGATCACAATCTTTGCTATATCATTCCATTAACTTAATTAATTAATGCTTGTTGACACTCTTACAGCACTCGAAAAGACCAGTGAGATAAAACACACCCTTAGCAAAAGCTGTGTCATTTCTGCTCTGAGTTTGTTCTGTATTCGGGGCAGCACGAAGATTCACTTCAGATAACTTAGTTCAGAGATGATTCCATGAAATCCTTTTTGGTTTTGGACTTAGTATTTGAAGTGTCAATTGAATTAGATGCTTTGAAACTGATTTATTGTTTCAGAAAAATCAAGAAATCAGTAAAAGCAATCTGTCTGAATCATCAAATCAGTCGGAATCATCACATTAGATTAAATCAATGACTGGGATCAAAAGTTTTATTTA
Source organism: Natrix helvetica (assembly GCF_964273705.1). NCBI lineage: Eukaryota > Metazoa > Chordata > Lepidosauria > Squamata > Natricidae > Natrix > Natrix helvetica. The sequence continues at coordinate 10,649,590 of NC_138556.1, read as the reverse complement.
GTGAGTTTTATTGAGGTGGTGCCAACAGCCGCACACAACAAGTGACCAGTTTTATGTATTTGGCACTCTTCAGATGGAGGCATCTTCAGATGTTCATTTTTATGGAATCAGATCTTAGGGGTTGCCACAAATATGAGGGAGTCAAGTTATTCTCCAAAGCACCTGAAGGCAGAACAAGAAGCAATAGGTGGAAACTAATCAAGGAGCGAAGCAACTTAGCACAAAGTTAGAACAATTAATCAGTGGAACAACTTGCCTCGGGAAGGTGTAAATGCTCCAACACTGGAAGTTTTTAAGAAGAGATTGGATAACCATTTGTCTGAAATGGTACAGGGTTTCCTGCCTAAGTTGGACTAGAAGACCTCCAAGGTCCCTTCCAACTCTGTTATACTATTCTAAAACCATAGCCCAACCATTAACACATGCTTTATATCTCTGATAGTATTTTGTAAAGTTTTTCCTCTCTTGAAGACCTTGGTTTTTTTTTTCTTTTAAACCAAGTGGTACATTGGTCAATGTTACATTCTCTGGTAGATCATTTTTGTTAGACAATCTGAACTTTTACATTTGAAGTCTTTCAGTGCTTTTGGTTGAAGATTTTTCAGGAAACGGTGATTTATGTCAGGACATGTGAAAAAGCAAATTTTTGAATGCATATCATGTATTTGTGATACATGCCAGAGATAGGCAACCTGAAACAACATGAAAAGATATCCCCCCCCCCAAAAAAATGAATATATGTAATGCTAGATATGTAACTTGCAAGAAAATTAATGAATTTGGAAAGGGAGCTCCCCTCTCAATTGATTAAATAGTCATGCTAAATAGGAAAACCGCTCTAGAAATACATAACTGTAAATGTTTAACTTTTTCCACTAGGTCTTAAATTGCATTTATTTATTCGACATTTTTCTATGCCACTGCAATCAAAACAAACTCAAATGCCTGTGATCCTGCTGAATGTATTTAATTAAATTTCTTCAAGCTGCTTTTGAATGAACAAGGAATGTTTGTGTTGTAAGTGTTTCTTTTGCAAACACCATGTATTTACATTTTGCCAGGGTGTTAAGCAATCCATATAGAAACAGCGAAGAAAGGTTATAAATGCATAAGTTATAAGAAGATAGAAAGTTCAGCCTTGAAATTTTTGTGGTCAAAGGGGTTGAATCATGCTAGGAGAATCAGAGAGAAAGACAAGATTATTGTTTCTTAAAACAACAACAACTCACCCCCAGCTATATTTCTGGCTATATTGGTTATGATTTCCTTATTATACATTGCTGTTTTGTTTATTTCTGTTTGGCCCAAACTGTTTAGTTATTTATTTAGTTTTTGCTTGCACCGTAGAAATGATTTTTAACTAAAGCTCTGAGTGATTTTTATAAATCTCACTTCAAAACCAATTTCTGCCTTGATGTCTATGAATATATTTGTCATCCCCATAAAGGCAGGTAGAAAAATTATCTCTCTGTGTTCTAAGGGGTCTCGGGGTGAACATATTTCTTTTCTTTTCAATACTAATTGGAATGGATTAGGATGCATGTCAGTGACTAGAGGGAGATGAGAATTTGGTCTTCTTGGTAAAGCTGAATTACACTTAATCAAATATGTTTTGGGATAGGATGAGGGCATCTCTTCTCTGTAGATCTCTGTGAATGAACTCTTAACTACTTAGTAATATATGGGCTTGCTGCTTATACTTTCCACACATATGTGTGCCCATCCACATACAAACTAACCCATGTCTCAACTGAACGAAAATCTAGGCAAATCTGATTAGTATCTCCCACTCCCTTTGGCTAAGTATGTTGGCAGCTGGTTACGCCTCTTGCTGACTTCAGTCCTCTTTATCATAGCACGAGCACAGAGAATAGTGTGGCAGAAGGCCAATCTTCTTCCTGGATATATATCAGTGGTGTGAAATGACATTTGGTGGCAGGTGACATTGTTGCTGAGAGAGGGAGAGAGAAGGGAGATGATAGATAGATAGATAGATAGATAGATAGATAGATAGATAGATAGATAGATGATAGATAGATAGATAGATAGATAGATAGATAGATAGATAGATGATAGCATCCCTATCTATCATCTATCATGGATTGATGGATGGATGGATATAGATATAGATAGATGATGATGATAGATAGATAGATAGATAGATAGATAGATAGATAGATAGATAGATAGATAGAGATAGATAGATAGATAGATAGATAGATGATAGATAGGGATGGATTGATTGATGGATGGATGGATATAGATAGAAAGATGATAGATAGGGATGGATTGATGGATGGATGGATATAGATAGATAGATAGATACATACATAGATAGATAGATAGATAGATAGATAGATAGATAGATAGATGATGGAGGGAGGGAGGGAGGAAGAGGGAGAGAAAAAGGGAGACAGATGGATGGATGGATGGATGAATGGAAGGAACCCATAGCTAATGTTATGGCCGGTTTGGAAAACCTCCAAATCCCAGCCCTGGCTGGCCCCGCCCACCCCACCCTGCCCCTCCCCTCCCAGGAATCTCCACGTAGCCCCTTTTGGAAGCAGATAACTGCAGGGCGCACACAGAAGCTCAGGGAGGGGGAAAAACAGGCTTCCTTGAAGTTCCAGAAGGCCAGAAATGGGCCAGCTTCTGATCTCCCGAGGGCCTCTGGAGCCTGGGGGAGGCAGTTTTTGCTCTCCCAGCGGCCCGAGGAAAGCCTCTGGAGCCTGGGGAAGCCAGAAATGCCACCTCTCCCTGCCGTGGTGCAGGAGGCTGACCAGGCCATGCCCACCATGGACACGGCCACCCAGCAACTGGGCAGAGAACCCGTTGCTGAAATATTTGAAGACGACCCCTGGGAAAACCCAATCAGGATTTCCTGAGCTGGCCTTACTTAAAAAGCTGAAAGTGACCTAGAATTACTTGTTTTAACAGAACTCCAGTGGCTGTGAGTGCCCCTGGCCTTAGAGGATGCGATTGTGGAAAAAAAAAAATCACCTCCTTATAACCTTATATTTAATTTGCGAAAAGATGCTAGAAAAATAAAACTGCCATCACTGAAACCATCAATCATTTTCCTTCAGAGCTTTTGATGATCTCAGGGCGCTAACAAGCCAAAGATGGGATTTTGTATGGCACAAGCATCTTAGGGGCCGCGGCTTATCTATTTTGGGAATTGCTTGCGATTATGGATGTGAAACCCTCCAATCGGGGGGGAGGGGTTCCTTTTGGCATGACTCCCGCTACTTGTCCGAGCTTCTATCATCCTAGCAGTTTGAAAGCACGTAAAAATGCAAGTGGAAAAATAGGAACCACCTTTGGTGGGAAGGTAACAGCGTTCTGTGCACCTTCAGCGTTTAGTCATGATGGCCACGTGACCACGGAGACATCTTCAGACAGTGCTGGCTCTTCGGCTTTGAAACGGAGATGAGCACCGCCCCCTAGAATTGAGAACGACTAGCACATTTGTGCAAGGGGCACCTTTTACCTTTACCTTTCATCTGTGGAGGTCTTTTGGCATGAAGATATTTCTTTCTTCTCTTCTGTCCTTCTGAGCTGGCCGCATTCTGTTTAAGGAGGAAGTGGCTCTTGGAAAAAGAGAGTGAACACAAGCTGGGGGAGACGGAGGGGGGAGACAGACACTGCTGTGGAATTATTTAATGAGCCAGAATGAATTGCATTTGAAATCATTTAAATGGGATCTGGGAGCATTTAACAGCAGCATAGGAATTTAACAAGAGTGGGAAAGGATCTGTGTGCTAATTGCCGGCAATGATATACCTACAGAGAGAACATGCAGCAATTAGCTAGCAACTCCTGTAATTTCTCTTTTAGGTCCTTGCCTGCTCTGGAAAGTGGCCCAGATTGCTGGCCAGATGAGTGTCCTAGCTGTGGATGACCATCGGCTTAAAAACAGAGTTTAGAGTCTAATTCCTAAAGGTTCAGACAGGACACTTCACAGAAGATCTGAGATAAAAGTGCAGCAAATGTTATCGCAATGGGCTGGAGGCGGGGAAAACAGGTATTTTGTAGTCCAGAAGCTGTTAAATAGCTGGGTATTACCATCTCCAGGAAAATGCACAGTTTAATGGATGAGAACATTTTAAGATGCATCACTCAGATGAAATAAAAAAGATATTAAGAGGTGGATAAGAAAAATTGCTTGTGGGGAAGAATTAATGTTGTGAAAATGAATTTTGTATCAAGATCGATAGCTATTTTGAGAGCAATGCCTGCGTTGATTGCACTTAAATATTTTACACCAATTGATAAGTTAGTGGTTAATTTTTTATGTACAGAACTCATAGCCCTCAATCCCCTTCTCATATTTTTCTTATGATAGCAGTGACTTTAATTTTCCTGTGGTTTAAAAATATAACTGGGCTTACTTGCTAACCTCGCCATTCATTGGAAGGGAAATGTTATTAACTAGGTACCATTGTGAGCTCAACTGGAGAGTTACCTCTTAACTCTTTTGTAACCTTGTCCTCAGTTTTAAGTGTAATAGGAATTTAGCTGCTTTTCCAGAGCTAAAGGTGGACATACCTGGGCCTTATTGAGCAGAAAATTTAAATATGGTTTTTCTTATCTTGAGAAGCTGACACTTTGGAACACCTCTTTATTTACAGAATAAAATGGTAATGCTTTTATTATATGCTCATAATGAAATTGTTACCCTAAATTACTAAGTAACAATATTTTAAATCTTTTGATATTTTGAAAAAGTAATTGACCAAGAAAGCTTGAATGAAAATGCATACTGTTAAAACACCAATATATATATTGTTCAGCTCCAATGTTCTTCACGGCCTCTGAAACTTTAGAGATATTGAGTATGTCAGAGAAGGCCTTTACTGAAACAAAAACTACAATTGACTATTTTAAATAAATAATCAAGGGGAACCAAACGAGGCAATGAGTTTTTTGCAGGCATCGTGAATACAGGACTATATTGCATATGCCTTGGTACTTGAACTGTGCCTTGCTGTGAAGGTGATATACTTTTGATGATATGCAGCAATCAGTTAGTTTATTGGAATCCTGCTTTTCAACATCTTAGAGACTGAGAGTAAAGAGCTGTGCAGGTCTTCTGATGGACATTTGTTTTCCTTGGCTATATGAATGAAATACCCAATTGAAATGTTCTTTAAAAAAACTGGTAGTGTGCTTCTGTTCAATAGAGTAACTAGCTCCCCACTTTAGTCCTTTATTGAGACTGGGGGACAAGCTTCTGTTGTGGCCCACTGGCAGCCAAGAGAGCTGGCAGTGTAGTAGGACAATGAAGAGGTTGGGGAGGAACATGGGCCAATCCTAGGGGTTGAGGAAAGCTCAGATGAGGGCTCTGAGTCAGAGGCAGAGAGGGAATTAGACAGCAGTGAGGCAGAGGAACAGCTGGAACCTGTTCCCAGTGTACGCATGCACAGAGCTGCCAGAAGACAAGAACACTAAGAAAGCAGGGTCGACTTAGGAGTAAAGCCACACCTTGGAGGTGATTGGCCCCTCCCATAAGAAACAAAAGAGGAGTGAACGGAGAGTGGGCTTTTGCAGGGAACAATCCGTTCCTTCGGTCGTTTCAAGAGTGGAAAGTTCTGTTTGTGACTATACGAGACTCTGTGCCAAGTATGGCCTTGCCCTGCATTTGGAAACTAGTTATCTGGCAGTTCTCCAAACGAGATAAGATTCGTGTTGATAAATATTCCTCTGAAAGACTGTTTGCCAAGCCTTGCTGACCGTGAATGAAAGGAATCCACAGTTGTGTAAATAAAGGAGGTTTTCCTGGTTTTGCTGCTTCGTGCTTTTTAAGAAAGCAAACTATTTTCTCAAGATGGATTGCCCATGATCTGTACATACCTTAGGTTCTCCATTAACCATAGTAGATAAGCTTGTACTTATGTTCCCCTCTGTTTTTAGAGATATAAGATAAAGATTTCCCTGTCAGTTGTGTCTGACATTGGGGCACAGTGCTCATCTCTGTTTCTTGGCCTAGGAAGCCAACGTTGTCTGAAGACACATTTCCTTGGTCATGTAGCCAGTCAAAGGTGCTTGGAACATTGCTACATTCCCACCCATTCTCTTTTAAGATTTAGTATCTTAAAGGGAATGTCTGTTACTACAGCCATGTGATATCTTACAAACTCATGGGCCTTAACCCAAATAATTATGCATTGTGCTCCAAATAAGGAGCATAATGTCTCATTCTTTGTAAAGCTAAGCCCAAGAACAACATGGAACAATTCATCCAGAGGTAATTTCTGTTTTTGCTTACACATAACAGACAAAATCTTGCCAGTCTAAACCCTCCTATCCTCATCCAATGGACATTCCCTGGAAGATTCCAGAGAATGGCTATCCAAATTCTGTTTTTTTGTCTTTTATGTATCTCCAGGCTCTGATGTCTCTTGTCTCATCTCACCCCGCCCCCTTTCTGGAATGTGTTCCCTCCTGCCTGGGAATCTGTAGCCCTTCACACATCCAGAAGTAATGGGGACAACTCCCAAAGGATTTCCCTGACCTTTGTGTCAATCTCCTTGTGGAGTCCAGATTATAGAGTCAACATCATGGATTAGGACTTCTAACCCCATCAGATGCTTGATGTTTCCTGAATGCTAGTGGGCAATGACCAGCATCAAAAGAAAGGCTGGTTATTCTTAGCCATTGGCAGAACTATTTCGTTTTTCTTGATCCAACTTTAGAAATTACGTTTGGTCTGGACATTTCCCCCCTATAAATAAATATCGGGGTTATCAGCTAGTAACAAACATAGTGAGGTTTGTTCTCAGAGTTGGCATCAAGAGATTTCTACTTCACAGGGCAGAGTCTCCCATACACTCGTATCAACTTCTCAGCAGTAGTTATTTCTCATTAGTATTTCTTCCCCCCAAAGGCAATCAACAGCACCTTTCTGTAACTCCAACTCTGATATTACTAACACTTTTATTCTTTATCTCACAACCCTGTTTTCATCTCATTAATTCCCCCTCATTGACTTGTTCCTGATCTCTTTAATTGAGACCAGAACTTAATGTATTGAGGTGTTGGTGGGTGGAAAGACTATTTTTAATTCACTAAGTTCCCGTTAATAACACGCTCTAATTAAAAAAAAAAAACCTCTGCCTTCCACCCTCCCAAGTTCAGAGTGTTGGGGGTGGAGAGAATTGGAGGCCTCTCTCCCAGCTTTCCTCCATCTGATAAATTGCTATTGCACCCTCCTTGAACAGCTGTCCTCTTTAGCCGACATCATAATTAATGGGAATAATACATTCATTCAAAGCTGTTCGATCACAACTGTCTTTCCTGTGCATCCAGCCCTTCTCTCTGCACAGTGAGATAGGCATGTCAACATCTTGCTCACCAAAACAAAGGATGGATGGTCTGTTTTCGTTTGATATGCTTGGACTTTGCGAGAGCTTCTCTGGGCACGTTAAACTGTCATTCATGAGAGAGAGAAAATAATTGAAGACTTCTGATGGAGCAAGGAAAAGCCTGCTTTTTATTGGGGTAAGACTCATCAGTAGTTTAAGTAGGACACAGGGAAAGGCATGGGAACGTTAAGTCCTTAAAATCTACTGTAAAGGACAACTGTAAGATGAGAGTATTTATGACCGTGATGGTGGCACTCAGAGCGCTCTCTGTGGGCCTGTGCGCCATCACCAGCTGCTCTTTCCATCACGAATATGTGCAGAAGACAGCTGGTCTGGTGCGCATGCACACCGGCACACATGCTCCAGTTTTGGCACTTGGTGCCGAAAAAGTTGACTGTCACTGATCTATGACATCTACAGGAAAAATGGCCTTTGATTTCTACCATGCTGGGAATTCAGGATCTTTGACAGAACGATTGGTGGGAATTAAGATCCGAAATACTGAGAATCATAGATCTGGAGTTCATGAAGTTCAAAAACTGTCATCAAGGAACTGTCATCAAAACATAAGAGTGAGAGAGAAGACACTGTCCGTATTCCTTAATCTCACTGGCAGCTAAATGGAATCATCATGAATAGAAGTCCTGACCTGTCTCTCTAAAAGAATGAGAAGGTAGAATCCTAGGATGATAAAATGTGTCACATTACTTCACACCAAACTTGGGTCAGGTCATTTCTTCAATACTCCCTTCATTTTTAAAAATATAGTACTCGACTGCTTTGAAACTAGTTGAATTTGATACTCGATGTATTTTGATGTGAATTTTTTTTTCCTGGTACTCATTATTTGTTTGGGATGCAGCACAAGCTGGAACTTGTCAGTGTAGACTGCCTTGTGATTCACTATATTATTCCTTATGGGAAAAAATTGTTTGGCACTCATTGTTTTTGATACTCATCACGCCTTCCAGAACCAATTAACGAGGATTACCGAGGTACCACTGTATACGAATGAAGAAGCAAGATATGGTGCTCTACCACTCAGACTTTGCTTTCCCCTCAGTGATCTTCCTTAAAATAACTGGATAAACAAAGTGCTTCAGAAAAAGAGAAATTCCCATCACTTACTTGCTACTTGTCTATTTAAATAAGGATCTCACGATTCAAATTTGATGCCTCTGCTTCTAAGTGAAGCCTCTCTTGATCCTTCCATGATTACTTCTGGGTTCTGTTTATTCATCACAAAGATCCAACAGATGATTGGGACCTTTGGAGGAGGAGGAGGAGGAGGAGGAGGAGGAGGAGCTGATGGCCACTGAGGCAGACTTTCCCCATGACAAGTGTTCCATTCTGGACAAGCAATTTCAATTAGCACATAATTAGTGTGAAACCTTATCCATCTCAATTCCCAACTGCCAATATGAGTTTCTCTCCCGCATCCAGGCCTAAGAGATGTTTCTGCGGTTAATACCCTGTGCCTTTTGCCAGACGCCACCAGATTTTCTAAAACACAGCAGCTGCTGCTAATAAACAAACATATTGATCATATAGATATGGGTTGTCAGCACATTAATTCATGAAGGAATTAATGTGCTTCAGGGCAAGCTAGTGGGGGGATGGTTAAGTTAAAAAGGTGGCACCGTCCAATTTGCAAAGCCATGGCGTACAACATGTAATCACGTTAGCTACATCACTTTATCTAGATAACCCAACAGAAGGTTGAACACCCACAGTCCAACTTGCAGAAAACAATTTAAAAAGCACAAATTGTGGTTGTCCAAAGTGCAAAGAACAAGAGGGGGGGGGGAGACTTTGAGAATTGGGGAAAGACTCATGACCACTGGATCATCATTTTTAATCTTCCTGGGGAAAAAAAACCATGACTTTGGAAGGATGAGTTATTTTTATTTTAAAATCAATTTTGGGAGGGGGGGAGTTTAAAATAAAACCAGTGCTAAGCTGTGTTTATTGGCAGTCACAGGATGGAAAGTGGACTGGTTATTCCTTGGGGACAATTCTTGAAGAATTTATTGGGGTGATGTAGTCGGAAGGAAAGGGAAGATGGGGGAGGAGGAAGGGAAAAATGTCCAATCTCTTTCCACACCAAACAAGAAAACAAAATAAAGGTATATATTCATCCCTCTTTCCCACCATCCCGGTGTCCTTTTGAGCAAATAGGATGGGCTCTTAGATCCTGAAGCGCTGGCTGCTGAGGTTTAGAACACACAAAGCCTGAGACAAAATCATGTACATGTGCTTTATTTCCTTAATTAGCAGCCTCTCTGCTGAGATCACACTAGCCAATCCAGACCTTCCCTCTCCACGAAGCGAAAGTCATTGTTAAAAAACTGGATATCAAACATGATATCTTTTTCTTTGTCCAAGACATGACTTCTGCAGCGACTTCCACTTCAGAGCATTGCTCATCCCAAAGGTGCTTTTTTTCAAGAGGTAACTTGGACTTTCTGGTTTTTCTTTGAAGAAATTTTGCTTCTCATCCAAGAAGCTTCTTCAACTCTGACTGGACGGTGGGGAATGGAAGGATTTATATTCCTTGTGTTCTGACCTAGGCTTCCCCAGCAGCACGAAGCTGAGTCCTCATCCCGATAAACCCCTTTTATTTAATTTACAGTGAATTCCCCTCCAGCAAAGTCCTGTCCCACAGTCTTTCAAGATAGTTCACAATTACTGACCTTTATCAGGCTTGGAGAGTGGCCAGGGTGATATCTTTCAGACACCACAATACTTGGTAGAATGAAGGAATGAACTAATTGTCTCCTGCAAATGCCCCTTCCCTTTCGTTGCTCTTTTATTTCCTCTGGGAGGGGCCATTCACTGTCCACCTGTGTCCTTACTCCAAGTCGACCCTTGTTCTTTAGCTGTTCCCTGTGTCTGGCAATTCTGTGCATGCACACACTGGGAACAGGCTCCAGCTGTTCGTCTGCCTCACTGATGTCTGATTCCGAAGGCAGCTGATAACTGTCAAATGGTCCTGGCCCCATCTCTGCCTCTGATGCAGAGCACTCGCCAGAGCCTTCCCCAGACTCCAGGACTGGCCCATGTTCCCCCCCAACCTCCTCACTGTCCGAATCTGCTGCCAGCTCCACTGACCGCTGGCGGGCCACAACACCTTGCAGACAAATCCTTCCATTCCCCACCACCCAGTCAGAGCTGAAGAAGTTTCTTGGATGAGAAGCGAAACATCTTCATAGAAAAACCAGAAAGCCCACTTGCCTCTTGAAAAAGTACCCTTGGGACAACTGTGACCTGGATGACTGAGAATCTCCATAGGCATTTGACATTGCTGATATCACAACTGGCATTTTAAATTGCATTTCATGGGTTTTTTTTATTTTACTATAACACTACCTAGCAGAATTTGGTGCAGTTAACATTCTTCCTTTATAATTTATGCATAAAACTAGGACCCATTCAAGAAAGGTTTCCTGCAGTGTTAATTAATAACTTTCTCCTTGCAGCCTCTATTCTTTTTATCACTTTGTGTTCAGCAAAGCTGAGGATTACTACTGAATCAGTCCTTCATTACCTTTTAATTAGCCTCTACTCTTTTTAAAAGGAAAAGAAAAACAACCCTACTTTCCTTTCCCTATATTTTTTAAGATCTACAGTGAAACAGAAAAAAACAAAAAAAAGTACTAACCATAAGGTAAAGGTTCCCCTCACACATATGTGCTAGTCGTTCCCGACTCTAGGGGGTGGTGCTCATCTCTGTTTCAAAGCTGAAGAGCCAGCGCTGTCCGAAGATGTCTCTGTGGTCATGTGGCCAGCATGAATAAACTCTGATGGTGCACGGAATGCTGTTACCTTCCCACCAAAGGTGGTCCCTATTTTTCTACTTGCATTTTCACATGCTTTCGAACTGCTTGGTTGGCAGACAAGTAACAGGAGCTCACTCCATTACATGGTGCTAGGGATTCAAACTGCCAAACTGCCGACCTTTCTGATTGACAAGCTCGGCGTCTTAGCCACTGAGCCACCTACGTACTAACAATAGGAGCCAATAATTAAAGGATGTTTGTTTTATTTCATCTTTTACATATTCTTTTAGATTTATATCTTGTCAACCGGGCAATTTCCATGCCCGAGAATAGATTGGAACCTTCGTCTCCCATATCCTCATAACCCTTAACCATTACACCATACTGTCCTTTTGGACTGAATAAGCCAATTTATCTCTGTCATTTTGCACAGCAGCAACAGCAGCAGAAGCAACCTTAAAATAATGAAAGGGGCAAAAGATATAAGGCACAATAGTCCTTATTAACCTCAATGAACTTGCCCATTATTTTTTATTATAAATAAATCACAAAGGCAAGAATATATAAATTTGGGGACAGCATTAGAACAATATATCTTGGTCTTTAAAAATAACACTGGTTTTCTCTTATTTTTAAATTACCAACCAGAAAGATTGATTTCCTGTTTTGTCTGGTATGGAAGACTCTGTATGATCGTATCTATATTAACACGTCTTTCCAGAAATTTGATCCAAAAACCTGATATACGGTAGTTATATTGGGGTCTTGGTTTTACTTTAACAGTGGCTTTTCTTCCTTAGGAAGGAAGATCAAAGAATGATAAAATAATGCAATGTGAAGAGGCCATCTAAACGATCAAACTTAAAATAGGTTATTTAGACTATTGCTTGCAGGAAGCATCTCTTTTAAATGGCCACTTAGCCATGGTGTTTACAGAGATGAAGGGAAGCTGGGAGCTGATTCCAACATCACAGGCAAGGTCCTTGAAAACATAAAGCTTGTGATCCTGGAATGGAGACCAGAAAGGAGGACTTGCTCAGGGAATACAAAAAGTGAAAAGGATAATAGAAAGAAACAAGGAAAGACAGTTGAAGAGGAAGTTGTGATCATATTGGAGAGAACTAGTTTGGTCTAGTGGTTAAGGTGCTAGCCCAGAAATTAGGAAGCTGTCAGTTCTAGACTTTATTTAGGCATGAAAGCCAGCTGGGTGACTTTGAATGTCACAAGGAGTCTATGAGTTCTAGTCCTGCCTTTTGCATGAAAGCCAGCTGGTTGACTTTGGGTGTCACAAGGAGTCTATGAGTTCTAGTCCTGCCTTACGCATGAAAACTAGCTGGTTGACTTTGGGTGTCACAAGGAGTCTATGAGTTCTAGTCCTGCCTTACGCATGAAAACTAGCTGGATGACTTTGGGTGTCATCAGGAGCCTATGAGTTCTAGTCCTGCCTTACGCATGAAAGCCAGCTGGGTGACTTTGGACAGTCTCTCTCTCTCTCAGCCCAACCCACTTCACAGAGTTGTTATTATGGGAGAAATAGGAGGAGAAAACAATATTAGTATGTTCACTGCCTTCAGTTACATATAAAGTAATAAAAGGGAGGATAAAAATCTAATACTAAATTTAAAAAAAAAACATTTCTCCATTTATACTTTCTTTTGTCAACTTTCCCCAATTGCACTTTTATCCTTTCTATTCTTTACGAAATGCTAGGGAACCTCGGTACTGTTAGAACATCATCAGGAATTATATTTCCTGTTTTTTGTGTTTTGCGTGGAACTCAGGTAGAGTCCCCAAATGTAATCCATTTCTCCCACTGCCTCTGAATAAGCTTTTTTTGGGGGGGAAAGGGATGGAGGGAAATGCAGCAGGGGTTGGCATCAGGCAACCCTGCTTCCCATTGAGCTCCAGACAACACCATGTGGTTTGTGATGTCCTTGATTCTTAATTGGCCTGAATTTAAACTGTTGAATTATGAATGTGGCAGATGCTTGACGATTAATTTGTTTTAATCATGACCATTAAGAATCGAAGCAACCAAGTGGGAAAGGAATTCACCCATTAGTACTTACTGTAGTGGTTGAAGCAATATTGTGTCGGTCTTGACCCTTAACATTATTCAGGGCAAAAATCTTCCTTGCTTATATTTTATAGATGGTTGTTAAGATTTTATGTACTCAGTAAACCTAGTAGCTGGGTCTTTCCTCTGTTCTTCTTCCGAAGGAAGCTTCTCTGGAAAAGAATACAGAATAACAAAGTTGGAAAGGACCTTGTAGATCTTCATGTAGATAGAGTTCCATCGAGGACTACACATTGAGTGTGGTTTGTCTGTCAGTTATGAATCCATCTGGTGGTGATACTGTCTTTGCCATATTTTTCTGTCTTACAAAGACGTAGAGTGGGTCTACTTTGTCAAATGCATTACTGAAGTCCACGTATGCTATGTCCACAGCTTGTCCACTGATTTAGTCACTTTGTCAAAGAGAATCATCCAAGCACGTTTTTAAAATCCTGCTAGCAAATCCTGCATGTATGTATTGAATTTTAGCATTAGGATATTAGACTCTGCTCCGAGATTACGTAACCTTTCATAATACCCTATTTCCCTGAAAATAAGACCTCCCCGGATAATAAGCCCAATCAGGCTTTTGAGCACATGCACTAAAATAAGCCCTCCCCCCCAAAATAAGCCCTCCCCCAAAATATTGCAACACAGCAGCAGCAGCCATGAGGTGACCAGGCTCACTGCCTTCTGCACCTCAAAAATAATAAGACCTCCTTAGAATTTCTTACTATTGCCAAAGTCAGAACTTTTCTTTTTAGGACTAATGGATAAGCAGTTAGAAAAAAAAGCCATGGAAGATTATTTCAATATATGATTACTGTGGTAATCATAAGATTATTATATGCACAGAGATGGAAAGATTTCACACTGCCCATTATGGAGGCATGATTGGTGAAATTGACAGATCTTGCTGAGATGGATAAAGTAACTTCTTTGATTAGAGAAAAGACATTATCTACATTTATTGGAAACTGGAAAACCCTTATGGACGTTTTGTGTAAAAATGACCAAAAAACTAACACAGTTTAAGAGCTGTGGTGGCGCAGTGGTTAGAATGTAGTACTGCAGGCTACTTTTGCTGGCTGCAATTTGGCAGATCGAATCTCACCAGGCTCAAGGTTGACTCAGCCTTCCAACTTTCTGAGTTTGGTAAACTAAAGACTCAGATTGTTGGGGGCAAATATGCTGACTCTGTAAACCACTTAGAGGAGACTGTAAAAGTACTGTGAAGTGGTATAGAAGTCTAAGTGCTATTGCTAAGTGGGAAGGAAGGAAGGGAGGAAGGAAGGAAGGAAGGAAGGAAGGAAGGACGGACGGACCGTGGTGGTGTTGTGGTTAGAATACAGTATCGCAGGCTAACTGTATCAATTACCAGCAGTTCGATTCTCACCAGCTCAAGGTTGACTCAGCCTTCCACCCTTCAGAGTTCGGTAAACTGAGGACCCAGATTGTTGGGGGCAATATACTGACTCTGAAAATGCTTAGAGAGGGCTGTAGAAATGTGAAGCGGTATATAAATCTAAGTGGTATTGCTATTGCTATTATGTCTTTGATGATGAGATAACATAGATTATAGAAAGAAAAATACTATGAAGTAAATTTAATCCTAGAATAGATTGTACAGAGTAATTCAGTAACTTTTTTTTTTATTGGAAGGGGGAAAAAAAGGATGAATTACATTAAGCATAAGCAGGTTGCCAAGAGCTACGGCTAACCTGTTGCGCATTTTGAAATTGGTGGTAATGAAGAGGTAGATTATAATGAACAATTCGAAATGGGTTTTTCGTTTCCTTTTCCTTTTGTTAATTATTTTATTTAGTTTGATAGAACCTTGGTTTTTCCACTCGCTGAGGAATTCCTATAGGTAAAAAGACATTTTATTTAATAGCATTGAAAGAGTAATACAAACGTATTTGCAATCGAGACATGAGTATCATTTTGAAAATGATTCATATAATTAGGAAAAAGCCTTCTGCCCTCCTCAGGTGGATTCACAAAATCATTAACATGCTGGAATAGTGTTATCCCTGCTACACATGCAATCCACATTCAAAGGGGTTATTTTTGGTAACATCTGTTCAATCACACTGTAATGCAAACAATAGGCACTCATAAACACATCACATCATCCAATTCTCAATTTCTTTTCTTGTTAGGGGAAAAACCGCCACTTAGGTCTAAAAACTCTAGTTGCCTGAGCACATTTGAAGAGCCCCATGAATTTCTCTTATGCTGACAGAGGGATAGGGAGTGGGGATTTGAGGGAGAGGGGATTCTGTAGCCAAAACAAAATATGGGAACCAACCACATTCTCACACTTGGTCGAAGGAAGGCAGAGTGATGCTACCTGGATGCCAGCCTGCACCATGATTGGACCATGTGACTGATTGTTTTGAGAAAGTAGAAAAACTTTTACCTTTAATTAGGTGAAAACCCTGGGACACTTAAGACATTCACCAGATAGGTGCCAATTTGATACTTCCATTAAAGCTATTATTTGAGGAATCTACCTTCCTTGGAGTCTTGCCTCCTATGGATGGAACCGTGAAAGGTTGTTTTCTTACAGATGTTTCATTACCCCAAATAGGTAATCTCATTGGTGACTCTAGCACTGATGATGTTACCTAGTCAGGTAATAAAATATCTGCAAGAAAACAACCAAGCTCAGAGAGTCACCAAGGACCTCTCGTTTCAACCCTGAGCACAAATATTCTCCTTTATTGACATCACCAAGATGCTTGACCTGTCCTGCCTAATTCAGCCTAATTTTTGAAGCGATGAGCATTTGCTAAGTTATTGTCACATGCCGTACTGATATTCTATGAATGCTTATGGCTTCCTGTAAAACCCAGTGGCATATTTTTGGGAGAAGGGAGAGAGGAGAGATCACTGGCTGCTTGAAATTTGCTTTTGAACGTATCAGCTCCCTATTTATTATCAGCTTTAACTTTGAAAAATGAATCTAAAAAATAACAGGAAAAACTGGGGCAGGGAGGCTAGTAAATAAGTAGGAAGTTTAGTATAGCCTTTATTGTCATTGTACATCATCTATACAACAAAATTGGTTAAGTTTCAGGGACATTTGTGAACACAGTATCACTGCATACTGTATACATGTTATGATTTCCAGTTGAAAAGGATGGCAATCCAAATATTTTCCCTTTATACAGAAATTTATTTGAGCTGTCCCATTGTCACTCCTTCCTCCTACACATTTAATGGTGTTGAGATAGACTTGTTTGATCA
The DNA here is from genome assembly GCF_964273705.1 of Natrix helvetica. NCBI lineage: Eukaryota > Metazoa > Chordata > Lepidosauria > Squamata > Natricidae > Natrix > Natrix helvetica. The sequence goes on along the minus strand of NC_138556.1, from coordinate 10,633,139 downwards.
TGGTGTTCTGATCCTGTCATTCATTTCACATGGTTGTCACTCATCCTGATAACTAATTAAGGACAATTTCTTCAAGATTGCATTTTAGGATTTAGATATTAAATTAATCAATGGACTATCTCATTACAATAATAATCAGAAGGCTTGGACCGATCTATGAGTACATATTAGCTGAGTCTTACAAATTGATTTCTGATGAAGCTTTAATTGACTAGATACTCAGGCAGGAGCCAATGGGAATCTGATCTGAGACCTGCTTGTGAAAGCCACAGGGAGACATCCCCTCCCCATGTGCTTAACTTAGATAGGATGGGTGAGAAAGGTAAAGGTATGATTGATATCCCCCTTATCATCATGGCGGTATGTTTTTATAGGCCCCAAATAAAAGATGCACCGTACTTGCAATTTTGTAGCTGATATTTTTTCAATAACGTGAGAAAAATGCTGTTGTATGAAACCCCAAGTCGATTGGTTACAAATAACAGAATAACAGAGTTGGAAAGGACCTTGGAGATCTTCTAGTCCAACCCCATACCATTCCTGAGTATGGGCACACTGGGAACAGGCTCCAGCTGTTCCTCTGCCTTTCTGCTATTTAGCTTCGAAGGCAGGTGGGAACTGCCAGACGGCCTCGGCCCCATCTCTGCCTCCAACACAGAGTCCTCGTCCGCGCCTTCCCCAGCCTCCAAGACTGGCCCATGTTCCTCCCCAACCTCCTGACTGTCTGACTCTGCTGCCAGCTGCTCTGGCCAGTGGTAGGCCACAACAGTCCAGTCTCTCTTAAAAACCTTCAATCTCCCTGTATTGTCAGATCTACAGCAGATTGTAATCAACTAACCTCTATACCAGTGATGGCAAACCTTTTCGCACCAAGTGCTGAAAAGGGAGCACGCCCACGTACACCCATCTGGGCTGCAACCCAGAAAAGGAGCTGCACAGGGCATATATGCATGCCTGAAAAAGAACTTCCGGTTTCTGGCGCATGCATGCATGAAATAATGCTCCGCTCCCACCACCACAGAGAAAACAAAGCAAAACAGAGAAAACGTGGTCAACAACTACAGAGAGGTTTTGAAAAGAAATTCTACTTCAGTCGATCAACAAGAAATGTTAGCCCATAATATTTGGATTTGGTGGAGAAGAACTACAAACTTTTTGAAAATAAAAATCCCCAACCTGTCTCTGCACTGATCCTCTACAATTCTCTACTCCTCCCCCACAAATCTTAACTTAAATTTTGCCTTATTACAGGTCGTCTCAAAAGTGCTTTTTCAGGAGGCCACTGGACTTTCTTGTTTTTTCTTTGAAGACGTTTCGCTTCTCATCCAAGAAGCTTCTTCAGCTCTGACTGGATGGTGGGGGAATGGAAGGATTTCTATTCTCTGTGACCCTAAGGACACAGAGAAACCTCCAAGCATCCTCAATGACTCTCTAAAAGGATGCAAATGACCAGCTGTCTTCAAGGGATATAAATCCTTCCATTCCCCACCATGCAGTCAGAGCTGAAGAAGCTTCTTGGAGGAGAAGTGAAACATCTTCAAAGAAAAATCAGAGCTGAAGAAGCTTCAGTTGCCTCCTGAAAAAGCACCTTGGGACACCTGGGACAACCATGACCTAGATGGTTGAGAATCTCCATAGATTCTTATTACAGGTAGTCCTCGACCTTTGACTACCATTGAGCCCAGAATGCATGTTGCTAAGCAAGGCAGCTCTTAAGAGTGTTTTGCCCCGTTTTACGACCTTTCTTGCCACAGTGGTTAAGTGACTCATCGCAGTTTTAAATCAGTAACACCGTTGTTAAGTGAATCTGGCTTCCCCGTCGATTTTGATTGTCAGAAGATCACAAAAGAGGATCACGTGACAACACCCTCCCCCCCAGGATACTGCAACCGTCATATATACGAGTCAGTTGCCAAGCATCTGGATTCGGATCAGGTGGCCATAGGGATGCTGCAATGGCCATAAGTGTGAAAAATGGTCATTAAGCCAGTTGCCAAGCATCTGGATTCTGATCACATGACACTAGGGATGCTGCAACGGTCATAAGTGTGAAAACGGTCATAAGCCACTTTTTTCAATGCTGTTGTAACTTAAAAGGGTCACTAAACAAATTATTGTCAAGTCAAGGAATTGCCTATCAGTGCCCGTGAAACTAATGTCATATATGAGATTTCGTGTGGGGTGATATTTTTGCCTTGAGCAAAATCTTATGCCATCAATTCCAAAAGTAGGCCAAAATAATTCTAATGTAATATCCTGCTACTTTTGGGGGGACGGGGGTGGGTGCAAGAAGCGAAATTGTAAAACAAATATTAACACTGTACTTTTTAATTTATTTCCCAACAATAGAACCCTATTAGATGATCTAGTCGAAAGATTTCGAAGTATTGGATCATGTTTCTGTGTCCTATAATCTTCTCCCACACAATTTTTGCTATTTTTTGTAGGGGCTTAATTATTCGTTTAAAAGCTAATTTTAATGTAAGTTTTTATTTCAGGGATGCAATGGCTCAGTGGCTAAGAAGCTGAGCTTGTTGATCAGAAAGGTCAGCGGCCTGAATCCCTAGCGCTGCGTAACGGAGTGAGCTCCCATTACTTGTCCCAGCTTCTGCCAACCTAGCAGTTCGAAAGCACATAAAAAATGCAAGCAGAAAAAATAGGAACCACCTTTGGTGGGAAGATAACAGCATTCTGTGCGCCTTCAGCGTTTAGTCATGCCGGCCACATGACCACGGAGACGTCTTCAGACAGTGCTGGCTCTTCGACTTTGAAACGGAGATTAGCACCGCCCCCTAGAGTCGAGAACGACTAGCACAAATGTGCAAGGGGAATCTTTACCTTTACCTAGATGGTCTAGTTGAAACATTTCAAAGTGATGGATCGTGTTTCTGTATCCTATAATCTTCTTCCAAATTTTTTTTTGCTATTTTGCAAGAGGTAGAATTATACGTTTTCTTTGAAAGTTTAACGGCTGCTTTTAGAAGCAATGTTTTTATTTTATTTTATTTATACATTAATTAAATTTATATGCTGCCGATCCCACTAACAAGAGACTCTCCTTTTGATCATTATGGCCTGTTTAATTGTGGCACTTAGTGCCTCTAATTGTGATATTTCTTTCCTATTTGTGGGAAACAGAGAAAAAAATCCATCAAAGGAGAAAGCAGATTAAACTATGAACAGGTAAAAGAGTGGATAGAGATGTTAAACTTTCAGGGCAATTGTCTTGGACTTTTCACCCACAGTGAAAAACCTGCACAATGAACAATGACATCTAAATCTAAGTGGTGTTGATAAAGACCCTTCTCGAGCCATTCCTCGTTACTCTTTTCATTCAATAATCCAGCTCACCTCTGTGCGAAAGAACTACACAGATATAAATTGGACTTGAGAAATAGTAATATCCAAAAGCTACTGGGAGTCTTTTCAATTCTCCATTGATCTCAAAGGGGCTTTCTTGGAAAAAAAGGGGGAGGGGGGAAGGAATTTCCAATGTTCTCTGCAAAACAGTGGGACTAAATTTCATCAGGAGGTCGAAGTAGTATTTCTCAAGATTTAAAAAGTGACTCGGATTTGTTATTGCATAACATGTTCCACATGCACAGGACACTTGATCTTAGTCAAAAGGCCAAGAAGGGATGCATAATGGGTTATCCAGTTTATCAGAGTAAGAATTTGTGTGACTCTCGTAACCTTTGTTTTGTTAATGGACAATGTCTGGCAATTATTGGGAGATTATTGTTACTGGCTCTCCCCTCTCTGTCTCCTTCTCTTGCCCTCACCTCCCTCACCTTCTCCTGTTCTTTCTTTTCTCTTACCCCTCCTCTCCCTGTCTTTCTCCCTCCCCTTCCCCTCCTTCTCTCACTCGCTCCCTTCCCCTTCCTCCTTTTTCTTCCTCCCCTTCTCTTGCTCCCTCTAACTCCCCTTCTTCTCCCTCTCCTTCTTGCTCCCTCTGCCTCCCCTTCCCCCTCTGGCTCCCTCTTCCTCCTCTTTCCCCTCCTTCTCACTCTCCCTCTCACTCCCTCTCTCTCTCCATCCCCTCCCCTTCCCCCTCCTTCTCCCTCCCCTTCTTTCACTACCCCTCCCTCCCTCTGATCGTCCTCTCTTCCCCCTCCCTCTCCTCTCCCTCTCTTCTCCTCTGACCATTTTCTTTTTATCCCCAACACCAGCTGTGTTATATGTATGCATTTGTATATGTCTGCATACATACATACATACATACATACATACATACATACATACATACATACATATCCCATACATGCACCTAATGAAGTGGACTGTGGTCCACAAAACATTATCTGATAATAAATATACGAACCTTTAAGGTTCCAGGAGATTTTTGCCCTTCCAACATTAACTAATTGTTAACTACAATAGGTAATGTTGGAAAAATTAATGCAGAACTGTAGGGAGCCGTTCTCCGGGAGATCTAGGCAGGCAGGGCTGAAATCTCTCCTTCCATTTGCCGTTCTCCCCACTTCATTAAAAAGAAGCACCTGCTTCACTTGAGTCATTCTCAAGACACTATAGATTCTTCAGTGTGTCCTTTGGTCTTGTTTTCAGCATAAGACAGTGGCAGCTATGGGTGCTGCGTGATATTTTATTTCAATTACATATGTCTCCACTGATCAGCTGCCTCCTCACCCACTTTCCCTTGCTTATTTGAAAAGATGGATGGAAGATTTTGTCTAATATATTTCTTCTATTAGGATTTAATTGAAGTAGGAGAAGTGAAAATGACTGTGGATCACGGGGAGATGATTGGCCACTCCAGTTCAAGATCGACTCCCTTTTGCTTTCTCCCCACACATATAACTTCACAACCAAAAAACACTCCACCTCGCATCCCATCCAGGAAAAATTAACTGACAAGATCTTCTCTGATTTCCCCATATAACTATCTTCATTTATCTAGATCTATCTTCTTCGTTCGATTTAATGAGCATTTCTCCCCCCTTGCATTTATGGGGAAGAGTTGAGTGTATGTGGATCCTTGTGTCCAATTGACACAATGGAAGCAATGTGTCCAATGTTGTACTTATGTTATGCAAGCTCACACCCTAATTTCCTCTTCCCTGATGTCTCAACACTGGAGGCTCAACCCTCAAACCTCAGCACTGGAGGCTTGGAGAAGGGGATTTACAACATCAAATTTCCCTTCCAGTATTAGAACTCTTTGAAGAGAAGCTCTGTGATACCTTTAAAAGGGGTGCAGTGGCCTAGTGGTTAAGATGCTGGGCCTTGTCGACTGGAAGGTGGGCAGTTCAAGACCAAAGCAGGGAGGGACAGGGTGAGTTCTTATTCCTGCCTCTGCCCACCTAGCAGTTTGAAAGCAAGCAAATGCAAATAGATAAATAGGTACCACTTCATTGGGAAGGAAACAGCATTCTGTCTGCCTTTCTAAAGAAAAAGTCATGTTGTATTCTGACCTTGGCTTCCCAAAAGCATGAAGCATGCTCCTCATCCCGATAAAACACCTTTTATTTAGTTTAAAGTGAATTCCTCTCCAGCAAAGTCCCAGCCAACAGACTTTCAAGAGATTTCACAACTACAGACCTTTATCAGGCTTGGAGAGCTGCCAGCCTGATATCTTTCAAACGCCACTCTGTAGCAGACAATACTTGGCAGGAAGTCAGTAAGAGATCTTCACCCTAATGAATTGAACTAATTGTCTCTTGCAAACTGCCTTTCCCTTTCACTCCTCATTATTCCCTATGGGAGGGGCCATTCACCATCCACCTGTGCCTTTACTCCTGAGTTGGCCCTTGTTCCTTAACTGTGCCCTTCTCCTGGCAGCTCTGTGCATGCACACACTGGGAACAGGCTCCAGCTGTTCTTCTGCCCCACTGATGTCTGACTCCAAAGGCAGCTGATAATTGTCAGACAGCCCTGATCCCATCTCTGCCTCTGACACAGGGCACTTGTCAGAGCCTTCCCCAGACTCCAGGACTGGCCCATGTTCCTCCCCAACCTCCTCACTGTCTTAGGCTGCCACCAGCTCCACTGGCTGCTGGCGAGCCACAACATGTTGGCCACAGGGCCACAGAAATATCTGTAAACATTGCTGGCTCCCTTGGCTAGGAAACAGAAATGGGCACTGCTCCCTAGAGTCAGACGTGACTGGACAGGGGAAACTTTTACCTTTACTTTCTGTAATACCATGAGGGTCTTGGTAGAGTGTTGAACAGGCTCTAGAATTTCTGTCTTAGCTACTTCTAAGTTTCTTAATATTGCATTTAGAGGATAACAAGAAACATTTCAGCCTATATTTCAGTGCCCTTGTGAAAGAATAATCCTTCTCCGTATTTTACTGAGACAACCTCGGTATTACCTTGGTCCAGAATTATATTAGCCCTTTTCTCTCCAGCAACATTTTAATGAATCTTGAGCCATAAAAGGATTAATCTCTTGTCAATACTAGATAAAAGCACATCAAGAAATAATGCCTTTCTAGGGTGATTTTTTTAAAAAAATGCCTGTTTCTTTAGGACTGTGTGTTGAATTCATTAACATCCAGTCACGATAGATCATAATGGCAAAATAAAACCTTTATAGCATTGAGTGAGTCCAGACTCCATACCTATCAAGATGAAAATATAGATAATATTAAGTGTCATTATGAAGACATTAGTCAGGAATGAGATAGCAATAGTTTTATTTTTATACCAAAGCTAGACACATATATCCTCAACTCAACAAAAAATATTAAAAAGAAAAACTTCTTAAGCCACCTCTGCAATAACACTGAATATCTTCATTGTTCCATTTTCCCTCCAATCATATACAATACTCATTACCTTGATTTTATTGCTGTTGTTCTTCTGGAATAGAAGTTAAACATTTTTAGCCAGAATATCACTATGTAAATAAGGAGCAACCTCAAAGAGAAGAAGGCAGGAGAATCCAAAACAAATGAAAGAAGTGACTTAAAGTCTTAGCATGATCATAACTCTTATAGAAAACAACACTAGTTGAACAACTCTGTTAAACTGCTATTTGACTCCACAACAGGCACATCTATAGTAGTCTTATAAACCATCATCACACTTTCTTAAAAGGTGATAGCCACACACAATGAAGCTAAACAGAACCCTTGTGTAAACGCTGAATAGGTATTTGCTGTTCTCAGAGCCAGAAGTAATTCAGTGTCCATTGACTGAAATTGACTGAAACCATTGGTTTGTTTATGATGGTTGCAGTGTCCCGGGGTCATGTGATCCTCTTTTGTGATCTTCTGACAAGCAAAGTCCATGGGGAAGCCAGATTCACTTTACAACCACGTTATTAACTTAGCTGCATGGATGAACTTAACAACTGTGGCAAGAAAGCATGGGGCAAAACTCACTTAACAACTGTCTTACAACAGAAATTCTGGTCACCATTGAGGCCGTAAGGACTACATAAGTTGAATTTCTCATACCTAGGGCTTACTACCTAATCAAAACTAATCAAGGAGAGAAGCAACTTAGAACTAAGGATACATTTCTCAACAGTGAGAACAATTAAGCCAGTAGAATGGCTTGCCTTCAGAAGTTGTAGATGTTCCGTCACTGGCGGCTTTTAAGACTGGACAGCCACTAGTCTGGAATGATAATAGGGTCTCCTGCTTCAGCAGGGGGTCTAGAAGAACTCCAAGGTCCCTTCCAACTCTGTTATTCTGATATTCTGTTATCGCTTCTGGCCTGAAGCCATAGGATATAAGAGTGCCATGTTTTTCTGTCCTCTGAAAAATATCCTGGCTATGTGTAGACATCAAAATACATACTGTACCAAAGACTCGTGTCTCTGTGTTTTGAAACAACATTCTCGGAAGAAATACCGTATTATTTCCCCAAACTAAATGGCAGTTTACTCGCCTTGCTAATTAAGTAGTAATCAGTGTCATGCTCACATCTAATCATTGGCTCCTCACACCTTTTGCAGAGAATGATGGGATCACAGTGAAGGCACTGATAAAACTATAATTATGCCAAAGAGGACAGATGGTTGAGATACAAATACCCTGATCTAGTCATTTCTAACGGCTCCAGAGCTCTGAAGGTACAGATGGAGCTATTCAGTTCGCAAAGACTTTCTGTTCCGTCTCTAAATGGTTGGAGAGCAGACTTACAGAAGGGCATATGCGTGAGCTTTAAATGCAGTCTCTGAAAAAAAAAAAGAGTTTCATGAGCCCAAAGACGGAGCCTTTTATGTGGTGGCCCCAAATTCTTAATTTAAAGGATATGATAACATCAGGGAGATTATTAATTGATTAATTGAAAGATTAATTGATTAGAGAGTGATCAATTCGGCACAAGAAACCCTTTGTTGCCCTCTAACATCACTGGATGATGTCGCCAGGTCTCGCTGTTTCAACAGAGTAAGGAAGATATTTAGGGATGATTCACACCCTGGCCAGTGTCTCTTTTCACTTTTACCACTGGGCAGAAGACATTGAAATATAGCCAGTTGGACAAATAGGTTTAAAAATAGTTTCTATCCTTGGGCTGTCAGACTCTAAACCACAATCACACCATGCATACAAGGAAACGTATGACTAGGGTTTCCCCCCCCTCCACCCCCAATTACTTGTATAAGGATTATGCTCTATACTATTCATGTTGTTTTGTATTTTCTGTTATGGATTGCACCAGTAGAGGCTAAACCAATTTTGTTCATCATGTACAATTACAATAAATCCTATGATGATGACTCTATTCAAGTTTCCCATAGAAAACATAGAATTTAACTGATTTTAAGTGAAACCCATTACAAAATCTGTCATTCACTTCTCCAACTGTAGTCTTATTAGAACAAGTTTAGATTCATAACAAGTTTTGAAACCCGACAAACTTCCATAACCCTTCTGCAGATTGCCAAAGCAAAGCAACAACACAGAACTCCCTTAGGAATTCAACCTAAAAAAAATGTACATGTATTGCAAAACTATCCACAATTGAATTTCAAAACCATTTAGATTTTCACTAATTTTACAGGCAATGCCCATTTTACCAGGCTTTCTTTAAAGGTAAAGGCTCTCCTCGCATATATGTGCTAGTCATTCCCGACTCTAGGAAGC